>NC_090930.1:557246319-557871319 GCF_040938575.1 Ambystoma mexicanum
ATGGCCATATGGATCCTTATAACATTTTTGTAATGCCCAAACTGTGAGATATCATGGCGTTTGTACCAGCAAATGACGTAGAGACAAAACAAAACAATAGGTAAGAGCACATTAGTGGAAAGTCATATGCCAAATGTTGCGGTCTGGTGGAAAGTCAGGCGCCAAAGGTTTTGGTGTGAGCGGGATAGCAATAATGCAGCCCGGCTGGAGCGGTTAGTCATATTTAACAAATAGTCACGTTTTTAGAAGTCTCTTGAATGTTGCATAGGAAGGCTCATTCCTAATGGTCGGTGGCAAGGAGTTCCAAAGGGTGGGCGTGAAGACACTGAATCTCGCACCAATAAGAAGGGGTCACGCAACGTTTTGCTGCTCAGGTCCTCGCAAATCCGATGGCCATCCCTTAAAAAGCAGTGTGCTGTCGAACGCGTGAGCGGCTGGAGAAAGTGCTCGGGTCATTCTGTGAATTCAGTGGCGTATTCCTGCTATGCTGTACCACTGGCCAAATTCCATCTGGGACCGATCCAGGGTGGCTTGATCAGTGTGCAATGGGCAGTAACAGAAGAGACACAGAAGTATCTAGAATCACACGCGCTAAATATGTGTGCAAACCCAAGCCTCCATGCACCAATGTCCAAAAAGTAGCCACATCTCGGTACAGTTCCTTGCAGGAAGTGCATTAAACGAATTAGTTACCTTTCTGGAAAGTACTATTCTGCAGGTTGTACATAGGATTTCTGCCTGGGCTTCTTCAGCCTTCCAGGATGGCCAATGGGCGCACCCCCCACTGCCCCACTTCTTGATAGGTCATTGCTGAAGCCGGGCCTGGAGGTTTGACAGTGACAGTTGAGTGGAAATGACATCTCAATGTATAAAGATCGACAACTGTCATAGTGCTTAGAAGTAATCCAGAATGAAGCGCTACATGAAAACCTGATAATATTAGTATATTTATGAATGTGGTGGCAGAAGGAGAAATAAACTCAAGGTGGAAGTGCCTGGCTCATTTACCTCATGTTGGTGTGGGGGGGCGGGAGGGGTCTATGACCGGCACCCACATCTAGATCCGCAGAGAGGTATCGCCCACTGTCACCCCTGCGTCTCTCCCTGTTGATGAGAGAGGGACACTGCAGGCAACTTCTGTTCAGTCCTAGCATGCAGCTTCGGAGGCTAAATCTGGAACTCTCCCTTTCCTCATGCTCCCCCCCCCAAGACCCCACTTTAGTACGCCACTAGACACCTGTAGAGATATCGCGAGAGCGCGCGCTCTCGCAAGATCTCGTCACGGACCAAAGCTCCACCCCCGCGCGCTTCGCGCGCACTACGGGACGAGCGGAGGACGCGACAAGCCGCGTCCTGCTGAGCCCTCCTGATACGGGGCCCGCTCCTCATGAAACTTGGACACAGAGACAAGGCAGCTGCCTCCCAGCCACGTTAGGCCCGTAGGCCTCTGTTAATGAGGCACACATGTTGTGTGCATCCTGCATGAAACCAACGATAGAATAAATACAGCGTTTACAAGCTTGGAGACTCCTGTATTCATTACAAGTATTTACTACATAAATTGGCGACGAGGATCACCACCTGAACTCACGGAAGAGCATGCAAGGAGCTACGCCACCGCCACCCTTTCTCCAAACTCCGGGTAGGCCTGCCATCCCATGGCCACAATGGCAGCCCCTATTCATGACATATGTGGAGGCCCTAGGTGGGGCAGGGTTCTCAGTGGCGAGGCGCAGGGCCATGTTACTAAATGCCCTGGGAGTGGAAGGTCAAAGAATATTCGAGAGTCTCACCCCGATACCGGTGGCAGGCGACAATGATGATGTTTTCAAGGAGGCAGTCAGGAGAATCGTAAAAAGGTTTGCCAGTAAAGAGAACACAGTGCTCCACAGGATACGGTTTTACACGCGAAGGCAAGAAATGCCTGAACCAGTTGACGATTACGTCACCAAGCTGAGAGAATTAGCAGCGCTGTGTAATTTTGGCAACAATGCAGAGAGCCTCATATGTGACATGTTGGTCGTCCACACCAACAGTCGGAAGGTCCAAGATAAGTTTATTGTGGAAAAGGAACTGCAGTTGGAGAAAGCGATTGAAATCGCCAGAGCAGTCGAGGAAACGGCGGGAAGACGAAAGGAGCTCACTGGGGCCCAGAGTTCCGCTGAAATACAAGCTGTGGGTTTCCATGCAAGAAGAGATAGGCCGGCAACCGACACGAGAGAAGGGAGAGGGAACAGGAAAGAACCCCTAAAGTGTCACAGGTGCACCAGCACGAAACACCTGGCGTTTGACAGGGAGTGCCCAGCCAGAGACAAGGAGTGCTCCATTTGTAAACGCATTGGCCATTTCTCCATTGTGTGTCGGTGGAGGAACAAGAAAGTCTCCAGCCTTAATGCAGATCGCAATACAGAGAAAGAATCATCCTCAGAAGATGAAGGAAGACCCACAGTCATCATGGTGAACAGCACAAGAGCAAGGAGAGAGAAACCTCACTGCATGATCAAGATTGATGGCATGGAAACAAGGGTCATGGCAGATTCAGGTTCGGATCTAACGATCATTCCCCTTTGCACATATAAGGACATGGTGGGAAAAGAAAAGGTGCAAGTGCTTATGACGAGGCACTAACCCACGGTTTTTGGAGGGGTGTCAGTCAAACTGTTAGGATACATCAAAGCCAAAGTATAATTCAAAGGAAGGGAAACCACAACCAGGGTCTACTTCAGTCACGAAGGCCCAGCAGTGCTAGGGTGGGACGACCAAGACAAGCTAAAAATCAGACTGGATCCCAGCACCTAAGATCAGGTCCTGTCGGTCAGGGTGACGAGCGCACCTGTCGTCAAAAGTGACTACCCAACACTTTTCTCGGAGGAGCCGGGGCACATTAAGGGTTTCCTGCACAAAATAGTGCTCAAAAGGAATGCGGTCCCTGTAAAGCACCAAGTGAGGCCAGTACCAGCCACGGCAAGGGACATCCTCAGAAGTCAGTTGGAAAAGATGAAGATGGAGGGTGTCATCGAAGAAATCGAAGCATCTGAATGGCTGAGCCCTGTTGTGCTTATAAAGAAACCCCAATCACAGGAACTCAGAGTATGCATAGATCTACGCAGTTTAAACTTGGAAGTCATCACAGATAACTACCCTCTTCCAAGCATAAATGAACTCATTCTGTTAATGAAAGAAGCCAGAATATTTTCAAAGCTGGACATGAGGAATGCATACCACCAAATACAGCTACATGAAGAGTCGAAACCCCTCACGGCATTCATCACTCCATTTGGCACCTACCAATTCACCAAGATGCCATTCGGGTTGTCATCAGCAGCATCGGCTTTCCAACGCATGATGGATGTCTTGCTGAGGAAAGTTAAAAACGTGGTGTACTTCCAGGATGACATCCTCGTGTATGCGGAGGATGAACAGACGCACGACGCCACGTTAAGAATTGTCCTAAACAAGCTACAAGAAGCAGGGGTGCGGTTGCGGTATGAAAAATGCTTGCTCAGAGTGAAAGAAGTTGAATACTTAGGGTACAAGATTTCAGAAAAAGGTATCAGTCCCAAACAGAATCTCATGCAAGCAATCATTAAAGCACCGGAACCAAACAGCAAAGAGGAAGTAAGGTCATTTCTGGGGTTGGCTGAATACTATGCGAAGTTCATACCGAAGTTTTCTGAGACCACGGCACCCCTTCGCGACGTACTCAAAAAGGGCTCGGAATTTGTATGGCAAGAACCCCAAAGGACGGCGATGGTGAATATAAAGCAGCACATCATAGATGCCCCGTGCCTTCAACCGTTTAATCCGGCGTGGGTAACAGTCGTAACCACCGACGCCAGTGCCTATGGACTGGGAGCAGTGCTAGCACAAAAGAAAGGTGACACTGAACATGTGGTGGCCTTTGCATCGAAGGCATTATCGGAAGCGGAACAGAACTATTCCACCATTGAAAAAGAAATGTTGGCCTGTGCATGGGCGGTAGAACACTTCAGGACGTATGTATGGGGCACCAAATTCAAGTTAGTAACTGATCATAAGCCCCTCATCCATATGCTCAGCCCGGGTGGCACAAAAGTATCCACACCCAGATTGGCACGCATTGCAGCCAAGCTGCAAGAGTACACGTTTGAGATCCAGCATATCTCAGGTTGGAAAAATTCACAAGCTGACTGCATGTCGAGACTGCCGGAGGGTAAGGATAAAGCCACCACTTTCCTTCATGGAGAATGCATAGTTGCATCCATCATGGACTTGAGAGCGCCAGATTACCTGGAACTCAGTGAGAGACACTGGGAAGAGGAAGACGGGAAAGACCCCACCATGGCCATGATTCGCAAATGGACAAAGGAAGGTTGGCCAACTGAAAAGGCGTTGCCCGCGGGCATGAGACCCTACTGGAAGGTGTCGGACGAACTGTCTGAAACGGAGGGGATTATTATGAAATCGGATCAAATTATTCCTCCCACAGGAATGAGAAGGATCATCCTATGTAGAGCCCACGCAGGCCACTTGGGAAACACCATGACCCGTCGCAGAGTGAGAGAGGCTTACTGGTGGCCATCCATGGACCAGGAGATTCGATCCATGATAGAACGTTGCCATGAATGTCTCAACAGCGACAAGAGACTTAAGGTTCGCCAAGCACCCCTAATACCCACGGAAATTCCAGAGGCCGTGTGGTCAAAGCTTGGCATTGACTTCATAGGGCCTTTGGAAGCCATGGCACCTGAACACCGGTATGGCATAGTACTGGTTGATTATCTATCCAAGTGGGTGGAGGCCGCGTTCGTCCCGAACATAACCACGGAAACCGTTATAGAAGTACTCACAGAAATTTTTCAGAGGGAAGGCCTCCCCAAGGAAGTGGTTACAGACAACGGGGTGCAACTAGTCTCAAAAGACATGGAGGAATTCTTAAAAAGAAATCACATAAAACAAAGGAAAGCGGCCCTCTATCACCCCCAAGCCAATGGGCTTGTAGAGAGGGCCAACAGATTCATAAAAGGCGCCATACAATTAGCAACGGCTCCGGGCATGGACCCGCTCAAAACCACCAAGGAGGCCATAGCGGCCCACAGACTCACTACAAATGGGATCACCCAAATATCCCCGTTCAAAATGTTGAGAGGGAGGAGTGCGGCATCCACGCTGATTCCACCATGGTTGTCGAAAATACGAGAAGATGAAGTGGTGGACATGGCAGAAGTAGTCTGGAGAATCGAAAGCAACAAGTCACGCATGAAATTATGGAGTGATAGGAGAAGAAGAACCAAGCAAGCGTCCGACATAGGAAAAGGAGACTTGGTAAAAATCCAGTTGCCGAAGAAAGATCAGGTCACAGGGTCTCGGTTTAGCCGACCCATCAAAGTGATTCACAAAGGAACAAATCATGTTCGCACGGAAGACGGGCGAGCGTGGAATCTTGAAAGAGTGGCACTATACCAGAAGACTCGGGGAAGAGCGAAGACCCCAGAGAGATCACAAACGGAAACCGAAAGAGACTGCGGAGCAGGTGAAGAACGAGAACCAGAAGGAGACGACAGAGAGAGGGTGGAAACTGAGGTCGAACCGGAAACACTGGGTGCAGATCCCGATCAGGAGCAACAGGAGAATTGCACCAGAACTGATGATTGGCCCAGAAGAGAACACAGAAGACCGGTGAGATATAATGACTATGTTTTACAGTGATTCCGCTGTGCATTGAAAAAGGGAGATGTGTAGAGATATCGCGAGAGCGCGCGCTCTCGCGAGATCTCGTCGCGCACCAAAGCTCCGCCCCCGCGCGCTTCGCGCGCACTATGGGACGAGCGGAGGACGCGACAAGCCGCGTCCTGCTGAGCCCTCCTGATACGGGGCCCGCTCCTCATGAAACTTGGACACAGAGACAAGGCAGCTGCCTCCCAGCCACGTTAGGCCCGTAGGCCTCTGTTAATGAGGCACACATGTTGTGTGCATCCTGCATGAAACCAACAATAGAATAAATACAGCGTTTACAAGCTTGGAGACTCCTGTATTCATTACAAGTATTTACTACAACACCCTCCCTGTGCTACACAAACCTCTATGCTGCTGCACATCAGTATGCAGCGCTGCACCAACACACTGCAGTTCTCTACCAGTGCCTGACCTGCAGGCACTGGTAGAGAACTACCAGTGCCTCTACCAGTTCCTGACCTGCAACGTCAAGCACAATGCCGATGCAATTTATTTATTGCCTACAGTGCCTCACAATTGCACTTTCCGAATTAATTCATAGTTCTGCCATTTCACTTCTCTCTTCCCCTGCTGCAGGATTCCTTCCACCCCAGAAAGGAGACCCCAGGTAGCTCTGCCAAAGGCACCCATTACTGCCACACATCCCCCAAAAGTATTTCAGTACTAGATATAAAACACAGAAACACCACTCTGCAGAGACACCTCACTTTAAATGCATAGATTTCGGGGTAAACGTATCGAAAACAGTGCGCCCAGTTATATTTTAAAATGTTTGTCGCCGCATACTCAAGTGTCTTTTTTATTGGGTCTTGCAGAGATCAGATGGCTGAATACCAGGCAGTACTACCCTTTGCAATGGGATCAAGCCTTAATTGAATATGTTTTTTTTACCTTCTGTAACGGCATACAGACTGACATAGAATGTCGTGGGGTATTGACCAAAGCAATGCCAGCGGTTATGATAGATTCAACATCTTTCACCCTTCACTCTTCTCTGGACGTACCAGTTCGTATCACGACATTATTTCATATAACCGTAGGCTATGATTAGCTTGGTTGTGGCAAGTAGGATATTGACGACTCGTTTGAAAATTGCCCCAGCGATGCATCCTAATAGAGCATTGTTGTTTGCCCAGCAGTTCTCGGAGGTCAAACATAAATTCCCACACACCGACTTTCAAAGATCCGAGATTGAAAGAAACAGATTACCTCTAATAAACACGCAATGAAAAATTACCGATTTCCCAAGGAAAGCAACCAACGCTGTTTCTTGATGAAACGAACAAAATAGGAGAACAGCGTGCAAGCAGGGGTCATCAAGAGAGCACTGGCTGTCACCACGCTATGTTTCAGTGCCGCATAGCAAATGCCTGATTAGCTCAGAGCCCACTTCCCCTCAACGCGCAACTCCTAATCCAACACAAATTTGGGTGCCATCAATGTTGCGTTGAAGACTCGCCAAGAAGAAAGGCCAATGGAAGGACCAAGGGAAGGGCCTTTCATGTCAGTGCTCTGTCTTCAGATAAGCCAACATAAATCAAAAGGCCTCCTGCCCCCTGTTATGACGGACCCGGACTCTCGTGGGGCCAGGGGCCGGGTCCGTCGTGCACGCAGCAGCAGTGCAATGAGGGACACTCACACCGGTTAGCGATGTCAGAGAGCGTTGCAGTGTTTATTGCACACAAGCGTGGTGACGTCCATACAACATTCCTCTCCTTTTCTCTTGAACAAATAAAACACAAAGGCCCTCATTACGACCCTGGCGGAGAGGGGTTTACGCCAGCGTAATGCATGGCGTACCTCTCCGCCAGATTACGACTTTCCGTAGCGCCATGGTGATTTTTACGCCCGGATTTTCCGGGCGGAAAAATCCATGGCGCTACGGGACCTCTTGTTAATTACGCCACCGTAATTTACGGTGGCGTAATTAACGCCTTCCCCACTCCCATTATGCCCTATGGGGCAAAAATGGGAATGGGGAAGGGTAAATGGGGATTGGGGACTAACCCCCCCGCCAAGGTCGGAATGGGGCGGTAAGTCCGCCAACCCCCATGGCGGAGTTGGCAGCTCTGCGCCATGGACCATGGTGCAAATTGCACCATGGATCTCCGCCAGGGTCGTAATGAGGGCCAAACTATTTAGTGCTTCATTCAAGTCTGCATCAGCGCAGCCTCATTAGGACCCAGGCGGTAAGGGGTTTACGGCGGCGTAAACAGCGCCGACCCTTACCGCCTGATTCCGAGGTCCCTTAGCGCCATGGAGGATTTAACACCTGATTTTAGCAGGTGTTAAAATCCATGGCGCTAAGGGACCTTGTTGTTAATTACGCCACCGTAATTTACGGTGGCGTAATTAACGCCTTCCCCACTCCCAGTATGCCCTATGGGGCAAAATGGGAATGGGGAAGGGTAAATGGGAAAATGGGGATTTACCGCCCCCCCAAGGTTGGAATGGGGCGGTAAATCCGCCAACCACCATGGCGTAAACATAGTTTACGCCATGGTGATAAAGTCACGGCCCAGGCGGTAACTTACCGCCTGGGTCATAATGAGGCCCATAGTGACTTAGCTTAGCTGGAGGTTTCAAAGTGGCTCTCAGGTGGTACCTGCTGTGCTTCGGCCTGTCAAGCTGGACTGAGAGGCACCTGACGTCCTCTCTGCTGGTTGTGGTACTGGGGTGCCTGTGTGCTTTGCTCCGGGTGGTTGGCACTCTTCGTTGTCCTGGTTTGGGTTTCTCATGTCGATGGGGCTGTTGGCATGGTGCCAGTCTCTGCTCTTGGCTGCTCACTACTGCCTCATCTTCTGCTGTGACTGCTTCCTTCATCCCTCCACACATTTTCTGGGACCCTCTTAAACCATGATGCGTTTCTGGTGATGACTTTCCGATTGCGGCTCACAGTGATCATTGTCCCCCTCCATTCTATCACAGTCCATGGTTCAACCTCAAACACACTCTCCAGCTTGGTCCTTGATGGATTTCGGTGGATCAGCACCTGGTCCCCCACTTTGGTGTGCGACTTCCTGGCACATCGCCTGTGGCTCATACGCTCATTCGCTTTCACTCTCTTGTGGTCATTTTTTGATTGTCAATTAACTTGGCTTTGTTGTAGCGGTGGTGGGGGATAGAGGACAGTAAGACAGTCCAGAACATGATGTCCGCTGGCAGTGTGTTGGTCGATTTGTGAAGTGTCAGCTGATAGTTCTGTAGGAAACGGAAAAGCTTGAATGCCCATGGTGCTGCCTGTGTTTTTGCAATCCAGAGAACTTTATTTAGCATTATCATAAAACGTTCTGCGTCCCCATTTGCTTGGGGCCATCTTTGCATGATGAGGTGGTGTGCGATTTGAAGGTACCAATGTATTTTGCGAATGCAGCTCCTTGGAATGGTGGTCCGTTGTCGCTCTTCACCTGCTTGGACAGTCTGTGTGTCACAAACATATTCTCTAGGGCTGTTATCACTGCCCCTGCTGATGTCGAGTGCCACCAGCAGCCCAGGCAAGCTTAAAACGAGGGACAGCCAGTGGAGGTTTGCTGGAGCAGATAGATCGATAGTGGTGTCTCTATTATAATTACTATCATTATAGTAATTAAAAATTAAAACTGGGGATGGAATGTGCATTAATAGAATTCCTAATGACTTAACACCCAGATAAATGTGATCGAGAATTTACTGTTCAAGGTCCCAGTCTAGGAAATACTGATCCAGGAGGAAAATAGATGGTGCATTCCAAAATTCTAACCTATCTGGATGAACCTGTAATTGAAGACTTTTGTGGAGGAACAACAAATCGTCATAACATGATTCAGGGAGGAGCTTCTGATTGTTTCACATGACATGCAGGTAAATAAAACAATCCACACTGTCACTGACCCAAATGAGAAGAAGCACCCTGATGAAGCATTAACATTTTTCTTTGAAATACATTAGAGCAAAAAAATGCACTTGTTACCACCTTATTGAGGCAAGAAGAACAACCATTTTTAGTACGCTATCCATCTCTTGCCCATTTCATTTCTACCTGCATGCACTTGCAGGAACTCACCACCCCCACAGAGAACACGAGGCTGCAGTATCAACTTGGACAACAAACTATCTCTAGGTAATCCCAGCTGGGCTCTCCTAGAATTATTGGGAAATATCTGTGGTGCACTTAGATCGCAATTGTCTGCCTAATTTAAAGATCCGGGCTTTTTGTGCAATTCTGTGTGTTTTACAATTGATGCATGCAGTTCTCACTGCAGTTTCTATGCTCCTTGTGGTCTAGTGGGGCTGCTTTCACCCGAGTCCTTTCTTCTTACACCATGGCTGCTACCACTGCAGTCCCCTAGAGGCACCTGGGTGCTCCATCCACCTCTCGACTACGGATCACGTGATTGTCCACCCTCACCCTTCTGAGGCCTATCGTGAACTTGCAGGCGAGTGAGCCGGCCCATCCACTTGATCTGCTGTCAAACATTCTTCTGACATCTGCCTCCTTCTTGAAGACTTTGATCTCAACGTCTCACTCTCACCAAGACGTGGTTCAATGGCAAATCAGCCACTGCATCCTCCCTGATGACTACAAGTTCCTCTCCAAGCCTTGACCCAACCGATCTGGCAGTGCAGTAGGCCTGATCCTCTCTGAGTGGGCCCCTTCCTCTCTCATACCTACCTAGCCATATTCCTCCATCTAAAGACTTGTTTACAAGCTTGGCGTCTCTCCGACTCTCTGTCTCAACCTTGCTACTATCTACAGGCTCCCTGGCGCTGGCACTGACCTCTACCTCGAAACTCCTCCTCCTTGGAAATTTTAACATCCACCTGGACTCCAGTGTTGTTGCCTCTTCACTCTTCCGTGATCTATGTACTTCTCTCTCCCTCACTATTCTCCCCTCTGGCCCTACTCACTCCGAACGCTGAACAAACTCTTGATGCCTTCATTACCACTTATCTACCACTTTTCAACCCTCTCACTACCCATCTCTATTCTTCTGACCACTCTCTTGTCTCTCCTCATCTGGGTCCTCTCGGCTCCCTGAATGAGCCTCCACCAGCACTGCCAGCCTCCTTCGCAATCAACCGTCTGCTTGCCTTCACCTTCATCCCTCCTCTATCCCCTCCTCTTGACTCTCCCACTGACTCATTCCTTGCTAATCTTCATCTTACTATCACTAAAACTCTTGACATTCTTGTCCCTGTCATGAAGATCCACCTGAAATATGCATCCAAGCGTAACAGCTGGTACAACGACGATGTAGCTGCTTTGAAACACAAGCGCAGAGTTGCTGAAGTAAATGGCAGACATCAGGCTCATCCCCTGACCATCAGGCCTGTTGCCTACTCCAAAGGCAATATCTTCTCTCTATCTGCTCAGTGAAGAGGGCTCACATTCAGGCCCATATCTCTGGAGCCTCTAACTACATGGCTCAACTGTTCAAAATCTGCAAGGAACTAGCCAATCCATCTTCAGTCTCCACCTTGTCTCTTCCTTCTCAGGCCCATTTCGCCTATAAAACTCAGGACATTCTGACCTCTCTTCCTCCCATTCCTCCTTTTATCCCCCCGTCCTCCTGCCTCCTGCCTCCCTTGGCCTCTTTCTGACCCCCACCCACTCTCTCCTCCTTCTCACCTATCACAACGGATGCGATCTCTAGAGTAGTCTGCTCTAAGAAGGCAGCATCCAAACAGGTTTCCCCTTGTTCCTCCAGAACCATTAAGGACAACATCTCCTCCATTGCTCCTTTCTGCAACCACTCCCTAGCATCTGGCTCTTAGCTTCTCCCAAGCACTCCTTTTTTCCCCTCTCATAAAAAAAGCTTTCTGCTAACCCCTTGGTCCAGCCAACTACCCCCCTATCTCTACTACACCCTTCATCGGGAAACTCCTGGAGAAGTTGGTCATCCCCCTGCTGACCCAATACACTGAGCTTGTTGGTTGTTTACATGACCATTAATCTGGATTCTGAGCATCAAGAGGCACAGAAACTGCTCTCCTGAACACCTGTGAAGAATTGCTCGCAAATATTGACTCTAACTCTCCTGCTATTCACATTCTCCTTGACATCTCTTCTGCCTTTCACATGGTCAACCATTCTGTCCTCATAAAGCGGCTCCAAGATACATTTGGTATCTCAGACCGGGCACTGAATTAGTTGACCTCCTTCCTTACCACCCTTCCCAGGTGCTCCTGGGCTTCTTCTCCTCCTCCAACACTTTCTTTACTTACGGTGTTCCCCAGGGCTCGATCCGCTCACCTTGTCTTTTCAACATCTACCTAGTACCTCTTGCTCACCTGATCTCTGCCTTCTCTCCTCATTTCCAGTGTTACGCAGATGACACACAACTCTTCTTCAAGCTCCCCTTCCTCCACCTCCTCTTCCTCCTCTATCATCCCTGACTTCCAGTCTCCTATTCACTCTTGGTGCACCTCCAATGATCTCTGTCTTAATGCCAGTAAAACCGAGATCCTGCCTATCATCACACCTGCTCCTCGGTTCCCTCCTGCACACCGGCTGCCCTCTATGGCAGTGGTCTTCAAACTTTTTTGGCCTAAGCCCCCCTGAGCAAAGTTTGGGCAGGCCGGGCCCCCTCAAAAGTGCCAGATGGACAGTATGTAGAAATCGCTATGAACATTTGTGTGCCATCACCGCACCCTACTCCTAGTACAGACCCTGGGCGCTCCCCACACTACTCCCACCACTATCCCAGTGCTGCCGCCCATCCTGCTCCCACCACAGTCCCATAACGCAAGCATACACACATCCATGCACATTAAAATAAAAAATAAATCGCCATAAACGTACCTTCTGCAGGGGCCTGTGCGCGTGTTTGCTAAAATGCCCCTCTCCAGGTTGCTCTGCCCGTATGTGCGAGGAGCCGCAGGAGCACCCCCTCGCACATACATACAGTGCCCCAGCCAGAATTTCCAATGAGCTATGCAAGGCTGGCGAAGCAAAACACCCCCAGCGTTTCATGGCTCAGTGATAATGTGCGGCTGGGGAAATGAACTGTCAAAAGCAAACAGTGTTTCCCTTTGACAGTTCATCCAGCCCAGGAGCACTCCCTCAGCTGGAAAAAGCAGCGGAGGGAGTGCTCAGTGTTTCACTGGGCTGGCTCCTCGGCTCCTCCATAATGGGTGAGATGGCCAGTGGGTGGATGCCCCCTCACCCATTATGGATGAGCCGACAGGCTTGGACTGGCCAATAGGGCAATAGGGCGATAACCGTTCCAAAAATGCAAAATGCTAGTGTAGGCCAGTCAAAATGGGCCACTTTTTTGGCCAATGTGGGCCAGTTTGAGGAGTTACTTCACTATGCAGCTAGTAGTTTTGACCATTGTTGCTGAATAAATATTCTTTGAATATCACAATTTGTTTACATTTGAACAAAAAACAACCCCTTGGGTACTATTCAAACAGTCTGTGACTAAAGGACTGAATATCCATTTACAATTTCTGGCCATGTTTTCATTAGTGCCTAAGACCTTTTTATGGTCCAGTCTGACCATGTGAGCTGCTCCTTCCCATTTCCTCCAATCTTAAAAAAAAAATACAATGTTTTTTTTTTTTTTTTACATTTCATGCTGGGCTCTAGCGCACCCCCTGGGATGCGGCCGCGCCCCCTGTGGGGGGCATGCCCCATAGTTTGAAGACCTCTGCTCTATGGGCTCACCTCCGTCTCCTTCCACTAAGGGAAGAGGCCTTGGGGTCATCTTCAACTCCTCTCTTTCCTCTACTCCTCACATCTTGGACCTTGCCAAGAAGGCCCACTTTCAACTTCACCTCGTTAGAAACATTCTTCTTTTCCTCAACTTCCCCCAGAAGATCAATGTTTCTAGAGCTCTGGCGCTCTCCAGGCTAGATTACCGTAACAGCCTCTTCCTCAACCTGCCCCTTTCCTCCCTTTGTCCTCTCCAACTAATCCAGAATAGGTCTGCAAGACTTATCTTTGGCCTCAAGCCCTGAGACTGTATCTCTCCAGCCCTAAGATCGCTTCATTGGCTCCCGGTTGTTGCACAGATCAAATTCAAGACCCTATTCATCATCCACAAGGCTGTCTGGGGCCTGCTACTGTCAACTCTCTCTTACTAAATACTCTCTTTCCAGATCCCTTCAATCTTCTGTCTCCAACTTTCTGCTGATCAAACGCTTCTTCAAGAAGAGAGCTCTGGGCAGATCTCTCTCCTCAGCTGGCTCCCTCTTATGGAACAGTGGAACAGTCTCCCAATTTCAGTCTTGAACGGGACCACCTCAAGTTCCTCCAACAACTCAAGACATGTCTCTTCTCCTTCTCCTTCCACCTCGCCCTCCTATGCTAACCATCCCCTCTGTCACTATGATTGGTGGCCTGGTCCCTCAATAGTCAAATAGGGTCCTGCCCTTCTTACCAATTACTTCCAGCACCTCCTCTGCACTGCCCATTGCACCCACACCACCTGTTGCTTGGTTCACCTCCACCCACACTTACCTGTTGGGCGGTAGACCTCCTCTATGGGACCCTAATAACACTTACCCTGACCCCACCCCGTTTCTTTTTCCTTTTTCTTTTTCACTGCACTTGCATGCTCCGAATGTCACAAGGCCTAGTAAGACCGCTGTTTATTACTATTTATTAATTGTTATTTCCATTGTTTATTTTCCCCATGTTTCTTTCCCTTGTGCCATGTGGCGCTTTGAAACACTGGGCCTCATTATGACCCTGGCGCTAAGTGTTTAACGGCGCCGTAAAAGGCTGCGGCGCCGTTAAACACTTAGCGCCCTACTACGAGGTCCCTTTGCGGGACCCGACCTTAACGGCTGGTCTACACCAGCCGTAAAGTAGGGACCCGCAAAGGGACCTTGGTCCTAAGTAGGGTACCGCAATTTGCGGTACCGTACTTAGCGCCTTCCCCATTCCCATAGAGCCCTATGGGGCGAAAATGGGAATGGGGAAGGTCCATGGTTCAATGGGGAATTACCGCCCCCCCAACCTTGGAATGGGTTGGTAATTCCCCATTGAACCATGGCGGCCCCGTTACAACACTGGCACCAACCATGGTGCTAATAGCGCCATGGTTTAGCGCCGGTGTTGTAATGAGGGCCACTGTCTTGTTCAAGGGGCAAGTCCTAAAAATGAAAGTGTGGTACTCATTAACATACGCATTGGTATACAATGTCACCAGAAATAAGTATATCAAGGTGAAATTTGCACATTTCATTAGGTTGGCGTTGCATAACCACCCAAATTGCACAGGATGAATGGCATTTGTCTTCCATAAAATCAACACACACACAAAACCGAGAGAGGATATTTTCTTCTAATATTGTTTTTGAAAACATTAAAAGGTGTGCATGTTTTAAACTTCAAGAACCAATACAAATGTTTTCTCTGATTCTTAAAGTACCAAAATGGGACATTTCACCTTTAGTTGTTTTTTATTTTTCATAAGGTTATATACTGCAGTGGAGACGTGTCCGTCCTGCAAACCTGATGACTGCAGTTCGATCGCTGAGTTCGCTTTAATTCATAAATTCAAGGAAGACACTCAAGATCTGATTCACAAAATGTTTTCCTATGGCATTGCGCCATTATAAAACACTTCCATGAATCAGGCCCTCAATGTTTCTGATTTTAGCTTGGGTGGACTGAGTATACCCTCTGAAAAAAGTGGGTGGAGTCCTTGTCCTTCCACCCACATGTTACCGCGACTTAAACCCTGGTCTTGTTGTATAAGTGCCTTATAATTGTCCAATAAATAAATAAATACTGGTTCTTCCAGATGGCAACCGAAAAGTATACAGGGCGTAGATTATAACATAGCCTCCTTCAAACAGACATATAGAAAAACATAAAAAGGGCTGAATACCTTAATGGGACATAGATTGATAATTTGAAAACGAATTATCAGCGACCGTACCATCCTCCATACTAACCCTATTGGTGACACCCACCTTCTCAGTAATTTCCGCCTTTGAAAAATCAAAGTTATTAGACCACAAATGTGAAACTTGAACAGCTGTTAAGCATTTTAAGCCATGTCTACACCAAGGAATCTGCTTTGCCCTGGGGTGTGGCATAATAGAATCTAAAATATTGTTAGGAAATATTGTTTTTGTGTAAGAGTGAGATGATAACCACAACTTAAGCTGCGTGTTGTGTTTTGTCTTTCCCTGCACCCTGCCCTGTATGCATGGACTGCTGTGTGTGAGAATGTTATGCTCTGAATGTTTCTGTGAAAGTATAGTTGAGACGATGGGTGGACTGAGAGAGGATGCCGGAGGATGATCTGTCCCTGTGACTTACCTGATGTGGCCTAAATGCATTCTTGTACCCTGTACCTGGAGCTGGAACATAAGTAAAAATGTTTACTGTTCCTACACTGGTGTCAGTGTCATTCCGGTCTTATCCTCTGTTAAAACCTTAGGGGTCCACATTGATGCCACACTGTCCATGGACAAACAAGTCAAAGCTATTGTCTCTGCCTCTGCCCTGAGCACTAAACTCATTAATGCTATAAAGCCATTCCTAACCAAGGACAACTGTCTCTCCATTGCCAGAGATACTATAGGGACCAAGTTGGATTACTGCAATGCACTCCTAGCCGGCACCTTCAAAAACACCTAACCAGAATCCAAACTGCCCAAAATAACTAACTCAGAGCAGCCCTAAGTATGCCTAGAAGAGACCACATCACACAAGGAAGAAGCAGTAATCCAACTTGGCCCCTATAGTAGCTCTCCATTGCCAGAGCTACTATAGGGGCCAAGTTGGATTACTGCAATGCACTCCTATCCGGCACCTCCAAAAAAACCTAACCAGAATCCAAACTGCCCAAAATAACTAACTCAGAGCAGCCTTAAGTATACCTAAAAGAGACCACATCACACAAGCAAGAAAGACTGTACACTGGCTTCCAGTCAAAGACTGCATTATGTTCAAAATACTCCCAACCACACACAAAAGCATCAACTACACAGCACCTTCCTACCTCTAAGACACACTATCCAGATCACACTCAACCAGTCCCACTAGATCATGCTACTCCAACCAACTCACTGTACCACGCATCAAAAGGGAAAAGGCAGGAGGGATACCTTGCCCCCAAGCTATGGAATGCGCTCCCTACTGCATTCAGAGCTGAAACGTCTCTCCATGCCTTCCGGAAAAAAATTAAAACTGCTCTCTTCAACTAACTACCTACACTTTCCCACCTCACTATCCTCATGCTTCACTAACTGCGTATACTAACTTTACTTAGTATGCTTGTCTGTATTTGTATGTAACTAAGCTATGATCACCCACTGTAACAAGTGCCACGATGCCTTCGGGCTGTTGTGCGCTCAACAAATGTGAATAAATAAATAAATAAATACATTCTTGGCCAGGAACCCAACACAAGAATGGTGATGAGGATGCTGGCTGTGCTTGGGGGGACAGCACCTGGGAAGGCAAATGCACATCCATTGCCCCCTAAACTCAGAGAAGATCCTCTCTCGAGGTAGTGGTGCGGGCTGCATTGGCGCCAGTGACAGCCAACCATTAATGTTAGGAGGCAGCACCAGTTCCTGCAAGCCAATTGGGTCTGAAAGGGGCAGGCAATAACATTGCTGCGTGAGGCCTTCAAGCCTAAGTTTGGAGTGTGTGAGGGGTAGCCAACCCAGGTCAAGGAAGGCCAGTAGTGACTGCAGGAACCAGTTGTGTCCACGAGCAGCAGCAAAGGAGCCAGTATCCAGATGGCAACGTAAGAATTAAAGCAGTGCGGGCCAGAGAAGAGCTAACAGGGACTTTGCTGGAGGAAACTGTTGAACATATTGTTGTGAGGGGCAGACTTACTTACACAAGTAAGGCACACCTGTGATATTGTTGGCTCTTGTGGGATTCCAGTAAAACGGGCCAATCGGTTCTGGCTAGAATGAAGAAGGAACTCAATCCCTTTGTGAGCAAAAGAGCCGGGGGGGGGGGCATACCTGTAAACCCCTAAGATACTGTGGGTCAACTTGTGTACACTGTTCTAGACAGCAATAGGAGGAAGCAATGCAGAAGAAAGGGGCTCTTGCTTCAAGTTGTGCTACATGTGGTTTGGTACTGAAAAGTTCAAAAAATAGCAATTTGTTGGTACTCTGTGAATTAGATCCTGATTTCTTGAATTTCATCAGGGAGATATTGATTGAACAGCGCGAGGCTTAAGAGTTTAATTCACATTAGAGTTTTGGAATAGTGTGATGTGAGGACTGTTGAGTATTCTACATCTGTTGGTGTGCTTGTGTTTTGGAAGTCGTTACCTCTGTTCAGAGAGATTTATTGTGCATTTAGTTTTATTTTGCTGAGGTTTAGTGTGCACTAATTTTAGCCATGTTTTAAACCCTTCTTTTTCAGGTTGGACTTTGTGTTTTAAAGTTAGTTAGGACATGCACTTCCTAAGTTAGTATGGCAATGTGCAAGTTATGATGCAGGCTCTGTTGACCCTTTTAGTTTACATGCTAGATTTCTACTGAAGAACATTGAATTGGAATTTGAATTTCAAGTGCATAGTTTCAATGCTTTAAGTAGAACACCAAGAGGGTAATTCATAGAATTTCGCAGAAAAGTGTCGCAAGCGGCTGGCGCAGAGTGTCCGCGTGCGATTGTCTGCGCCAGGCACGTGCGCTAAAACCGATTTCCACGCACAGCGTATTCATGGATTTTAGGCTCCCAAACCAGCCGTGGCGCAGAGAATCGCAGCGACCCTGCAGGAGCGCCAGTAACGCCCCGAAGAACGCCCTCGCGCAAGGAAAAGCCATCAAAATCGCTAAATCATCGCAAAGGGCTGCGCTAACCCTGGACCAGTTCACCGGGCTGGCAAACAGCAAACGCCAAGCGGGGAACGTGTATTTCAGGGGTGCGCGGGAAGTTCCACACGCGATTGGGCCAGTGCAAGCAAGGTATGTGAATTTCAGGGGTGCACGGGAAGTTCCACACGCGATTTCAGCAGGGTACGTGTATTTCAGGGGTGCGCGGGAAGTTCCACACGCGATAGTCCCAGTGCGAGCAGGGTACGTGTATTTCAGGGGTGCGCGGGAAGTTCCACACGCGATAGTCCCAGTGCGAGCAGGGTACGTGTATTTCAGGGGTGCGCGGGAAGTTCCACACGCGATAGTCCCAGTGCGAGCAGGGCACGTGTATTTCAGGGGTGCGCGGGAAGTTCCACACGCGATTGGGCCAGTGCGAGCAAGGTATGTGAATTTCAGGGGTGCGCGGGAAGTTCCACACGCGATTTCAGCAGGGTACGTGTATTTCAGGGGTTCGCATGAAGTTTCTCACGCGATCGGGCCTGGGGGAGCGTGCTACGTGTATTACAGGGGTTCGCGTGAACTTACTCACGCGATCGGGCCTGGGGGAGCGGGCTACGTGTATTTCAGGGGTTCGTGTGAATTTTTTCACGCGATCGGGCCTGGGGGAGCGGGCTATGTGTATTACAGGGGTTCGCGTGAACTTCCTCACGGGATCGGGCCTGGGGGAGCGGGCTATGTGTATTTCAGGGGTTCGCGTGAACTTTCTCACGCGATCGGGCCTGGGGGAGCGGGCTACGTGTATTTCAGGGGTTAGCGTGAACTTTCTCACACGATCGGGCCTGGGGGAGCGTGCTACGTGTATTACAGGGGTTCGCGTGAAGTTGCACACGCGATTGTCCCAGTGCGAGCAGGGTACGTGTATTTCAGGGGTGTGCGGGAAGTTCCACACGCGATAGTCCCAGCGCGAGCAGGGTACGTGTATTTCAGGGGTGCGCGGGAAGTTCCACACGCGATAGTCCCAGTGCGAGCAGGGTACGTGTATTTCAGGGGTGCGCGGGAAGTTCCACACGCGATAGTCCCAGTGCGAGCAGGGTACGTGTATTTCAGGGGTGCGCGGGAAGTTCCACACGCGATAGTCCCAGTGCGAGCAGGGTACGTGTATTTCAGGGGTGCGCGGGAAGTTCCACACGCGATAGTCCCAGTGCGAGCAGGGTACGTGTATTTCAGGGGTGCGCGGGAAGTTCCACACGCGATAGTCCCAGTGCGAGCAGGGTACGTGTATTTCAGGGGTGCGCGGGAAGTTCCACACGCGATAGTCCCAGTGCGAGCAGGGTACGTGTATTTCAGGGGTTCTGGGGAGTACTACACGTAAATTGGCCGTGTGGGTCCTCCCAGGTGTACGCTCCACAACCTCCACGGCCCCTGCAGGCAGCCCACACCACGGGGGACTACCCTGCACCCCTGCTCATGTCCCGCAGGCAGCCCATTCACCATGGGCATGCCCCCCAGCCAACCCACATGTCACCTTGCACTACTGATCAACAATGCATGTCTCCCACCACCCCCACCCCCCGGCAGTGCAGGGTCACCCTCCACCAGGCCCCCACTCATGTCTCCCACCACCCCCACCCCCCGGCAGTGCAGGGTCACCCTCCACCAGGCCCCCACTCATGTCCCCCTGCACCCCCACCCCCCAGCATCCAGGGTCACCCTCCACCAGGCCCCCACTCATGTCTCCCACCACCCCCACCCCCCAGCAGTGCAGGGGCAGCCTCCACCAGGCCCCCACTCATGTCTCCCACCACCCCCACCCCCCTGCCACCATGGGCAGCCCCCACCAGGCCCCCACTCATGTCTCCCACCACCCCCACCCCCCGGCAGTGCAGGGTCATCCTCCACCAGGCCCCCACTCATGTCTCCCACCACCCCCACCCCCCGGCAGTGCAGGGTCACCCTCCACCAGGCCCCCACTCATGTCTCCCACCACCCCCACCCCCCGGCAGTGCAGGGTCACCCTCCACCAGGCCCCCACTCATGTCCCCCTGCACCCTCACCCCCCAGCATCCAGGGTCACCCTCCACCAGGCCCCCACTCATGTCTCCCACCACCCCCACCCCCCTGCCACCATGGCCAGCCCCCACCAGGCCCCCACTCATGTCTCCCACCACCCCCACCCCCCGGCAGTGCAGGGTCACCCTCCACCAGGCCCCCACTCATGTCTCCCACCACCCCCACCCCCTGGCAGTGCAGGGTCACCCTCCACCAGGCCCCCACTCATGTCTCCCACCACCCCCACCCCCCGGCAGTGCAGGGTCACCCTCCACCAGGCCCCCACTCATGTCCCCCTGCACCCCCAACCCCCAGCATCCAGGGTCACCCTCCACCAGGCCCCCACTCATGTCTCCCACCACCCCCACCCCCCTGCCACCATGGCCAGCCCCCACCAGGGCCCCACTCATGTCTCCCACAACCCCCACCCCCCGGCAGTGCAGGGTCACCCTCCACCAGGCCCCCACTCATGTCCCCCTGCACCCCCACCCCCCAGCATCCAGGTTCACCCTCCACCAGGCCCCCACTCATGTCTCCCACCACCCCCACCCCCCTGCCACCATGGCCAGCCCCCACCAGGCCCCCACTCATGTCTCCCACCACCCCCACCCCCCGGCAGTGCAGGGTCACCCTCCACCAGGCCCCCACTCATGTCTCCCACCACCCCCACCCCCCAGCAGTGCAGGGGCAGCCTCCAGCAGGCCCCCACTCATGTCCAACTCATGTCTCCCATCACCCCAACCCCCCAGCATCCAGGGGCACCCTCCACCAGGCCACCACTCATGTCTCCCATCACCCCCACCCCCCAGCATTGCAGGGCACCCTCCACCAGGCCCCTACTCATGTCTCCCACCACCCCCACCCCCCTGCCACCATGGCCAGCCCCCACCAGGCCCCCACTCATGTCTCCCACCACCCCCACCCCCCGGCAGTGCAGGGTCACCCTCCACCAGGCCCCCACTCATGTCTCCCACCACCCCCACCCCCCGGCAGTGCACGGTCACCCTCCACCAGGCCCCCACTCATGTCTCCCACCACCCCAACCCCCCGGCAGTGCAGGGTCACCCTCCACCAGGCCCCCACTCATGTCCCCCTGAACCCCCACCCCCCAGCATCCAGGGTCACCCTCCACCAGGCCCCCACTCATGTCTCCCACCACCCCCACCCCCCCTGCCACCATGGCCAGCCCCCACCAGGCCCCCACTCATGTCTCCCACCACCCCCACCCCCCGGCAGTGCAGGGTCACCCTCCACCAGGCCCCCACTCATGTCTCCCACCACCCCCACCACCCGGCAGTGCAGGGTCACCCTCCACCAGGCCCCCACTCATGTCTCCCACAACCCCCACCCCCCGGCAGTGCAGGGTCACCCGCCACCAGGCCCCCACTCATGTCCCCCTGCACCCCCACCCCCCAGCATCCAGGGTCACCCTCCACCAGGCCCCCACTCATGTCTCCCACCACCCCCACCCCCCTGCCACCATGGCCAGCCCCCACCAGGCCCCCATTCATGTCTCCCACCACCCCCACCCCCCGGCAGTGCAGGGTCACCCTCCACCAGGCCCCCACTCATGTCTCCCACCACCCCCACCCCCCAGCAGTGCAGGGGAAGCCTCCAGCAGGCCCCCACTCATGTGTCCCACCACCCCCACCCCCCAGCAGTGCAGGGGCAGCCTCCAGCAGGCCCCCACTCATGTCTACCACCACCCCCACCCCCCTGCCACCATGTGCAGCCCCCACCAGGTCCTCACAATCCCCAATCATGTGCGTAATGGTCAGCCTCCACAGCCAAAATGCCCTACCAAGTAACCCATTCACCCACATGGAAATGGAAATCACATGTTACACCCCCAATGTTCATGAAGCTAATGAACCCATGTCCGTCACACACATTTTTTGCAATTGAATGGGAAAACACACAACATGACATGCATGAAACCAATGAGATGAAACCACACAGTGAACAATGGCAACAAAAATGTATTGAAAAAAATTAAGAATGCTAAAGAAAGAAAACTAACTACAATGTAAATGTGAAAAAATAAGCTGCATGTCCGCATAAAAACACAAAACTGGAAATCCAAATCCTAAAAAATTTTGTCCAAAGTGAAATGTAAAAAACTCTCCATGCAACAAAGAACTATGTACAAAAATAACAAGGGTCCATGATCCCAACTGAACTAAGGAAACCTCCTAAAAAACCTACCTAAATATCAACTATATACAAAAAGTGGAGCAGTGTCCGTCGACTCCAAATCATAATAAGAACAAAAGGAAACCTAAAACTAAAGAACTATATACAAAGGCGGCGGGCAAGTCCAGCGGCTCACTCTGTGGTGTCCCGGGCCAGGGCATCATCGAACTCCTGTTCGATGTCCCGGAGGCGGTCCAGTTCCATGGCCCCGAGGGTCCGCAGGGACGACGCTGTGTCCTCCTCCAACCCCCTGCGGATTGCCTCGAGGCACTCGGCCCGCCTCAGGGCCCTCCGCATGGAGTTCTCCGCCCTGACCATTGTGAGCCGCGCCTCTTCCGCCCGCCGCCGCTCCGCACCTATGGCGTGGCCCAACCGCTGCCACACGGAAGACACTCTCTGTCCTGGGTCCCTCTGCCCTCCGGCCGATGCCTGCCCCTCCGATGTCGAAAGCTCCGAGCCTTCATGTCTCCCACCATGTTGCTGCTGCTGCTGCTCTGCCTCTGCCCGTGCACTGCCTCCTGCTGCCTGCACATCCTGCGCCGGCTGGGGTGCACTTGTTGATGTGGCCACCCCTGCTGGACCTCCGACTCCCGACTGTGGCAGGGATGCCTCCTCCACCAGCCTGGCCGCACCGTCAGAGGCAGCTCCACAGGGCACCCAGGTGACTGATGGGTGGGAAGATGGCACAGAGGACGACTGGCGCGTAGGGGTCCAGTTGAGGAGGGGGTCGGAGCAAGCCCCATCAGACAGCGGAATCCGGCCTGGGTGACCTGTCCCAGCAGGCTGACGTGGTCAACGAGCCATTCGAGATGACGTGCAGTCTCTCCATGAAAAGACTGCAGGTCACCTCGCATGGCCCGTTGACGCAACGCCACACCAGCCAGGACAGGCTCAACCCGGACCTGGATGGCCACGTCCGCAGGCAGAGGAAGGCCAGTTGACGTCAGCTCATCCCCTGCCTGAAAACGGGTCTGGACGTAGGCATCCCTGCTGGTGCAAGATGATGCAGGGACAGGATCGGGGACAGGATTGCACACAGGCACCTTTGCGGCGGCCTGTGCTGCCTCCTGTCCCTGGTCCTGCACTGCACCACTAGCACCAGTGGGATCCCCACCTCCAGACCCTGTCTCTGGTGCTTGCGCGGCCCCCTCCTCCACCAAACCCCCCACCAACCTGGATGACTCCGTGCCATCTTCCGCTGTTGGGCCCTGTGGGGTCCCAGCTGCCCCTTCTGCTGCCGAGGAGTCCAACTGCAACCTCCGCCTCTTGGACCTCCCCCCGGCAGCTGCGGCCTGGGACGCGGCACCGGACTCCTCACTCCCCGACGAGATGACAACACGGGAGGGGAGCCGGGCCTTGCGTCTCCGGCTGGCGGTCGGATCCCCGCCGCTGTGCTCCACAGCAGCTTCTCCGCCCTCTTCATCAGTTGACGCTGCAGACAGGGAGAAACAAAACACAGGCATCAGGGCACTGTACAATGGACACATACACGCATGACAGTTGCACATGAGTGGCATTGGCAAACCTCAGACATGTCATCACAATCCCCAACACACATGTCATTGCAACTGGCACACATGAGCCATACCACAGCCATATCGCAACTGCCAGCACCATCCCTACACATACCACAGCATCAGCAGCCAAAGGGGAGCCAGACATCACATGCAACACAGGAAGTGCACCACACATGTACACACACCACCACACTTGCATGCATGTCTACACTTCTGCCAAGTGTCGCACTGTTCAGACGGGCATCCATGTCACATCTGCCAATCAGGCTTCCACATACCGCTGTCACATGCATCCATGTTGCATCACTGTTGCACCCTTGTCAAATACACACACATGCACATGTACACAGTGCTCATACATGCAGTCGAAAACAACATACATGCCTGACATCACAGACATGTCTACTTACATACACATTCATCCAAACATGTGTGCACGCACAACTGCATTTGCCATGCAAGCCCACACACACAAGGACCATCCATGTCTCACACATTACAGCCCTCGCATGTGTCAGCCCCACGGCCCTGTACACCCCCACCCATACTCCACCCCATACAAACAGATGTGCAACCGGCACAATGGCGAATGATCACCACACGCCCTGCTCACAACCAGGATGCATGTACACTCACCGCTCGACTCCAGGCGGCTCTGCTTCTCTAGGACCTGGACGTGGAGCGCTGGGGATATGCGTTCCAGGACCTCCATCTGTTCTTCCGACAAGTGGCCCCGGCGCCCCTTGGCATCCGCTGCCTTCAAGAGGCGCCGGGGCATGTTCAGGGTCCTGGACCTGAAGTCCTCCCAGCGCTTCCTGACATGTTGTAAGTCCCGGACTGCCACCCCCTCCGCGTTGATGGCAGTCACATTGTCAGTCCAGATCCGAGTCCGTCCTTCCTTGTCGGCGCAGGACACCAACTTTGGTGGCACTGAAGCTGGTGCCCCTCTGCCTCTCTGGCCGGGGGTTGTCAGTGGTCACAGATGGTGTTTGCCCCAACATGACAACCCCAGAGGCAGGAGTGGGTGGGCAACTGGGTCCTGGGGCTGGGCTGTGGAGCGATGGAATTCCAGTCGGGAGTCTTTTGTTCCAGCAAGGGTGGTCACAGCAACAGCACCCCTGGCTGACGTGCAGGCAGCAAATGGCAGTGCACGTGGGCAGCAGGCAGTCAGGCAGCAGCAGATAGCAGGTGGGAGCATGCTCGGGGCTCTGGGGGGCAGTAGTTCGGCCTTCTGGGCAGGAGCGTGGTCTTCCGTGTGCTTACGCGTGGCCAGCTTGGTACGGAGTGATTTGGCACGTGAAAATCCTGCACGTCAGCGTGAAAACCGAGGAAAGGCCCTTAGCGCGTAAGCGCGTCAGCACGCATACGCGATTCTATTGGACCAAAGGCCCTCAGCGCGTAAGCGCGTCTGTGACGTGACCCGCACGGGTGTTTCCCACACAGCACGTGATGACAGAGCACACGTGGAAAGACTGCACGTCAGAGTCTTATCGCGTGTATTTGGTGGAAATGGCCGTACACACATAAGTCACAAAGCGTGTAATTGGTGGAAATGGCCCTAGCGCGTACACGCCGCGTAAGTGACGTTGAATGTGTGGGCCTGTATAAAAGGTACGCGTAGAACACCATTTCCTTGTACGTGCTTTTCGTGGAGAGCGAGTGGGTGAATTCTGTACTTCTTGTCGGTTCACACGCGATTTACTTCACGGCGTTTCAAGTTCGTATTCCCTGTTACCTCTGACAGATTTTTCTCTTTTTTCTCTTTTACTGGTTTACCTGGGCCTGTTCCCTCAAACAGTGTTCCCTTCTACTGTTGTCCTGTCTCCTCAGACAGTGTACAAATCTTCTTTTGGCGGGGGTGTTGCCAACCAAACGCGCTCCTTTTTCACGCTCTTTTACCTGGCAGACGGTGAGTCACGCACGTATCTAACATCTGTGCTTGCCCCGTGTGTAGCCTACCCCTTCAGAGGTCATTCTAGGCTGCGTGTGACACGCATACGTTCATTCTTGTGTTACTGGGTGCCACAGCGTAGTGCAGGTTTTTCTTTCTGCACACGTGGTCTAGGAGGGGTTGCGTGAACGTCATCTCCCTTTTTTGGGGCTCCTGTGCGTAGCGTGACCCGTCATCTTTCCCCAGGGGTTACAATCAGCCTTGCAAGAGCACTAGGGTACAATTACCATCTGGTACCCAACCCCTTTGACCCCCAATTGCCCAGGACAATATTTGACAGCCACTCCCATACGCACATGAACATCAGTGCCATGGTTGGGAGGCGAGGATTCCGTAAGGGTGGCAAAGGTGGAAGAGCCACAAGTGGTGGCCGTGGTGGATCCGGTAGGGGACGTGGTCGTTACTTGCAGGGTGAGCCTGTCCCCCCATGTGTGGAGGACCAGTCAAGGGCACCCATAATCCCCCCCCTCTCCCGTTGAGGCTGATGTGGCTGACACCATCCATGCTCAGCCCTTGTTGGACCAGCCCATTGTGGCACCAGACCTGGCTGACTCCATGGCTGACTTCCAGGTCAGCAGGCCTATGACACGTGATGTCACCATGCCACGTGCATCCGGGGCAGCAAGGTCATCAGATGCACCAAGTAGGCAGGGCGGAGAGGCTGCAGGGGCAGCTGCGGCTCCATCCACCACAGCCCTCACACACCCAGCCAGGACAGTGTCGGTCCTAGTCCATGCTGCTGATATTCCCCCTGACACCATCACACTAGAGCCAATGCCTGCACCAACTCCCATGCTGAGTGTGCAATCCCACACTCCTGATACAGAGTCCACCAGGGCTCCTGCCCCTAGTGTCCAGAGCGGCGCAGGACACTCAGGATCACCACCACCTTCCAAGCGGAAGAGGAAGAGTGCTCGTCCGGCACAGGCTGATGCCCCAGACATGGCTACACAGTCCGGCCCGTCCAGGAAGCCCAGCTTCACGGATGACGAACTGAATGCACTTGTCGAGTATGTGTCCGCACATGACAACGAGATGGTCATTGTTGCAGGATCCAAGACCACACCTGCACAACGCCAGGTACACTGGCAGACCGTTGCGGACATCGTAAGTGCCCTTGGAATCGTGAGGCGCACAGCCAATGATTGCTATAAGCGCTGGAATGACCTAAAGCGCAGGGCAAAGAGTAAGCTGGCCTCAAGTCATGCCGCAACTCTAGTGACTGGAGGTGGGTCTCCAGTAGTAGACATGGAACTCACTCCACATGAGTCAGTCGCTGGGACCTACGTCACGGAGGAACAGATCCAAGGCGTGGGAGATCTCCCTGATTACGAGGCATTGTCCGGTGAGTGCACATGCATGTGTGTGTCATCCATGTGCATGGTGTGTGTGAGGGCTTCTGTTTGTGTGCCAGGTGAGAGTGTGTGCGCCTGAGTCGTATGGGTCATCCATGTGCTTCATGCAATACATCCTGCGCAGCTGCATTTGGCCATAGCTGTATCCCTTCTGCCAACAGTAGACATGTAGTCCAACTGCACGCCAGTTGCCCTTGAAGTGTCACCTTGCCACAACATTGTTGCAAAATTTAGCACTGTTCATTTAGTCAGATATTTACCATTCCACCACTTTTACTAGGCATGTCGCAGTCCTCTAGTCACATGTCTGACATGGCTATGGTAAAGTTGAGTGACTTAGTTACCTGGATATCATTTGTGCAAACATGTCCCTGTGCAATTGCACCATTTCGGACTGGCAGCTCCAGGTGAAGAATCTGACCTGTTAGAATTAGAAAAGCTATTACATGCGGGAACTGGACAGTATGCATAGGTGCTGCCCTCCTCTCCATCTTCACTCAATAGCAATGGTACATGCCATCTGTGTGATGGCATGTGTGTTTCACCTGCCAATCACAGGCCAATGTGTGATGCCACTGCCAGGCAGCATGCAGAAAATGTGTTCATCTTCAATCTTGGTGTCATCAGTGTGTGCCATTTGCCTGCCCTTCATACGCAGTGAGGCTGCATGCATGGGAGGGTTTTAGTCATGTGGGACATGTGTCAAACAAGTACTGTTTCTCTTGCTTCTCAGCCCTCATTGTGTGCCATGGTGCTAATGCCTGTTTCCATTTCTTTGTTTTTATGTCTTTGCAGGGGAAGACGCACCTGATACTGCTGGGGTTGTGGAGATGGTGCTGACCCAGGAGGGGCCCGAGGGCCGACCAACCACCAGTGAGGGACGTGGTGTGATGGTGGGTGAGAACCCACAAGTGCTGCAGGTCCTGCTCTCAAGGGGTGTCTCTGGCTGCACCTCCCCCGAGCTGTACTCAGGTGTTGATTCGGATGAGACCTACGTGCCGTCGCAGGTGGGTGTTCCAGGGAGGGATTCTGTTCTGTCTCACCCACTTGCACCAGGGTCAGAACCCTCAATGGGGATGTCAGTGTTGGCAGCTACGCCTTTGGTGGGTACGGATGCAGGGTCACACTCCGCGACATCTGATCCTGTTCCTGGGCCAGCAGATCAGAGGGGGAATGCAGTCCTGCAGCCTCAGGCAGTGTCGGCACAGCAAGGCGCAGTTCGCCTTGCCCCAGACAGGTGTGGTGCCCGCCGACGTGGTGGCCGTACGGCACCTGGCAATACTGCATGGGAGCAATCCATTTACGGTATGGCAACCCAACAGGCAGCATCATCCGAGATGATGGCTCAGGCCATGGATAGGGTGGCCACTTCCATTGTCCCCCCTGAAAGGCTGATGGAGCGACTAGAGCAGGCAACCGACACCATCTGCCAGTCACACAGGGAGGACATGTTGGGGTCCAACAGGGACAGGCGGGCGGCACTGGCGACTCTGCAGGAGGCCATCTCCATTGAGTCCCAGGGCCACAGGGAAGCCCTGAGGCAGGAGCTCCTTCACCTCAGGACGACTCTTGTTGAGCTTGAGGCTTCTACACACCAAAGGACAGAACAGCAGCTGGAGCGTCTCACCCGTACGCCTCAGCTGAGATGCAGGCAACGAGGGCGGAGGTCCGGGCATCCCGTGAGTTGTTGCATGGGGACCTCCGCACACTCATCCTCCAGAACCAGACCTACCACACCCGCATGCTTGCAGCCATGGAGGAGCAGACTAGGGCCTTGCGTGGGCTGCCTCCCATAGTGCAACCACCTCCGGATGCAGCTGCACAGGGTGATAATAGCGACAGCAGTGATACTCCCACAATAGGATAGCCGTGTGGGCCATGAGCCCATGGAGGTGTTTTTTTTCCCAGGATCCACGCAGGTGGGTTCTGGTGTGCATCCTGTCCTCGGACCTCCTGGGTGGCCTCCCCAACCCCCCCGGGCCCTTCAATGGCCATTTTTGATTTTTATTTTTATTTTTTTTATTTTTATTTTTATTTCTTTTATTCACAATTTTTTTGGGACAATTTGTTGGCTTCCGTGGTTCCTGTGGGCATACGCTGCATTGTGGCTGGGCACATGCAGACTTGTAATGTATTTGGTTCAGATGCTTGGGTTTGAGTCACACACACCCCTCCTGCTTCCCGTTTCCATGGGCTTGCAAAGGGTGTGCCCAAGTGACAGTGAATTACACAGTGACGTTGGACTCCCATGAGCTGTGTGGGCAGTCTGTAGTCAATACTGTGTATACATTCCTAGTGCATACTGCTGTTGTGTTGTACACTGCATGTTGCATTGATGTGTAACTCATCTTCTGTGTCTACCTCCAAATTTGCAGGTCCCTTCCTCATGTCTACACAAGGACCTCTAGTCTGGAGATGTGGTCCATGTTGGCAGCAGTGCACCTACAACTCTACAGGCGCCAACACTGCACAGTTGGTAGTGGTGGGAGTGCAGGCATTTCCAGGTGGTGAGACTCCTAATATTATACATTAGTGATGTCATGTTAATGGTAGTACGTGCTCAAGTTTGTTGTTGGTCCGGCATTACTGTGAGCATTTCAGGTGTTGCAAGTTTCTAATAGGGACACCGTACATTGTGACACTAGTGTCATGTTGTGGGGATTACTTTGTTTACGTGCAAATAGCATGACATGGCACGGTGTGTCGTGTGGCGGTGCTGGGGTTGGGTTGGCTGACATGGCACTGTCCTCTTGTTGCATTTTGCAAGTGGGTATTCATTTCAGCTGCTTGAATTTGTAACTTCACAAAACTGCATTGGTGGTGTCAGTGTGGGTAGGGATGCACACATTGTGACACTTCCAGGTGAACAATCTCAGGCTGATATGGTTTTCACGGTTCTTTCTCCAGACATTCAGGATCAGTGTCAGGTTGAGTCATCATTGATTGTCAGATGGAATGTGCCAGGGCAGTGTGCACTCCACAGGGGTGTGATTTCTATGTGAAGTAATTAGCCACTAGCTGTGTACGGGCTGCCTCCCCCCGTGCCCTTTCCCCTCCCATGCGCAGCGGCTGTGCATGTGGTTGGGGATGGGGGGGCACCACCATGTCCACGGCCAGGCCCCGGCGTATTGCAACGTTGTGCAGGACACATGCTGCCACTATGTTCCTGCACACTACTGGGGGAGCGTACAACAGCTGCCCGCCAGAACGGTCAAGGGAGCGAAAGCGTGACTTCAGCACTCCAAATGTGCGCTCCACTATGCCCCGGGTTGTAATGTGGGCTGCGTTATATCTTACCTGGGGTGGCGTGGTGGGGTTCCGAATTGGCGTCATCATGTGGGGGCTGAGAGGGTAGGCACTGTCCCCTGTGGAGGTGGTGATTGGTATCATTGGTGGGGTTGTGACCTTGCTCAGTATCTGACATGCATGCATGTGCAGTGGCATTCATACTCACCAAGCAGCCATGTATCGCCATGCCGGCCAGCTTCTAGGTCCCGGCTTAGGGTGGACATTGGGTAAATGAAGCTGTCGTGGGTTGACCCAGGATAGTTGGCATATAGTGAGGTGATGATTCCCTTGGCATTACATACTACCTGCACGTTGATGGAATGCCAGTGCTTGCGGTTCCTATAGATGTGCTCAGATGCCCTGGGGGGACGTAGAGCAACATGGGTGCAGTCAATGGCACCTAGCACTTTGGGGAATCGTGCCACAGCGTAGAAATCCAGGGCGGCAGCATGCCTTTCTGCAGGTGTTCTGGGCAGGTATATGTGCCTGCGGACTGATGGGTGTGCAGTGATGATGTTCAAGACCTGGTGTAGGCACCGTGACTGGGTGGCCTGTGATACACCACCCACAATGGCACTTGTCCGCTGAAATGATCCAGTGGCTAAGAAGTGCAGTACATTGAGGACCTTCTCCAGGGGGCTGAGTGCTTGGGAGCACAGGGTGGGTGATGTGAGGTCGTCCTCCCACTCACTCACCAGGTCCAGTATGATGTGTGGTGGAAACATTTACCTCCCATGCACCTGGTCATCAGGCATCCCGAAAAGGCTGGTTCTGGGTGTGAATATTCTGGCCCTGACTATCCTCCTCCTCCTCCTTTGGTAGGCCACGCCCACTGCTGCTAGGAACGGTATGTTCATCCTGGGTCTGAGCTAGTTATTTTGTTAGCGCGCAAATTAATGCGTTGCGCGTGTTGTAGGCGAGCGTGTGACCCGCGCACCCCTCCAATCCAGTGCCCAGTACAATAGCGTGTGGAAATTGGCGCGCACACCGGGATACAGGTGCGCTGACGTACTTGCGTGTGTAAGTGTCCGCGCACACCTGATATACACGTACATAGGCCAATCGCGTGTACACGCACTTTTGCCCAATTACACGCGATGAGACTCTGACGTGCAGTCTTTCCACGTGTGCTCTGTCATCACGTGGTGTGTGGGAAACACCCGTGCGGGTCACGTCACAGACGCGCTTACGCGCTGAGGGCCTTTGGTCCAATGGATTTGCGTATGCGTGCTGACGCGCTTACGCGCTAAGGGCCTTTCCTCGGTTTTCACGCTGACGTGCAGGATTTTCACGTGCCAAATCACTCCGTACCAAGCTGGCCACGCGTAAGCACACGGAAGACCACGCTCCTGCCCAGAAGGCCGAACTACTGCCCCCCAGAGCCCCGAGCACGCTCCCACCTGCTATCTGCTGCTGCCTGACTGCCTGCTGCCCACGTGCACTGCCATTTGCTGCCTGCACATCAGCCAGGGGTGCTGTTGCTGTGACCACCCCTGCTGGAACCGAAGACTCCCGACTGGAATTCCATCGCTCCACAGCCCAGCCCCAGGACCCAGTTGCCCACACACTCCTGCCTCTGGGGTTGTCATGTCGGGGCATACAACATCTGTGACCACTGACAACCCCCAGCCAGAGAGGCAGAGGGGCACCAGCTTCAGTGCCACCGAAGTTGGTGTCCTGGTGGAGCAAGTCCTGGGGCAGTATGATGCCCTCTTTGGAAGTTCCCGCGCCGACAAGGAAGGACGGACTTGGATCTGGACTGACATCGTGACTGCCATCAACGCAGAGGGGGTGGCATTCCGGGACTTACAACATGTCAGGAATCGCTGGGAGGACTTCAGGTCCAGGACCCTGAACAAGGCCCGGCGCCTCTTGAAGGCAGCGGATGCCAAGGGGCGCCGGGGCCACTTGTTGGAAGAACAGATGGGGGTCCTGGAACGCATATCCCCAGTGCTCCACGTCCAGGTCCTAGAGAAGCAGACCCGTCTGGAGTTGAGCGGTGAGTGTACATGCATCCTGGTTGTGAGCAGGGCGTGTGGTGATCATTCGCCATTGTGCCGGTTGCACATCTGTTTGTATGGGGTGGAGTATGGGTGGGGGTGTACAGGGCCGTGGGGCTGGCACATGCGAGGGCTGTAATGTGTGAGACATGGATGGTGCTTGTGTGTGGGCTTGCATGGCAAATGTAGTTGTCCGTGCACACATGTTTGGATGAATGTGTATGTAAGTAGACATGTCCGTGATGTCAGGCATGTATGTTGTTTTCGGCTGCATGTATGAGCACTGTGTACATGTGCATGTGTGTGTATTTGTCAAGGGTGCAACAGTGATGCTACATGGATGCATGTGACAGCGGTATGTGGAAGCCTGATTGGCAGATGTGACATGGATGCCCGTCTGAACAGTGCGACACTTGGCAGAGGTGTAGACATGCATGCAAGTGTGGTGGTGTGTGTACATGTGTGGTGCACTTCCTGTGTTGCATGTGATGTCTGGCTCCCCTTTGGCTGCTGATGCTGTTGTATGTGTAGGGATGGGGTTGGCAGTTGCAAAATGGCTGTGGTATGGCTCATGTGTGCCAGTTGCAATGACATGTGTGTTGGGGATTGTGATGACATGTCTGAGGTTTGACAATGCCACTCACGTGCAACTGTCATGCGTGTATGTGTCCATTGTACAGTGCCCTGATGCCTGTGTTTTGTTTCTCCCTGTCTGCAGCGTCAACTGATGAAGAGGGCGGAGAAGGTGCTGTGGAGCACAGCGGCGGGGATCCGACCGCCAGCCGGAGACGCAAGGCGCGGCTCCCCTCCCGTGTTGTCATCTCGTCGGGGAGTGAGGAGTCCGGTGCCGCGTCCCAGGCCGCAGCTGCCGGGGGGAGGTCCAAGAGGCGGAGGTTGCAGTTGGACTCCTCGGCAGCAGAAGGGGCAGCTCGGACCCCACAGGGCCCAACAGGGGAAGATGGCACGGAGTCATCCAGGTTGGTGGGGGGTTTGGTGGAGGAGGGGGCCGCGCAAGCACCAGAGACGGGGTCTGGAGGTGGGGATCCCACTGGTGCTAGTGGTGCAGTGCAGGACCAGGGAGAGGAGGCAGCACAGGCGGCCGCGGAGGTGCCTGTGTGCAATCCTGTCCCCGATCCTGTCCCTGCATCATCTTGCACCAGCAGGGATGCCTACGTCCAGACCCGTTTTCAGGCAGGGGATGAGCTGACGTCAACTGGCCTTCCTCTGCCTGCGGACGTGGCCATCCAGGTCCGGGTTGAGCCTGTCCTGGCTGGTGTGGCGTTGCGTCAACGGGCCATGCGAGGTGACCTGCAGTCTTTTCATGGAGAGACTGCACGTCATCTCGAATGGCTTGTTGACCACGTCAGCCTGCTGGGACAGGTCACCCAGGCCGGATTCCTCCGTCTGATGGGGCTTGCTCCGACCCCCTCCTCAATTGGACCCCCTACGCGCCAGTCGTCCTCTGTGCCATCTTCCCACCCATCAGTCACCTGGGTGCCCTGTGGAGCTGCCTCTGACGGTGCGGCCAGGCTGGTGGAGGAGGCATCCCTGCCACAGTCGGGAGTCGGAGGTCCAGCAGGGGTGGCCACATCAACAAGTGCACCCCAGCCGGCGGAGGATGTGCAGGCAGCAGGAGGCAGTGCACGGGCAGAGGCAGACCAGCAGCAGCAGCAACATGTTGGGAGCCATGAAGGCTCGGGGCTTTCGACATCGGAGGGGCGGCCATCGGCCGGAGGGCAGGGGGACCCAGGACAGAGAGTGTCTTCCGTGTGGCAGCGGTTGGGCCACGCCATAGGTGCGGAGCGGCGGCGGGCGGAAGAGGCGCGGCTCACAATGGTCAGGGCGGAGAACTCCATGCGGAGGGCCCTGAGGCGGGCCGAGTGCCTCGAGGCAATCCGCAGGGGGTTGGAGGAGGACACAGCGTCGTCCCTGCGGACCCTCGGGGCCATGGAACTGGACCGCCTCCGGGACATCGAACAGGAGTTCGATGATGCCCTGGCCCGGGACACCACAGAGTGAGCCGCTGGAATAGCCCGCCGCCTTTGTATATAGTTATTTAGTTTTAGGTTTCCTTTCTTTCGAATTATGATTTGGAGTCGACGGACACTGCTCCACTTTTTGTATATAGTTGATTTTTAGGTAGGTTTTTTTAGTAGGTTTCCTTTGTTCGGTTGGGCTCATGGACACTTGGTAGTTTTTTATACGGACATGCATGTTTTTTGTTCTCATTCACATTGTAGTTAGTTTTCTTTCTTTTGCATTCTTAATTTTTTTTAATACAATTTTGTTAGCATACTTCACTGTGTGGTATCATCTCATTGGTTTCATGCATGTCATGTTGTGTGTTTTCCCATTATATTACAACCATTGTGTGTGACGGACATGGGTTCATTAGCTTCATGAACATTGGGGGTGTAACATGTGATTTCCATTTCCATGTGGGTGAATGGGTTACTTGGTAGGGCTTTTTGGATGTGGAGGCTGTCCATTACGCACATGATTGGGGATTGTGAGCACCTGGTGGAGGCTGCCCCTGCACTGCTGGGGGGTGGGGGTGGTGGGAGACATGAGTGGGGGCCTGGTGGGGGCTGGCCATGGTGGCAGGGGGGTGGGGGTGGTGGGAGACATGAGTGGGGGCCTGGTGGAGGGTGACCCTGGATGCTGGGGGGTGGGGGTGCAGGGGGACATGAGTGGGGGCCTGGTGGAGGGTGACCCTGCACTGCCGGGGGGTGGGGGTGGTGGGAGACATGAGTGGGGGCCTGCTGGAGGCTGTCCCTGGTGGCTGGGGGGTGAGGGTGGTGGGACACATGAGTGGGGGCCTGCTGGAGGCTGCCCCTGCACTGCTGGGGGGTGGGGGTGGTGGGAGACATGATTGGGGGCCTGCTGGAGGCTGCACCTGGTGGCTGGGGAGTGGGGGTGGTGGGACACATGAGTGGGGGCCTGCTGGAGGCTGCCCCTGCACTGCTGGGGGGTGGGGGTGGTGGGAGACATGAGTGGGGGCCTGCTGGAGGCTGCCGCTGGTGGCAGGGGGGTGGGGGTGGTGGGACACATGAGTGGGGGCCTGCTGGAGGCTGCCCCTGCACTGCGGGGGGGGGGTGGGGGTGGTGGGAGACATGAGTGGGGGCCTGCTGGAGGCTGCCCCTGGTGGCTGGGGGTGGGGGTGGTGGGACACATGAGTGGGGGCCTGGTGGAGGCTGCCCCTGCACTGCCGGGGGGTGGGGGTGGTGGGAGACATGAGTGGGGGCCTGGTGGAGGGTGACCCTGCACTGCCGGGGGGTGGGGGTGGTGGGACACATGAGTGGGGGCCTGCTGGAGGCTGCCCCTGCACTGCTGGGGGGTGGGGGTGGTGGGACACATGAGTGGGGGCCTGCTGGAGGCTGCCCCTGCACTGCTGGGGGGTGGGGGTGGTGGGAGACATGAGTGGGGGCCTGCTGGAGGCTGCCCCTGGTGGCTGGGGGGTGGGGGTGGTGGGACACATGAGTGGGGGCCTGGTGGAGGCTGCCCCTGCACTGCTGGGGGGTGGGGGTGGTGGGAGACATGAGTGGGGGCCTGCTGGAGGCTGCCCCTGCACTGCTGGGGGTGGGGGTGGTGGGACACATGAGTGGGGGCCTGCTGGAGGCTGCCCCTGCACTGCTGGGGGGTGGGGGTGGTGGGAGACATGAGTGGGGGCCTGCTGGAGGCTGCCCCTGGTGGCTGGGGGGTGGGGGTGGTGGGACACATGAGTGGGGGCCTGGTGGAGGCTGCCCCTACACTGCTGGGGGTGGGGGTGGTGGGAGACATGAGTGGGGGCCTGCTGGAGGCTGCCCCTGCACTGCTGGGGGGTGGGGGTGGTGGGAGACTTGAGTGGGGGCCTGCTGGAGGCTGCCCCTGGTGGCTGGGGGGTGGGGGTGGTGGGACACATGAGTGGGGGCCTGGTGGAGGCTGCCCCTGCACTGCTGGGGGGTGGGGGTGGTGGGAGACATGAGTGGGGGCTTGCTGGAGGCTGCCCCTGCACTGCTGGGGGGTGGGGGTGGTGGGAGACATGAGTAGGGGCCTGCTGGAGGCTGCCCCTGGTGGCTGGGGGGTGAGGGTGGTGGGACACATGAGTGGGGGCCTGGTGGAGGCTGCCCCTGCACTGCTGGGGGGTGGGGGTGGTGGGAGACATGAGTGGGGGCCTGCTGGAGGCTGCCCCTGCACTGCTGGGGGGTGGGGGTGGTGGGAGACATGAGTGGGGGCCTGGTGGGGGCTGGCCATGGTGGCAGGGGGGTGGGGGTGGTGGGAGACATGAGTGGGGTCCTGGTGGAGGGTGACCCTGGATGCCGGGGGGTGGGGGTGGTGGGAGACATGAGTGGGGGCCTGGTGGGGGCTGGCCATGGTGGCAGGGGGGTGGGGGTGGTGGGAGACATGAGTGGGGGCCTGGTGGAGGGTGACCCTGGATGCTGGGGGGTGGGGGTGCAGGGGGACATGAGTGGGGGCCTGGTGGAGGGTGACCCTGCACTGCCGGGTGGTGGGGGTGGTGGGAGACATAAGTGGGGGCCTGGTGGAGGGTGACCCTGCACTGCTGGGGGGTGGGGGTGATGGGACACATGAGTGGGGGCCTGGTGGGGGCTGGCCATGGTGGCAGGGGGGTGGGGGTGGTGGGAGACATGAGTGGGGGCCTGGTGGAGGGTGACCCTGGATGCTGGGGGGTGGGGGTGCAGGGGGACATGAGTGTGCGCCTGGTGGAGGGTGACCCTGCACTGCCGGGGGGTGGGGGTGGTGGGAGACATGAGTGGGGGCCTGGTGGAGGGTGACCCTGGATGCTGGGGGGGTGGGGGGGCAGGGGGCCATGAGTGGGGGCCTGGTGAGGGTGACCCTGCACTGCCGGGGGGTGGGGGTGGTGGGAGACATGAGTGGGGGCCTGGTGGAGGGTGACCCTGGATGCTGGGGGGTGGGGGTGCAGGGGGACATGAGTGGGGGCCTGGTGGAGGGTGACCCTGCACTGTCGGGGGGTGGGGGTGGTGGGAGACATGAGTGGGGGCCTGGTGGAGGGTGACCCTGCACTGCCGGGGGGTGGGGGTGGTGGGACACATGAGTGGGGGCCTGCTGGAGGCTGCCCCTGCACTGCTGGGGGGTGGGGGTGGTGGGACACATGAGTGGGGGCCTGGTGGGGGCTGGCCATGGTGGCAGGGGGGTGGGGGTGGTGGGAGACATGAGTGGGGGCCTGGTGGAGGGTGACCCTGGATGCTGGGGGGTGGGGGTGCAGGGGGACATGAGTGGGGGCCTGGTGGAGGGTGACCCTGCACTGCCGGGGGGTGGTGGTGGTGGGAGACATGAGTGGGGGCCTGGTGGAGGGTGACCCTGCACTGCTGGGGGGTGGGGGTGGTGGGAGACATGAGTGGGGGCCTGGTGGGGGCTGGCCATGGTGGCAGGGGGGTGGGGGTGGTGGGAGACATGAGTGTGGGCCTGGTGGAGGGTGACCCTGGATGCTGGGGGGTGGGGGTGCAGGTTGACATGAGTGGGGGCCTGGTGGAGGGTGACCCTGCACTGCCGGGGGGTGGGGGTGGTGGGAGACATGAGTGGGGGGCCTGGTGGAGGGTGACCCTGCACTGCCGGGGGGTGGGGGTGGTGGGAGACATGAGTGGGGGCCTGCTGGAGGCTGCCCCTGCACTGCTGGGGGGTGGGGGTGGTGGGAGACATGAGTGGGGGCCTGGTGGGGGCTGGCCATGGTGGCAGGGGGTTGGGGGTGGTGGGAGACATGAGTGGGGGCCTGGTGGAGGGTGACCCTGGATGCTGGGGGGTGGGGGTGCAGGGGGACATGAGTGGGGGCCTGGTGGAGGGTGACCCTGCACTGCCGGGGGGTGGGGGTGGTGGGAGACATGAGTGGGGGCCTGGTGGAGGGTGACCCTGCACTGCCGGGGGGTGGGGGTGGTGGGACACATGAGTGGGGGCCTGCTGGAGACTGCCCCTGCACTGCTGGGGGGTGGGGTGGTGGGACACATGAGTGGGGGCCTGCTGGAGGCTGCCCCTGGTGGCTGGGGGGTGGGGGTGGTGGGACACATGAGTGGGGGCCTGCTGGAGGCTGCCCTTGCACTGCTGGGGGGTGGGGGTGGTGGGAGACATGAGTGGGGGCCTGGTGGAGGGTGACCCTGGATGCTGGGGGGTGGGGGTGCAGGGGGACATGAGTGGGGGCCTGGTGGAGGGTGACCCTGCACTGCCGGGGGGTGGGGGTGGTGGGAGACATGAGTGGGGGCCTGGTGGGGGCTGGCCATGGTGGCAGGGGGTGCGGGTGGTGGGAGACATGAGTGGGGGCCTGGTGGAGGGTGACCCTGGATGCTGGGGGGTGGGGGTGCAGGGGGACATGAGTGGGGGCCTGGAGGATGATGACCCTGCACTGCCGGGGGATGGGGGTGGTGGGAGACATGAGTGGGGGCCTGCTGGAGGCTGCCCCTGGTGGCTGGGGGGTGGGGGTGGTGGGACACATGAGTGGGGGCCTGCTGGAGGCTGCCCCTGCACTGCTGGGGGGTGGGGGTGGTGGGAGACATGAGTGGGGGCCTGCTGGAGGCTGCCCCTGGTGGCTGGGGGGTGGGGGTGGTGGGACACATGAGTGGGGGCCTGCTGGAGGCTGCCCCTGCACTGCTGGGGGGTGGGGGTGGTGGGAGACATGAGTGGGGGCCTGTTGGAGGCTGCCCCTGGTGGCTGGGGGGTGGGGGTGGTGGGACACATGAGTGGGGGCCTGCTGGAGGCTGCCCCTGCACTGCTGGGGGGTGGGGGTGGTGGGAGACATGAGTGGGGGCCTGTGGAGGCTGCCCCTGGTTGCTGGGGGGTGGGGGTGGTGGGAGACATGAGTGGGGGCCTGCTGGAGGCTGCCCCTGCACTGCTGGGGGGTGGGGGTGGTGGGAGACATGAGTGGGGGCCTGCTGGAGGCTGCCCCTGGTGGCTGGGGGGTGGGGGTGGTGGGACACATGAGTGGGGGCCTGGTGGAGGCTGCCCCTGGTGGCTGGGGGGTGGGGGTGGTGGTAGACATGAGTGGGGGCCTGCTGGAGGCTGCCCCTGAACTGCTGGGGGGTGGGGGTGGTGGGAGACATGCATTGTTGCTCAGTAGTGCAAGGTGACATGTGGGTTGGCTGGGGGCATGCCCATGGTGGATGGGCTGCCTGCGGGACATGAGCAGGGGTGCAGGATAGTCCCCCGTGGTGTGGGCTGCCTGCAGGGGCCGTGGAGGTTGTGGAGCGTACACCTGGGAGGACCCACAAGGCCAATTCACGTGTAGTACTCCCCAGAACCCCTGAAATACACGTACCCTGATGGAATAGCGTGTGCAACTTCCCGCGCACCCATGTAATACACATACCCTGCTCGCACTGGCCCATTCGCGTGTGGAACTTCCCGCGCACCCCTGAAATGCACGTACCCTGCAGAATTCGCGTGTGGAACTTCCCGCAAACCCCTGAAATACACGTACCCTGCTCGCACTGGGCCAATCGCGTGTGGAACTTCCCGCGCACCCCTGAAATACACGTACCCTGCTTGCACTGGGACTATCGCGTGTGTAACTTCCCGCGCACCCCTGAAATACACGTACCCTGATGGAATCGCGTGTGGAACTTCCCGCGCAATCATGTAATACACGTACCCTGCCCGCACTGGCCCATTCGCGTGTGGAACTTCCCGCGCACCCCTGAAATGCACGTACCCTGCAGAATTTGCGTGTGGAACTTCCCGCGCACCCCTCAAATACACGTACCCTGCTCGCACTGGGCCAATCGCGTGTGGAACTTCCCGCGCACCCCTGAAATACACGTACCCTGCTCGCACTGGGACTATCGCGTGTGGCACTTCCCGCGCACCCCTGAAATGCACGTACCCTGCAGAATTCGCGTGTGGAACTTCCCGCGCACCCCTGAAATACACATACCCTGCTCGCACTGGGCCAATCGCGTGTGGAACTTCCCGCGCACCCCTGAAATACACGTACCCTGCTCGCACTGGGACTATCGCGTGTGTAACTTCCCGCGCACCCCTGAAATACACGTACCCTGATGGAATCGCGTGTGGAACTTCCCGCGCATCCATGTAATACACGTACCCTGCTCGCACTGGCCCATTCGCGTGTGGAACTTCCCGCGCACCCCTGAAATGCACGTACCCTGCAGAATTTGCGTGTGGAACTTCCCGCGCACCCCTGAAATACACGTACCCTGCTCGCACTGGGCCAATCGCGTGTGGAACTTCCCGCGCACCCCTGAAATACACGTACCCTGCTCGCACTGGGACTATCGCGTGTGGCACTTCCCGCGCACCCCGAAATGCACGTACCCTGCAGAATTCGTGTGTGGAACTTCCCGCGCACCCCTGAAATACACGTACCCTGCTCGCACTGGGCCAATCGCGTGTGGAACTTCCCGCGCACCCCTGAAATACACGTACCCTGATGGAATCGCGTGTGGAACTTCCCGCGCATCCATGTAATACACGTACCCTGCTCGCACTGGCCCATTCGCGTGTGGAACTTCCCGCGCACCCCTGAAATGCACGTACCCTGCAGAATTTGCGTGTGGAACTTCCCGCGCACCCCTGAAATACACGTACCCTGCTCGCACTGGGCCAATCGCGTGTGGTACTTCCCGCGCACCCCAGAAATACACGTACCCTGCTCGCACTGGCCCATTCGCATGTGGAACTTCCCGCGCACCCCTGAAATCCACGTACCCGGCCAAATCGCGTGTGAGACTTCCCGCGCACCCCGGTATACACGCACACGTATTTTTTGTCAGCGGGTCCGTGTTTGTGGGTACCCCTTTGCACGTCATTTGTCCTGGAGGGCCACAGTATAGGACATTCATCATGGCAGTATATAGGTGCTATTTGTTGGCGCACCTTTTGGCGCACATTTCTTACAGCCGCAGAGACGCTACCGCCTGCTTTCTTGTGGCGGTCGTGTTTGTGCCTGTGCGCTGGTTTGAGCGTGCGCTTTTTTGCCCTATTCTATTCCATGAATACGTGTTGTAGGCTAGCGTGTGGGAGTTCCGCGCACTTGTGCCCTGTACTTCCCCCGTGACGCCCACGTTTTGGCAAGTTGTTCCCCATTCCGAGTGTTACGCCCGTGTTCCGCCTACTTTTGTTGCGTGCGCCGCGCTATGTGCGATTTTCCCTCTGGCCTGTGCGATTTTCGCTGTGACCTGGCGCACGCTGTTAGATGGCCTGTGCGCCAACGTGCGCCGCGCACTTTTTTATCGCACATCCGCTGGTTTTCTCGTGCACGGACTTCCATGAATCGATGTGCGCTGCTTTTCGTGCGATTTTCGCACTTGCACTGCGATTTTCGCTATTCCACTGCGATTCGCACGTTTTTGCCCACTTGCGCCGCGCTAATTATTCCATGAATCGGCCTGCAAAGGAGGTTTATTTTAATGTGTTTAGTGAACTGTGAAAACTGTCCAGAAATGTGCCTGGTGTTAGTGTCATGATGTTCGCGCTTGGCTTTCCATATTTGAGTGTTGGTTTGTGGTATACTGGTGCAGGTATGTAATGGCTTCTGAGCTGTGTGGATGTCCGGAGTGCTCGGAGTACTCTGACTTGTAGGGTGTTGGATACCCGGAGTGCGTTGAGTGCTCTATCCTGCGGTTATAAATGCCTTTTACGTTGTGGCCAGTGGGTTGCAGTTGCTCCATTTGGAAACGATGATTGTGTGTGAAGGTCCATGTTGGGAGATAATTTCTCAGTGTCGGCTGGGGCACCTCACATATTGGTACGGCATGGGTTGCCTGAGTGAGGTGGTTTGGGGCTGGAAGCATGTAGTTGTGAGATTTGATGTGCTATCCTGTTCTTAAGTGGTCTGGTGTCTGTCCCTCACTTGGTAGAAAAAGGGATAGACATTTTTTTTTGGTACAGATGTGTCCCACTGGGTGAGGACAGTTACAGGGTTTATGTTAGGTGCATTGTTGGGGGTATTCGCTCTGAAGTTGAGGCATGTACATGTGTTGGGATTGTGTGTGTATAAATGTATGTCTCTGCTTCTTGTGTGTTTCTTGTGTTGTTTAAGGGGGAAGATGTGTTACGTCTTGTCTTTCCCTGCACCCTGCCCTGTATGCTTGGAATGCTGTGAGTGACTGACATGGAATGCTGTGTGTGAGAATGTTAAGTTTTGAATGGTTCTGTGAATGTGCAGTTGAGAACAAGATTTGACTAAGAGAGGATGCCAGTGATGTTCTGCCCCTGTGATTTACCTGATGAGGCCTAAATGCATTCCTGTACCCTGTAGATGTTTCCTGTTCCTACACTGGTGTCAGTGTCGTGCTTGGCCAGGAACCCAATTTACCACTGTGGAAAAGCATAGAAATAGGGGCGATGCCTAGTTCAATGTGTAATTTAAATCAAAGGGCACATGTTGGTAGCCCAAGATCCTACGGCAGAATTAATTTTCTTTTACTTGCAATTTATAAGCATCTTCGAAAACCTTTACCTCAGCACCGTGAATCCCCATTGCCTTAGCAACTGCTGTACAAGATACCCATTATGATGAAAACTGACATATGTCTAAAACCTTTTCGGTTCCATGTAATAATGTCCCTGCAAAAATGTCACCTAGCGAAAAAGTCGCCAAAAAATTGTAGTTTTATGCAGGGACATTATTACATTGAACAGGCAGGGGACACCCCTTCACCCCCCAAAACCTTTTTTTTTTATTTCTTATTTGTATTTCGCACAATACACCTTTACAAATATTTAGTACATCACTTATACAAATTTACCAAAAATAGCATTTAAAATTCATAAAAACAACCTTGTTCATATTTCATTTCATTTAAATAAAACTAGTAATACATTCACTTAAAAACCAATAACAAAGCAATAAACTTTTACATGACTACATCTCTATTAGTCCACTTATGAAGCTAGGTATCAAGTCCAATAATATTTTCCTGGATGCTTGTAATAAATCGTGTTAATGCAAGTATCATAGTCTGTCTTTTACCCCACATACATTGAGACGACAAAAAATCTTGACACAGTAACAAGTCAGCATTGTAGAACTTGCCCATGTGTAGTCTCCACAAGTTCTCAAAATGACCACAGTGTATCACCAAATGTTTTAGAGACTCTTCACTTTCCTTATTACCACAGAATCTACAACCACCAAAGTCTTCCACATTATGCTTTTTCACCCAGTGTTTCGTCCTGTCTGCAGTGTGGATTAGGTTTAACTTGAACCTCAAATGCAAGCTCCTTGCTTTTGGACACGGAAACGTTATCAAATATTGGAGACGTGGTAGTTGGTTGTGAAAGAAACTATATTGATCTCTATAAGATTTGTATTTAGAATTTAACTCAATCGTGTTATCCCAGTCCATTTGAAAAAAACATTTTTTTACCACACCTGATCATTCATATAGTTCATTTTGATCCATAGCTATTAGCTGTAATACCGATTTCATCTTTTTAACATAACACTTAATTGAAAAGGAATATTCCTTCATCACCATTATGCAAAAGTCTTGTTATAGCGAGTTCCGTGGTGGCTTTAGCATTTTCCCATAGTGCATCAACATTCGCCACCAAAATTTAGATGTTAAAGAGTTCAAACCAAGTTTGTGAATAATCAGTGAGTTTGGTAATGATTTCGGAAACCCCAAAACAGCTTTCCAGATTTTACCTTGAAGCTTATTGAGTACCTTTGTTATATCCATTATACATAAGTCAAGTCCAAACAATATGATGGGTTCAACCTTTAACGTATAAAACTCAATAGTGGGTATGAGGGAAAATTTCGAGAACTTGTGATAAATGATCTTCATTTGAGATATGAAAGGTGTTACTTTAGTGTTTAATGTACTGCTCCACATTGCTAAGGAGTTGGAGTCACATAGATTGTAGCCCAAATACCTCGTTGCCAGCACTCGGGGAATGACCAGATAATTTGTGTTCCATGTCATCCTGCAGACTTTTTTTTCTATTTGTGAATACCATTATGTTCAATTTACTTGCATTAATGGCAAGGTTATTAATTTGTTCATATTCATAGAACACATTCTATTTAGTCTGCAGTCCATATGGTGTTCAATCACACAGAATGATATCATCAGCGAATGCTAACCAATTAATACGGGTGTCTCCCAACTTCACTGGCAATACCTCCAGACTTTCCCATATTTTATCAATGTCACAGATATATAGGTTAAACAACATAGCTGCCAACTGACATCCTTGTTTCACCCCTATTTCTGTGTTGATTGCCTCTGTAGTAGACCCGTCTTGATTGATCCGTACCATATATGATGTTTTTGTGTGAAGTAGTGCTATCAGTCCCACAATGTGGTCAGGGATACCATATCCAAGTAACTTGTTCCACAGCCTGTCCCTTATAACACTGTCAAAGGCTACAGAGAGGTCCAATGATGCCATGTAGATGGCACCTGAAGAGGTATTACGGGAGGTTTGCAGCAAATGAGCAAGGATCGTGGCATTAAGTGTGGCCCCCATCGCTTTCCTGAATCCTACCTGGTATTTAGATAGCAACTCCTTATCTGCTACACATTTCTCTAATTCCCTTAGGAGAAGAGTGGCAAATACTTTGGCAGGCACATCAATCAGAGATATGTGGCAAAAAATTGCCTGGGTCGTCAATTCTACATTTTTTATGTATGGGCAGAATTATTGCTTGAAGCCATGACTGAGGAATCAATCTAGTTTCAAAAATTGAATCAAAAGTAGATTTTATCACTTTAACCCACAGGTGCGGATCATCTTTTAGCAAGCATTGGGGAATCCCATCTGGTCCCCTGCGGCCTTGGAATATGATAGCTTTTTAATGGCCCATCTTACATCACCTAAATTCCATGGACGTTCAGTAGGGATCTTAGTGACAAGAGCAGAGGTGTTATCTGAATGAAAAACCCTCGGTAGCGCGTATCTGTCTAAAATATACGCACTCCAAATCTTGCCCGTGATTGTCGAATGAAATATCGCATTAGTCCCTTTGCCATGGGAGCGTAGTATTATCCAAATATCTTTGGTTTTGCGCCTGCATATGAGTCTAATAATTTTTTGATTGTCTGCTAAGTACTGTGCCCTTTTGACCTCTTTAAGTGCATATCTACACCGTAGTTGTATCTGCTTTTTTGTGGCAGTAAACCGGATAAAATCTCCACTTGTCTTCTTTGCCCTTCTAATGTCACCATTGTGTGTATGTTTTAAATTCGTAATTTCAGCACTATATTTGCAAAAATGTGAACTAACACACTCTTTTTGTGTGTGTGCAAAGTCTCACAGGTGACGTTTTACCACATTTGTGTTAAAGTCAGTAATTTTCTGTTTGTTCCAAAACCAGGCGGGACAGGTCCCTCTGCGCCACATATCACGGTTGACCAAATAAGCTAAATCTCTACATAATTTAGGATTCCATCTAATTGACTTAGGGTGTTTATCTATTTCAATTAGATGTGTTATTTTCTTATACGTTTCCAATAGAACTTCGAGATTTAGCTACAGCATCATATGATCACTGCAGCCCATATTTTTTTACCTCAATAGGGTTACATATGCTCAACAGGTTTCCAGATATAGCAATATAGTCAATCAACGACCTTGATTTCCTTCTAAACCATGTACCTTTACTCTGATCTGTTGCATGTGGGATTGTATGTATTTTCCAGTTACGAAGAAACTTTTACCAACAATTCCCTCTTTCAAGTGCCCCAGCTATGTGTGCTTGATTTGCCCGTGTTAACTTGTAGAGAGAGGAGTCTTTGAGGATGGAGTTGAAGTCGGTGTCCAGTCAAATGGTCGAAAACAAAGGATCGAATGACCATTTGATCGACAGTCAAATGGTCGGAAAAAAAAGGTCGAATTTTTTTATTTATTTATTTATATATATTTTTTTGTTTTGGTTTGTAGAAAAATGTTTTTAATAAAGAAAACGGGGGTTGGGCAGGGAACCCCTCCACTAAAAAAAAAAATTAAAAAAAATTGACCCTTCTTTTTCGATCATTTTACTGTCGATCAAAAGGTATTTGATCCTTTTGTTTTCGACCATATGACCTACAACCGTTGAAGTCACCACCTAGAATAACTTTGTGCTCTTCATTCCTCAAAATCTCTTTCTGTAGAATAGCATATAATTCTTTAACTGTCCTATGATGTGAAGTTTTATGTCGGATTGCTGTACAAATTAATGAGTATTATGTTTGTGTGATTGAGTGTTATTTCAAAAACCAGTAAATCATCAGAGGAGTAAATCAAATTAGCATCCATTTTCACACTCCTGCTGGTCGCCCAAGCTCTCCCCTCCTCACTCCTCACTGGATGAGAACAAAATTTAAAGCCATCAATGTTGATGGCATTAACAGCCATGGTCTCTTGTATCATAATAACACTGGAATTGATTAGTGCCAAATTACTCCTAAAACATTGCTGCAGATTGTTAAATCCACAACATTTCCAGCTTATTATAGAAAAACTGGCAGTTATGTATGACTATGCTTGTTTTGAGTAGAACCAACATCTTTTAGTAGTGTTTCTAATCCTGCCAGCCCTTTTAGGCATTTACCACCGAGGTGAGCTGGGTTAGCAAGTTTTAGGTCATTGATTTATCTGAGCTAAAATTCCCACTTACAGTTGAGGCACTTGGCCTCTGGTACATTTGAAATTCTATGAAATTTGGTGATTCATTCAAGTCTTCAAAACAGTATAGTTCATAACTCAACATATGGAAATTCTTGCGTTGGTCCCATAACATTTTTGCGATGAGAAGAGAATGTACCTTACATATCATTCTATTGTTGTTCTCAATCGACAATTTCATCCATTCAATATCTTGGGTGTTGAAATTCCGCAATGTTGGTATTTTTTGGAACATATTCAATAAGTAGGTACGATTAATTCTATCATTACCATGCATTTGTGAGTCGCTACTCCACCCAATAATCGTTTGCATTTCCTTAGGAATTTCGTCACATAACTTTATGTATGCTGAGTCAGATTACTGCTGTGTTCCATAGCCTTTATTTACTTCTTTTAGACCGAGCCCCTTGTTGCTCTATTTCTCCACCCGGACTCTCTGTCTGGTTGTGTTTGTGATCTTCATTTGAAGGCCCAAGTTTCTCAACATTTTCTTACAGCTTGACGTGTCTGACACCTAATCTGTGTGTCTGGGGTTTCAGTAATTGTATTATCAGGGTTTGTGTGTTTCAGACATATGTATGGAATTTTTGGTTGTGGTTTTGATTGTGGACCTATCAAAGTTATAGTTTTTTCTTGATCGCCATTACAGCTATCTTTTTGTAAGCTTTATTGTTTTTTTTACATAAATCCAAGCTAAATTCAATTGTTTCATGTTGTTTTTTGTGTCTTGCTGCTATTAGGAGTATGAGTATCAAGATCCTCTTTTAGAGATACGGGGCCTTTCACTGCGAGTTGAACATTCCCGGCTAGATGTGCATTAGCTGGGATGTTCTCATGCTGTTGTTGTGTATTACCCCCCTCAATTTGATCTTCATGTGTTTCCACTTCCAAATGGACACGAGATTCAGCATCTAGCTGACTAAGATCGAGACCAGTTTCCTGTGACAGCTCTATCGCTGCCACTTTGATATTCTTTTTATTTTGATTCACATCCTTTTTTTAGTTTGTTGGTCTTTCTTAGTGTCTGTTTATTTTGGGGAGATGCCGTCATTTCGATTTCTTATTTTCTCCTCACCTTGTTTTGCTCTTTGGTGTATTTTTTGTGCTTTTCTGGACATAAACATTTTCCATACCTGATTATTTTCAGACACATTTTTTGGGGTGTCTACAATCACCTCTTCTTTTTTCCGTTCTTCCTGTTCCATCAACACATTAAGTGCTCAGGGACTATCAGGAGTAGGAAGACCTATGGCCACCTGAACCTCTTTGAGTTGCTCACTTTTAAGGGTTACACTAAGTGGTATATTTCTCACCATTTCTTTTATCATTAGATTTTCTAGTACCAAGAGTCTCTCATGATAAAATGTTGCTAACTTAATCAGGTCAATCTTTTCTAACCCCGCGTGTGTTGGGTTATATGTATCTGTGGTTCCACCCATTGTTTTGTACTCTTTATGAGGGTTCTGGACTTTAATATCTATTGTGGTGGTCTGTGTTGCTTGTGTTGTCATAGTGACAGCATGCGTAATACCACCAGGGCACTTTAAGTTGTTGGTGTCCGCGTTGGCATTGAGATTGGCTTGGAAGGTTGCCATAACCTCATGTGTCAGCATGAACCCTTCCAACTTATTTAACTTCCCCAAAATCTCAGTGAGGGATCCTTTCATTTCCCTTATAGCAAAGTGTGTAAATTTGTGCCCTTTGTCCAGAAGGTTCAGAATCCGTGTTAATACAGGGAATGTGTGACAATTTTGTTCATTCAGGTGAAGCATACTTTCATCAGTAAGGTTATAAGTGCTAGCCCACCTTGCTGATGTTCGAAGGGGATTGTCTGCAATACCATTGTTTTTCCTTATCAATGGATCAAACTCTTCATTACATTGTTTTGCCATTCCTTATTAGTATCATAGAAGGGAGGGGGATGAACAACATTGTCTGCTTAGACCGTTTTTCCCATTGCGAGCTTGGCAATGGGCACTGTATTGCAGCACGTGTCACCTTTCTTCTTAATATGCAAGTGTACAAAGTCCCTTTGTCTTCTTGGTGTGGACACTGGAGTGGAAGGACCTGACGATAAACACACATGTCTATCCAATTCAGCCATAATCACAGGGGCTAACATCGAGACATCTGCTATCTCACCATTTCCTGTATTCTCAGGTGGGGAAGACAGCTCGTGGTTAAGTTAATCATCTGTAATCATAACATCGTCTGCACAGTCATGTATGCCATTCAATTCCCTTAGATATAATACATTTTCTTCATTTTTTGAAGCTTGGACTATTTGGTGTGGCATATGACATGCATTTTGTTCTTCAATATGTGTTACCGAAGCATTGTATGGTAATTTAGATAGTAAAGGTATTATAGATGGTATGGTAAAAGAGTGTTCTCTTATCATAGGATCAGTGCAAGTGTCCGGAGTCCTAACTCCAGCTGCTGTTTCTTCTCTAGGTATATTTTTCACCAAAGCATTGTTCTTTTATGACACCAATGCCATTAGGTGTTTACTATTTCTGAGGCTTGTTTCCATATTGGTCACTGTAGGAGTTCCCAATAGCAATCAGTTTTACCCAAGTGATCAAGAGTCACCTGAGTGACAAAACAATTTCCACTCTTGTATTTGTTATCACAATATATATCAGCCTTAATATGGGGTCAAACTCTCACTGCGGTTCACTTTTTCATGTATTACTGAATGTCAATATGTGCCTGAGGCTGAAAGGCTCTACAGCCCGCAGTCGCCCCAAGATCCTATGACAACCAGAATCTGCAATATCTGTGTTTGGACAGAGTACTCCCAATTTTAGGACGTCTTGAGGCTCCAAGGCTCTAGGGCCCGCAGTCACCACAAGCTCCTACAACAACACAGTTACCAAACCCACTTTGCGCTCAATGCACACTCTGTGCCAGGCAACCTGAAAGCTTCAAAGCTCTAAGGCCTACAGTCACCCTCAAGCACCTAGGTCAGCACAATTCCACAAACCAAGTTTCTCCCAGTATTCTCTATATACTGAGTCACCTAAGGGCTCCAAGGCTCCGAAGCCCGCAGTCACCCCCAAGCAACTATACAGGCACAAGACACCACTGTTCGCGCATTGCAAGGTTTGCTTTGTATACCGAGTCACGTGAAGGCTCATAGGCTCTATGGCCTGCAGTCGCCCCCAAGCTCCTAATTCTGCCCAATTTCAAGGAACGCTTTACATTCAATGCACAATATGAGCAGTCACATCACAATCCACTTGCGACATTCGCACCTCAGTACTAAGTACTAGTGAGGTGCTGCGCCCTTTAATCAGTTCAGTACTAAAGATTAGGGGCCATCCAGCCAGTACTCCCACAGCTCGCACAAAGGTCTAGAATCGAATCCAATAGTATTTGGTATATTTAGTATTTATTTATTTATATTGCACACCTAACCCCTAGAGGGGTAGCAAGGCGCAGAGGCAGCAAGAGGAATGCAAAGCTTGGTTACAAACAAGGAATGAAGTCCAGCCGTGGTTACAGTGCTGGACGCGCAAAAAGAAACAATGCACGCCGATGAGGCATGGGTTACAGAAATATACAATATAAGTAATACTATATACAATAAATTGGTTGTCTCATGAAAGCTGTTGTCTCGACTCCACTGAGCAGTTGACAACCTAAATGTACATATTTACGATCACAGTGGTGGAGCATTAGGGCAGCAAGAGAGCAAGAGGTCGTCATGTGTCATGAGTCTTGAGCCAATGGATGGTCTTAGTCCTGAATAGGCGGTAGGGGAGGTCCTCCCTGCAAGGTGGTGGAAGGGAGTTCCAGTATTGTGTTGCTTTAAGAGGAAAGCTGTTCCCACCCGACATAGAACGTTTAAACCTGGGCACCAGGAGGAGATTGGAATTGGCCATTCCCGAGGGGCGAGAGGAAGTAGTCCTGGTGAATCTAGTGATAAGGTATTGAGGGGCTGCTTGGTGGAGGCATTTGTGGGTCAGGGAAACCGATTTGAGGAATATTTTGTCTTTGGTAGAAAGCCAGTTGACAGACCTTCTAGAATCAGAGATGTGGACTTTCTTTGGGATACTGAGGGCCGCTCTTGGGGCTTTATTTTGGAGGATCTGAATTTTGTTCGTAATATATTTGTTGCATCCTACATATAGTGCGTTGTAATAATCCAGCTTGGACAGGATCAGAGCCCTGGCTAGGGTGATACAGTTAGACGGGGAGAGAAAAGTTTTGGCTGCTCTGATGAGTTTGCATGTATAAAATGTGGCAGATGCCATAGCATTAACTTCTTTTTTAAAGGTGAGAGTGGAGTCTAGGTAGAAGCCAAGGGTTTTAACCTCCTTGGCTACCGTGATCTTATTGTTGTCAATTACGAAGGAGGAGTAGTTTTGGTCTAGTTTGTTAAGGTTATGTGAGGACCGTAGAATGAGGAGTTCTGTTTTGTTGTCATTCAGGCACAGACCGTGTGAGGCCATCCATGCCTGGATGATGAGGTATACTTTGTTGACGAAGGCCAAATCCTTGTCATAATCCCCCGTCAACGGGATGAGGATCTGGGTATCATCGGCATAGTTAGTGTAGGTGATACCCAGACCATCTAGATCATCAAAAGGTGCTTTGTGAAGATGTTGTACAGGGTCGGGGAGACGCAAGATCCCTGAGGCACGCCACAGGTGATGGGTATTGGGTCGGCTGCTGCTAGTAGGGAAAAGACTCTCATTGTGCGGTTATTTAGAAAGGATTGGATCCAGTCAGTTGCCTCTTGAGAGAAGTGGGCGGCTTTTTGAAGGTGATCACATAGGATCTCGTGGTCGACCAGGTCGAAGGCAGCCGAAAGATAAAGAAGTAGCAGTAGTGCCACCTTACCCTGATCTCTCAGCTCATCTATCTGTACCTTTAGATCTATGAGTGTGGTTTCGGTCCGTGTTGAGGCCTGAAACCCGATTGTCTGACTCCTAAGAGGTGGAAGTGCTCAAGGTAATGTTGCATTTGTTGGTATGCTATTTTGTCGAGGATTTTAAGAAGGAATACTACTGTGGTGATGGGGCGGTAATTAGTGGGAGTAGAGAGGTCTAAATTCGTTTTTTTGAGCAGGGGGAGGACCCATGATTGTTTCAGATTGTTAGGTACGCTGCCTAATGTGAATGGCGCATTTATTAGTTTGGTAATAAATGGTGCAAGATCACGAGCCGCATCCTTTATCAATTGTGCAGGGCATAGGTCCCTGTGGCAGTTCGAAGTTTTGAGGGTGAGAATGACCTTTTCTACCTCTTTGGTGGATACTCTGTGGAAGTTAAAAAGGGGAATGTGCACAGTGGGGTGTGTCTGAGTTGGGTGTATCTTTTTAGGGGTGGGGATGCTGGGTTTAGTGGAAGAGAGAGGGAAGTCCTTTTTGATGTTTATCTTTGTCTTGAGAGAGGAGATTTTGTTAGCTAAGGCATTTTGTATACCCGTGCACCAGTTTTTATCCTTGGGGCACGAGTCAGGAGCTTGGATGGGAGATTCAACCTCTTTTAGTATTGTAAAGAGCTCTCTGGTGTTGGATTTAGCTTGTGAGATTCGAGTGCTGTAGGACGTTTGTTTGGCCAGGATGATTTCTTTTTTATAATGAGAGGCTAGACTACTCAAGTTTGTCTTGTTTATTTCTGAGGGAAGTGCTCTCCAAATTTTTTCACAACGTCGCTTTTCCTGTATGAGGGCTTTAAGATGAGGAGAAAACCAGGCGTTGATATGTTTTCTTGGTTTGCTCTTTTTTAACTTCAGTGGGGCTATGGCATCAAGAGATGAGAGCATGACTCTATTGTATATGTCTACCATCATTAAGGGATCTAAGTGGTCCGGAATGGCATTCAAGGTTGGTGCGATTAATGGGATCAAATTTTTGGGGGTGATTTTCTTTTTATTTCTGGTCTGAACGGCTGGAGCTATACTGTCAATTTGCGCTGGTGTCGGCTCTAAGGTGAACGAGATCAGGTGATGGTCTGTCCAGGGCTGTGGAAGTATAGAAGAGATCAGGACTGGGCAATTGTGCACAGCTAGCCAGTCCAGGGTTCTACCTTTGGTATGAGTGGGCTCAGTGATCCTCTGGGTAAAGCTCGGTTCCTCTATGGTATTATTAATTATTGTGGCGTTAGCATCTGTGGGGTCACTAAAGCCAAGGTTGAAATCTCCTAATACGATGCTTTGTGAGGAGTTCTTGAGTTTATTTGATAGGATATTAGTGAGGTCTTCTTTGAATGACCCTAAGGGGCCACGTGGACGGTAAATAAGGTGAATAGAGATGGATGGTGTATTAGATAAGGTTAATTTTGCAGTTAAGGATTCACAAGATCCTATGTTGGCTGGTGACTCAATGGTCAGAGGGAGTTTAGTTTTAGCTATAATGGCAAGACCTCCACCTCGAGAGGCAGTACGATCAAGTCTTAGTAGAATATAGTCATCTGGTATGGCTAACATAATTGCAGGGCCTGCTGTTGAATGTAGCCAGGATTCGGTTACGGCTGAGAAGTTCAAGTCTTCATTGTAGAGTAGGTCAGCAATGTTTGTAGCGTGGGCTACCATGGAGTGGGCGTTTATCAATGCTCCCTTGGTCTCAGGTTTTAAAAGTGATAATGAGGATTTATGCGTGTCTTTCTGGGTGTGGATAGGTTCACGATAGAGTCTACTGTTTAGTTGAAGAGGGTGCTGGGAGGGTCTGTGGGGGCTAATAATAGCCTTGCTGTGGGCTGATTTGGTTAAGGGGTCATAAAGCCTTGGGTGCCTTTGCACGTAATTCGAGGTTCCTCTGGAGGACAGTGCAGGGTGCAGAGATCATATCAGTTAGTTTGTGAAAATTTGGTGGGGACTCGTTTGTAGGTGAGTTTGGTATCATGGTCGGGTATTGGATATTCATAGTGTAAAGAAGTGATCTAAGTATCACAGTATAGAGCGTATGGAGATACATTGTGTACGTAGATAGGATAGGATAGTTGCAAGGTGGTTGTTGGCAGTTAGCATACAGTCGTGAAGCACCTGAAAAGCAAAAGTATGAATGCACGGCCAGTATCACACAACAGAAGGGCTAAATGCAATTCAGGGCCCAGGGCACCTCTAGGCTAGTCAATGAAAATACACAAGGGCTAAAATCAATTTAGGGCGCAGGGCACCTCTAGGCTAGTTGATGCTGAATAAAGATACATTTGGGGCATGGTCGTAACAGTCAGGCTGCATAGGCATAGGCAGTTCATGTTAAAAGAGTGGTCGCGCGTCTGTAATCTGAGGCAAGTTTGGGCTACTATGGCAATGCAGTGCCTGAAAAGGTATGGAAGAGTACCTTATATGAGGAGGGCCAGGTGGTCTGGCAGACGGCAGTCACGGCACCGAACAGGCACAAACAGGTGCTGGCCTTGCGTCCCGTGGGCCTTGGAGGGAGTGGGCCGGCTTTGTCTGCCTGTGACCAATGGGAAGGGATATGGGCCCGTGGACCAATAAGCTCACAGCTGGGGCCTGGATTCAATGGCAGGTATTGTAGGCAGTAAACTATCGTCCATCTTAGAACTCTGGGTACCTCGTGTACCTTGATGGCGGCAGTATGCTCAGAAAGGCATTTCAGGATAAATAAACGCGCACATTTCGTTTTGCAGGCTCCGGAATCAATGCGTGTGCATTAGGCATAAAATGAAGGATTTTCGTACGATTTTTGCACGGTTGAACGAGGGGCATCCACGCTTACCATTAACGATGGTCAGCAAGGCTGGGCAGCTGGTGTGCTCCGTGGGTCCACTGCTCCTGCAGGGACATGACCTGGAGCTCCTGCTCGACAGGCTTCAATAGTCACTTATGGGCTGGTTTCCTACTCGACTCCTCCTCACCGGCTTCCTTTGTATTTACAATATGCCAAACTCAATTAGGTGCAATGTTTCTGACTATCACCATGTGGCCTGCAAGACAGTTTTTGTGCGTAAGTTCTCTGTGGGATCTCAGACGCACCTCTGGAACATCTTCGTAACTTTCAACAAAAACTTGCCGGCATATGGCGCTTACCGCTCACATGCAGCGCATACATGTCAGATGCGGTATCAAAAGCATCTGCACCTCGCCATTGCCACGCTGCACCCCAAACCATAAACCCGGAAACACACTACTCCCCACATGTGTGGTGTGTTTATAGTTCACTTCCCGTGGATCCATAGAAATAGAAACAGGACTCCTTTAAGGTAGATCAATCAGCTTCCTCTGAAAAGGCACGGAGCAGAACACAAACAGAACCTCCTCCCAGTAATACAGAAACACACTACTGGCACTACTTTTTTCAAGGGGAGCGCGGGACACGCCCACAACCCCTGCTCCCCTTGACGCCATATATATGGTCACCATATATAATGTCACCACAACCTTTTCCCAGCGACATTATGTATGGTATAATATTACTGGATACCACCTTTTCCAAACATGTTCAATTCATCTTTCTCAGGGATCATTTCATCAGGCCTTGTAATATAAATAAAAGGCCTATTGGTGCAATTTTGTAAAACTAACTTGACTGATTTTGCCACATGAAGGATGAGAGGCATTAACTTTAACGTCAACAGAGGTCATAAACTAGATGTATCTAGTGCTAAACGTTTGAAGGGATAGTGGGATTCTGTCAATAAGGGCCACGTCATTGGCATATGCCAGGACAGGCTTTTTTCATACCAGAAAAGAGTACAGCCACTGGACCTTCCAATAGGGCATGTTCTAGATTGTTGGTATATAAAGAAAACAGAAAAGGCTGCCAGAATTCACCCCTGTCATATGCCTCTATTAACAATGAATCATGGGGTGTCACCTGTGCGGCCAACTCTAACTGCGTCCCTATTGCCGCTATTAAGTTCCATCAGGACCCTAATAATTGTTTTGGGGAGGCCATGTTGACAAAGGCCCTTCCAAAGGCTTGACATGTGAACAGGGTCAAAAGGTGTGGAGAGGTCCATAAGTTCCCATTACAGTTGCAACCTTCCCTCCGGTACTACAGTTTGACAGCTTGCCTGTCTACAGGGACCATTTATTGTTATATTTCCTTAACGTGTTAGGTTTCTTTCTTAGTGAACCCGAGAGTTTCATCCTTGGTGGCTTTCTCTCCACTCTGGCCCTTGCACATGGCCCTACTGATCAGGCCGGTTTTCAGGTTGCTATATATACGGATATGGAAAAATAATGGGGTAAAGATTTATAATCTGCTTCACAATGCCAAGACCATTCAGCAAGACAAATTTGACAAGACGTTATTTGTCTCAACCCAGTCATTAAGATACAACAGGTTACGAGCATAGTTCTTGAATGTACTATGAAAATATGATATAGGTCAATAGGAAGAGGAAAGGGAATGGTTGCCTTTTTTAATTAATCATAAACAGCAGGGAATCCTTCCAAGAATTAGAACATGTGTTTAGCTCTAGCATGACATTGAAATCATAGTCCAGAATGACAGGGCAAAAATAAGATTGTTTTTAAATAGATCCGAGGGGACTCTATTGGGTACCCCTGCTTTATCAGCCTTTTGTACTTCAATGGTTTTCAATGCATAATCCCATGAAACACCCCTAGTGGGATTACTAGGTCCAGCTGCAGTGGTAGTAGCAACATTTCAACAAAGAGCTAAATCTTCCTTGACCGCAAAGATAAGGGTTGGCTGGGGATAGCCAGCATATTAATCCTTAAAGTGCACAACCCAGGTAGTGGCTGGTATGGCGCACACTACCTCCTGATCAGCACTCCTAATGTAGAGGGCCTAAATTTACTATCTGCCAGAATTGTATCTGTTAAGATGGATTTCTGAACTCTGACCTGGAGGGGCAGAGGTTCAGAAGGTCAGCCTAGTTTCCTGGAACAGGGTAACCTCTGGACAAAGCAAAAACAAAGAGGTGATGGCTGGAAGGTTTAGAATGAATCTTAACCACTGCTTGTGGTCTCGTGCAGAAGGGATGTGACCTAGCAGTTCGGGCTGGACTGCCCCTTTTGGGGTAGGAACAAGCCTGATTTGCATATGGTTTTTCCCCTTCTGTAATGGGTTGGCAGGCTGAAAAACGATGGTCTGGAGGGTTGCCCAGAGCTTTTCCTGTGGTTATGATTAATTCAAAACCTTCCAGCCATCACCTTTCTGTTTTGCTAACCTCTGGACAAGCCAGACCAATCAGGGTAGCGATGGCGGCGGTCAAGAATAAGTCTCAAGAGGGCTGATGGTGACTGAAAGACCTCAATGAGCACACAAAGCCAGGACACTTACAAATTACTCCAGACAGGTGTTATATTAAAAATATAGACACATTTATTACAAGGCCTTTGTAACATCGACCATAGCAAAGAATCATAATAATACTAAAGTAAACCAACACATCGCAATCAATACAATATATATACAAGACCGAAGGACCTAAGGAGTTATGAGCACGTAATATGTAGACCACCTAGATGGGGAGGAAAACAGGCAGTGCAAATAATCATTAGTCCCAGTTCGACATCAGAATTTCACCTAACTAGGAGGAAGTCCAAGCCCTATGAAGAGAGGAGCCTTATGCTCAATAGTACATGCACGCGCTTGTGTCAATGGACAAAAATAGGGTCTCTTCAACCCTGACTGTTCAGGAAGGTGGATGAAGCGATGAAGAACAGGTCCCCCACTACTCGAGCAAGACCTCCACTTGTGGGCGCAGGCAGGGTGAGAGTGCAGGATAGATCTGCTATTTCGCAACAGTGGTGGAAGAGAATGGGTTCCTGCGCTAGGGGCCACCGGTCGGGGTATGGACTACTCACTGGTCCCCGACGCAGGCACACCCAGACTTCACCAGTTCAGTTCAAGTTGCTGGCAGGTTCAGATGCGATGATCAGGACGTCTCGACACTGTGTAGATTCTGCGGTAGCAGGATGCAGGGGCGTGGGTGTCCCAAATACAGCGAATGTGCACAGGCTGTTACCACAGCAGGGCATCATGGCACCAGTGGTTCCTGGACTCAGCTTCTTGTTGCAGGATACTTGGCTCCTTATCCCTTGTTCGGTGTGAACTCAGGAGAACGACATGGTAGTGGTGTTTTCAGCCTCCTCTTATCCAAAGTTCCCTTTGTGCCAAAACGGAGAGGACTCAATGGGAGATCTGCTCGCAAACACTCACACCATACGTGGACCTATCATGGACCACGGTGGTCCCAGGCATTCAGGACACTCCAGACTCTCTGGCACCCAGGATGTGTATTGGGAACAGACATCCCAGCCCACATCCTGGAGGCATACACACAAGGCATGCAGAAGCCCGCAAAAGCTTTGGGTTTCGCGGGAAAGTGCATGACCAAATAAGGACTGACCCGGGTCAGCTCGAGCTGGGGAAGGTGAAGGGACAAAGAACCTCGTGGCATGGCCATTTTGGAGCCAGGCCACTTATTCATGCCAAACGCGGTAAGTGTGGATAACATGGCAAAAAAGGGTTCAAAACACAAGAGAAACGATAGCTGCCAGCAGTCCTGTCCGTGACACACTTGCACAGTTCATAATAAGTCCAGCAAGAGTTTCTAGGGCCTTTGGAATGACTAGAGACCCAAGAGCGCGTTAAAGTAAGTTACAGTGCACTCATGTTTCATGTTGCACAAAAGCTACAACATGAGGAAACGACTAAGGGAAACGAAGTCTCCCAGTACCGACTGTCTTAAGGGCATGTCAGTTTCCTCATAAGAATTGAGCGAAAGCCCAGAGGAGTGCGGCGGAAGGCTGCACTTCTCTGGCAAAGTCTAGATCAGGGCAGCAGCAAAAAGTTTGAGGGTTGTCACATGGAGAGAAAATTACATACAGTCATGTAATCTTTCCTAACAGTATCACATTCTTCTAGAAGTGTATTCCACACTGTATTAGCCACTTCATGTTTCCAGCCTATTCCTTCCTACAAAGCTAGGATCGATAGGCTTCACTTTCAATGCCACAAGTAGGTTGCCTTTGGCAAACCTACACTTATAATCAAACCATCACTTTTATTGGTGACTTTATTTGGCCTTGTTTTTGCCTCGAAATATCCTGTCAGAGAATGAAGAAAATCCTCCAACTCCCTGTAAAATATCATCAAGTCTTTCCTTGTCCCATCGTATACTATGCCTATTGGCAATGACAAACGCCTCAATCTTTTTGGATGTTTCAATTTGGGTCCTGAGTAGTTGCCACCAGGAAGCGGGCACCACCTATATATAATATGAATACAATAAATTGTATCTAGCTGAAATAGTTCTTTCCTTTATTTGGACCATCACAGTAAGCCACCATCACAGACATTAGCTAAAAAATCACTTTTAAGCCTGAGACTAGGGACAAATCCCATAGTACTGTCTGGTCCCTTGTGAATGATCGCTGCTAAATTATACCTCTATTTGCGTGTCTCAGTGTATTGGTACTAAAATTTGTGTGACAAAATTCAAGTGTTTCTTTTAAAATGTATCCTTGTTTAATCAGAAGACAATACTAGGAAAAACAGAAGTCCAATGTATTTTGAAGTCCTTTGTCAGGGAGGGACCAAATCTGAAATGGCATTTACAAAAACAGAAAGAAACGTACCATGCATGTCAACAGAGAAAAGTAGAACTAATTAAGCCCCCTCGTTCAAAGGAATTCAGCTCCCCGATATGAATCATGTATAGAAGTATGTGGAAACCAGTTGAATGAAAACCGAACAGTTAAACACTTAATTAGCCTCAAATAGTTACCAGTGATTGATACAATACATTCCTAATGAGAGACAGAACCTGGATATGCCGCTTTAGTTGGGCTCAACACTTTGGCTGACACATTCCAACTGTTACACTGTAGCATGTATCCAAAATAGCCACGTGAAGCACGTTATTACAAAAAAAACATAAATCATCAAAGCAGTGAGCTTGGAGGACATTAGAGGCATAGAAAGTTAAGCGCAATACCTGGCTCTTAAAGGTGACCATGGGCAAAACAAGAAAATAGCCAATTGGAGACTGAAAAAAAAATCAAACAAAATCAATAATCTTAAATGCCTGAGTATACGTGGAGACAACGTCATATGTGATAATGTGACAAATAGTCACTTCTCTTATAGTAGCGTGAAAAATCTCTCAAGCTACTGAACCTGCATCTATGGCACGGTGTGGTTAAATATATTTTTTTCGAAGCTAAAAATAGAGCGCAATAGTGGTATCGTCAGTGGTGGCGCCATGGAATTACACTGTTTTTGTTTCCCTAGTATTGCGGCAATGTCTGAAATCTCACCTGCACAATGCTGTGTCTTGACTTGTGGCAATATCTTGCCACTGGTGAACTTTTGTCATGTGTTCTTACATTAGAGGAAATACTCATTCCATCTTGTTTTAGCTTACCAACACGTGCCCCTAAGTTTCAAAATGTTTAAGTAGGAGGTTCCTCTGTGTACGTGGGTGAAACACTGCATTTTCCTTTGTTACATCACTTGTTATTTGCAGAACTCAGACAGGAAACGTTCTTGTATTTAGTTGACCGTTATGATTAAAGAATCTTTCTTAAGTTTGTTATCAGTCTGGTATCCTCTTGCCTGAAATTTGTTGAGAACTTCATCTAGATGTTTGGTGCTTTCTGTTGTGTCACTTACTTTCTGATTGACATGAGAGAGTTAGCTTTATGGTTAACCTCTTAATGTGAATGGTGGATGGAAACTCACCCAATGTAGTAAGTTATTTCATTTTACTGCCTTTTTAGGGACTCACATGTACATCAATGAAATGTATTCCTGGGCCACCTATGCTGATAGTGAACTGTATTCATGTATCAATGTTATTGAGGTACTAAAAAAAAGTGTTATGTGTTATGTGTGATTTTGCCATTTTTGTAACCACAAATATCGAGTTATCCTTTTCAGGGCGTCTAATATCTGCTTGCATTCATGATCGATGGAATCAGAGTGCCCTCTCATGATTTTTACAATAATGTGTTTGTGTTCATGACATGATTGCATGGTTATTTCCTATCCTTTCCCACACCCAACAGGCATACTATCAACACTTACAAATACCTCTTTACAGATGGGATACCCCCGAACATCTTTTCCCACTTCTACACCTGAAGCCTCCCATAGTCCTTCCCTTTTTTCTTTTTTTTTACTGAATTCTACCTAGATATGTTTTTGAAATAAAATTCTCACCTGCAAATCTTCATTTGTATGTGCTCTGCAATATGCAAACCTCAATTTGTTTTACCCGTGTTATTTTAGAATGTCATTATTATTAAACCTTCTATTATTGACTCTTACTTTTTTCTAGCAATGTAATCACTGGTCACTGAAAAAAGTTATTCACTGTTTCCACAGATCCTGTTTCAAACTTGAACATGAAATAGTTTGCATATGTTGGTGCCATTGCTGCTCCCATTGAGGTGTCTTAAATGTGTAGGTAAAACTGTTCTTTGTAACAGAAGTACGAGGTCTCAGATATAAACATAAGAAGCATGATCATTTCTTTTGATGCTCCAATTTCATTATGTTGTAATCATTTCCATTCCAGAGCTTCTAGACCTTATGAGTGAGGAATTGAAGTGCACAGACTCTTAACATCTATTGTGAATAGAATATCAGATTCCTCTGTTTGTTTCATTCAATTTGTTAAGAAAATGCATGGTGCCCTTTATGTAGGCCGATGTGCTCAATATCATTAGTTGATGAAAAAAGTCTACATACCTGCATAGTGGTTGTAAAATACCATTGATTTCTGACACATTGGGTCTATTGGGTGGTTCCTCAATGTTCTTATCTATTTTTGGTTGGAGATAAAATGTGGGGGTCTTGGAATAACTTGTGTATAAGAATCTTCTAGTTTTCGCATTAATCCATCCATTATCCTCTGCCTGTTGTAGGACTGAGACGAGGGCCTCTTGTATATCTCCAGTGGGATCCATGTGAAGTGTAAGATATGTTTTGTCCTCCCAAAATTGTGTTTGACATTTAGATCATAGTCTGGTGCTCTGAATAACCAGATGTCATCCCCACCTCTGTCTGCCGGGCATATTTTGATGTCCTGGTCAATATACAGTGACTTAACTTAAGCCAGTTCACCCCTATTGAGCCATTTTGGGTTCTGGTCTCATACCTAGATTCAGATTTAAGGGTTGGTGTTTATTGCAAATGGTCACTCCAAGGTATGTCAAATATATTAAAATCAATGATATTACATCAGTTATTAACAGGAATACAGAGCTAGTCGATAAGGCTGTTTTGCATATAGCCTACAAAGGACTGTTTACCCTGTTGAACCGCCGGTATATGGCCTTTCACTGCCATGAGGCCTTTGTCAATTAGCCAGAATACCAGGTGCAGGCTGGCACACTTGGCTCGATTGTCCACTAGGATATGATTACCAGTTCCGCAGATCCGAACAACCCTCTGAGTTATATAGATCAAACTGAGGGGCGTCTCCCATGCTTACATTAAAGTCTCTATAGACAGTCATTTCAGGCTTTCTGTCTAGCAAGCCTTGCAATATATCACTAAATACATTCAGTGATGCACCTTTGGTAACTTTCTTTGCATTATAATAAGTCACAAAAGCACATAGTGTTGATGAGTCAACAATTTTCAATTCCTGCACACTGAAAAATCCCAGAGTTATTAAAAATTAGGTCAGGAACACCACTGAGAGATATGGCAGGAAGAACAGCCAATGCACCAGCATTGTGGCCCCTCCTGCTTTTAGTAGCCACAGAAACCCCCAAGAACAACATCTTCAAGGAGCCAGGTCTCTTGTAAAAGACCAAAAACAGTGTCTAACACTGAAGACACTCACGTCCCCTGCACACCTTGAAAACTGAACAGTCAATATATTTATCTCAAATATTGAGTTTTACTTGCATATTGCTGTAGTTCTCAAACAAAATAGTTTTCTTCACAATACAAATTAAAGTATATTCTAAGTTTACAATTTCACAACTGTATTTTTGTAAAACAGTTTATCTCCCAAAACAAACGGAGAAGATCTTGGTTATGAAGTATTTGAATATCGACGTGTTTCGAGGGTGAACCCCTTTTTCAGGAGCAAATGAATCTGAAATAATATATACAAAAGCCCATTCAGGGATATGTTATCCTACAGATTAGCACAATGACATTAGTCAGTATCAGAGATGTACTTGCGCTATTAGTTTCATGATCACCATTACCTCATATCACTAAAGAGATTACTCAGTAAGCATTATATCGACACTCTTACGCTCATATGTAAATGAGAATACACATCTATATCAAGGTGTTGACTATTGTGAATACCAGTGTTCCATGATATCAAGCTCAGTGTCCACTCTCTAATGATTAATTCTCATCTTCACGTATTTAAAGTTTAGTTACCCCAGTGGTCCAGACCAATTGAGACATCTATGGACATTAGCAATCACCTTACCTCCTCAACAGTGATCTATTCACCATATTGTGTGACATACCTGTATTCTGATCCAACAAAGACGAGAGTCACATATACCTAGTTCAAAGACAAGGGTACATCTCAAATCTCTAACTCAATCACAGACTTATGTCACTTAAGTTCTGTTCACAGCATTCTGAACCTACCTGTCATAGAATGATGATGTGTAGGTGCTGGAGATTGGCTTGGGTGCGTAACTGTACTCATCAAAGAGACTCCACACTGTCATTCCTCAAATGATTATTCCAATGCCAGTCGTTTATTCCAAAAACTTTAGACCTCCTACATTTAAACACCAAAATTCAGTCTCTTCAGAGTGGATTGCGCATTCAAAACAAACACATGTTCAGCTGTACATATATCGCACTCACCTATTATTAAGGGTAGGTGTTCCAAATTGGTATAGAGGTTTCCAAGGTAAGTAGTCACACCTTCAGGGCATTGCATTCAAGAACGGACTACCAGTATATTATGTCTCAAACCCAATAATGTACTATGTTCAAAAGCCTCTCAGTACATGTAACCGAGCGTCTTGTTTCTAACTAAGATGATCATTAGTGTCAGCAATTCCTTATCAGTACACATGCTTATAGCTTCTAGTTCAAGTAAATTATCAATACCTAGCACTGTGATGGAGCCGCTGGTCACTGCTTGTCGGTGTTCTCCGAGTGTAACACTCGATATTTAGTAGCGTATAACGTGAGTCATCACGTGAGACTCTTTATATAGGAAGTTACGTTGCTGCGCACGGTGAGATGCTAGTGCGTTATCCTCAGTCGTGGGAAGCCATATGCAAAGAACATGTTACCATAGATATGATTGGTTACAAATCTTGGCTCTCAGGTCGGATGGATACAAGTCACATGCAATCCCATAAGTCTGTTTCACAAAATGTGTTTATATTATGCATCAACATGTGGCGTTCACTGATGCATTGCCTTACATCAAGATGCAAATTTGTATAGATATATCACCTCCGACATATTTTCTTTGGTGATCGAGGTGCTGCACATCGCATTCCATATTACATTATCAACAAAGATAGGGAGTGATTGTACTAAATTCAATAGGTCATCGAACTTCAAACTCGGGCTGCATAGGTCTGTGTCACCTATATTCTCACGTGTCTACTCATAAATATACTCACATAGTACAGAAGATGTGTTGATATTCAATAGACACTCGGTCCATTGTGCAACATCAGATTTTTTACAAAACGCAATGCATAATGTAAATTCACAGGGATATAAAATATTTCACTACCCATGAAACAGAAGATTGAATGTCTCTCTTTGGATGGATCCTTTTAGATGGATTGTGTTCTGCATATCTACATCAAGGTCTGAATTGATACATTCTTTTGACATTATGGATCAACCTATGCCCAAAGATGATTCTGTCTGTTTCATTGTCCCACAGTCATCATGTGGATGAGTGTCAACATTCCCCCTACCTATTATTCAGTATTAGATAAAGCAATTTAGTGAAACATTTTCATTCATTCCTCTTGGATGCACTGTGTCCAATAGGTCAATCCAGTACATCTCCATCTGTGTGAAATGTGTGTTGTAATCCCCACCTCTAGGTGGACATCTCACCACCTCCAAAATGTTGAATTGTATTTCGGCAATTGAATGTCTCAATGCCCCCAAAATGTCTAGCAGCTGGTGATTTGTTGTTCTTGCAACAAATATTAGATTTATGTTCGGGCAGACCTTGATGTTTGTCCAACATATAAAAGCCCACAAGGGCATTTTATGCTGTATATTAGTGCTGTGGCTCTACAGGTGGTGAAGTCTCTAAGTTGAATTTTCTTACATGTTTGAGGATGCATGATATAGTCACCCTTCACCACATTATTGCATTGGCTACATGATAAACAGGGGAACATCAGCTTTCTTTTGGATGTCAATGATAGTTGATTTTGCCCTGGTGCCCTTTCAGCTTTAACCAATCTATCCCAGAAGATGTGTAACTCATTTATACACATCATTGGTGGTTCAGGGAATAGCTTAAAGAGAATGGGATCATGATGGAGAATTGACCAATTCTTATGAATACTTTTCTTAATGTGATAGCTCTGTCTAGAGTATTTGGAAATGTGTAGGAAAGATCTTGCCTCCTTTTTTGGTTCAGGAGATAGCAATTGCTCTTTCGAGACATGAGAGGCTCTACAATGAGCCTAATGTAGGACTCTCTCTGGATATCCTCTGTTAGTGAATCTGTCTGTTAATGAAATACACTCTGTGGAGTAGCTCTATGGATCAAAAATAATTCTCTTTAATTTTAGTATTTGACTGTATGGCCAGCTTTTCATCATTGCTTTTAGATGAAAACTTGCAAAGTGAAGGAGATTATTCACATCTGTTGGTTTTTGATATATTGCCGTGGTAATTCAAGCATTCACAATAGTCAACTGCACATCCAAAAAGTACAAAGTAGGGTCAGCAATGTCCGATGTGAATTTGATGCATAGGTGTACTCTATTCAAATAACTAAAGAAATCTTTTAATTCATCTTTTGAACCACACCAAACACCAAAGATATTATCAATATACCTTTTCCAAATCACCATTTTAGAACACCACTCAATTTTGTCCAGTACATATATTTTCTCGAATGCGTACATGAAGATATTCGCATACGCAGGGGCCATCACAGACCCCATAGAGGTTCCTGATACTTGAGCATGGAATCTGCATTGGTACCTGAAAAAGTTATTGTATAGAAAAATGGTGTTAAATTCAATTATACGTTGTACCTCACACTTTACATTTCTTGATTGGATTAGGATCCATTCAAGAGCGTCAATCCTCTCATTTTGTGGTATTGAGGTGTATAGACTACAGATGTCCATGGAGAACAATGTGCAGTCAGATGATAAACATATGATGTAATTCAAACAAGATAAGAAATCAATGGTATCTCTCAAGTAAATTGGAATCCCTTGTACCAGCAGTTGCAAAATCTTATCAACATATGTCACCAATGGGTCCAGTATGCTATCTGTACTGGCAACAATTGGCCTGAGTGTATCTTGGGTAATCCATAGAATACAAGGATAATGGGAAATTTGTTTACCAAGAATTCATTGGTCTTTTCTGTAATCCAATCGTTTTCTTATGCTTTTTCCACACACGTTTCAATTAGAGTTCTAATGTTCAATGGAAGGCCTTGGTCCAAAGGTACATATGTTGATGTAGCACTCAATATGTCCTTGCATCTCTTGTGATAGAAGGTAGTGTCCATTATAACAATTGCCCTGCCTTTATCAACAGGTTTCAGTGTCAATTCTTCATTCTTAGCTAAGAGTTCAATCTCCTTAAGTTGCAGATCTTTTATATTATATGTATTTCTTTTAGAGTAGTCAATCTTCTTAAGGTCTCGCCCCACATTGTGTTTAAACATATTAATAACTGGGTTATGAATTGGTGGATCAAAGTAACTCTTAGTTTTAAGGTCAAGTCTGTCATCTAACTGCTCAGCTTCTCCATCTATCAGTTGTGTTTCAAAGAAGAACTTCTATCTAATCTTCTGAAGTAGTCGATGTAAGTTGACCTTCTGTTCAAAAAGACTTGTGTTCGAGGTTGATACAAACGATAATCCCTTGTTCAGGAAAGCCATCTGATTTGAATTCAAAGACTTACTGGAGATATTGACTACAATATTTCAGACTATTTGTTTTTTTTGTCTTGTGGGTCTTTTTGCCACATCTGGTCTTTTTTCTAAAAAGGATGTTGAATCAACAGGTATATTAACTTGGGATGTAACTACTGTATCCACAAAGTTTGCGCTGTCGACCTGTTTGCGTGGTATCGGTCTATTTGGTACTATTGGGTCACCTATGCTTCCATCACTGCTTTTCTCTGAGCTAGATAAATTGGGACGTGGATTTGGGAACCTGGCCTTGTTTCTCTGAGGGTACTATTCTTGCTAAGAGTATATGATGTCATTGAGATAGTCAAACATCTCTCACTTAAATTTTCGGAGCTTCCTCTGTTCTCTGTCATTTTTGTACCATGCTAATTTGCCATTCATATCTTCTAGAATTGTATTTAAATCCTGTTTTGTTTTAAATTTGCTAAATTGGTTTTTCAGTTCCAAGATCCCTTTATTTATAGAGTCTAAATATTTTGCTAGCTCTTCTATAGTTAAGAGAATTAAATCAAGCAACCAATTGTTAAGAATTTGGTCCCATTTAATAAAGAACTCTTTAATGCCCTAACACACTGTCAGGCGAAGATACACTCTAATACCTCGCGGTATATGTTGTGATTTGTAATACTCAACCAATGTGGTTGCGTGTAATTTTTGTGAAATTTCACGTCTTATGATTCGTTCAAGTTTGGAAATCAACCAGTCTGGGACTTCTTGTTTATCAGCAGTTTTCTCAGCCTGTCCTATAAGGAAGAGAATGCTCTTCACTTCCTCACTTGAGAAGGCTAGTGTTGTTGCGTGTTTCTCTATTATTTCACTCATTTTCGAGAATAACATAGTCAAATAGCTAAGGGTGCTGCTTATAGCTTGTGTCAGTGCTAGGCATGGATAATTTACTTGAATTAGAAGCTGTAAGTATATGTACTGATATGTAATTACTGACACTAATGATCGTCTTAGTTAGATACGAGACACTCAGAGCCTGATTCATGGAAGTGTTTTATAATAGTGCAATCCCATAGGAAAACGTTCCATGAATCAGGCCCTCAGTCACATGTACTGAGAGGCTTTTAAACATGGTACTTTATTGGGTTTCACACATAATATACTGGCAGTCCGTTCTTGAATGCGACGCCCTGAAGGTGTGACTACTTACCTTGGAAACCTCTATACCAATTTGGAACAACTACCTTTAATAATAGGTGAGTGTGATATATTAACAGCTGAACACATGTTTGTTTTGAATGCACACTCCACTCTGAGGAGACTGAATTTTGGTGTTTAAATGTAGGAGATCTAACGTTTTTGGAATCAATGACTGGCATTGGAATAATCATTTGAGGAAGGACAGCATGGAGTCTCTTTGATGAGTACAGTTACGCATCCAAGCCAATCTCCAGCACCTACACTTCATCATGCTATGACAGGTAGGTTCAGATTGCTGTGAACAGAACTTAAGTGACATAAGTCTATGATTGAGTTAGAGATTTGAGATGCACCCTTGTCATTGAACTAGGTATATGCAACACTCACCTTTGTTGGATCAGAATACAGGTATGTCACACAATATGTTGAATAGATCACTAGTGAGGAGGTGAGGTGATTGCTACTGTCCTTAGATGACTCAATAGGACTGGATCACTGAGGTTACTAAACTTTACTTACGTGAAGATAAGAATTAATCATTAGAGAGTGGCCACTGAGCTTGATTTCGTGGAACATTGGTATTCACAATAGTCAACACCTTGATATAGATTTGTATTCCCATTTACATATGAGCGTAAGAGTGTCGATATAATGCTTACTGAGTAATCTCTTTACTGATATGAGGTAATGATGATCATGAAGCTAATAGGGTGAGTGCATCTCGGATACTGTCTAATGTACATGTGATAATCTGTAGGATAACATATCCCTGAATGGTCTTTTTATATATATTATTTCAGAATCATTTGCTCCTGAAGAAGTGGTTCACCCCCGAAAAGTGTTGAGCTTCAAATACTTCATAACCAAGATCTTCTTCGTTTGTTGTGGGCGATAAACTGTTTTACAAAAATATAATTGTGAAATTGTAAACTTCGAATATACTTTAATTTGTTTTTGTGAAGAAAACTATTTTGTTTGTGAACTACAACAATATGCAAGTAAAACTCAATATTTGAGATAAATATATTGACTGTTCAGTTGTCAAGGTGTGCAGGGGACGGCAGGGTCTTAAGTGTTAGACATTATTTTTGCACTTTGTGTTGTTCAGGCCTCGTGTCAGGGCCTGTGTTCCTCCCCTGCACCCAAAGTGGTCATTTACCTTTGCTTATTTAAATAGTTAGCCAATGTTGGTTACATATAGGTCTGCGCATATAGACATTAGGTACTTGTGTAAAAGAAAACATAATCGTTTGCAATAAACTCAATTAGCTCAGCTTCTGAAGATTTATATAAAGCTCCAGAGATAGTCCACAATATAATCTTGAGGAGAGAATAATCATCCTCACAGTCTTCAATAAACATCCCACAGACCACAATCTATAAAGAATCGGGCACTAGATAAATGTTCGATGTCAGTTCTTCACACCCCCTAGAAGTTGGGTACATCAACGTCTGTCTTACAGATGGGAAGACCTGTAGAACCTAGTGAATTTAACAATGCTGAACACCCATTTTACGCAACATGGCTCACTGTTGGCTATTTTAGCCACTGGGCTTCCTATGGGTAATTATTGACATATTCATGTACCCTGCAGTGTTTGCAACATTCACAGGAGGGATACACCTAATTGTTTCACATTTTCTTTTGTGCTTCTGTGCATTTTTGTTCTATTGTATCAACATACATTACTGTATTATCTTGTCTGATGCAACAAAGGCCAAATGGCTGAAATGTGAGTAATGCAAATTCTCCATAGCAGACAATCTTTCCTTTTTCATTAGTGGCATCATATCTTTTACACTTTTCTAGCAGGATTTGATATTGTATTATCGTGCCCCTGTAAATAGCAGCCATTTTGTAATGTTCCTTTACTTAGAATTAATGGCACTAGGAGTCATAAGTGTCAGGTTCCTTGAGATCCTGTGTTCAGCCATGGTTTCTCCTCAATATCTGGTTTAGGGTCATCAAGTGCCATCCAGAACATGTAATGTGTGCAAAATGTGTCTTTTATGTTCTGTAGTACATTTGTAAGGAGACCAGTTGTTGCGCCTAACACCATTCTATTGTTTTCTGGATGTTCACAATATCCATTGTGGTCTGTACTTCCATGCATTTGCAGGCTTATCTCTACCGTTTATAATCCGCTCTGACAGGAGGAAGAAGGAGATTGATCAAATATTTAGATCAGAAGAGCTGTCCTCAGTTGGAATTAATGTGGATCTTGGATAACACTGTTTTCTGATTTAATCCTTAAAGATCTACAAATTACTTTTTTAATGGACCATGCAATATCAATAGAAACATTGTAAGCACTTATATCTATTACACCCTGTTCTATTGCCCAGAGAAGTAGACTTTGGATTGCCTGTGAATAGTCTGGATACATTTTGAAAATGTAGTACGATGGTAGGAGCATCAGGGGCAAATCAATAGCATATCCGGTTTTGATGAAGTTCGGGACCAAATAAATAGTGTATTGTGCGTCTCCTTGGGATAAAATACAGGATTTTCTCACTCCCACTCCAGATGTGAGTTTGTTAATTGCCACAGATGGAACAAACTGAGGTCCTTGCAAATGACAAATTGAATGTTTGTTGCAGTAGATGGAATGTAGTTTAGATGGAATCTAACTTGGTTTTTCTGGTGATTGGAAATAATACCATTATAGATTTTAACACTTTAGAGAGCTTTTGTAGTAGCTGCAAGCACCATTATAACATTTGTTTTTCCCAGCCCAAACATTTGGCTTTTCTTGTATCTGTGCCAATAACTTGCAGTGAGCACTATGCTGGTCAGCCCTAACAACTCTTGCACCCATGCCAAGCATTGCATTGCAATGTGCATGCTATTTTCACAAAAAGGCCACCAATCAAAGTGCAAAGCTTGTATAAATGGTGAGGTAAAAAAGAAACCAGACTCTGTTTTAAACAGTGGAGTAAAAGCATTGGCGTGCTGAAAAACAGATGGACCAATTTTTGATTAAGCAGAAGACAAAATAAAAGCTTAACAGCACCTTTATTCTTTTATTTTGTACTCCATTTCATTTTTGTGCCTTTTCAAGGCTAAGATTTGCTTTCCTCCTCCGTCCTGGAAATGCACCCTGTATTATGGCTGCATGCGATTTTCATGCAGTAATAAAAACAAATAATTCCTATGTAATGTGTCTTGCATTTACAACTGGTGCACAGGAATCCATTAAAAAAACATCACCTAGCAAGCGTAATTGCCAGGCAGCGTTTTATTTCTCACAAAGCGAAGAGTGAAAGTGAAGAGTAAAGGCAATTTCGCCTTTATTTACTCTGCACAATTACAATCCGGTTTGTGAGTGTTGAAAATTGCATGGAGTGGACCAGCTACACGTGCATGCAAGAATTGGTGGTGCCCTGCATTTAATAACCCTTTAAAATGTCCCCATAGTTTTCATTAGGTTGTGACTGCACTTGGTATGTTGTCACACTTGCACTGACTTGCTTCTTCGCAGTGCAATCCATCATATTTTGGAAATATTTCAGCAATGCTGTATAAAAGTAATGAACCTTTCATATAAATAAAAAGCGAGGCCACAGAACATAAAGGTTTGTGAATTGTATTATTAATTGGATCTATATCTGGTCGTTTACTTATTTGATTCACACTCAAAAGCAGGAGACCAAAGGTAATAGCGTAGAAGCTCAAAGACGTCAGGATTGCGCCAGGATTCTCAAACCAATGCAGCTATCTCACATCTCAGCTAATCGAGCAATGGATAGGTTACACTAAGGGTAGAAAGAGATAGGGTGAGCCAGAGAGATGGACAATGGACAGAAGTATATATCAGGAGAAAAAGCACATGACATTATAGACCAATTTCCTAAATGGCGCCTACTGTAGCTGCAACTACTGGATTAGTTCAAACAAATGGTAATTAAAAGTCTAAAATTTAATTGAAAATATACTTTGTAGAAGGTGAGCCTGTTGCTAGAAAATCTTTGAAACCCCATTTATCTTTTACATTTTGTGTACTTGCTGGAGGCAATCAAGCTTCACAGCGGCTGCTGCCTTAGATGGACCCACGGCTACTGTAACTTTCCTAGAGCAATGACATTTGCTGTACATGGAACTGGATTTCTCCACTTTTGCTGTAAAGTTGTTGTCACGCAATGCCTACAGCCTGATTTTGTTCTATATGCCTGCTAGGGGAAACTGAATGAGTTCATCTTAAGTGTATGTCAGTATTCTAAGAACATAATTCCAAAAAGGCAGAATCCCATATTCAAATATCCCCAGTGCAGGCTTCAAAGGGATTTTCACATTCATTGCGTTCCTTAATAAAAAATCAAGACAGCTTCTCCCTGCAAAGATGTTAAATAGTGTTGCTTTCCTTACTCTAATAATTCTCAAGGCTCGTAAGATTTCTAAGTGACTTAAATGATGGCTTCAGAGACCTGTGTGCAACCTGCATTAAAATATTATTCAAAATTCTGGGAGGACCTAAACAACCCTTCTTCGATTTGAAGTTAATGGCCCTCATTACAAGTGTGGTGGTCCGGAAACAAGGTGCCAGTATTTCTGATTACTGGCACACATTCCAGACCGCTGCACTACGAGAGGGGATGCCGAAAACAGTGTTGCCTGTAGCAGCGTACACTGTGCTACAGTTGCCAGTAACACAGGTAACGCAAACAGCGAGACCCACCTGAACCATTTCCGGAAACACTGGTACCACGGAAACAAAGCAACATTGCAACAACAGACTTTCTGGAAAAAATGCCACAAAAATGCTGGTGCTAATAGAAAAACCATGCCGGAAACACTGGCACCGCGGAGCAGGTGGTAACCAGGCCTAGGTGTGCAGGAACAGGCTACAGGGGCACCCAATTGACCTACTTGCACACAATGTGAACAGGGACTGCTGAAAAGGACACCACCCACACCGCACATACCTTCTAACACATCCATGCTGCTACTCGTAGCAGCAGGCATGAGGTGCTGCATGCATGAATGCAGCTGTATGAGCAGGAGGTGCAACAGTTGCAACAGGCTGACAGGCAGCGGAGGAGGAAAAGGATGCAGAGGAATAATGGGCAGCGAGCAGTGCCCCGGAAGCATGCACACATACCCTGCACAAGGGCCACACCCTGGTCCCTGACTGACAGGCAGATCCGCACACTTTACCACCTCAATATGGAGACCATCCTTGCAACAGTGGACCTCATCCAGAATGACATCCAGAGCATCATTGGCATCCGGACTGCTCCCCCCCACTGTTGAAGGTGGTGTCTGTGCTGCATTTCATTTCCTTGCCATGGTACATTTCAGCACACAGTCAGGGTGCTGCATGGCATCTCACAGCCAGGATTTTCAAAGGTGCTTGTGCAGGTCCTGGATGTCCTCCTGCATCATTTGTCCCATCACATCTCCCTGCCAATTACACAGGCCCAGGTGAACGTGACAATGGTCCGCTTCCATTCCCTTGCCGGCATGCCAAATGCATTGGGTGCACTGGATTGCACACACATTAAGCTAGTGGCCAGCCATGCCACAGAGGATGTGTATCGGACAGGAAGCTGTAAAATTCAATGAATGTGCAGATCATCTGTGATGCAGACATGATGATCACACACTGCTGCGCACGCTTTCTGGGAGCAACACATGACTCCATGGTCCTGCGCAATTGCACGCTGCCTGGATACATGTCCTGTTATGGTGGAGAGTGGACCTGGCTATTGAGTGAGTCAAAGGATCTACACACACACGCATTGCATGTGTACTTGGTCATGGGGGGATGCCCATTGTCACCAGTGCATGTCCCCTAGGCACCATGCAAATGAAGGCACAATCTATGTGCAAAAATGGGTGCCCACGACTGGCATGTACCACATAAGTACACAGAAGGACACATCAGCACGATCTGGGCACAGATGGACAGGCACATGTAATGCACCACAGGTACCAGAATGCATCACTCACATAGCACAGCTTGTCCTCAATATGCTCCACCCAGCACCACAAACCCATCCCTGTGAGTCAGATCCTACACATGTCCTGACCAGCATTACCTGTCACAGGGTGCAGCAAGGTGAGTGATGGGCCACAAGCGCACAGACCCAGATGCATGTGTCACATATCCACAACCCAACAAGCATGGACTGCCCAGTCACCTCAATGACATGACTCCCGACAATGTGTCCCTTTCCATGCAGGTGATTCCAGCTACTCCTTACTACCATGGTTGATGAGACCTGTGAGACACCCACAGAGCCACCAGGAAACAGCATACAACTGTGCGCACATCAGAACAACAGCGACAATTGAGCAGACATTTGGACTGTTAAAGGCACAATTTTGTTGTGGTGGGGCACCGATGTACATGCCGGTGAAAGTGGGAAAGATAGTCCTGGCCTGTGCCATGTTGCACAATATGTGCATCAAGCACAACATTTCCCTGCCTCAGGACATGGACATGCCTCCGGCAGACAATGAAGATGACAGCGAAGTGGATTCAGCTGTTGACATTGGACAACGCCACAACAGGGATGACATGGATGGGCATGCAGCCCGCCAGGAACTCATACAGAACTACTTCTGAGCATACAGCTCCTTCACACGACCCATGGCACACACTGCATGTGCATCTGTGCACAAATAAAGCACTCACCCACACAAATTGAATGCCTGGGCGTGAATTAATATGCAGAACCATATGTATTTGTGCATTGACAATAAACAAGAAATGTATGGCCCACCACCTGCAACTCCCACTACTACCCCACCATCCCCCGCTATTCCACCAATGACCCTCCCCAACTGACCCTCCCCTACTGACCGTCCCATACACACCATCCCGAACACACCATCCCAACAACACACCCTAGTAAGCAACAGTGTCACTTGATGTCTGTGCCTGGCTCACTTTTTTTAATGGCTTTTTTGCACCTGACATGCCCTTTTGTAGAGAGCCTAACGGGCACATGGATCGGAGCCTCAGGCTGCTCTGTTGTGAGCTGGCAGGTGTGGTGATTGATGAGGGTGGGTCTGAACCTGACATGTCCCTGTACTCTAGTGCCACCTGCAGGGAAAGGGTGAGGGTTTCAGCAAGTGCCGAGATGGCCTTGTTCCCCTCCCAGGCCCTCTGTGCGAGCAGGACCATTGTGCAGGTCCTCGCTCTCCCTAAGACATGGTTCACAGCCAGCACTGTCACAAATTTTGAAACTCTCCTCCTTGATAGCTACTATAGTTCCTCGCTGAGCGCATAACAACTGACCCGGAAGTGGAGTAGCTCTGATCTTTTGAATGCCTGGTTTGCAGGCTCTCTATCTCTCCTGTCCTCTCTCTGACTGTGGCCACCATCTACAGGCCACCTGGCCAGGTCAACCTCTTCCTCTCAGAATGGGCTGATCTCTCCTCCTCTCTCCTTGCCTCTACCTCTCAATTTCTCCTCATCTGAGACCTTAACATCTGTTAAGATGGATTTCTGAACTCTGTCCTGGAGGGGCAGAGGTTCAGAAGGCCAGCCTAGTTTCTTGTAACAGGGTAACCTCTGGACAAGCCAGACCAATCAGGGTAGCGATGGCGGCGGTCAAGACTAGGTCTCAAGAGGGGTGAGGGTGACTGAAAGCCCGCAATGAGCACAGACGCTTACAAATTACTACAGACAGGTGTTATATTAAAAATATAGACACATTTATTACAAGGCCTTTGTAACATCGACCATAGAAAAGAATCACGGTAAAACTCCAATAAAGCAACACATCACAAGCAATACAATATATATACAAGACCAAGGGGTCTAAAGAGTTAGAAGCATGAAATATGCAGACCACCTAGATGGGGAGGAAAACAGGCAGTGCACGTACTCGTTAGACCCAGTTCAACATCAGAGGCCACCTAACTAGAAGGAAGTCCGAGCCCTATGAAGAGTGGAGCCTTGTGCTCAAAAGTACCTGCACACGCGGGTGCCAACGGGCAAAGGAGAGTCTCTTCAGGGAGATCAGGCCGTTCAGAGAGGTGAACAAAATGATGATGAACAGTCCCCCGCTACTCAAGCGCGGCCTCCACTTGTGGGCAGAAGCAGGGCGCGAGTGCGGAGAAGGGTTGCTGTTTACGACAGCGGTGGAGAGCCACAGGCTCCTGCGGGAGGGTGACCGGTTAGGGTATTGACTACTCACCGGTCCCCGATGCAGGCAGACCCAGGCTTCTCCGGTTCCGTTTCAGTACTGGCAGGTTCAGATGCGATCAGCAGGATGTCTTGACGCCGTGTAGATTCCGCGACAGCAGGAGTCAGGGTCGAGGGTGTCCCAAATGCAGCAAACACACACAGATTTGTTACCACAGCAGGGCAACTCGGCAACCGCAGGTATTCCGGTCCCAAAGCACACGTCTCACTTCAGACCTGGGAATGCCAAGTGTACGAATCGTGTGAGGGTGCCGAGGGCACAGGATTAGCAGTAAGCCAGACAGCAGTGACAGAGCAAGGTTCCTGTGTAGGCTGGTCAGTCCACTGGATGGCCCAGGGGCGCTTCCGAAGGCTTACGTACAGGATTTGGTGAAGATGCCGAGAATAGTTGTTCCCACTATTCTAAAGGGTCGAAGCGCCAGTACAGGTCTTCTCGTTCGATCAGAGGCAGAGGGGTCTCACAGGACGACAGCAGTGCAGGGTGCCAAACCTTCGCCGGGTCTCCAGCGATTCCTCGACTCAGCTTCTTAGTTGCAGGATGCTTGGCTCCTTATCCTTTGTTCGTGAGAACTCAGGAGATTGACATGGTAGTGGTGTTTCCAGCCTCCTCTTATCCAGACATCCCTTTGCGTCAAAATGGAGGGCACCCAATGGGAGATCTGCTCACAAAACACTCACACCACACGTGGACCTATCACGGTCCACGGTGGTCTCAGGCATTCAAGACACTCTAGACTCTCTGGCACCCAGGATGTGTATTGGGAACAGACATCCCAGCCCACATCCTGGAGGCACACAGAAGGCATGCAGAAGCCGGCGAAAGCGTTGTGTTTCGCGGGAAAGTGCATGACCAAATAAGGACTGCCCCGGATCACTCGACCTGGGGGAAGGTGAAGGGGCAAGACGGTCAGTGGACAGGACAAAGAACCTCGTGGCATGGCCATTTTGGAGGCCAGGCCACCCATTTGGGCCAAACGTGGGATGTGCGGTTAACATGGCAAAAAGGGGTTAAAAACACAAAGAAACAATAGCTACCACCAGTCCCGTCCGTGACACACTTGCACATTTCATGATAAGTCCAGCGAGAGTTTCTAGGGCCATTGGAATGACTAGAGACCCAAGAGCGCGGTAATGTAACTTACGGTGCACTCTTGTTTCATGTTGCTCAAAAGCTGCAACATGAGGAAAGGACTAAGGGAAACGAAGTCTCCCGGTACTGACTATTTTAAGGGCATGTCAGTTTCCCCGTAAGAATGGAGCGAAAGCCCAGAAGAGTGCGGTGGAAGGCTGCGCTTCTCCCGCAAAGTCTAGATCAGTGTGTAAAACAACAGCAAAAAGTTTGGGGGTTGCCACATGGAAGGAAAATTACCTACAATTATGAAATCTTTCCTAACACTCATCCCGATGCTTCTAATCCCTCCTACAGTCTCATCTGTAACATCTGTGACTCTCTCTCTCTCTCTCTCTCTCTGTCTCTCTTTGCTGGACATACCTTGGAGGTTCTCATCTCCTCAGACATCCCCCTCGCTAACCCTCTCACCACTCCTCTCTCTTGGACTGACCACTTTCTGCTTTCCTCTCACCTGAAACTCTCTGTCCCTCAGGCAAAGCCCACCTCAGCACTGCCACCTACGTTCTCAATCATTCGACCCATGAATTGTGTGTCAGTGAAGGTCTTTAACTCTACCATCTCTGCTCCTCCTACTCCAGTGGCTGACTCACACTCTGACAAAGCTCTCTCTAACCTACATCTTTCTAACTCCAACACTCTGGACATCATTTGCCCTGTACTGAGAATCCGTCTGACACCTACCTCCAAGTGCAACTCTTGGTATGACTCCAACCATGACCACCTGAAACGCAAGTGCAGAGTGGCTGAGAGGAAGTGGAGGGCTTCGGGTTCATCCTCTTAACAAACTGGCCTGCCGCCTCCTTCAAAGGCAACACAGACTCTTTTTCCTGTCCAAGAAGAGAGTTCACACCCAAGCCCATGTCTCTGCGGCCTCTAACAACACGGACAAACTCTTTTAAAATCAGCAAGGATCTGGCCAATCCTTCTGCAGTCTCCACCTTTCTTGTTCCCTTCCAGGTCCTCTGTACGGCTGTGGCTTCTCACTACACCACCAAACTCAGGAAACATGCCCTTGCACTCCTCTTCCTCTCCCATTACCTCTCTCAGACCCCATCTGGCCACCTCTCCCTCTCCTCCTCCTTTCTCCTCTTTCTGCCTGACAACACCTGATGAAGTTTCTAGACAAGTCCGATCTATGAAAGTGTCATTCAAACAGGTGCTCCACTGTTCCTCCAGAACCATCAAGGACCACATTGACACCCTTGCTCCAGCATTGGCCAATTTGTGCAATCACTCTTTCACCACTGGATCTTTCCCCTCTCTCCTCAAGCACTCCAATGTGTACCCCCTCCTTCAAAAGCCTTCAGCCGATCTGACCTGTCCGGAAAACTATCGCCCGATCTCTATCACTCCTTTCCTGTGCAAACATCTGGAAAAGCTGACCATCTCCCAGCTTACTCTCCACACTGAATCTGTTGGTTGTCTCCATGACCATCAGTCTGGCTTCTGACAAGCCAGAGGCACAGTAACTGCTCTCCTGAACACCTGTGAAGATCTGCTCTCTAATCTTGACTCCAGCCTTCCTTCTGCCCTCAGCCTCCTTGACCTTTCCTCTGCCACTGGCTCCCAGTGGCTGCAATGTTCAAGTTCAAGACCCTCTGCATCGTCCATATGGCTTTCTGGGGCCACGGGCCGCACTGCATCAAACTCTCTTTTCCAAAATACCTTCCTTCTCAATCTCTTCGCTCAGCCACCCCCATCTCTCTGAGGGTCAGATGCTTCTCTGGGCATAGAGTGGGGGGTATATCTCTCTCCTCTGCAGGTGCCTCCCTCTGGAATGGCCTCCTGGCTCTTCTCAAACGTGAGCCAGACCACCTGAAGTTCCGGAAGCAGCTCAAGACTATCCTTTTCTCCTCCGCTTTCTCTCTCTCTCTCTCCTCTGCTGACCTACCTGTATGCTGTGCTAACTGGTTGTTTGGAACCCTCAGAGTCTCACTGGGTGCCAGGCTCCTCCATGATCAGGCTCCCCTGCACTGCCTCTGGGCCTACCGCACACTTAGGGGCTGTAAGTGTAACCTCTACAGTCCCCTGCCTTCTTGCACTTACCCAGTGCTGTACTGCCCTGGCTGCACTTACTCAGAGCAAGGCTGTCCTGATGGCACTTCCCTCTCCCTGTCACGCCCCCCTCTGCCTTCCCCTGTGCACTTTGTGTTGTCACACTTGCAGGATCTGAATGACACAAGGCCTAGTAAGATGGTTTGTCTTGTCCTCCCTCTGTCTTCCCTCCTTCGCCTTGGCGTGCCTAGAAACACTTCTGTACAGGTACGTAATAAATGATTTATATTATCTCATGACGACTGCCCAGGGCACATTTACAGCAGTGGCTGATGGCCTGCACACTCTCCTGCACCAATCCTGTCTCCTCCTGCATCAGCCTGGCCTCCTCCAGGTGCTGGCACACAAGTCCCGCCATCTGGACATGCCATTCCTCATTTTGCTGGAGACAGGCGCCCAAGTCTCTGATGCTGGGATGGTGGTGGAGGTGGGCTGTGGATGCCGGAGGGGCTGAATGAGGGGTATGTATAGCGGGTGTGCTCAGATGTCCCCTTGGTCGTGTTTCAAGCCTCCTGCCCTGCATCGTCGTACGTAGATCTTCCCATGTACATGGAGGGTTGGTGGGGGGCGGACGTCCTGGTGGCGCCTATGTAGGGGTAGAAGGAGTAGCTGCAGGGCCTGCAGGCTGTGCCTCTTATGAGCAGTAGGAAAGGCTGCAGGGCCTGCAGGCTGTGCCTCTGGAGTAGCAGCAGGAGTAGCTGCAGGGCTTGCAGGATGTGCCTCTGTAGGGGCAGCAGGAGTAGCTGTAGTGGCAGGTGGCAGACTCACTGGGCCTGTGCCTTGCATCGCCAGTGCTGGTGTTGGCTTGGCAGAGGTGTGGCATGGCATCACTCTTCTCCTCCATGTAGCTGTCCGTGAGGTGCTTGGGCCACCCTGATCACTGTCAGATGACGTGCCTGTGGGTGCGAGACGCATATGCCGTTAGTCACCTCTGTGCCATCCTATGGCCTTGCTGCATGCAGTTCAAACAGCATGTGACATGATGCCTGTGTCTGAAGGAGTATGGGTACCGGGATGGGAGGGGGCATAGTGCAGGGTGTGGGAACCACAGGGGCAGGTGCAAGGAGTTAAAGGATGGGGAGTACTGGACAGTGTAAAGTATGGGCTGGCCCAGATTCGGGCTGGTCCAGGGAAGGGTGGCTATAGGCAAGTGCCTGTGAGGGGTGATGGGTGTGACTGGTCATGGACAGACTGCCAGCAATGTGATTCATGGCGGAACAGGCCCCAGACAGCCTTATGTATGGGGAAGGGGGTCTTTGTATTGTACCTTGCTGTCAGAGGGAGTCAGTGGAGGGATACCAGGGCTGTAAGGAATCAGTCTCTGGGTTTGAGGCCTGTGTTGATTCATGCAGCACTATTCTTGATTTGTATGAGGGGAAAAGGGAGGCAAGAGATACAATGATGGAGGGCTGTTGCTGTTGTAATGCCCATTGGGTACCATTGCTCTGGAGACATTGGGCACTTGGGGGTATGTGCAGTAGGGGAGGGTGATTCTGAGGTGGTGGTGCTGTAGGTCAACCCTTTTGCCACGGTTTGTGATGTGCGGATGCAAGATGTGGTGTGGGTCAAAGGTGTCAACAGGGTCTGTGGCCTCTCAGGGTGGTGTGGGAGGGGGGCCATGGAGGGTGGCCAGGGAGTGGGTAGGTGTCAGGACACAGTCGTCAAGATGAGGGTCTTCTCTGCCTTGCTGGTGTTGAGGCAGGGATCCTCAGCAGGCCACGCTGCATGATTTGCAGTCAGGCACTCATGTTTGAGAGCGGATGGGGAAGCAGTACAGGGTGGGAGTCTGTAGGTGGACAGTGTGTCATCAGCATAACACTGGGAGTGGGCTGCAATGGTGTTGCTTGAGTGAGGTGCGAGATAGGGGTTGAAGAGCCAAGGGGTTTGATTGGTGCCCTGAGGGTTGCCACACATGGGAGAGTGAGGTGGATGGGTGGGAAGGGCACTGATGCACTTGGGGTTTCGGACAGACAGGTAACCGATCAGCCATGCCAATGCCAGGTAAGTCAGGGCGCTTTGGATGTGTGCGTGCATGTGAGTGTGTTATGTAATGTTGTTATGTAACGTTATTTGTCATTTATATAGCGCTCTATATATCATTGGTATGACCTCAAAGCGCTGGTAGGTTGAATGCCCTCGGGGACCGCAGTCCAGGTCAGTTGAGAGAGTAAGGTGTTATAGGGTGCTTAGGTGCACTGATTACGTGCGCAGCTGATGCAATTGCTTGACGGTAGCTGCATCCTAACAGTAGCTGTGGTGGTATTTGACATCAGTTGAATGTGTGCAGTCTGGAGGATGGACACCAAGACTGAGTTCTGGCTGCGTTAGGCCTGTGTAGTACGCTTATGTGTGCAGCTAGGTCACTTTCCGTGGGGAATAGTTGAGTTTTATCAGAATGTTGGCTGTTCATGAAGTATTGTTCGTATGTGAGCAGCTAGGCCGAATTGATGGGAGAGAGCATAGTGCAGGGTGTGGGAACCACAGGGGCAGGTGCAAGGAGTTAAAGGTTTTTTACTATGTTGAAGGGCGGGGAAGGTGGCCGAAGAAGGGGGGCCATTGGAGAGGTTGTGGGAGAAGGGCAGTATTGCTGCACACCATGATTTCAGTTTTTTCGGGGTTCAAAAGGAGGTGGTTACTTGTCATCTATTGGTTAATATCACAGAGACAAGCCTCAAGGTCGGGACGTGGGTCGGTCCTTGTCTTTGGGATTCTTAGGATAATTTGGGCATCGTCAGTGTAGTTGTAACAGGAGCGGCTGCACACGCGGATGGTTCTTGGTAGAGTGGTCAGATAGAGGTTGAAAAGGAGAACAGAGAGGCATGCACCTTGGGGTACTCCAGTGTTCACAGGGTGAGCAGTTGAGACAAAAGGGGAGAGGAAGGCGATTTGTTTCCTGTTGCTGAGGAAAGAGGCAATCCATTTGTGTGCTGAGCCACGGATTCCTAGGGAGTGTAGGCGGTCAAGGAGGATTTAATGGTTAACGGTGTCAAAGGCTGCAGAGAGATCAACGAGAATCAGCGCTGCACAACCCTCAGAATCTGCCGTGACCTTGAGATCATCCCAGATCGAGATCACACTGGTTTCTGTTGCATGTCAAGGTCTGAGGCCTGATTGAGCAGGGTGAAGGAGTTTGTTGGATTCTACAAAGCAGTTGAGCTGACAGTATGCAATCCAGTAAATGGGTTTCATGAGAAATCTGCTGTTGGAGATTGGCCTGTAATTCTTAGGTTCAAGGGGGTTGAGGGATTCCCTTTTTAGGAGCGGTTTGACATGCACCATTTTAAAGGCTTCAGAGAAGATGCCAGAGGTGAGGGAGTCATTTAGTATGGTTCTTGCATGTTCTCCTGCGCAGGTAGAGGAGAACATTTCTTTCAGAACAGGGGCAGGACAGGGGTCGAGGGGTGATCCAGAGGGTCTGCTGGCTGATAGTAGGTCAAAGAACCTGTCTCTGGAGATGGGTTTGAAAGAGTTGAAGGTTGGTAAAGTGGGCATCAGGGCAATGGGATCAGGAGGGGTTGGTGTAGGGAGGGGGTGAGCGAGGACAGTTTGATATTAAGGGTTGCCATCCTGTCAAGTGCAGTGTTGTAGAAATGAAGCGATAGGGAGTCGCAGAGTGGTTGTGTGGGAGTTTATTGGGCAGAGGTGCAAGTATGTTTCATGAATTCAAAGATGATTTTGTGGAGTTCTTTGCCGCTGCTGCCACAGTTCAGATTTTGTTTATTGTAATAGGCTTTTTTGGCCTTTCGGATCTCGGCTTTGTAATTACGGTTTTAGATGCCCGCCATTTGCATTCAAGAGAGTTTTTTTGTTTAGGGCGTGGACCATTTGGCGGAAGGTCCTTTGCATGAGGTTGCAGTGTGCAAATGAGTGATATCCAAGAGCCTAAGGATTCTATGGTTAAGAGTCTGCCACAGGATAGTGTTCTAGGAGGATGAAGTAGCAGGGCTTCAGCTAGGTCAGGAAGTATCTTAACTTTGTTCTAGCATTTTTTATCAAAGGTGGGGGCAGGGGGAGCTGTAGGAGGAGGGGCTGGTGTGTGGATAGAGAAAGAGATTGCAAAGTGGTCTGTCCAGATAAGTGGTTTGGGACTAGATATAGAGACCAGGTCACAGGAGCTGAAAATTGCATCAAGGGTGTGCCCCCCTGAGTGAGTTGGACCAGTATGTTGGCAGAGGTTGAGTGCATCAAGACTATCGACCAGAGGATGGGTCATGGGGTTGTTGGGCATATCAGACCAGATATTGAAAGCCAGGCGATTAAGAGATGGGTGATTTACCAGAATGGTAGCTATTGAGTCACAGAGGTTGTTGGTCAAATGTCTGTCGTATCCCAGGGGTCCGTAGATGAGTAGGAAGCTGTGGCTGAAAGTCGATGATAGCAAGAGTTTTACCAGAAGGGATTCACAGGAAGCCTTGCATGTCTGGGATTCAACAAGTGAGACAGAGAAACAGGGTTTGTAGAGGATTGCGACTCCGCCACCTCTGGAGGGTCTATTGTGGACGATAAGCGAGTAGCCAGAGGAAAACACCTCATGCGCGACTGGCGCAAAATCGCCGGAGAACCAGATTTCGGTGATAAAAAATTAGGTCAGGATTATCAGAGGATAGGAGGTCGAAGATGCTGAGGGGAGGTGGCTTTCATGACGCTCATTGCAGGGAGTGTTCAGTGGACATGGGTACCCGATGAGGTGGGGGATGTGGTAGGATCATTCGCATGGTTGAGATTGGTTGAGGGGAGTGCAGGGGGTCTGGATGCCTGTGCACTTTGAGTGTTGGGTGGGGGGTTACGTCAATGGGGTGCAGGAAAAGTAGGTGGATTTTGGTAGCTATGTGAGAGTCGAGGCAGGGAGGATCAGCAGGGATTGGGATGGTGGTGGGTGGAGCACTAGGGGTGTGGGCGTTCAGGCGTGTTGTTTCAGGTTCCAGTCAGGAGGGTGCAGTGGGTTTATGTGTACTGGGTGAGAAGTCAAGACAACAGACTTGGTGGAGGCTGGGAGAGAGGGGAGTGGAGGGTCTGGAAGTAGGAGTCGGAAAGGCTGTGATGTTGGATTGATGGAGAAGTGGTGAGGAATGGAGGGTCGAGGGAGAGGACCAGTCTCTTTGTTGGTGTTTCATGGGTTTTAGTGCCATGGGAGTGTGAGAGAGGGTAGGAGGGTGAGAGGGGGAAAAGGAAGAAGCTACTGTTCTAGGGAGGGGGAGACAAGCTACTTTCCCTCCTCCTTCAGAGGAGGGAAAGGGCATGAAGGGGGGCCTGTGTGTGGGGGTCAAGTCGGGGCTGAGGGGGGAGGGAGAGGGTGGCATGGTAGGTGTAGAGGGTGGTGAGTTCCTCAGAGGGTGCAAGGATTGCGTGTTAGTGGAGGGGTGCTTCCGATGTTTGGAGTGCCAAAGAGCTCCTCTGGCCTTTGAGTGGGAGTGAGATATTGCATGGGGTGTATGGACTGGGAGTGAGGGATTGTTCTCAATAGATGCTAGAGGGTTGATGGATGTTTGTGTGTTTGGGTGGATTGAGGGGGAGTCCAGATGTTTGGCGCACCAGAGAGCTTCTCTGGCTTGTGAGTTTGATAATGCGTGTGGTGTATGGTGTGGTGTATGGACAGGGAGTCTGGGGTTTTTCTTACTAGATGCTTGAGGGAAAGTGAATGTTGGTGTTCAGGTGGATTGAGGAGAGGGGGATGTGCGTTTGAGGAGACTGGTGTTTGGCGGGCCAGGGTGATCCTCTGACTTTTGGATTGGAGGTGGAATGATGGTAGGGGGGTGGGCAGGTGGGTTCCAGACAAATTGATCAGGGCAGAGGTTGTGGGTTGCAACCAGATGCAGGATAAGCAGGGGGTTCATGAAGTTGGGTGCTAGGACGCATGTTAATGCACCTGGAGGGGTGAATTATGGGGGGTATGGTGCAGGGAGGTCGGAATTGAGGAGGGGTCAGAGAGGTGGTCTTTGGTGATGTGGGATCTCCATCCCAGGAGGAGGTTTAGAGCAGCACCAAGAGATTGAAGTACTTAAAAGAGTAGATGCAGTGACCCTAGATCTAATACCTGCATCTAGATTCTGGACAGAAGCACAATGGCAGATTGTCAGACAGGGGGCAACAGAGAATGCAGCACAGATTTATGGCCATTTCATCTAAAACCATTGCATCTAATGCCATTCCATCGAAATTTTTCCATCTAAAAACTGTCCATCTAATGCATTTTTTTTCTTCTTTTTTTTGTTCTTTTTTTTGGGCCCCCAAACCCCCTGTTTTTTACCCTTAAAATGCACCTCAACAAAAATGTACCCTTTACCTCCCAAAAACATGCATTAGATGAATATTTTTTAGATGGAAACATTTCGATGGAATGGTATTAGATGGAATGGGTTTAGATGAATTGACTATATACCGCGGCATCTCTTGATGAAATAGCATCATTTAGATCTGGGACACCTAGACCGAGGGAGAGAGGCCTAACACGGGGACACCAGTAAATGCAGCATTAGAAAATGCAATTACCCTAGATGTAACAACAGCGCCTAGAACTGGGGCACCCAAATAGAGGGAGAAAGGGCCAACACGACCCAACACAGCGACAACAGCAAATACAATAGCAAAATATACAATCACCCTAGATGCAACAGCAGCGCCTAGACTCGGGATATCTGGATAGAGGGAGAAAGGCCTAATACAGGGACACTAGTAAATGCAGTAACAGAGAACACAATGACTGTAGATGTGACAGCAGAGCCTTAGCTCGCGATACCTGGTTAGGGCAGAAGGTAAACACGATGACAACAGCAAGTAATGTACAATCACCCTAGATGCAACAGGAGCGCCTAGACATGGGACATCTGGATAAAGGGAGAGAGGCCTAACACAGGGGGCAGTAGTAAAAGTGACAGTAGATGCAAAACCATAGCTGTAAAGGCCTAACACGAGGACACAACTAAATTCAGTAACAGATGATGCAATAACCCTAGATGTAACAGCTGCGCATAAACTCGGGACACCTGGATAGAGGGTGAGAGGCTTAAAACAGGGGTAGCAGTAAAAGTAACAGTAGATGCAAAACCGTAGCTGAGTAGCAGTGTCTAGATTTGATGTACCTGGACAGAGTAAGAAAAAGGCCTAACACAGGGGGCAACTCTATAATGGCATTCTATAGATGTGACACAATGCAGTATTAGCAATTTTTGAGGCATGCGACACAGGTCAATATTCACAGATCACTAAGAGGGGGATGCAGGCTAGTATTTGCAACATTATCTCAAAGTGGCTCTTTCTAGCTGTCAATCAGTGTAACATTAACAATTTGTAGTGTGCGACGTAGACTAATGTTTCACAGTACTATCTCAGTGTGGCACTTTTTAGGTGCGAGTCAATGCAATACTAACAACTCTCAAGAGTGCAACGCAGGCTAATAATTCATAGTACAATCACAGTGTGGCACTTTCTAGGTGTGAGTCAGTGCAATACTAACAATTTCTAAGTGTGTGACGCAAGCTAATAGTTCACAGTATTATCTAAGTGGGCATTTTCTAGGTGTGGATTAATGTAATATTAACAATTTGTAAGTGTCCCACGCAGGCTAATAATTAACAGTACTATTACAATGTGGCACTTTCTAGGTGTGAGTCAATGCAATGCTAACAAATTCTAAGTGTGCGACGCTGGCTAATAATTCACAGTACAATTACGGTGTGGCACTTTCTAGCTTTGAGTCAATGCAATGCTAACAATTTCTATGTGCGACGCAGGCTAATAGTTCACGGTACTAACACAGTGAGGCACTTTCTAGGTAATGAGTCAATGCAATGCTAACAATTTCTAAGGGTGTGGCACAGGCTTGTTATTCACAGTACAATCACAGTGTGGCACTTTCTAGGTAATGAGTTTATGCGATGCTAACAATTTCTAAGTGTGCAAGGCAGGCTAATAATTCACAGTACAATCACAGGGTGGTACTTTCTAGGTAATGAGTTAATGCAATGCTAACAATTTCTAAGTGTGTGGTGCAAGCTAACAATTCACAGTACAATCACAGTGTGGCACTTTCTAGGTAATGAGTCAATGCAATGCTAACAATTTCTAAGTGTGTGGCGCAGGTTAATAATTCACGGTACAATCACACTGTGGCACTTTCCAGGTGCGAGTCAATACAATACTACCAAATCTCAAGAGTGTGACACTCGAAGTACTGTTTTAAAGTGGCTCAGCAATAGTGGTGGATCTCACCAGTTGGGTACCAGGTAATATTATCCCCATATATGGTCGCCGTACATAATATTGCCGGGAAAAGGTTGTGGCGATATTATATGGGTGCCCATATATATGGGGATAGGGGCAGACAAAAAACCACCAGTTGTGAGCTCAACTATTATTAGTAGCCAGGCCTGATATGTTCAGAGGGTAGGTAGAGTGGCAGGGCTTCCAGAGTACAGTGATTGCTCTACTCCACACCTAGGCCACACCTACCATGGAAGTATCTGCTGGTCGACAGCTGGCCACTGGCTTCTCCTGCTGACACCTGCAGACACTGGGCCTCATCACGAGTTGGGCGGTAACGCCAGCGCTATTAGCCCTACTGCCAAACCGCCCGGCGCTATTAGGGTTTGGCGGAAGGGTTATTGCCCATTCCCCATTGGGCCCATTCGGGAATTCCTCATTCCCCATTGAGCCCAATGAGGAATATTCGTGCTATTACCACCGGCGGATTTCCTGCTGGCGGTAATCGCACCGAAAATCAGCAATTTTGCCGCAGATTTCCCCCCAGCTCTGAGCTGGGGGGAAATCCGCCAAAGCCATGATCTGACGGACCCTTAAATGCGGTGGTAATAGCGCTACCACCGCATTTAAGGGCTACCGCCAGACTCGTGATGAGGCCCACTATCTGGAGAAGCCTCTGTGGCAGCCGCCCTTTGACTTGGGGCCCTTAGCCCGAGGGGCTGCATGGGCAGAGGGCTGCCCTGGGAAGGTGAGTTAAGAGCAGCTATCTGACCTATCAGGGGAGTGGGGTGGGCTGGGGGCGGGAGGAGGGAGGGAAGGGGAAACGGAGGCACCGGGAGGGTCGGGGGAGCAATTGTGCAGGCAGGGGCTGGGGGGGCCGCAATAAAGTTTTAAATTACCAATAACGAGGCCCAGTAGGGTCTTGAGACTGCCGCAATCACTTGAAAATGTCTGGGGGCAAAGAGGTGAGCAGGGGCTGGTGCCGCCGACTAGGCCATGCAAGGTTGATGCTATTAACCTATCAGGTGAGGGTGGCGGGCTGGGAGGTTGGGGGAGGCAAGGGGAAACGTAGACAAGGAGAGGGTCGGGGGAGCAAGTGTGCAGGCAGGCGTTGGCGGGCCTCAACAAAGTTTTAAATTACCAATAACAAGGCCCAGGAGGGTCTTGAGATTGCCACACTCACCTGAAAATGCCTTGGAGCAAAGAGGGGAACAGGGGCTGGTGCCGGCGACTAGGTCAGGCAAGATTGATGCTATTAACCTATCAGGGCAGGGGGGCAGGCTGGGAAGCGGGAGGAGGGAGGGAAGGGGAATGGGGACACGGAGAGGGTCAGGGGAGCAAGAGCGCAGGCAGGTGCTGGGGGGCATCAACACAGTTTTAAATAGCCAGTGATAAGGACATTGAGGGTCTTGAGATTGCGGCACTCACCTGAAAAACGTCTGGGAGCAAAGAGGCGAGCAGGGGCTGGTGCTGGCGACTAGGCCAGGCAAGGTTGATGCTATTAACTTATCAGGGGAGGGGGGCAGACTGGGAGGCGGAAGGAAGGAGGGAAGGGGAAAGAGAGACACAGAGAGGATCGGGGAGCAAGAGTGCAGGCAGGGGCTCGGGGGCCTCAACAAAGTTTTAAATAACCAATAACAAGGCCCAGGAGCGTAACAGGGGTAGATTGCTTGTGCTGCATGCATGCTGCCTTGGAGGGTGTGTGCCTCATGTATTTGCTGCTTCTCATGTTGTCGGCATCTGCACATAACTCAAACCCATGTGGGCATATGTGAGTTTGGAAGGGGAGGTGTTTTCCCCACCCTTGGCCAATGGCCATGGTCCGTTGGCCACTGTATGTGTTGGATGTGGTCTGTTGTCATTCAGTTGGACATGGGTCCATGTGTTACATTTGCATGTGCGCAGTCATTGTTTTGGTGTTGCATGTTGTTCTCACCACCCTCTGCATGTGTCCCTGCGCCAGCCTCCGCCGCTCCAACTCCCTCGATGTCTTCGAGATGCAGCACAGTGCTGCATGTCTCCTCTCAGGCCATCAACTTGATTGGGGAGCCGGTCCTGCCTCCAGTTGCCATGCTTTCCCTCCTGTGGGCAAAGAGTAGGTTGCAGGCTCTCAGGCACAGGTCATCCCACCGCTTGTGGCAATCATTTGGGGAGCGGGGAATGCCACCTGCTCCCATATTGCAGTCTTTTCACATTTGGCTTAACCGCCTGTGTTCTGTTGGAAATAGCACCCCAGCATTGGCCACAATTGTGTCAGTTAGCACTGGCAGTTCTTGCTCTGTGAATTGTGGTTTCCTCTGGCGGAAATTTGGCACACGTGACTTTGATGCTGCAGACATGATGCCGGTGTTACAGTGATTGGATAGTAACATTAAGTGGTTGATTTTATATTGATTGTGTTTTTTAAAATGGCCACCTGCGAGCTTCTTGTTCCTGCGATGACGTTGTTTCTGGTCACAGTGTTTCCATTGCCAGTGTTTCCATAGTTCACACGCCGGTAATGGTGCCACTGCCATTTTTAGTGACACTAACACCGGCAAAAGTGTGCAACGACAGTGTTTCCGTCATACCGGTAGCATAATTTCTCGCATGCTGGAATGCAGCTCCCTTTGATTTTGTAATGTGCCAGTGATTCTGTGCTTACAGCTGCCGGAAATGGTGCCACCGCAATCATGAATCACCAGCAGTATACGGGCAAACTTGTAAAGAGGGCCAATGAAATTAGTATAATCGATTTGCTTAATCATGAAGAAGAAGAAGAAGGAGAAGAAGGAGAAGGAGAAGGAGAAGGAGAAGGAGAAGGAGAAGAAGAAGAAGAAGAAGGAGAGGAGAAGGAGAAGAAGAAGAAGAAGAAGAAGAAGAAGAAGAAGAAGAAGAAGAAGAAGAAGAAGAAGAAGAAGAAGAAGAAGAAGAAGAAGAAGAATGGTCGAAGGGAATGGGCAACATTATTTAGTGAAATAATAGTTAAAAATCTGCAATTAATCCAGGTGGAAAATATCACCAGCATATTTCATTACAAAATAGAGGAAGTGCTTCAGTGTACAAGAAGTTTCAGGTTAAAATATATATTGAGAATATCTTCATTATATTGTTTAAACACTGAATGTTCAGTTAAGGTTAACACATAAACTTTTTCATGCAGAGTGTCTTTTAATAAATTACCACAATCATAAAAAGAATCTAGTGGTAATCCACCTGCTGTACTTTCATATAGGCTAGCTTACTCTGAAGCAAATGCCTCATGTTTCAATGTGCTTTCTGCATGAAGAGAGGTCCACCGCATGAGGTAATAATAATACTTTGAATACTTAGTATCACGCTATCTCTAGATAAAATACAATCATTTTATTATGATTATTTGCGGGAAGGAAAACATACTATGATAACACTGAGTGTGAAATTAAGAGAAGCGCAAAAGAGTATGCCTAGTTGGTCAACCTCATTTTACACATTGTTCCCCTTGAAGAAGGTTCTAAGCATCAGCAACTAGAACATGTTGGGGTAAAATGGTTTCTCAAAAGTAAAGAAATTTGCATAGAAACCTGTTTTAAGTGCTTTTATTGTTTAAAATAACACACTGTGGTGATTTACTTTACAGTGTGAAAAAAATATATGTGCAATCAAGACGATACCGGATGTAGAAATGTATGTGTAGGGATTAGAATTAGCACACGTTGTTGAAATTAGTTTTTTCGCTGCACTGTCAATTGGACTTGTATACCATGTACATATGGCTTGGGGTGATTTCTTTTGTTTCTCTGCATCTATAACCATTTCTGAAATATGTATCAGCATTACCTAATTGTTTCTTAAATAGATTTACCTTCTGATTGGGCTGATTTTTCTTCAGAATTGGGAATGTACAGATTAAATCAAATGTTACTGTTTCCTAGTTTATTCTACGTGCCCCATCATTTTGCATCCCATGCTATTGCGGCAATGTTAATTCCCTGGCCTTGCCAACTATGATGTTTTCTGCATGTGATGATTAACCCAACTACACCAGCTCCAGTTCCATGATTCCAGGAGTCTGCCAAATACCTAATGTATCTTCAATTAAACTGAATCCAGATGGCTGGCAAGTACCAGCCAAGAGATCACCTGTTTTGCCCTATACATAAAACAGTTGCTTTAGAATGTGCAAACATAGTGCCACCATTTCCAGCTAAGAAAATAAAACATCAAAGCAAAAGCCAGTATAATGTCAGCAGCTGTTCAGCGGGACAATGGGCAGCAATGTGGGCCAGATCACCAAAGTGAACTTTCACAATAGACATTAGTGCATATCCAGGTGTGTGCTGGGAGTTGCCCCATTCCCTGCACACTCTCAATCAGGTTCAATTAAAGGTAAACATGACAGTATTGGGTGAGCAAAGCCATCTATAATATTTTCATTGTGTGGTTGCTTGACCTTACAGGTAACTCAAATAACTTTTAGTCCATAGCACAATGTATACAACACTCTCCTCTGATCTCTCTATCAAAATTTCAAACTGTCTCTCTGCTATTAAATATTAAGTGGCTTTGCACTCTCTGATGTTAACCTCTACCAAAGCAGAGGTGCTCTTCTCTCCTGCCAAATACTCTCTCTCATCTCTTCTCCTGCCTATCCAGTTCCCACCTGACTCTCTCCTTTACAGCTAGAAACCTTGGTGTAATTATTTGTCCTCGGACATCTGAGAAACAGCCCACAATGATTTGTTCAAACTCAAACTAAAATACTACCTACTCACCTCCTAATTACTCTCTTAAACTACCTCTCATCTGCCTTTCTAACATATTTCCCTCGCCTATACCCTCTCCCTCACTTTCTACTGCTTCGACTCTAGCACTTCATCCATCATGGTCACATCCCCAACACAGCTATTTTATACCACCTACCTGCACGTAAAAATGGCTAATGTTGTTTGTCCTTTATGTATGTCCACCCATGTATTGTCCCAGCTGACTGTTCCATTTACTTCAACCCTCAACCTGGTCACCCAAACTCACCCAAAGCTCACTGCTTCCCATCAAATCTGATTTCTTGTCTATTGTACGCTCTTTTGTGATCAAAATATAAATAAATAAATACATAAATACAAAATAAAAATAAAAAACGATTAGAATAGTTTGCCCACATTGGTTCCTCTTCAAAAATATGTTTTTGTTTGTGCTTCTGTTCTTCCTGGTCCAAGGTCGCTATAGAGTCTTGCATTTAGTACATATTCATAATTTGATCACATATATTTTCTGTACCGTGGAGCTTTCTCTCTGAACTGTTTTGCATTGCGTGTTTCATTTTCCATCTGCCCCAACATCTCTTGCATGATTAAGCCTTTATCTTGTCACTATAACTATAACAGCGAGTGAGGGTTACAGTACTACTGGGTGTGAAAGTGTGATTGGTCTTTTAGGAAGTGATCAGGATGTAGCTCACTTTTTATTTGAGCAGCAAGAGTTCTTGTTTAAAATAGAAGTCAGTGGTTAGAGAGTTACAGAGGAATGTTGATATCGTGATATTACCTCTGAGTGCCGAGGGATTACAAAAACCTGAGATTATTTTAAAAGTCTCATTAAGTGGGTTGCCTTTTGCTATTCGGTGCAAATTGTATTTCAATGTTGCTTTTTTGATGGCAGCATGAACGCCTTGTCTTTGTTTTTATTTCTTCCCCATTTGTGTTCAGGGGATCCATTTATTCTTTTTTTTTTTTTACTCCAACATTAAACTAAATATGTTTTCTGTTTTTCTGCAAGGATGTCTAATTCTTTAGGAATATATGTGTTAAAAACATCTACACCTCTGGCTAACTTGGTAAGAGGAGAATCTTTTGGTCTGGTCATAGCCAACAACTCAGCAATATCAGATCAAGAATGCTATTCATTGGAGGGTTCTGATGAGCCTCGCTCACTCTGAGATGCTTCTTCACCCTCTCAATGTTTTCTCCTCTTCTACTTGAGCACAGTTTGGCGGCACCACAGAACATGTGTTTCCTTCACTTATTATGCAAGTCCTCTGTTTCGTTTCAATCGAGGACTCATTTTACGATGTTGCTCTCCCAATTGCTGATCATATATTCATGCATAGAAAGGTGGATATCCATGCATAAATTCACTATCAATTACCTACAGAAGTTTCTCTCTATGCTGTGATGAAGACTTCCAAAAGGACCTCGGAGGAAAAAGGGCGAGGAGAAGCTGTTTTGCTGTTGCGCTGCTCTCACCTCCATTTGTGCATTTTATTTATTCTACTGTGGAATTATTGTGAACTGACAGCTGCCGTGCGCTTATCTGAGAAGCCTGCTACTTTAAGAAACTGATAAGGAGCAGACTCACGTCACGGACCCAGCTGGATATAATCACTGGTATTCCGCCCTTGTGGTGCAAAGCCTGAGGAGGAAAAAGGGCGAGGAGAAGCTGTTTTGCTGTTTGTTTTGCTGTTTGGCAGGTCAAGGGCTGCAATGAGCCTGTCTGTACTATTCATTATACTGACACTGCCCAAGCTACAATCGTGCAGAACGGTGACCTGTAAACATCTTTAATCTCACACTCTTTGATGTTATTTACGTCCTTCTTTGCAAGTTCCCCTTGCAAGTGTGTAGCCAAGTTCATATAAAGATTTGCAGCGGAAGGGAGAAGAGACAGACTCTGGCTGCTCCTCTGGGTATCGGGCGTGCCTTACCCTGCTTTTACACTTTGCTGATTGTCAACTTACGTTTGCTCACTTTGAACAGCCTCTAAAGACTTTCCCTTCAGCCTGTAACCTTCAATTGATTATACATTTTGGCAGAAATGCTGCATTTATTTTAAGTGACGTTTCCACAATACATATTCTTTTGGGTATCATTAATGGTCTGTTTAGGTCACAGTGTTTGCAAACATATATACACTGGTGGACAGCCTTCTTTTATCACTTGCACATTTTCGCGCAGTCCTACGCATTGCGCGACGCTGTGCCAGCAACTTGTAACCCTCACTCGGATTGCCTTTGGTTACCATATTAGGACGAAATTTGACTATTAATTTTCTGTTTTTAACCAATCTAATGTATTTTAATCCATTGTGTGTTATCATTGTTAGAGTGTGATTTTATAGCTTTCATGCTGTATTGAAAACGCATTTTTCATTTACTCATTTATTTATTGATGCTGCATTGACTGTAATATGAAGTGATTTTAAACTTTTGATTCTAATCTGTTAACAATCAACTAATGATTACTAATCTGTCCTCCGGCTCAATATTTTGGCTGATTTACTGTGTACCGTGCTTGTGCTACATATGAAATTAGAACTGAGGGTTAATTAATAATTGTTGAGTGTCCCATTAAGTATAATGGCTGAACACCTTTCGTGAAATCGAAATGCACAAAACTCTTAGAAACCGTCGGATATGTATACCTAAGGTTATCACTCGCCTTTCAACCCAAAATAACAACATAATGGCCTATTTTCAAAAAACAAATATGCCGAATAACCTTCTGAGTTAAAAATTAGTAAAGTCTCGATGACTAATGAATTAATAACCAAATCCACCGACGCCTTGATAAGTGAACTTTCCAGTGAGCTGGGATGTGTAAACTCTAAACTAATCAATGATGTATTAGGTGGGGCGTTGGCCTCCAAATGCGAACCCTACTTAATTGTCCCACCTGATCCCATAATCAAAGAAGATCATAGCTCACAGACTACTACAATAGTCGATAAAGTATATGGTCTGCCACAAGATGACCCTGTTGCTGCAATTAATGTATTCCCCATCGCGACTCATGTTGCCAGCACTAACCAAGCAATAGGTTTATCTATTTCTCAGCTTGAAGAAATGGAGTTAGAATATCTAGGCCAACCACTAGACCAATCTATTGGAGAGCCTGTTAACACCCCATTATTCTTTACTCCACCATCCAAACCAGCTGGTCTACTTGATCAGCAACTTCCACTCTTGGCTGATCCGATTCCCGATATACCCAAAAATCTTGAGCAGACTAAGCTAATTTCTGATACTTTGCCTTTATTTATGTTTAAGTCTTCAGCAATAACATCTGTTCCAGAGCCCACCTCAATTACTCGTGAACACATAACCGACCGTGGCCCTATACCGGACGGTAGTGATATCAATCAAAGCATGACCTCTGATGACAAATTCGAGGCACTAGAAAACCTATTGTCCAGTCTATTGGCAAAATGTGCTCTCTTGGAGTCCAAAATCGATGTTCAATCTTTATTGATTCATTAAAGCCTCAGGCGAACTTGCGATGCACAGTGCCATGCGCAATCCATTCCTGCACCTGTGGTTCCTCCTTCACCTACCCCCTCAAGGTTTTTAAAGTCCAAGCCAATGCCATCTAGTGTGCTCCCAAGTAAAAATAAATCCCCTACTTCTAATCGTATTCATCACGCTTTTATGTACGCGAAGAAAGCAACTCAAAATAGAACAAAAAGTAAAGTTTTAATAACGCTGCCACCTTCCAATCATGACTCCCAACCAACTTCCGGTGGTCCAGGTCATGTCAATCCCATTGTGATCGTATCCAACCCTATGCAGACTGATGTTCCAGCTTGTAATTCTACGCCTGGCCTTCCAGTCAGTGCAGAAACCGGGAAGATTAAGAAAACCAGGAAAACACTACAGAAACAACCTCTAAAAAAGAGTGTTGATGACCATCGACAAAAAACTCTTCCCAAGGAATGGCTAACAAGTAACCCAATGGCAAATGATACTCCTCACTTTAGCCCTAAACCGCCGACCATCAAGGAACTTACTGTAATGGCAGCTTTAAAATTGACTCAAATCCCCACTGACCAAGTGCATAGTCCACTAAATAGATCGGCTATACTCAAGATCTTCCATGAAATAATCCCATTGCGAGTTATCACATCAAATGAGATCCGCTTAGACGATCAGATCGAACTGAGTAACCATTACACCTCCAATTTGTGTTTTAAACATGCTGCCACTCTTAACTATACATTGGGCTTTGAGGAGGATCTTCTGCATTTGGGATATATTGCCCAAAGAGTAGATATCCCAATTAACAAACGAGGGATAGATAAACACTGCAGATGCGCATATCGTCCCTCCAACAAGACCAATCTTGAACCTCACCACAAATTAAAAACTCAAACTAGGATGCCCACAGTATCTGTACAAACATGTGGTTTAGACAAGTCGCAAGATGATGCAATACGTCCTGTCGCTAAAAGCCTTAACTCATACAAAGATATACCTGATGGCTACTGGCAATGGTTGCCTCTTACATTTAAGGAACATTTCACAGGGAGTCGACAATGACCAAAGCAGTTTGAGTTGCTATATACTTGGAATACTCGGGGTCATTCACACATGTTTGATCCTGATGGCTTAATGAGTAATATTGATATGTTCTCTATAGTGGCTCTGCAAGAGACCTGGATCACGGCTGAGATACAAATTGACAACCGTACTACTGTGCTCGAAGTTGCGATTAAGGGTCGCCTGGGTCGCCCAAAAGGTGGCCTCTTAATATCAGTACAGGCTCCATAGTCGATCATTAAATTGCCCCAATCCACGCCCAATGTGTTAATTGCAAAGATTTCTAACGCAGTGATAGACATCATCATAATAAATGTATATGATCCACCCAAGATGTCATTAATTACCAAAAATATGCAAGTAGTAGAAATGGTCTTAAAACAATATTCACATCGCTTTCCGTTATGGCTTGTTGGTGACTTCAATGCTAAGATAGGCAACCTAACCTCAATTGGAGAATTGACCAATGAACCTCAGAAATCGGACACCATTAAGCCCGCATTTAACACCCAAGGTAGAAAATGGCGTAAACTTCTCCAACCTTATAATTTGGTCAGACTAAATGGACTAACAATGAGTGACTCCCAAACGGCCTCCACTAGAATTGAGTTCTTCTGCTGTTACCGTTGATTATCTATTTTCAAATCAGTTGGGGCTGCACTCTATTATTGATATGGGAGTTGCTTGCCGCAAAGAAAGCGACCATTTGCCTCTATGCCTCCTCATCGAAATAGTTCATAATGATACACCCCAACCTGTACTTGAAAGGAATGGCCAGATTTAATTAAATAATGGACACAACCGTATCACAAGGAAAAAAACATAATGTTCAAGAAGCCCGCAATAAGGCGCAGGCTTTACTCCCTGATTTTATTCGTCTGGGGGTATCTAATTCTAACCCATGTGTGACACTCATACAGAGCTATTCGTCAATAATGAGTGACATCCAAAGTTCGACCAAAGAACAACGGTCTTATAAAACGGTTTTCGAGAGAGTCAATATCCCATTGCCTGCCAAAATGGTAATGATTGAATGATTCAAACAGCAAAAAGAAACTTACGCCACAGTATTAAAAGCATTGTTGATTCATCTAAAAATGCGACCCTAGAACCACCAATTACTGTGCAAATAAGAGAACTAAATAAATAATATAAACAGTGGTTAAAAAACCATAAGAAATATCTTGAGTTAAAACTGTGGCACAATATCGCCAGCTTGGCATTATTGGGTAATAGCATTGGGATATGGGACCTGATCCCAAAAAACAAAAAAAGAGATTTAACAATAAACTGCATCGGTGAGGAAACATGGGCAAAACATATTGCTTCAACCTTGGGCAGAGATTAATTTGTTGATCAACTTCTACCGATCCCTGAAGTATCTTGGGAATGCAAGGCCTCTGTTCTCGATGTCATTATTATTATTGATGATTTTAAATCTTCCCGTGCCGCGGGCCCTGATGGTATATCGAATCTTGTAATCAAAGCCGACTCACCATTTTGGGGCGCTGCTCTCCATATGTTATTCTGTCATATAGGCACGTATGGAATCCTTCCCCCATCTTGGAAATCTAGTCACATTTTAACAGTCCACAAGAAAGGGGTCTGGGATAATCCATTAAACTTCCGTATGCTGCCTATGCTAGACTCAACATCTAAAATATTCACAAAAGTTCTCTTACATGAATTGAATACATGGATTAGAGCTAATAATATCCTCCCAGTGAACCAAATAGGATTCAAAGAAAAATCAAGTACATCTCGTAACCTTCTCATCCTTAGCTCTGCCATTGAACACTCATGGCAGCGGCGCAAACTTGATGTATATTGCGCCGTCATCGTTTTTTTCCGCCACATTCGATACTGTCTGCAGAAATCGTCTGTGGCGCAAACTCGATGCATGGGGGATTCCACCTGGCTTGCTACGCATGTTAATATTATTATATGCAGACACAACTGTCTGTGTCCGCCTCAATGCAGTAGGCAAATTATCAAAATCATTGCCAACTAAATGTGGGGTAAAAGAGGGTTGTATGATCGCGGCTATATTATTTAATTTATATTTGGCCGACATGTTTTAGTCCTTTAATATTCAAGGTGCCAACCCCATAAAAATAAAGAAGGTGTCCTTGGGCTGGCTTGCATACGCCGACGACCTTCTACTCTTAGACTACACTCCCGCAGGCTTGCAACTAAGTTAAATGCTCTTGTCTCATATTCGAAGGACAATGGCCTTAAGATGAATCCTGCAAAAAGCAAAATAATGGTGTTTATGCAGAAACTTAGGCCAAAGAGACTGCATTGGACATTGGCCTTAGAACCTCTCGAGCAAGTAACGTCCTACAAATATCTAGGTGTAATTATGGATGACAAATTAAAATGGGACACACATTGGGACGAATTGAAACAGAAATGTATGATATCACTAAATGCACTTAGTGCCTTTATTGGTCATAATAACGGCTTTTGTGCATCGGCAGTTTTGTCCATCTATAATACTAAAATTTTGGCAATGTTATCATATGCTATTGCAATTTGGGGCCAAAAATGTAAAACACGTATCATCAGGTTTGAAGCAAAACTTTTGCCAAGATTATTTCGTCTAAGTGTTGAATACTTATATCTAGAATTTAACATCAAGGGTATTTGGAACGTTTATATGGCCCAATGTGTCCTATTCTACCACCGCCTAATGTCTGTGCAAACAGAAACTATCATTGTCCCCTATATGAAGGCCTTCTTAGCTCTTGATGATATAATGCCGATTGGTACAATTGGCGTTTTAAAACAGCTACATAAGAAATGGTTACATGAGGGACCGAACACGTTCCTGGTTGGTGATATAAAATACTGGTTGAAGGGTAAAATTGGCAAGTGTGCTTTTCTAGAAAATATTCACCACATCGAAAATTTGTCATCGACTGTTGACTTTTGTAAGGATAGATGCACTTGTACGACCATTCCAAAATATTTATCTGCTTACCCTGCCTAGCACATTTTTCAGACATATTTGCTACTCAAATTTAATGTCTCAGAAGCTTTATCACCGAAAAGCTGGCAGAACAAATCAGTATACAATCACACAGATTGTCGGTTGTGCAATAATCTTGTCAATGAAACAGTTTTTCATCTGATTACGGAATGTGAAAGCCTTGTGTTTCTACGACTAAAATATTTTAAGGCATATAATAATGCAGTAAATGGGTTTGAAATATCTTCACTATGGTTAACTTTTAACCAAGGCAACGATATAAACCTAATTTACTTTATTGTTCTTCATGTAGCTGAAATTTTAACATGTCTCCGATAAGCTGATTTGTGCTTTTTAATCAGACTGTAATGAATATGCTGAATGTATTTTACCTTTTATTTTTTTATGTTGCGTTATACAAAGCCTTGTTGATATATGTATATCAATTAATAAATTATCAAATTATCAAAAGGACCTCTGACCATACTGGTATCTGGCATCATTACAGCTTTCGCTTTGCCATATGTGCATCTCCATGTTGCAATGTGTCAGTTCATTCTATGTGTAACGAAATTGCTATTTGGTCTTATGGTTCTTCATGAACAGTTTCACCTCTGATGAATAATTAGTTTACTGCTCTGCTAGAATGTATACCAGTTTATGCCCACAAAAGAACTACAAGATGGGAACTCTGGCAGTCAAGCAAACCAGGCATTCATATGATACTCTGGCCATATTCAGCAAGGGGGGTTTGAAAGGGAAGCTTTTGGTTCACACATGGAATTCACAGCAGCCTCTCATGCATCCAACATGGGTGCAGAGTCTTATGTAGGGGATCTTTCTCAGTGTTTATTAAGATACCATTATACATAGATGAAGACAGGGCAGTGACTTTATCACAGTAACAATTTAAATGTATTGATGCCTCCAATTGGGGGATTCAGCGAAGAAGGTCTTCATGAAACTGTTCTCTAAACCTAATTAAGGACCACACATGTTCGTTTTGAGACTTACAGAGGTTCTGATGATTACTCCGATAAGCTCCAAATAGCAATTCTCGGATCGGGAAATCAGTGAATTTGTTTGGCCAGGGATCTGAACAAAAGTGAATATGGTTATCCTTCTTTTAATAATCGACAGGATGAACCAACATACACCAACTACGCGGATGACACGCAGATCTTACTGCACCTTGCAGGCAACTATGTCAAAGATACTTCCATACTCAACAACATCTACTCGATCATTCAAACATGAATGGCCCAGAGTGAACTCTGCTTAAATGGCGATAAAACTGAGCTCCTGTTAGTCGGCACACAAACTTGCCTCAAAAAACTTGACCCAATAAACAAAGCCTTCATTATAGACAGGAACACCATCACCGTTTCTAAGGAGGTCAACCCCTAAGCGTATATTTGGACATCTCACTTACATTGACTACATAGGTCAATGCTTCTATCTTGTCAGCATCCTATACAGCTAAACTCATTAATGCTTGCAGACCTTACCTCACATCTGACAGCCGCCCGACCTTAGAGAGAGCCCCTATCCTATCCAATTTGGATTATTGCAACATACTCCTGGCTGGTGCTTCGAATAGCAGCATCAAAAAACTCCAAGTCACCCAAAACAACGCTCTTCGAGCCACACTATATATCCCCAGGAGAGAGCATATCTCAGAAACAAGACGCAAAGCCCACTGGCTTCCAATCGAGGACAGAATTAGGTTCAAAATACTAGCAACAACACACAAATGCCTTATACTCGTGTCTCCATGGCATTCCTCCTTACAGTGCCCAAATTCAAAAGAATTAAGGCCGGAGGATGCAGTTTCCCAGTAATTGCAGCCAAAGAATGATATGATATGATATATGATATGATATGATATGGCATCCAAATGCGCCTATACACAAGTGTTTCAAGGCGCGACGAGGCAAGGGAGGGGAAAACAGTGGAAGACAGACAACGATCCTACTAGGCCAGGTGTCATTCAGATCGCGCAAGTGCGAGGGTAGGGAGAAAGGGAAGAGTGCCAGGGGAAGGGAAAGGGGAAAGTGCAGTACATGGGAAAGAAGAATAAATACGATAAATAAAATGGCCTGATGGTGGCAAGTGCAAGGTAAGAGCAGACAAGTGCTGGTAGGGGGACTGAAGGGATACAGAACCAGGCCCCAAGTGCAGGGGGTTGCCAGGGAGGCAGGGCAGGTGAGCAAAAGGCGGGACCTGGTCTCAAGATCAGAAAGGGTGGCCAGGTAACCAGTGCAGGATCGGCAGGGAAATTCAGCAATGGAGAGAGGCAGAGAAAGCAGAAGCAAAGAGGAAGGTTTTGAGGTGTTTCTGGAACCGGAGATGGTTCTCCTCAAGTTTCAGGGAGGCAGGAAGGCTGTTCCAGAGGGAGGCCCCAGCCGAGGGGAGAGATCGACCACCAATTTGTTGCTTGGAGAAGCGGCTAACCCTGAGGGAGTTGGAGGCAGATGAGCAAAGAGCCCGAGAAGGAAGGTATTTAGGAAGAGAGAGTTGAAGGTAATGCGGTCCCAGGCATCAGAAGGCCTTGTGGATAATGCAGAGGGTTTTGAACTTAATCCTTGCAGCCACTGGGAGCCAGTGCAGAGATTTCAGTCCTGGAGAGATACGATCCCTGGGCTTGAGGCCAAGGACAAGTCTTGCAGTCCTGTTTTGGATAAGCTGCAGAGGGCGGAGAGTAGAGGCAGGCAGATTTAGATAGAAGCTGTTGCAATAGTCCAGCTTAGAGAGAACCAGGGCTCTGGAGACGGTGAGCTTCTGGGGGAAGGAGAGGAGAGGAGAGGAAGAATACCTCTGACGAGGTGCAGCTGGTAGTGTGACTTCTTAGAGACGTCGGCGATGTGAGGAGAGAAGGAGAGTGTGTAGTCGAAGATGACCCTGAGGTTTTTAGCCTTGCAAGTGGGAGCAAGATGAGGGCCAAGGGAGGCCAGCCAGAGAGCTAAAGGGAAGGAGGGAGAGGGGGTGCCAATGAGTAGAATCTCAGTCTTACTGGCATTAAGGCAAAGGTCGTTGACGGCACACCACTCCTGGATAGCAGACAGTCAGAGATGAGGGAAGGAGAGAAGGAGGCCGAGGATGGCCTGATAATGAGCTGGGTATCATCCGCATAGCACTGAAAATTGGGGCAGAGAGTGGCGACCTGGGAGGGTCGGTCGGAGAGGAAAGAAGCCAGCCATGCTAGAGCCTGTCCGGTGATACCCAGGTTACCACGGAGACAGTTGAGAAGGATGGCATGGTTGACAGTGTCAAAGGCAGAAGAGAGATCAAGCAAGATAAGGACACACAGGGTGTTGGAGTCAAGGTTGGAGAGAAGGTCCTCACGGATGTTCAGGAGAGCAGTTTCCATGCTTCTGGCAGCCCTGAAGCCAGACTGATGGCCATGAAGAAAATCAACAGATTCGGTGTGGAGATTAAGATGGGAGATGGCCAGTTTCTCCAGGAGCTTGCCCAGGAAGGGAGTGATGGAGATTGGGCGATAGTTATCCCGGCAGGGGGGGTCAGCAGAGGGTTTCTTAAGAAGAGGGTGCACAAGGGAGTGCTTCAGGGGGGATGGGAAGACTCCAGTGGTGAAGGAGTGATTGCAGAAATCTGCCAGGGCAGGAGCCAGGGAGTCTATGTGGTCCTTGATAGTTTTGGAGGAACAGGGGTGAACCTGTTTTGATGAGACTTTCATAGATCGGACTTGTCGAGAAACCTCGTCTGCAGAAAAAAGGGAAAAGGAAGAGAGGGAGGAAGGGGGGTGGCAGCAGAAGGGCCAGAGGAAGAGCAGGGAATAGAGGGAGGGAGTTGATAGGAGGAGAGTGAGGACAGGATGTCCTGAGTTTTGGAAATGAAGTGAGAAGCCAGTGCCGTGCAGAGGGCCTGGGAGGGGACAGGAGAGGTAGAGACTGCAGCAGGTTTGGCCAGTTCCTTGCAGATTTTAAAGAGTTCAGCCGAGTTGTTAGATGCTGCAGGGATCCGGGCTTGGATATGGGCTCTCTTCTTGGTGAGAGCGGAGAGCCGGTATTGCCGTTGCAGCAGGCAGCAGGCCGGTTTGTCAGAGGATGAACATGAAGCACGCCATTTCCTCTCGGCCATCCTGCACTTGCGCTTTAGGGTGACGAGATCGGAGTCATACCAGGAGTTACACTTGGCATTGGGCTTCAGGCGGATTCTCATGACAGTGGTGTTAGGCAGAAACCTGTGCAGTTCCCTTAGGGACCACTGCAAAAAGTTTAGGACTACAGGAGTTAGCAGTAAACCCAATTGGTAGCAGTCTGCACCACCCAGATTTACCTGGTAGCTGTGGCTGAGCAGTCAGACTTCTCGCAAGAAGAGTTAGGCAGTATACAGAGCATACACAATAGGGCACGTAAATACAGTAGAACAAGCAAACACTGACCAGAGCTTTGGTGTAAAAGATATATAATTATTTATTTAAAAACACATCTAAGAAAACACACTGGCACTAATCTCAAGCACGTTCAAAAACACAGTCAATAAAGTATATACACTCCCTTAAAAGAATATTAGGCAAGTCTTAAGTAAAGCCCCACTTATTTTCCGACAGCGGTGAGCGCTTAACGCAGATGGCACTCTAATAATTCGGTTTCAAAGGGAGAGAAAGGCAGAGCATAAATTGAAACAGATCCCAACACTTTCAAAAGAACACAGCAAGAGAGGAAGGCAGAATCAAACCGTGAAGTTAGAGTTCAGAAAGCCGGATCCACTTTAAGAGGATCAGAACGAAATGTGTCCAAAGTCACACGGTTGAAAAGTGCACAAAAGTCTCGAAAAGGTTCAGAAAGAAGTTGGACCAAAAGAAAGGGACCAGTTAGATGGTCAAGAGGACAGCCCAGTCTAGAAGGTTAAGGATTTACTGTCACCTTGTAGCAATATATAGAAAGGGAGGCCAGGTGGACACAGTACCTTGAAATGGTGAGAACACTGCAGCGGGGGCAGTTGTTCCTGGCAGCGGTTGCGAGTCGGTGCTTCGTCCGGCAGAAGAGAAGATCTCGGCGGGGAGGAAAGCAGGAGGTCGTTGTGCTGCCAGGGAAGAAACCAGCCGTGGAGTTTCTCGATTAAAAGGAGTGGTCCTTTCTTTCGCGGTTCAGTGGTAAGTGGCTATCCGGTTGCCGGGGTGCTTGGCACGGGCAATTCGACCACTAGACGTCCTGGTAGGCGAAAAAGGAAAGCAAACTGGTTGTCCCCACCAGCTCAAGGGGAAGAGACTCTGCGGCAAGAAGATCTCCTCTGTCATCGGGAAGTGGTGAAACGGTTCAGCAGGGCTCCACCTGTGGTGTCGTCGTTGCAGGTCGGCTCAGCTTCTCCCTCTACGGATTCTCAGGTCCTGTGGTGACTTCTGAAGTTCCAGTCCCAAAAGCCCTGGTTTTATGCAAGAAACCCCCATTCATTCAGTCTAGCTGTCAATCAAACATGCTAAGTGGTGAGCCGGCCGGCTCACCACTTGGGCCAATCACACAAGAGTGCGACTTGAGTTGCCAAGGCAACTCAGTCCAGGGTGCCTAAACCCCCTCCCACACCCCCTGTCCTACCCAGACAGAGTGGCACCACTTTTGGAGGCTTCTGTGGAGAAGCCCGCCAAAATGTGGAACAAAGGGCTCGACTTGGGTTGGAGTCACAGAAGAGAACACAAACGCCATTTTAGAATCAAGTTCTGGCAAAAAATACCAACCGGTGAATTAATATTAAATAAATAACCCGGCGGTATGTTCGAGGCTATGGGAATTAAATAATTAAAGTTGGTAGCCTCGAACAATGGGAAAATCCCATAGAGATATATTTGCGGTCGAATATAAGAAGTAGTATCCACTGCCACCAGCAAAAACTCGACCGGGGGGACGGAGACGTGCCCCCTCGAATAACAGACCCCGGGGCAATCGAATTGCCCCGACCAGTACGTCCACAATATGATGGTTTTTACTGGTTTCTGTTCATAATTTGGGACTAGTAAAGCCAATGGTGACTTTACATGCCCTGGGAGACAGTAGTCAGTCCCAGGGTATGGAGTCTATGGTGGGGTGTCACTATGACACCCCTGTGTCACTGCACTGAGGGTGCTGTGTAACACACAGTAAAAACACATGAGACCCTATGGAGTAAAAGACCCCATAGCCCATAAAACACATTAACAGTCAAAGGAACCCCTCAAATCATGTCCAAGAGTGTGAGGAAAAGAGTATTACTCTTGGCAGGAGAAAAAAACAAACTCCAGAAATCCAGCAAAGCTGCTGGGGGACTCACTTGGTTAGGAAATTCAGCCTAAACAGAGAAGTCTCCCTAACAAGTGGCAAGGATATCAAGAGTATCAGATATAGCAGAGTGGAGCATGGAGAGGGCTGTGTCAGGGTGGGAGTCAGCCAAAAGGGGAGTAGGGGGTGAGAAGGTGGCGGCGAAAGCCTCAACAGACACGCGCTTCATGGGTCGGATGACCGCGAAGGTGGGTGGCAGTGATGAAGGTGGCTTGGCCTGAGGGGTAGGGAGGGTTAGGTGGGAGGATAGGAGAAAGTGATCACTCCAGGAGAGAGGAGTGGAGAGGGGGACAGAGAGGGGAAGGTCAGAGGAGATCAGAGCATCGAGAGTGTGCCCTGCAGAATGAGTCGGGCCAGAGGGGAGAATGGTTAGTGAAAGAGAGTCGCAGAGGTCACAAAAGTGTCCAGAAGGGGACAGGAGGCATCCAAGTGGATGTTGAAGTCTCCAAGAAGGAGGAGTTGAGTGGTTGAGGCCAAGAGAGAGGAGGAGAGGTCCGCCCACTCGGAGAGGAAGGGGGAAATCTGACCAGGTGGTCGATAGATAGTAGCCACGGTAAGGGAATGGCAGGAGAGAGAGAGGCGGCAGACAAGGCATTCAAAAGAGGAGTAGGTCTGCGTAGGAGTGACAGAGGCAGGAATCCACTCAGGAAAGATAAGGGCAACACCCTCACCAGAGCGTTTGGGCCTGGGCATAGAGGATCTTGTAGCCGTCAGGTAGAAGCATGTCAAAGCTAGTGACAGAGCTGGTCGTGAACCAGGTCTCAGTGAGACCGAGGACATCGAGGTGAAGTTCTTTGAGAAGGCAGCAGATGTCAGAGGAATGTTTGACAGCAGAATGAGAGTTGAGAGTGGCAATGTGGAAAAGGTTGCCATCCTTGAAGGACTTCCGGGGAGGGGTACAGATCACGGGTACGCCATGTGGAGGTGTAGAAGGAGCCCGAGAAGGGGCAGAGAGGGAGGGAGAAGGCAAGGTAGCCAAGGAAAGGGGTGGGGGTGACAGCAGGAGAAGAAAGGAAGTTGATGAGGCATGGGAAGCGTCTATCAAAGAGGTGAAGGTTGGCCTGAGGGCCTTGGACCAGGACGGTCCCATTAGAGTAAACATTAATGATGACCTTGGAGGAGTGGAAGGAGGCCAAGAGGACATCCCAACGGGTGCCACCATTAATGGGAGAAGAGGAGAAAGGAGCGAGCAGAGACCATATGAAGGGTCCATAGGTCAGGTGACGGCACGACAAAGAGGATGTCGGTGAGAGTTTCCTTGGAGGAGGCACGGGTGTAGGTGTCAGCGATAGGTAGGCCTGGGTTGGAGACCAGGATGTCCTTTTTAAACTTTTTCCTACCAGATTTAATGAGGAGAGCAGGATAGTCAATAGAGAAGCAATTAGAGAAGATAGGAGAGATAGAGAGCACCATAGAGTAGGGAGAGGAGAGGCAGGGGGGGAGAGAGGGGAAGACACAGGAGAGAGCAGGCAGACAAGATAGTGGGTGGCAATCGAGTAGCGCAGGAAGACAGACTCTCAGGGTTAAAGAGCTCCAATGCTCAAAATAAACCGGGGGTAAGCCACCTAAGTATGAGAATCCTAAAAAGGGGAGAAGGGCCTAGTTTCACAGTGCACATTTAAATACTGGTACAGTGCGTATTAAACAACTTTTGGAGAGACCACCTAAGTATGAGAATCCTAAAAAGGGGAGAAAAGGCCTAGTTTCACAGCGCAAATTTAAATACTGGTACAGTGCGTATTAAACAACTTTTGGAGAGACCACCTAAGTATGAGAATCCTAAGTATGAGAATCCTAAAAAGGGGAGAAAAGGCCTAGTTTCATAGCACAAATTTAAATACTGGTACAGTGCGTATTAAACAACTTTTGGAGAGAGCACCCAAGTATGAGAATCCTAAAAAGGGGAGAAAAGGCCTAGTTTCATAGCGTAAATTTAAATACTGGCACAGTGCATATTAAATAACTTTTGGAGAGACCTCCTAAGTATGAGAATCCTAAAAAGGGGAGAAAAGGCCTAGTTTCACAGCGCAAATTTAAATACTGGTATAGTCCATATTAAACAACTTTGGGAGAGACCACCTAAGTATGAGAATCCTAAAAAGGGGAGAAAATGCCTAGTTTCATAGCGCAAATTTAAATACTGGTACAGTGCGTATTAAACAACTTTTGGAGAGACCACCTAAGAATGGAACACCCTCCCGTTATCCATCAGATCCGATCCTTCACATACATCCATCCGCAGAAAGCTCAAAACCCGGCTCCTTACATTGAAACGGCAGCACCTCTGATTGCAGTAGATACTGTGGCATACTGTAAATGTCTGTAGCACCTGTAAATAGTGTACATTGTAAATTGTTATTCCACTTACTGTCGGAAATCTATGCAAGTATATAAATGCCTGTTGTAACTCTATGCAGATGTATAATTGTCCGGAATGCCTGTCCAGCGCCCAGATACATACGGGTTTGGCGCTTTACAAATGTCAAATAAATAAAGAAAGAATAAATAATGAAAAATGAAATGGGACTTTAAAGGGTGGCAGTAACTCCTTTTCAACTAAGGAGAAGGAAAATTACTGTTACAACGTTAACATTAGCTGATATTTTATTTTTTATCTTATTTTATCTTGAAGGATTTGTATAGCTCCTGCAGCCAGAGGCATCTAACCCTTTGCCACTATCAATGATTAGTGGACAACCTTTGCAACCTATACTAGCTCAAATAAAGTGGACCTCCTCATTGCAGTTAATCAAGTAAAGCCTCTTTAGATTGTCTGTTCTCTGGTTAAAAAGGATCTTATATTATTTTTCAGGACAATGACATTTGTTAGACTTATGATAGGGAGATTGTCACACGTACTCACATGATAGAGAACTGCAGCAGGGTGTAAGACAATGCACAATATACATTAGAGAGAATGAATGGATGTTTGGTGAAGCCCTAAAAAGATCCACATTGGCAGGGATTCTACATTTTGTCAATGAAGTAGTAGTCAGAATGTTTGCTTTCCTCTGTGATTAATTAGAGAGTTGACTTTGGCCAAAAAATGAATTCCTAAACTGTAAATCATGCAAAAAACATGTGTAAAATACTGGTAGAGGACATGTTGAGTTTCTCTGGTTTTGAAACCTAATATTTGGTGGAAGTAAATAAACTATAGATTTGTTTGATTGTGTTCTCTTTTAAAATGTCTTAATTTCCTAGGGCTTGTTTATGCTTCTTTAATTTATTTCTTCCAGTCTAGAGATGTCTCCCTTAATGGCTGCACCTTTAATATACAATCAGTTTGCTCTTGTTATCCTAAATTTGCTTTCAATTTGCGATCAATATGACATTTGAATGATTGTTGTAGGATTCCGGGGATGCTGTTGCTGCATAAGTAATAGTTTCTTCCCAACTTTCTGGGGCACTGTTTTTTTATTGGAATACTACAAGGCAGGTTTTCTGTTTGTATACAGGCTAGCTCTTGTCCTGTTTTGGATCTCGGTGAGGAAGTCAGTGATGATTTCAGCAATATTTTATTGTTGGCAGCCCCAATGTAAACCTGCAGAGTAACAGATTTTATTATTATAATAAGGTAGAGGTGACCATTAATTGAACTGGCTGTATGCTAAATCTAACATTTAGGGCCTCCTTACACGGTAGGCGGAGGACCAAGGTGCTATTAGCACCTTGGTCCATGCCGGTAAAATACCGGCACTGCCTTGGAGGAAAGGGGAATTACCTCCCTATTCCAAGGTTGGCGGGGCGGTAATTCCCCCTTCCCCCATTGCCCTTCCCCATTCCCATTTTTGCCCCATAGGGCTCTATGGGAATGGGGAAGGCGCTAATTACGGTGCCGCAAATTGCGGTACCGTAATTAGCACCCAAATCCCTTTGCGGGTTGGTTTTTAACGCCTGCTAAACAGCAGGCGTTAAAGTGCCAACCCGCAAAGGGACCTCGTACTAAGGCGGTAAGGGTTTACCGGTACCGGTGCCCTTAACGGTACCGGTAAACCCTTACCACCGTCCGTGTAATGAGGCCCTTAGTTGGTTTTCTAATTCCGGTGGGAACCTCAAGCCTTCTGCCTAGGAGAATGCATTTGTGGGGTTTCAATCAGTTGTCGAATAGCTAAGGACAGAATTAAGTGTTGGCATGGGAAGCACAATAAATAATGTTGGAGAACCACCATAGCCATAAGACTACATACTAATTAACGTAGAAGTGTGGGCACTGGAGAAAAAATTTGAAGTTCGAATAAAAACTAAATAGGAACTGAAGAGACCATCACTGTTAATACTTACACTAAACAATCATACCCACAGTATGACACAGATGAGAGCTAATAACCAGCATGTCCTAATCAATAATTCTGGGCATGCCATGCACACAATAAAATGGGTAAATATTGATAAAGAGAGAATCCTCCCTGGAAGACGCTATGATAGAGCCAATGTCCCCAAATGATGACATTTTAAAGTCCTATAATGACATTACCAATACAATTATGGCTCTCATGCCTGAATAAGGTGAACTAATTAAAAATACACCACCATTACATCTGAGTGCTATGATGTAGATTGTAGGAAAGCAGAACAACATTTGATGTATTGTGTAAAGAATGAGGCTGCCATTGGAAGGAACCAGATACACCTTGCACGGCTCCAATATAAAAAGTTGATTGCTGTGAAAAGAAAGAATGTACAGAAAATCTATGGGATGTGGCCTGTGAAGCAGTGAAAAATCACGATAACCTGACATTCTGGAATTTGTCAACCATCCAAAGTGGTGAAAATAATATAATCCAAGGGAGCATACCACGGATAGATTGGCATGGTCACTTCAGTAATCTTTACAGGGAAATTAGATCATTTGATGCAGATAACGGTACAACTCTCGATGCAGCAATCCCTTCCACTGAGGTATTAAAGGAGGCCATCTTAGCATTGGAAACCCAAAACAGAAAAAAAAAACGCCTGGCCTTAAGAAACTACGAATTGACCTATTCAGAGAAGAATTAAAGATCAATGCAATAACAGCTCTTATAGGTGCAAAGCTCCAGGGTCATGGTGAATTACTGCCACTGTATAAAAAAAGGGGATGGCAGAATCCATCCAACTGCAAGCCAATGTCGGTCCTTGACTCAGTGGGCAAAGTCTTTGCCTGGGCTGTGTTGGGGCACTTACAATCATGGAAAGAAGATGGGAATCTTATAAATCATTTACAAGCTGGTTTCCAGCAAGGAATAAACACAATTGACCAGAGTTTTAGATTATTCCTGCTGGTAGGAAAATAAATTACATTGAGAAAGATGGATTTGCATGTATTTTTCATTGATCTCCAAACTGCCTTTTATTGTGTCCCACACGTTAAGTTGCGGGAAACACTACGCGATGTAGATATGCTGACAGCCCTGTTCTTAGCACTTGTATTGTTGTACAAGGGAAACAAAGCCAGAGTAAGATGGAGCTTCAGTGGCGGAATAACAGCCATTTGAAGTGTAGAAAGGTATTCGAAAAGGTAGGGTGCTGGTGCAAATGATTTTCTGACTCTTTACAATGTAATAATAGTATCTTGCCAATCCCCACTGATGCTCCAGGCATAGACATGGATAAACCTTGTACTATTATTTGCAAATGATGGAGCCCCCAAAGCACTAACCCCGGCTGGGTTTTTAAAAAAACAGTGTGCCCTTTTTAGAGATCTATGCAACAATAAAGGGCCTGCAGGTAAATTATAATGAAACAAAATCAATATATTTTTCCAAGAAAAGAAAAAATCAGTCTAATTTACAAATGTATTGGAAGGGTGGATGCATCAAGCAAGAGATATGACTACTTGTGATTGAGTTTTTCTAAAACAGGCACATTGGAACAACAGGTAGGGAAGGCTGCTGCCACACTCTACCGGTACGGGGGAGCCATAGCAAAATGTACTAAGGTACAGGGTAATGGAGTTGTACGTCCAACTCTAGAGGTATGCAAACTACAGGCACGGAAAGCAGTGGTGTGTGGTGCGGAAGGATGGTGAGATTACAACAAAATGATGCACTGTAGAAAATGGTTTCTTACTTGGCCTTCTCAATGGCACATGAACCATTCTCCTACCTGAAGAACTAAACTTGCCATATATTAAAAAATCCAACATGCAATCACTATGAGAAAATAAGGTCGGACCACACTACACAATTGAGACTTGAACTTCAGGGGCTCTGTAAGAGGGGGTAGAACTTGATTACTTCTCTACCTCACACTAGATGACTGCCAGATTCCAGCCATCTAGCCCAATAGTCTCAATCTGTGGATCTATCTTGGAACCTATAGGGAAATATGTTGAATTCTTCCTGCATGAATTTGCAGAGGAAGCTCCATCTTTCCTCAAGGACACGCCATCTGCCATCAATGCCTTTGAGGGCCAAGATTTCAACACTATCAGGGATCTCCTAGTCTCATTGGACATTTCAGCCTTGTATACCAACATCCTGCAAGATAAAGCTCTGATTATAATTCAAACTTGATTAGAAACCCGACCAGCACCTCATTCGGTACCATCTGGCTTCATTCTTGAATTGCTGCATATAGCTTTATGCAACATTTTTATTCGAATATAACGACACATTTTTTGTACAAATGGGACCATCCTTTGCACCATTAGTGGCCAATGTCTATATCGCTGATTTTGAGGAACCGTTTATTTGGCATAAAAACCCTTTCTCACAGCAAATTAGATTATGGCATTGTTATATAGATTACTTTTTTTCATCTGGAAAGGGGAAACTCAGAGCCTCAATACCTTTATTGAGTGGTTGATCAAACAGGATTCCAAACTGTTTTTCTCTAGTCAATCTAATACAATTTCACTTCCATTCTTGGACCTTAACATCGGGCAACATCAAGGTAAGACCTACACCAGTCTTTACTGGAAGGAAACGGACAGGAACCCTCTGCAAATGTATACTAGCCAACATTCATTGGCGTTGAAGAACAACTTACCATAGAGGCAGTTTAAAGAATCAGACGGAACTGTATTTTCACAGATGACTATGCACATCATGCACAGATATTGATGGGGAGACTGAAAGAACAAGGATACCCTTGGAAATCTACTATGCAAGCAGTCAAAAGAGCTGGGTTTGCAAATGGAGATTCTCTTCTGAACCCCAGGAACAAAAATTCGGAACAACAACGAATCGTCTGTGTCCCGACAGACTAATAAGATCAAAGATTTAATTAAAAAACATTGGAATTTGGTGACCAGCTTTCAGTGCACCAAGCGACCACAATATTTGCTCTGAAGCGCAATCAGAATGTTCATGATAGTCTAGTACATTCCAGATTTAAGCCGTCTTCCCCACGCTTCCATCAACAAAATATCTCAGAAGCAGCCTGGGAACATAGATTGAGCCCAGTTGTAGGTCATCACCCTTGTGAAAAGTGCAGTGCCTGCCAATTTACCTCACAGGCCACGACATTCACACACCACAATTTTGTCTGGGAAATACGCAAATTCACCAACTGCCAAAGTCTTAATGTTGTATATGGCATCAAATGCCCCTGCAATCTAATATATATATACACGAATGCCGACCAGGAAAGTGGGTACCAGAATTAACGAACATCGATCCTGGATTCACTTGAAAACGGAACTAGCACTGCTAGTTTCACATTTCATGGCAGCCCAGACTCAGCTGATGACATCACTTGGACTGTATTAGACCAAATAAAGCATGACAATTGCAATTTCTTGACCGCCAATAGATTACTAAGATTGGAACAATAATGGATACATCGGTTAAAACTCACACTAACGGTTTAAATGAGGAGCTACAGTGGCCTCTGTTACTTAATTAACCTTCAGAATTGCTACAGGGAAACATCAAGTTCAGTTTCTTTTCCCATCAACCAAGATGGCCACCAGGAGCTCGTCACCATCATCCTGACCAGCTTCGGTCTAGTTGCAGGTTGCCACATTATTGTCCTCTCTCTATGTCCTTGCTGCAATATTTGACCAACAACTACAGCACAGTGCTAGTAAATATTTAGCTGCTATCACAGGGCATAGAGATTGATTCCTCGACAGGAAGGACGCTTGATTTGCGAGACACAGCAATAGATCGCCATGCATGGACATGATGATCACTAATTCAAACAACACAGGTAACACTTCTGTGCGTTCCGCACCTTGTCATTGACAGTATTATAAGATGAATAATGCTGTTGGTTTGTTTTCCTTATAGTAACTATGTGCCCTGTTTGACAACAGATTCAGCAGATACCTACTCCGTCAGATGGTCTACGCCATTCTATCCTACAATTACAGAGATGCCCTCCCGCAACCATCAATAGATTACAGTGCGGCTGACATGATTGTGTCACATGTGGCCACTAGCTACAGGTACAAATTCCTTACACACAGTGTTGGTTTTAGTGTGATGCCTTTAATATTGAATGCACAATAATATGCACACACAGTAATTCGCCGTTTCAGAAAATGGAGCACACCCGATAGAGGAGTTCTACTAACAAACTCATGGCTCTAGCAACCACCAAAGGTGAATTTTCACCCCTTGAGGGCTATTCAAAGAATACCACCTTGCATGAGTGCTTCTCCTTTTTCCCTCTACCTGGTGCCTCCAATTGACATCTAGATAAGCAGGCTGGTCTTTCACCTTTTCCCTCTGAGCACATCTGAGCTCTTTTTTTAGAGTGGCTGCGGGATCATGATACACACATGGTGCTCTTTCAAACGTGTTTGTTAATGGCACCATACCAGGATTCAGGCATTGCATGTGCATTTGATTACACCACTTGGGTTATTCCTCTCCACACAGTAGTGTCCTTTGAGGCACAATTCCTCACATTGTCAATTACAAGGGCGTTGTCTTTAGGGTTCACCCCATGCCTAAGTGCTTTTCTTTCAGTCTGTGTTTTAGTCACTTTCCCCTCTACACTCTCCCGGCTTGGGTCTTACAAGTCAGGGGTCTGCTCGGGTCACAGCGATGGTCACTCTTGTCATTAGACAGCAATCTTCACAGTCTGGGTGATGTCAGGCTCTCACCTTGTCTCCCTGCTGCCTTGGGTGACCAACAACCCGGCTGCATAGCTTGCTGTGGATGAATATTTTTTGTTCACTACAGCCCTCTTCAGCCCTCCCCACCACTCTCCATCTACTTCGTCCTGATGAGGCTGGTCCCTGAATTTCCTTGAGGACCCTTGGTTCAAGCCGAAACTTCAGTGGACGAAGACACTGGATACACATATCGTTGCAAATAGAGATATTGGTCCTCATTATGTGTCTGGTGGTAACCCGTCCAGTGCTACCAGCATGTTGCCGCCGGACCTGTAATGATTTTCCGGCACCTGACTTCCCGGTAACACCGGGGGATTACAACCCCAGCAGTCCAGGTGCGGTCAAATGGTAAGTCCCCATTCCTATGGGAATGGGGACTACAGAAGCACTGGCACCATAAATAACAGTGCCAGTGCTTCTGTGAAAATTCTGTTGGCGGGTGCCGTTCGGCCCGGCAGGTCTGACCTGCTGGGCTAGACGGCTCCCGCCCACAGAGTTGTAATATGTCGGTCCTGAAACAACGGTGCCGGTAAGCCTACTGGCACCGTTGTTTCCGAACCGGCATAGTTGTAATGAGGCCCAATTGTAATATTCTATTGATGGTTATACAGTCTGTTATACAAACCGTGCAAATTCAAGCCATTGCAGATAACCTTTCTTTTTAATGTATCCAGTTTGTTTTGTATTATTTTATGTGTTCAATTTAATTGTGTTTTGAATGCAGCATGTGTTTGTGGTAAGAATGAGTGGTGTTTGAGTAGCGTTTTATTTTTTCTGATGGTATGCCGACGTTTGAAATTCTGTTTTTGTAAACCAAGTTGGCAATTTGTATTAGATGTTTGGTGCATTGTCTGTCCTACTTTTGAAGAATGATGTAAACGATAATAAAGAAACCTTGCTTTGCATACATATTAAGGTTGTTTTGAACAAATTTACATACATTGCTAGAGGGTATTCTATTTTCTTGTGTGTATATATTAAAAAGCTGATCACAAGCAGATCCACCATTTATGGGGTTATATTATGGAGTGCCCTAGCACGTACAGGTAAGCCATGAAGGTTGTCCTGGCAAAAGAGGGTGGATGCTCATTACCCAGGTGCACACACACTAAAGAGTTAATAGAGAACATTGGGCAAGTTGGTTTGTGGATAAATCCTAGGGAAATAAGTAGTAACATAAAATCAGTTGTGCTAAGATTATGTGGAGATCAGAGAAATGCTGATATAATGGAAACAAATTCAAATTCTGCTCTACTATAAGCATACTGGGAAAATAAATACAAGACCTTTTTAGATTCCCCCAGGCTGAAGGTTAGGACTCTTTGCTTATTAAACTATGGTTCGGGATTCTACCACTTACACATTCTGTGAACACGTGGACAAGAAGTCTTCCGATAAATGTGCTTACCGTGACATAGCCAGCAAAACTGTAGAACATTTTTGTTATTATTTTTCTTATTATATTGGCAATATGGATAACTGATCTCAAGAGTCCTACGTTGTAAGACACCCTATGTTGCCAAAGCTTTATCATTATTCAAAAAGTCAAGCAACGCAGTAACAGTGCATGCTGTAGCTACATTTTTATCCAGAGCCTGGAATAAGAGAACAACATTCTTAAAGGCAGCTTACTGATTGTGATTTGCATTGGGAATCTACATCCAGTGATGTAACGGAGTATTGTAATTATGTTTTATGGATGGGCTAAGTCTTTGTTTTTTAATGATGGATACAGTGTTTTAACTTTTTTATTTGTATGATACGTGTTAATGAATTTTATTATAAGGCTGTACCTAACTATGCAATATTGAATAAAGGCGAAAGGAATTGTGTTCTATAACCTGTAGCATCTCCTGTGCTAGATAGGATTGCCAATAAAGATCTCAGACCAAATAACCAGACAAACTCAAAGAATATGACAAAATGCTACTTTATTCCCAATTAATAAAGCAGGGTCATCTGGCAGACATTGGACTGATGTTTGCACACTCACACACAACCTTGATTACACAGCAGTCTTGTACCCCAATATGCATAATCTATGATGTCATCCTACATGTCAAACCATAAAACCATTAGTGTGAGGGATTGGATTAGGGGAACATATCTATTTATAGAAGGTATACAGGTTAGTACTTCATTGGTTGACTCTTATCTGTATGACAGCCCTCAAACTACCTCTCGTATAATTCTGATTACAGCAATCAAAATGGAAGTGGATTGGTCTATGCAACATTGTATAGCAGGTTGCCCCATAGACCCACTGATTGGTTGGCATTCCCACCCAATCTTGGACTTTTGACTCAACTAGCTGCAAGTAAGTAAAATGAAACCCAGGGGCTTGAAACACGTCAGATTACTCCCTACTTTCCCAATTAGTCCATCATCTCTCATCAAACAGGCCATGAGCCAAAGTTTCCCAAAAGTTGCCCATCTGAAGTTGACCCTTTAGCCTGTTCTCCTTTCTAGGATATTCAAGGGAGTGAAAGCACATTACATCTTCATTCGAGGCTTAATACATAGCACTTGTTTTCGGTCTCTGGGTCACATGTTATGAGACCTCGAATTTGTCAATTTCAGTCTCTTATTTACTGCTATTTGATTTATTATACTAGGTGTCATTGCTCCTCTTGGCCTCTAGATACTTGCTCACTCTACCTTGCATAGACTTAATACACTTTTAATTGTCCAAAACGTTGATCTTGTAAATGTTTTCTTCTTATTTAATCTTAGAGAAATAGGTCTTATGTCCATGACTTATCCGTCTGCCTCTATTGGTGCTTTGCAGCTATTCCTTAAAAATAGCCTCCTTGATCCCAACCCAACATCAACCCCTCTTTGTTTTGCACATGAAGCTGTCCATAAGGCATCTCCTGACTCTTCAAACCTGGTCTATTTCTGAGGTAATTGAGTAGATTTTTTGCACAAGCATGGCATCCATTTTCCTTCAATGGTCCTCCTTGCCACATTATATATTCCTCTATAGCAAGCTTCTATGTATACTTTCTACCTTGCGTTACTGCGTATTTACATTTATTGGTCAGCAAGTTGCTTTATCTTCTTGTACATTCATGATTACTTTATCATTTTGTACATGTTTCTCTTGTCACTTCAGTTACATCGGCACTCTTCAGTATTTTCATGAAAACAGAGATGAAAACAAGCCGTTGTCTTTAATCTTATCTACTTCATTCTCCATCTTCGTATGCAGGGTTGACAACAGATTGCTATCTATTAGTGGAGCCCACACAGTCAGATTCGCGAGAAGACTAGGGGTGTACCGAATAGTGAAATTACTATTTAGCTGAATACCGAATAGTTGGCCCAAGTATTTGGCTGAAGCACAAAAGGTGCCCTGGAAGATTTTGCTCCTGGGGGAATAAGGGTCCCTCAGTGAACACAATATGTAAGCCCAGTTGATTTCTCATCATTAAAAGGTTGTGTAAATCAGGTAGGGTACGTCAAAATGGTCATGCCAACACAACAGATCAGTAGGATGGATTATTAAGTCTCACAAAAACATGTTAGAATTATATTGATTTAACAGTCTAGGGTAGAAATGTTTAAAATAATGAGTACAAGGGTTTCCATTTTGTACACTACTTTGAGGTCTGAGTTTGCTAAGTTTTAAATGAGGAACATAATTCAACACCTTAGAAAGAGAAGTGAGAAATGAAGATGACCACATAATAACAAGGAAGTGCTCTGAGAGAAATCTGAATTTGCACTATTTATTTTAAAAAAGCACAAGAAGAAAGTTAAGATGCAATGAACATTCCAAACTTGTGTTGAAGAGACTTTGTGAGCAGGCAATTTGTCTTGTGAGAGCAGGCTTAAAAGTTGTGTGTAAGTAGGAATTTAAGAGGTGCCAGAGCTGGATGAGAATCCTGACCGACCTTATAGTGGTGAGACTTTGCATTAGTAGGATTACAGAGGGTTGTTGATAAGAATGGAAGACCAGGGGATTGCATTGTTGAAACGTTCGCAATAGCAGAGTGAAGTGAGGGAAGTTGAAGAAAGTATGAAAGCAGTGGAAGAACATCTTTGATTTGGATGAACTCCTATGGCAGAACACACATACGTGAAGGGGAAGAAGGTGTTTGAGTGGCTTGAGTGAGCTTTCATCACTCTCCGGTTTTGCATTAGCATCACTGAGTGGCATGAGTATTCCCAGAAGTGTGTCCTGCACTTGCTGCATCTAGTGACCCAAGCAACACTTCACTGATGATACCCAATGAGTCAGAAATATGTTTGGGGTTGCTTGTGGTTTGGTGCAGAAGGCGTGTACTATCCACACAGTCTGGACTGCCCCTTATGGGATGGGATCAAGCCTGATTAGCAGGGGGTCTTTAATTTCCATAAGGGGAAGGCAGGCTGCAAAAAGGGTGGTTAGAAGGTTTGCCCACAGCAAACCGTTACGATTTATTCAATTCCTTCCATACATAGCTATTCACTTTAGTATAAGGCCAATGCAGACAAGGGATGTTACTTGGTTAACATATGGCCAAACAAGGTTCATTAATTCCCCATAGGAAGGGAAAGCTGTTCGGAGTTCACCCTAATGATACGAGAATGATTAAAGTTCCACAGAAAAAGAGATTATTATTGTCTCACTACAAAGAGAGATCATTAAGTTAGGGGGGATTGGGGGGGCGGCAGAGGTTACATGATTACAAAAGCAAGAGATGGGGCTATAAAAGCGTCACTGAAGAGAAGAGAGGCATGCTGTTCTGACACAGAGGGAAGAGGGCTTAGGGTGGGCCTACTGCTCTAGCCTGAGATTGGACTCCATGTTCACCCCTGCAGTATTATGCCATGCTCACATAGCTCAGTGACAACTTAAAAGTATCAGGTTAAGCCCGGATAAAACAAGGCTAAGGAGTATGATACTAACCGTGTTAGTATATTAGATGAGTGCATATATTGCACTACATACCCTATCAAGGATCTCATAATCACTAGGTACAAACCTGAAGCAAGACAAAATATACCCGGATTCCTGCTTTCATTATGATAAATGTGGTAAACAAGGTCCTTCCTCGCATAGTCAGGGCCATACCCATACATTTTTGCAAGCGGAGAACAATTAGCAAATTCATTGCTCTCCATTATATCTGCAGTTGGAGTAATTACTGGAGAACAACATTGTTGCTGCTGGAGGAAAATCTATTTCACCTTATTTGCCCAGTGCATCTTATTGTGTTATTATTGAAAATGTGCAACATGATAATCTAATGCGTCTAGGAATACTACAATCCCAACAAATCAATTTGCTCCATTAATGAAAGAAAGGGCTAGAGTCCATCTGCTGCAGATGTAGATTTAAACATGATCTCATTCTTAATTTGTCTTTGCTTTCTATTTTTTCACACTTTGTTTCCAGCTATTCACTTCTATCGAAAACAGAGAGCGAAATCCACTTTAGGTCACACCTGCTCTCTGTTATATTTAACAGGTCAGTAAACGAACAGGCCCATTTCAGCAATGAATGAATGAAGAATGCAACAGGCTGGTACTTGTCTGTGATTTCTTGTGCAAACAAACATTAGCAATGCCAATAGTTTTGGTGTTTACTGTTGTTCTTTTTATTATACATTTATAGGCACCATGGTGCAAAGAGGAGAGTGCAAAGTTTGAAAAGAGGATGAGATAAGAGAATGCAGGTGTGCAACCGAATGAGTAGGGGAACCCTGTGCTGCTCTAAGTAAGGTGCCTTTAAATCAGCTCTGGAAACAAATGTCTTAAAATTCCCAATAATGGGTGTCCCATGGGATAAAGAAAAGCAATGCATAGTGACATGACATAAATAACCCAAGTCCTGCCTCCCACCCAGAGTAAGGCGTGCGCAGCCCCTGCTTCCCACTTGATTCAGCCACCTTCAACTCGGCCAGGCTTCTCCCTCCACTCAGAGGCAGGCCAACTGACAGCACCAGCACACCAATCGGAAGATGATTCACAGAGAGGGCTGAAGCCAGCCACATCACGCTCTCCTGAAACCCTTGGATGAATGGCCACAGGCTTAAGCCAACTGACGGATGCGAAAGCTACAAATAGGCCATACCATTCTGACAAGCCGCCCAAGACCACTGCTGATTGACAGAAAGTGGCAAACATTAAAAGGGTTCTGAACCTTAAACACAAAGCATCTACTTCCTTAGCCAAAACAGCTCACCCTCATTTTCTGGGCCACAACAAGTGACCAAACCTCTACTTCTTCAGCAAAAAACAACTTAAGAACCCTCTCCTTTTGCTTTCAGGGGCAGTTTATCAACATCCATCATCTGCCTTAGGGCCAACTAGTCAATTAACCTCCCTCTTGTTTGTCACTCCACCAATCTCCCTCTCCTTTCCTGGCCCGCATCTGAACCATCCCCTTATTCTAGACACAAGACCTCTTCCCCCAGGACTGCTCCATAACTACAGCCCTCCAATTAAGTTTCTTTCATAACGAGTTGAACACAAGTTTATGCTGCTTCAAAGAGTAGGCCCTTGACACAGTCTCATCATAGCATACCCATTCCCTATTCTTTGTGTACGGCATTGCCAACACCATTGCCAACACCAACCCTCTGCCTACACCATTGCCTGTGCAAGCCTCCTTTCTCTGCCGATAACCCCCACACTTAGGGTGACCAGACATCCCGGTTTTGCCAGGACTGTCCTGGAAATTGGAGCTGTGTCAACCTTTGTCAAGATTATGTTTCCATTGGAAACTGCAGTGGTCCATGTTTTTGGTATTAGGCCTTCCTAGCTGGCAGGCACAGCACGCACATTTTACAATTTAAGATAGTGTTAGTCTGTGATAAATGAATTATAATATGTGTTTATTTTAACAGTAACACTTAAACCCCCTTCTCCTCCAACCATGTAGTGTTCTCCTCCAACCTTAACAGCCACTTTCACGAGTTGGTCCTACTTTTCTGTTAGTTGCCCTGCCCCGGTTTCTTACTTTTTCAATCTGGTCACCCTACCGCCCGGTCTCCATGCATGGAGACTGTTTGATTCATGTGTCCAGCACATAGTCCTTCAGGCGAGCATGTCTCCCCCTTCCTACTCATTGGGGATATTGCGTGCCCCCTTCCGAGCTCAGCCTCTCCTCACGTGCATCCCCTTGGGCCAGGGGAACCTGAGAACAGTCACACCCTCCACCTTCATCGGACTCTTCTGCAAAGTCTCTTCCAAGGGACACCTCCGGTCGGGTACCTTCTTCCAGCTTCTTTAAGAAACTTGCATTTCTTGTGACTGTGGCATTCCTGTCCGATGCAGTCACCACTGACCCCTTTACTGCTATCGCGTCCATGGGGTTCAGTTCATACGACAGAGACAGTTTCCCTTCGGGGTGCCGGTTTCTCACAATCACCTCATCCGCAAAGGCCAACAGGTATGGTCGGAGCCCTCTTCTAGTGATCTTGTGTTCATTTCTGGACATTATCTCCTCCTCCACTCAGTTGTCACCAATTGCTGTTAGCTCTCGGTCATCTGTGTCTGGCAGGATGCCTCTTGGACATCTCCTAACCGTTGCTTCTGCTGGAGCCACCCCAGTGGAACAGTTGGGGGTCACCCGATATTCCATCAGGAATTGATAGAGGGCCTTTTTGATACACTGTCCGTGGCCCTGAGCATTCCGGAACACCTCGTTGAGGGTCCTCATGAGCCGTTCTGCCTCCGCATTGGCTCTCGGCCAAACCAGAGTAATTTTCTGATGGTGTATTCCATACTCCCTTATGAGATGGCTGAAGCTTTCCCCTTGGAATGTCGGTCCATTGTCAGAGCACAAAACCTGGGGGAGACCATGAGTCACAAAGATCTCATCCAATGCCATCGCCACATTGTCAAATAACACTGACTCAAAGAATTCCACCTCTGTATACCTTGACCTCTGATTCACCACCACCAGAATAAAATGTCTCTCCCAGCAGACCCAAAATCTGCGTGCACCGCCTCCTATGGCTGCATTCCTCATGGCATGGACTCGATGGGGGGGTTCCTTCTGTACCGGGGCTGCCACGTGGCACCAAACATAGGCCACCACCAACCCTTTGACTTTCCTCATAGGTCAGGAAACCACACTTTCAGCCTAAGATTAGCTGTGCTCTTGGCCATTCCTTGGTGGCCATGGTGTGCCAGCTCAATCACCTGATGCACCTTGCTAGCAGGTATGACCAGCCTGTCCCCTCGCTGTAGCAGTCTTGAGTTGGCGAATGCCAGTTCATCACAGACCCTCCACAACTGTTCCAATGCAGTCCGGGCCTCTTGAGTCCTGTTGCCCAGGCCCTCTAAGATCGACTTCCATTCCCATTTCTGCAACGCTACTCAGAGAATTCAGTAAATTTCATCGGCCTCTGATGCCTTCTCCAGCTCCTGAACGGGCATTGATTTCTGAGTGGCGGACTCGACTATGATTTGCGCATGCTGATCATTCTCCTCCACATTGGTCTCTCCATCTGTCTCCTTGTCCTGGGCGTGTCCTGACAAATAGTCAGCTGCATTGTTCGCAACAGGTCGGTACACCAGAGAGACACCATACTCCAATAGCACCAGCATCCATCGCTCTATCCGGGCTGGTGGTTTTCATGATGAGCCTGCTGTGATAGGCAACAGGGGCTTGTGATCCGTCACGATAGTCACCTGTCTGCCCAACATGTACAGCCGAAAAAGCTTGCACCCCCACAGCACCGCAACGGCCTCAAGCTCAATCTGGGAGTACCTCTGCTCCATCTCAGACAGTGCGTGGCTGGAAAATGCAATGGGCCTTACCTCGCCCTTGGTGTCCATCTGCCTCTGGACCACTCCTAGGTCAAACGGGCTGCCACCACCTCTGATGGGAGATAGGGATTGGAGAACACCATTATGTCTTCAGCCGTTAGAGCCATTTTCAAATCTTCAAATGCTGCTTGCTCAGGAGGGCCACACTGCCAGCTATCCTCCTTTCTTGGGAGGCTCCTCAGTGCCTCAGATCCATTGGCAAGGTTCCTTATGAAACACCCACAGTACGTTACCATCCCCAAAAAACTGTGCACCTCCGTCACATTCTCTGGGGGTCTGGCCTTCATGATATTCTTAACCTTACGGGCATCAGGCGACACACCGTCTTCCTTGAACACCAAGCCAAAGAAATTGATGCTAGTCTTGAGAAACTCACACATTTCCCTGTGGAGCGTTTGGCCCAATGCCTGGATGTGTTCAAGTGTCTTGACCAAACCTGCAATGTGCTCCATCTCCGACCTTGCAAATACTAGGATGCCGTTGCTGATGTTTAGGACGCCATCCAGTTCCGCTAGGGCACCCCTGATGATGTTCTGGAACACCTCAGCAGCTGATGACACACCGAAACAGAGGCGCTTGTATCTGTACAGCCCCTGGTGCATCGTGAAGGTGGTGATGCACCTGGATTCGAGGTGTAGAACAACTTGGTAGTATTCAGCCCTCAAGTCCAGTTTGGAGAAGAACTTCACATCCGGCAGCTCAGCAATGATGTCATCAATTGTTGGGGTAAGTTGTCTCTCCCTCTTCATAGCCTTGTTGGGCAGCCACATATCAACGCATATCCTGACACAGTCAAGCTGTTTGGGATTTTGTGCGATAACAATGGGCGAAACCCAGGGTGTTGGGCTTTCAACCTTCTAGATGATGTCCAGATTCACAAGATTCTCCAGCTCCTTGTCCACCAGATCCCTTAGGTGAAATGGAACTCTCTGATGTTTCAGGGTGACCGGTTAGATGGACTCGTCAATGTGCAATCTCATCAGCTCCCCGACCATCTGATCAATGCCATCAAAATACCTCTAAAAACTTTCTGAGGACCTCTTGCACATCTTCCACAAATACAATGTATGCAAAGCTCACGATTCCCAGTGCCTCCACCGCAGCGCAGCTCAGGAGGGTGTTGGTACTCTTATCTGTCACATAAAACCTGGCCCTGATGAGACTGCGACCATGTTCCGCCTGCGAAATGAATGCCCCCGCTAGCGGGATGGGTTGATCACCCCCAAATGAGAAAATGTGCGCCTTTGGACAGTACATTGCTTGGGGGTCTTTCAAGGAATCATAATGCACCCTTGCCATGACATTGACCAATGCACCCCTATCCACCAGCACTGGCACTGGTGAACCATCCACTCGCACCAAGCACTTGGGCTGTCTCCTGGCCTTTGCCTTCAGAACCCTCAACCTGTAGATGAAACAAACATTCTCTTCACCCTCTTTGTCTTCCATCTCCTGGCCTTTTTCCTTCCTCCTCCTGATCTACAAGGGCCACATTTGGTGGGCGCTGCTGCCTGAAAAATCCTGCATGGATGAGACCTCTCTGGACCACCACCAGCAGTGGAGCCCTGCACATGCATGCATAGTGGTCTACATTCCCATTCCTCCCACAGGCTTTTCCCTCTGCCGGGCACTCTGTGGGATGTGGAACCTCATACCCACACTTCAAACACAACTATGGCGACCTGTTGCTTCTCTCCCTTGGTTGCGCTTTGGGCCTTCGGGCCCCTCTCGCCCCTTGTCCATGACCTACGGCACAGACATGGTCAATTTTGAGCAAGCGTATAGCAGCATCTATCGTGGAAGCATGTGTTTCTGCCACCTCGTATGAACATCCTAGTTCAAGGATGCAGGGCTACGTGAGGCTTGGTTTGCGCAGTTCCTGACGGCATAGCTTGCCAGACGCACAACCCTGTATCAGTTGGTTGCCAATCAGGCCATGCTCATTGTCCCATGCACAGGTCACCGCTATGTGCCGGAGATGGCTGTGAAACACATCCACAGACTTGACATCTTTCTGCCCGGCACTCCACATCACGGACCTCTCATATTCCATGTTGGCGGGGAACATGAAATGTTCTTGCAGTGCATTTTTCGCTTCAACGTATGACTCGCCCACAGACTACAATGACTGAAAGATCTGGTGCACTGCAGGACCAGCTAAAGATAGGAGAGTCCCCACTTTGCTTGCATCATCAGTCTCACCTGTAGACTTGAATATATATATCCATACGGTCAATCCGAGATTTCCACCTGGGCCTAGGCTGGATGGTGCCCCTGAAACATCATAATCAGGCATTGTGGCTAGAACACCATGTTGTCGTGAGATTCGCGCTCTGCGTGCATAGCCTGCATGGCCCCGCCCGGAGCAGCTCCTGCATTCAGGTCATTTGCCATGCTGGTGAGCACACAAGCACCCCTTTTTAACTAATGGCCACAACCCACACAAGAGCCTGAAGAAAATGACCACCAATCAGTCCGCTCCTCCCCCACACAGTTCAGAGGATCAGTGATACAAGAGATAAGAAAACAAATGATATGGTGCCCCCCAGAAGCAGATATGGGGAGTACCACAGAGGGTGCCCAGCACCCCTCACAGAAAAACACAGTCCAAAAATTGTAGAACAGCGAACACTGTCCTCCAGGAGCACAGCAAATACCAAGTGCCCTTCACATTTAGTCATCCATGTTAGGGACAAACCTCATGCCTGAGCACAGTGTGTGGGGAGTCCACAAATTGAGCCAGGGAAGCGCAGAAGCACTCCCCAGGGGAGCCCCAAATTCTCTGACTATTCCGACATCAAAGTAATCAAAAACGCTGCACGTGTCGGCTCAGAGGCCGGTGATTAAACTCCCCTCGAGCCGTAGCTCAGATCTCACTGCTGCCTAGCCCAGCGGGTCCATGCATGAATGCACAAACTCCTCATCGCCAATGTCAGAAACGGCCCCCTCGTGTGAGGCCTACCGCACACGTGAGCCACCCACAGATGATATGGAGGACAATGCTTCCCGTCTGGGCTCTATGCATGCTCTGACGAGAGCACGTGATGCACCCAATTCATTGGATGGCACACACAATGGAGTTACATCACTCTGCTGCATGTCTCACTTAAAGGGACACCACACTACCTGCACCCCACCCACACTCAGACATGCAGCACTGTACCCCCTCCTGCAGTGTGTATTTGTACCCTCCCACTGGCTGCAGCATCACCATTGTGTCCCCCAGACCTCACTTTCAACACGTATTGTCTCCGTAGACGTTGGCATGAATGGCATGTTGTTTTCTCTGTGCAATCAATTGCCCGTCTATAGTCATTCACACGTTATCTCCACACACACTTTTTTAATTTAATTTAATTCATGTATTAATATACATATAGCCAAAATTGCTTTGTATATAACAGATTAGCAAATAGTACACATCATCAACATACACATATTACAAGAAAAACAACATCATGTAGTCTTTCGACAAAATCATCTAATAATATTACAAGTTAAAATCTACCACCTAGATAGCAAAGTGATTCATTTTTACATATAGACAATTTAAAGGAGAAAACACATTCATCCATAGATTAATAACTATAATAAAATAAACACCATACTCGCAATATTTCAACCATTAAAACAAAGATACAAAAATTAATACGGTGCATCTTTAATTTCACAAAATTTTTCAAAGAATTTGATCAAGTGAAAAATACATTTCATATCATTACCATTCATTAAAATATTCCATGTTTAGTCTACATTCCCAACAGGAAACATATTATTGTAGGATTTAATAGCCTTATGTCTTAGCGATCGCAAGCTATCACATTGCGTGATGATATGTTTAACAGATTCAATTTCCATATTGCGACACACGCGATTATCTCTCTCTATACCGGTTTGGGCAACCTCGATTTCCAGTACTCTTGATGAATTACATTTAAATAACAGATATTGCCTTAAAATGGTGCTATTGGGTTATGCCTCAGTGTATTGGGGCACCTGACTTCGTTCCGTCCAATAGTCAAGAAAGGGGCCACTGTTAACACAGGAACCTAATTGTACCATATCAGACTCTTTACTGTAGTCCTCGATGAGGTATATAATTCTTCTCTTTTTGTAAGGATACTGTGGGCTCTTCTCCACTGTTTACTACTTTCACTAACCACTTTCTATAGCAGGTCACAAGATTTCCCGTTAACCCCAAGTGGTCGGTGTTTTCAATTCTAGAAAATGCATCAAAATAGTCAACCATTAACGTGTAATTATTAAATATCATTCATTTTACATATAACATGTAAACAATGTTCTCAAGGAGAACCACCACACTAGTGTGTCCAAATTCTAAATGGATATAGTCTATCGGTAATGATCTCGGCATCCTAAATAGTAGTTTCATTATTTTACCTTCCAGTACTTTCATGGCATTCTGATACTTTCCTCCCCAATCCTCAGAACCATACAATATACATGTGACCATCTTCACTAAATATAGCTGCAAAATAGTTTTAATGGAATCCACTTTGTCTTCCAATAAATTTGCTTAAGACGTGCAATTCTCATACATTTATCGTATGTTTCTTTCCAGTGCACTTACCATTTCAGTTTATTGTCCACCACTACACCTAAATACTTACAGCTGCATATAGTGTCAACTGACTGATTTTCTATGTGCCAGACCTTTTATTTGTGGACAACAGACTTGCCCGCAAAGACCACAGTTTTTGATTTGCTTATATTAATCCGTAAGCCATTCCTTTTAGGGTATTGACTTAATGCTTTTAACATATGTTGCAGGCCACAAGGTGTATGGTCCAAAGGTAATAAATCGGCACATAACCTAGCCACCCAATGCGCATAGATCCAACTGTCACTGGACATGCCAAACATGCCATGAATGCATCCGCTAGATCTGCCAGGTAGAGATTAAAAAGAGTTGCCACCACTATGCACTCCTGCTTATCCCCCCTAGAAGTGGCGAGCTGTTCAGAAAGACGACCATCAGCATTAAGTTGAATTCACACAGATGTCTCACAGTGTAGCTGGATGAGCATGGTTAACAGGCCATGAGGAATTTTCCAGGACACCAGTTTGGACTATAGTCGATTCCTTATAACCGTGTCAAAAGCAGCAGTGAAATCTAAATACGGTCCATATACTTGTGAGTTGCGTCTGTGCCATGCGTATTCATTAGCAGACACTAATATGGTCAAGTTGTGTACTGAGCTGGAAAGAGCACTAAACCCCAGCTGGTTTGGTGGGAGGATATTATTCATGTTGAGTTCATCTAGCAATATTCTGGCAAATATCTTTGCTGGAATATCGAGCATTGCCAGCATTCTATAGTTGCCAGTGTCCATACGACTTCCTTTCTTGTGTACTGGCAGAATATGACTTTCACACCATGACATTGAAACTACTCCAGTTCTACCAATATGGATATATAAGGTGATCAAGGCTTTAGCCCAGAGTCTCGATGACATTCTAACTAACCCATTACTGGTACCATCAGGACCAGTTGCACGAGAAAAATGTAGTTTCTCAATAATCATCTGGATATCGAACACAGAAGATTTACATATCCAAGTTTCTTTTATCTTTTATCCTTAAAATGTCCATATCTATTGGGATGTTACTTCCCAGAGTGTTTCAGATATGAAACGCCCAGTCCTGCTCATTAACATTATTCATTGGTAGATCTTTTTTCGCTGTCCCCATTAAAACAAGCCATATGCGATTGGTATTATTGATCTAGTCATAATATGCTAGCTACATCCAAACTTCCTGTTCAGATCTTAATTTGTGAGCTCCAAGCCATCTCCAGAAGGCAGGTTTTAGCAGTTTCATGTTCTTAGCTTTACCAACCTCGTCACCTTCTATGCAGTTTGGCAATGTCCTTATGAAGGCACCGTTTGGTATCCTGGATTTGCTTGTCATATCTTTTGCTCCTATAATTATTCACGTTCCACTGTTCAATAGGACTCTTTGTCTGCATTCTAGCTTTAGTGGTGATTCATGGGGTCAGGACTATTTTCGATATCGCTTAGTTATCTTTTAGTTACATATGCTTCAAGTTCTCTGTCTGCAACTAGCTTTGCTTTATCTAAATTACTTCTATTCCACTGTACACGGTTTTCGCCATTATTTAGATATATGTTTCCATTGGAATCATACAAGTTGTGTCTGGGCGTATTAGTCAGTCTGACTAATGTTCGGGTGGATAGCTCAGTGGCAGCGTGCGCGTCTTGGAAGCAAGACGACACGAAGCAACAACAGGTTCGATCCCCGGGTCCGCGCTTAAAAACCTCTGGGTGTTTAAGCACGTTATAAATACGTAACTAAAACAAAAAAAAAAAAACACAATTCCACAACTAAAAAAAAAAAAAAAAAAACAATTCCTCTAACAGCGCCTCGATGCCTGCGGGCTGTGTGAGCGCTTTATAAATGTAAAATAACAATAACAATATGGTCACGTTCTTGCCTTGGCAATGCAGATATATCTTCCACCATACGCATGGCTATAGGGTTAACAAATACAAAGTCTGTGGTCGTGGCTGACCTACCACTTTTCGTGGTATAGGCCTTTTTGGCATCATCTCCAGCCCATCTTTTCCCTCGGATATTAAATTCAGTAGTGTTGTATAATTCAGACTTATGTTTAGTAGGAAAGCCTTTTAGTATGGCTCCCATCTTGGTGTTAAAATCTCCCACTATCCAAATAGGTATAGTATGGTCCATTTTGGATAGTATTTGTTTTACTGACATCACATTACTTTTATTCAAAACTAGATTGGGTGGATCACAGACGTTTAGTCATACCATTTCACTACATTCTAAGAGATCACATGACATTTTAACCAACCTGAATCATGTTTGTGATTGCACTCGAATTAGTTATCTGCCAGGGATGTCGAACAGTTGTTAATAAGCCTCCTTTAGGACGTCCTATTGGCCCTTAAGTAGCCATTACTTGAGCAGTGCTTCTATCATCAATGTCACACAGTTCCATCAACCATGTTTCTTGTAGGTCAACCAATACGAAAAGATAGATGTTTTCCATCAGACCTTTAGGTGCTAGCAGGTGATTTGAACCTCTAGTATTCCATGAACATAAAAGACTGTTATTGCAAGGTTGGGCAAAGTGGGCTCTAAAGACTGATCAAAGCCATTGCCAATAGCTGTCAACTTCATACCTTTGTCAAGATTTATTAGTTCATTTTTATCACAGCTCCTATAGGGGATGCCCGAATTGGAATCTAAAACTGACAAGTACGTCCTATACACTTTCTGGGATGGCACTTGATGCTTATTACTCGTTTTATGATTCCTTATAGTCTCAACACTATATTTGACAGTTTTCAATATGCAGTCCCACATTTAAATCCCTGTCAAAGCAATTCAACATCAAAGTTCTGAATGTAATCAAGGGTGTGGTTAGTGGCAAACCAAATATTCGTAATGGTTTTGTTAAATTCTACAAGTTGATCTACTATCAGAATATCATCGGTAGTAATACTTCTCAGAGGAACAACACTATGTAGAACTTTCAAAACTGCTGCTCTATTGAGGGGATTTTGCTTTTTTTGTTCGCAGATGTATTGTAATTGGAGAACTTTCACTCTGTCACCTTACGTTTTAGCTATCCGATTACTTGTGTGACCACTGGGACAATTGGTGTCAACCACTTGCACCTCCTTATCATCACTTTGACCGTCTTGACAAGCAGGCCAATGAGTAGAGGTAGAGGTTGTATTAGCAAACAAGTTCTTAACATCTTCTAGTACAGCATCCTTAAGGCCAAAACCTACCCACTGTTTGCACTTTGTCCGCACTGTGTGCACTGCTGCTATTTGAGAATGTTTGCACGGTGCACATCCTATCTCCTATATCGTGTGTAGGTATGACCAAGAATGTATGTATATGATTTATCAGTTGGGGTTCAGTTCTGGCTGCTTTCCTTTTAGGCACTGTTTTTTTTTCCCGGTGCAGGTTTTTGGCAAGTATTATCTTCTTTGTATAGGGGGTTCCACATACTAATCTCATTGACAGCTTTTACATCAGTGTCTGATTCACATATTGTCATACTCAATTCACTATCATTTGCAACACAGGGGCTAGCCTTTGATTTTGAGGACTTATTCTTGTACATTATCGCTTGATACATTTTGTTTTTCATTTTCATTTTATTCTTTTGTTATAAGCTACGTTTCACTTGAATACCAGGCATACAAGCTTTATTTTCAGCGTCCTCTACTATGCATTGTGCTATGCTCTTAACATTTTCTTTTGTCATCAGGGGTTCCTTCACTATTATACCATTTTTGATGTCAGTTCCTGTGCCCTGATCTTTTAGTATTTTTCTCCCCTCATTAATACTTTTATGTAGCAATAAGGACTGCAGATCGTTTTTTTCTAATCTAGCACAATATTCTAATACTTTGATTAGCATATTACCAAGTATAACATATATAGATGACAAATTATAGCTAACATTGCTCCCCAGTAACATCCACGTCATTGCTTTGGGGCAAGTTACAAAATGTGAGAGCTCTGTCATCTTAAGCTCATCAGTGTGATGCTTACTGACATCTTCCCCATTACTATGCAGCACTAAATGAGCGTCCATGATGTCAGTCATGGGTGGAATCTCATGATATAGTGACTTGGAGTTAACTAATGATGTATTGTTTGTCGGTGCATGGGAACCAACAGGAATGGTGGGACTACTAGGGCTAGAGCAAGATGGTCGGGTTGGGGGAAGAGTGAGGAGCACGCCTGCCTCAGACATACTACTGTGCACCATGACAGGAGTGGGGTTATTATAGGCTGTACAGCAGTTGACACACCAGTTGATGTCGAGTCGGGCAGGGAACATTCACTAAAGGCTGCTAAGACACTGCTTTCAGATATAGGGAGGACATCAGCTATTAATTTAGAGGCAGTTCCCAGCAATTGTGGGGAAGCATAGTAGCGGTCTAAGTAATATAATTGCTATTGCCACTGGCAAGGCTAAGGACTTTTTCTAAGAGTTTGGTGCCAACACATTGAAGGGATTCAGATAGTGCAGCAACTAATTCATGAACTGAAATGTTTTCCTCCTTGAATTCTATTTGGCACGATTTTGGAGAAGGGGAGTTAGTGCTGCCACATTTTGATAACATTTAGTGATCAGTGTTGTTTTGGGATCGTGAGGTTTTCTAGTGGTAACAATGGTCTTGGGAATGCATGTCCCGCGGTGTCTCAATGGATATGAGCACAGCTGGGGATCACCATCCATCTGTTTTGGCTCACTTAGTTTAGTCTTAGTATAAGGAATACTTTTACCAAAGGCATTGATACTTACACTCTCATGCTCATTTAATACACTCTCACACAGCGAGGTCTCAGCGACCCCAGAATTCGGCATGTTTACCTCTATGTTTGCCTTTATGATATCCTTGGATTCCTTGCCTTAGGCAGTCATGGTCTCTACGCTCTCTTTTGATTCCTGCATGTTAGAATAGCGGAAGGCGTGGCAAGAGGCTAGAGACAGGCTGGTGAATGCTGGCATATAAGGAGGCAGATGGAAAGGCACCTCTTGATTGCAACTCTTAGTCGCAGCTCAACTAACACCTGTGCAAGGTGCCAACTGTGGTCCAACAGTCCTCAGCAACACACTTTTTTATTAAGCCATCATTCACCCTACCAGCAGGAATCCTGCCTTGTGAAGGACACTTCCTGGCAGAGAAAAATAAATGAATGGGAGCGTGACAGGTGCCATGGAAGCCAGGGAAGTGGGTGGGAGGACTAACACTTCGCAAGCCCCCACTATGACGGTGCCAGATGCATTGGCCCCAGGCAAGGCATCTGTGTTCCCAGTGGCAGCGGGCAGAGTTTCTTGGTAGGCAGTGTCTTTGTGGTTCAGACTTGGAGTGCTGCAGCTCCGCACTGGGAGGCTAGCAAAATTACTGGAGGGTTCCCCCCCCACATAGGTTTCCTGGGGTGGGTGCTTTCATACCCTCCTCAGTGTGGGTGGATCCTCGGTATGCAGGGTCAATATCAGGGCACGAGGAGACCGAGATATGGGACTTTGCTTTGGCAGTTACTCCCACTTGACTTCTTCTCTTGACAACCAGGAGCTTTTGCGCTGGGGTAAACTTGGAGGCTTTAGCGGCGGACTCGGGTTCGAAACAGAACAAGGGCGGGGTAGATGGAAAGATGCTGGCCAGTTTCCTAGCCAGTTTCCTTGGCACAGCATGGCCCTTAAAGGACCTCAAGGACTTTAGTAAGGACATGACGGAACCCCCCACAGCTGGCCAAGAAAAATGAGCTAAATTGCTGAGTATGAGCCCCAACAGACTTCAAGGTCTCTGAACCTTTTAGGAAACAGTCACGAGCAGTCACAGGTGCAAAACACTCGCCAGCACTTACTTTCCTTTACCCCCGTCCGACAACCAACACAGGAAATGCCTCCCTCCACGGACGCCGAACACCTGCGGTGCCAGACACTGCGCCCTTGCCCCGCCGCAGGCTTCACCGCTGTGGGGCTTGTGGCCACGAGGTAAGCCCAGGGGGCGTGGCCTCAGATCAGGAAGTGGAGCGTCCCTCCAGGGACCAGGAAGGCGACAAACACCGCGCCCTTGCCCCGCTGCGAGGCTTGTGGCCACAAGGTAAGCCAAGGGGGGCATGGCCTCGGATCAGGAAGTGGATCATCCCTCCAGGGACCAGGAAGGCGCCAAACACCGCACCCTTGCCCCGCCGCCGGCTTCACCGCTGCGGGGCTTGTGGCCACAAGGTAAGCGCAGGGGGGCGTGGCCTCAGATCAGGAAGTGGATCATCCCTCCAGGGACCAGGAAGGCAGCAAACACCACGCCCTTGCCCCGCGTCTCCAATATACTGTGCAACCTCTAAGCTCGATAGAATGCAATGATCCAATGACAATCCTCCTAAAGGCCCGTGGACATTATCTTTATGTTAAAATACCCCATTCAAAACTCACAACCATGGAGTCTTTGACCTCAAGCTTAAACGTGAATTTCGGGAAGCAAGAAAGACTACACTACTACACCAAAAGTTCCCCTAGCAACTTTGTCTGCTCACCAATTTGTAAGTGCAAAACCGGAACTGTTTTTTTGTGAAGCGCTGCCAACCTTGTTACACACTTTGTCCAAAGCAGCCTTGCACTGATGGTGGTGCTCTGTGGCAGAACCCCTGCAGCATGTTTACTAGCTGAGCTGTCCCTGTGCAGGCTGCCCTGCCTGCCTTTGGAATCCCCAGGCATGACTTGTGCAATGCAGTCCCCGTGCCCTGCGCAACACACACAGCCTGTTGTCTGTCGCCCTTTCTAGTTTCTTCATCAATTCGTCTTCAGTTCAGTCACATATCTAGCTGCTACAACCCATGTACACAAAATCCATGCATGCCCGAACGTGCGCCTGCAAAACACACCTTTGAAAGCACCTCTGCCCCACACAAATAAACACAAGCATATTTACTCATCATGTCAGAAGTGTACCAACCAACTTGCAACTCGAACTGCAGCAATACGAGCAACTTTCTTTTATTTTTTGAGTTGTTACATAGAATGTCCGATTGGCTAAAGTTGCTGTCGCTCTATGAAATGGGTGGGCCTAGGTGGAGATGGGTTTCAGGAAATCTGCGCGTTGTAGTTCTGTTCTCAGAAACCACCCAACGATGGAAGTTGAACTCTTTCTGCTCTAGGGAGGGAATCCTATGGTTGACATGAACTGAACGTGTGGCGGAGCCTGACACTCTCTAACACACAATTAACCAAATCCCTACAACAGATCAATGGAACAGACAGCTTTACCTTTCTCTTCAAATGTATAAACAAAATGGCTTACTTGTGGAAAGAAACACAGACTGGAGATCCAATCACTTCATACTGACATCACTAACTGCACTGCCAATCAGTTACTGCTTACACCAAAGACACTAGAGCAACACTCACAAATCAGTACATGAAATTTTCACAGACATTTTACAACAAAGCATATTTATAACACTTGTTTAATTTTAATACAAAATACATTAAAATATATTACATTTATTTATGTAGTTATTTATCTATTGTGCATGTGTTAGGTGCTTATACGGTAAGTCAATTCTGTTTCAAAGCTCCTACAGGGCAACAGGTAGGGAACATGGTATTGAAAACAATAATTACATTGGAAGATAAAAGACAAACCTACTATGCCTTGAGAGTATTCAGAACGTGCAAGTGCAGCGAGAAGAGGGGAACTGGGGTTGGGGGTAAGTGCTGAAATGTCTGGGCTTGTGGGTGAGCAGAAGATTAAGTGCAGAGTATGTTAAGTGCTATGCGGCCTGGAGCCGCATTGGGTAGAAAGTGCAAGCCTACAGGAGTGAGGACGGTGAGTGCCGAGGCAAGTGCTGAGAGGTAGGCAGAGGCTGGTGTGATTGGGTATGGGAGGCCAGGTCCCCGAAGGGGTACATAGGGTCCGGGTGGCCAATCACATTGACTGTGAGATTACCAGAGGATGGGCAAAGGGTAGGAGGTGGTGAAGAGGAAAGTCTTCTGGAATTTGAGGAAGTCCTGCTCAAGACAAAGAGGAAGGGGGAGGCTGTTCCATAGGAGGAAGCCAGCTGAAGAAAGTGATCGACCTCCGAACCTCTGTTTATCAAATGATTTACACACAGAGGGCCTCATTACGAGTCAAGCGGTAGCCGAGCCAGTAAAACCAGAAGGCTGCCGCTGAGCCTGTGCATTTTTTTGACTATTGCAGTAGTCAAGCCTAGAGAGAACCAAGGCTCAGGCAACTTTGAGCTTCATGGGGAAAGTGAGAAAAGAGAGAATTTCTTTGCCAAGGAGAGTTGAAAGTAAGACTTCTTGGAAATGTCCTGAGTGTGAGAGAGAAAAGAGAGAGAGGAGTCGAAGATGACTCCAAGGTTTCTGGCTTCAGAAGAAGGAGCAAGAGGAGAGCCCATGGAGGAAGGCCAGAGTAAAGAGAAAAAGAGGGAACAGGGGTTCCAATGGGAATGATCTCAGTCTTGCTGGCAGAGATCGTTGGAAGTACACCAGGACTGGATGTCAGATAGGCAGTCAGGGATGATGGAAGATGCAAGAGGGTCAGCAGGAAGTTTGAAAAAGAGTTGTGTGTAATCTGCATAGCACTGGAAGTTGGCGGAGAAGGAGGAAATGAGGAGTGCTAGCTGAGCAAGGTAAGTGTTGGAGAGCCACGGGATATGTTTGAGCCCTGGGGGACACCATAGGTAGAGATGACGAGAAAGCGCCCAAAATTACTTTGGATGAACGGTCAGTTAGGAATGAGGTAACCCAATCCAGTGCCCGCTCCGAGATACCAAGGGTATCATGGAGCCATTTTGTGAGGATAGAATGACTAACTGCATTAAAGTCAGAGTAGAGATCAAGATGGATCAGGACAGCTGGAAAGTTAGAGTCCTGAGAAGCAAGCAGTTCTTCATGGGTGTTCAGAAGAGCAGTTTCCATGCCTCTGGATGCTCGGGATCCAGACTGATGGTTGTGGAGACAACCAAAAAGTTCAGTGTGTAAGGAAAGTTGTGGAAAGGCCAGCTCCTCCAGCCGTTTCCCAAGGAAGGGGTGATAGAAATAGGGAGCTAGTTGGCTGGACAGGTAGGGTCTTCTGAAGGGGTTTGCAGGAGGAGGCGCACAAGAGGGTGCTTGAGGGAGGATGGGAAAGATCCAGTGGCAAAAGAGTGGTTGCAGAGATCAGCGAGTGCCAGGGCAAGAGAGCCAATATTTTCCTTGATGGTTCAGGAAGATCAAGGGGAAACCTGTTTGGAAGAGACCTTCATGGAGCAGACAACTCTGGTGACTTCTTTAGGTGTGACAGGGTAGAAGGAGGAGACAGAGGAGGAAGGAGGAGGATAGGCAAGGGAGGGAGGTAGGCGTTGGGTGGGAGGGTAGTAAGAGTGCTCAAGATGTCCAGAGTTTTTAGTGGTGAAGTGTGTGGCCAGTGCATTGCAGAGGGCCTGGAACGGAAGAGGGGAGGAGGACACTGTGGAAGTGTTGGCTAGTACCCTCTATTTTTTAAAGAGTTCAGCCGTGTTGTTGGATGCACCACATACCCGTTCCTGGATGTGTACCCTTTTCTTGGTACGGATGGGAGTCTGCATTGCCTTTGGAGCAAGCGGCAGGCATGTTTGTCAGAGGGTGCGTCTGAGGTTTGCCCCTTCCATTCTGCAGCTCTGCACTTGCATTTCAGGGCTGCAAGTTCAGAGTGTTACCAGGTGTTCAGTTTGGAGGCGGGTTTCAGGCAGAAAATCATGACTGGGGCAAGAATATCAAGGGTACTGGTAATGGCCAAATGGAGGTTGCTGAGTGCAGAGTCTGTGGTAGGTTCTGAGGGAGGAGGATAGGGGGATGAAGGTGAATGTGAAGGCAGCAGCTGACACTCATTTCATCAGAAGGATGTTCATGAACAAGGTTGGCAGGTCATTTGTTCAAAGGGCCAAGGTGACCCAGGTGCGACGAGAGGAGAGAATGGTCTGACCAAGAGAGTGGAGTGAGTAGAAGGAGGGAGAGAGAGGTCAGAATGAATGAGGGCGTCCAGAGTGTGTCCAGCCTAGTGGGTTGGGCCAGAGGGAGAATGGAGAGGGAAAGTGATGTGCGGAGGTCTGTGACAGGGGAGTCCAATTGGATGTTGAAATTGCCCATGAGGAGGAGATTATAGGTGGTTTAGAGGAAATTAGCAAATTCAGAGAGAAACAGGGTGGTAGCCCTAGGAAGCCAGTACATAATAGCAATGGTCAGAGAGGAGGGAGAGATCAAAAGCTTGCAGACCAGACTCACAAAGGAAGAGTAGATATGGGTCGGTATAACGGAAGAAGGAACCCACTCATGGAGCATTATGGCAACCCCACTGCCTTCACAGTGAGGTTGTGGCTTGGAGATGATCTTGAAGTCATCGATGAGAAAGGAGTCAAAAGCAGTGAATGAGCTGTCATTGAACCATGTCTCGGTAAAACCAAGAATGTCTCGGTCAGTGTTTTCAAGAAGGAGGGATATGTCAAGGAGTGCTTTTTGGCTGAGAGGGCGTTAATAGTATCCAGGTGAAGGAGGTCTCTGCCTTTGAAGGTTTTCTGTGGTGGAGTACAGGGATGTGGTACACCAGTCAGGGGAGGGCAGAGAGAGGGTAGGGGGAGAGGCAGGTGAGGAAAGTAAGTTAATAAGGGACAGCAGGCACCAGTCAAAGAGGAGGAGGTTGGGTTGAGGACCCTGAACCAAGAGCGCGCCTGTGTGTTAGACATTAATGATGCAGTGTGATGATAAGAAGCCGGCCAAGATGACTTCACACTTGGTGCCAGCTTTAATGAGATAGGATGTGAAAGGAGATGAGATGAGGAGTCCATATATCTGGAGAAGGGACAGAGAAGCAGAAATCAGTGAAGACCTTCATGAGAGAGGAGAGGTAGGTGATAATGTAGCAGTCAGAGAAGATGGGTGAGATGGTGAAAGCCATAGGGGTGGCAGAGGTTAGTAGAAGAATGAAAGAAGAGTGGCTGCACTGCACAGTTCTAGCTAAACTCACCAGATAGCCTAGAAGTCACAAAGGCACAAATGCATCCAAAAAGGAAAATAGAAGTTTAAGAAACAAGGGGCACAAATGCAATGCAAAGAGGGTGCAGGGATGTAAAAGCACACACATCTAAATTCAAATTTCAAAAATAGTGGCACAAACGCAAGGCAAAGAGTCTGAAGAGATGTAAAAGCACACACACCAAAATTCGAATTTCAGAAATAGTGGCGCAAATGCAATTCAAAGAGGGTGCAGAGATGGAAAAGCACACACCAAAATGTGAATGCAAAAGAAAGTGGCACAAATGCAATGCAAAGAGTGTGCAGAGATGTAAAATGGCACACACCTAAAGGCGAATAAAAAAAAGTGGCACAAATGCAGTGAGAGAAGAAGTAGGTTAGGTGAGGCAAGTAAAGCAGAGTAAATAGGCACAGTAATTGGTTCAGGCAGTAGTGGAGGAGGCAATGGGAGAGTTCAGCAATCACTGGTAGATTTGCAGGGAGCATAGAGGTCCATGGTTTCACGTTCATGGGATGGCAGTGTGTAATTCTGGAGGCCAATTCATAGTTTGAGGGGGGGGCAAATGGTGAAGGACCTCCAGACCATCCTCAGCCCGGACAAGCCCAAACAGGGCCTTAGATGTGGGTCTTTGATGAGGGGCCGGCTTTGGCCTGCCGGTGCCTCTGATAGGCTTATATGTGGTGAGGCAGCCAATTGCAGACGGGACAGGCTTGCAGGCAGTGGATGTCTCCTCTGCCCTAGGCAGGGGAACCCATCTTGGAAAGTGCTCACCTTGCACCAAACAATACTGTCAGAAAATGTTGTGCCCACTGGGAGATTTCAAAGCAACTCAGATGCCTCAGAGTAGGAGCGCTTCGTTGCAAATTTAGTAGCGCTTCATCTGCTCCATTTTAGAGCGTGTTGCATGCTCGGCGGCGACTTCTTATAATAAAATGGTGATCGAAATTCCCTGCAGTTACAAAGCCCCACTGGGCTTACCTTATTATGTGTGACCAGAAATGCAGCTCTAGCAGCTCCAGATAGAGGTAGGAAGGTGGTGGTGGGAGCACAATGGTTGCTCTTCTTCCTTCACCAGATGAATGAGGTAGTGTCACAACTTTAAAGCAGTAGTAAATATTCTTTAAAGCATCAAACAAGTCAAATAACCAGTTATTAACATTAACACATGGCGGCTGCCATTTTGGAAGTAAACATGGCTGACAAATTCTGCACACAATATAAATGCAGGCAACGAGTGCAAAAGGGGTGTGGAGATAGGTGGGAGTGGGCTGTAAAATCAAATATATTTGACTTTGTGATGGGCGTTAAATGGGTGGACACATAGCCAACCAACACAAATCCATTCTCTTAGGTCATCTGCATTGAAAAGCATTAGAGACCCTCATTCAATGCCCCTATTTTAAGCTCTTATATTAAAGCTCTTATTTTAATGGCTATAGTTTTGGCTTAGATGTAGTGCGTTGAACACCACCTAGTAGACCAAATTAAAAAGAATAAAAATGCCTCATATTGATGAAAACAAAACAGAATCCCATTTAATTAATGGGGACTGGGCATGCATAAAGCCATCCTTACCCTGAGACCGGCTTCCTTTCTCATCCCCTACTGTTCTGAACATCTTCAAGGGTCATTATGCACTTAGTGATAAAAGTATGAACCTTTTTAAAATAGAAATATTTGTCAGGTATAAACATATACAGTCATTCCTATTTGATCATAATACCCTTTTGAATTATGCAAAAACAGCCAGGAACCTCCATTTGTGTTATTTGCCTCATACTGTTTCTCAGAGAGCTGTTTGGAAGGAGTATTGTAGGAGTGCAATTGACTGGCCACCGTGGAATAATACCCTTATTTTAGAAATATTATAGTTGGTTATTCTCAATTTTGATAATGTGCTTCACTTAGTAAGACGTGTACCGTCTTAGTTATGAGTATATTATATTCTAGAAATACTCATTACAAATTACTATTGTGAAATTTGAAATGGAGTCCATTTTCCATGTTAGTACAATTAAATAATGTCCTTTTTTAATACTTTATTTTGCAAAAAACACAGTACCTACCCCCTCTTCGAGATACTTTGTTTTTTTTGTCTAGCAGCAATGGCAGGCATGGCTCAAGCAAACAGGCTTGACAGCTCACCTCTGGCCAATGGAAAGAGAGAGAGAAAGAGAGAGAGAGAGAGAGTTTAGGCATATGCAGTTTAGGCTTGGCCCCACCCCAAAAGGGGTAATCCACATCCCTTCTGCACAAGATTAGAAGCAACCTCGGACATACCTCATTGGGCGTCATCAGTGAGGTGTAGCTTGGGTATGTAGGCTCAGCAGGCAAAGGACTAGCGTTTGGGCAAACCTGTCTCGCTGGGGGAGACTTAGAAATATCAGGCAAGACAGCAGCAATCACTTACTGTGGCAATAAGACCCGAGGCGGCGGGCCGATACCGCCCCAGGTAATGCCCCCGGGGCCATAGTTACAGGCCTGAGCATAGCGAGGGCCTTAACGAAGCCCCGGGGGTATTAACGGGGGTGGTATTGGCCCGCCGCCTCGGGTCTTATTGCCATTAGTACCCCGGCCTATTAGACCGGGGTACTAATGGCATTTTCTTCTGTTTAGAAATGCTGCCGTGTTTCAAAACAGAAAAAAAAAACAGAAAAAAATGCCCGCCAGGAAAGGGAAAACGTAGTCCGTTTTACCTTCCATGGCAGCCATTGGGAGCGGACGCGCTGGGAACAAAAGTGTTTCCAGCACGTTCGCTCCCAAGAAAAGAAGAAAAAAGAAGGTAAGTGGGGTTAGGAGAGGGGAAGGGGAAAAAAAAAAGAAAAAAGTACTGCGGTTCTGGCGGGGGACGATGGAAGCCTCCAGCCACGTGGAGGATTGGAGCAGGGATGGCCCTGCTCTCCACACGCCTGGAGGCTTCCATCGTCCTCCGCCGGAGACCAAGGGATAGAAGGTGAGTGGGGTGGGGAGGGCAGGGAAGTGGGAGGAGGGAGAGAAAAAATAAAAATAAAAAAGTCTTACCCGAGTCCCCGGCGGGGGATGAAGGCAGCCTCCAGCCATGGGGAGGCTCCGAGTGGGGATTGCTACATTTCGAGTCTCCTCATTGGCTGAGGGGCTGCCACGCCCCTCGCCGGGAACAGAGAACCTGGCACGCTCGGCGTACACGGGAATACCGTGTGGAATGGCTCGGAAAAGAGCCAATCAACACGTTCGATTCCCGGTGCGCCGCACGTGCCGGGTACTAATGTGTAAAAGGACCCTCGGAAGTGTGTGCCAGATTCCCTCACAGTGGGAGCCCAAGAACAAGGACTCAAACTTATCCGGGAGTCCCTGGATTGTGAAGCACAGCACCCTGAGAGGCAAGATAACCTGGATCCCTGTGTTTTGACCATTGAACCACTTTGAAATTGTTTGACCCAGTTGAACCATGAGAACCATCCAGAGCTGCCTTTGGCACTCAACCAATCTTCAAGCCACTGTTCTGCAACCAGTTCACCATCACAACGTGCCAGCTGAGCATGTCATTGCCCCAACTCGAACTTGAAGCTCATCATTGCACCCACCACCTTTGAATTGCCTATTTAACACCCAGCATCTTCGAAGTTGATCTTCATCCACAGTCGAACCAGACCAGGGGGTTCCTTTGAACCATGACCTTTGAATGCCGTACTTGAGCTGATGGACTCAAACTGCAAATCCAGTCACTAGCATCATTGCTGCCAAATCGGCTGTTGAACTTACCCTGGTGGCCCCACAATCTGCACTTCACTGAAAGCCGCTTACAGATGCCCTTCAAACTGCCTGCATCTTTGCTGGTGATCTTCATTGCCAGTCGAGCACACCCTGGTGGCCTCATGGGTCACAGCAGTTGTCAGGGGTTCCCGTGTGGCCTTTGAACCTGCCCTGTGCCACTGAAGAACAAGTGCTGAAGTTGTCAGGAGACTTGTGAAACAAAGGCAATGTACAATGTATTTGGCCTGGGGCTTTATGTGGGGCTTCTGATTAGTAGAATCCCTTTTCAGAAACAGAAGTACTCACATCATTGTATATGAATACAAATTAAAAAACCATGGCTTTCACACCCATGTCTGATGCCAGTCACATTAATGGGTTGACTTACTTTCCCTTGAATTATGCCAAAGAATGCCACTTCGACTCCTGCCTGTCAAACAGCTTTTCGCAGCATAGAAAATGGTTTGTGCATCACCAAGTTCTAAAGATCCTGAATTACAGAAAGGATTTTATAATCCAGACAGGCCCCTGTGAAAATGGAATTGGGGCAGTTTTAGCACAGCTAACTTAGAAGGGATTGGTAAAAGATCCTATTACCTACATTAGCAGGCAAAGGACACAAAAGAGAGAACTGCCCACAATTGAGAAAGAGGCATTTGTGGTGGTTTGGGCACTGGCAAGTTGAAACCTTACATTTTGGGATCTCACTTAACTGACCAAACCAACCACCGGTATCTTAAGTGATGAATAGTCACATAGGGGAGGAATACATTTTTTTTTGCGTTGATACATATTTTAACAAGGCTTTAATATGTACGTAACTCATAAGTCTGTATCTCAGAACTACAATGCAGATAGCCTCCGTAAATACCTTTGACTTTACAATTATACTGACAAAACCCCTTTTATGTAATTTTATTCTCAGCCTTGTTTCTAGTGGATCATTTTATTGTCAAGAATTGTGTGTATTTACTGTCTAGGAGTTTCAATCTAAACAAAAATGTGTGCTAAGCTTGAGAAGCCTCTTTGCTCACTCTGGTAGAGCTTGTCGACTTCCCAACAGGACAGGAGATGCCCCCAATTGATAAGGAGGGGAACAACTGTTGTTTAGTAATAAAAGCCTTCCAGGACAATAGAGAGTTCAAAGAAGGCGTGAAACCAGTGTGGTAATCAATGGAGTCTCTTTTATGTAAGGCATAGAGAAATGATTGAGCGGTTAGAATAGCCAGGGGAGAAGTTCCTGCGCCCCTCCCAACTTCCTACACAAAGGTCACTCTGGGACAGATATCACCAGGTGTAGCCCCTTGTCACAGCAGCCAAAACTGGACTCTAACAGAAGGCTTGAATTGGACTAATCCACTGTGGCAAACAGACTGTATAATGGGTGAGACCCTGATAAATGAATCAACTTCCATTCAGTCTTCTCCCTTTCCCTGCTCCTCCCACTGCCTTCTGATTGTCTCCCCTCCCATCTCCCATCCTGCCCCCCATCCTCTGATTGGGCTGCACGGTTGACCGGAAAATGGAAAAGAAATACAGTGACGCTCTAGGCCGCAGTGCACTTGCCCCAATCCAGTCTGCACCAGAGTGTTTTTAGGGCGAGTTGGGAATTCTATAGGTAGGAAACCGGATTTCTTTTTCTTTTATTTAAATGTGTTTGGTTCAGGCACTTTGCATGCCGTCTTCTCCATTTCTCCACTACCCCTGCCTGCTACCTGATTGCCTCCCCTTCCACCTCCCATTCACGCCCCCTCGCCTCTGATTGTGCCACATAGCGATGTAGAAAAAGGAGGAGAAAAAAAACGGTGAGGCTCAAGGCCCCTGTTCACTCACCCCAAGCGAGTTGGCACCAGCATGCTGCTGTGGTGAGTTGGACAGCCTCTAGGTAGGCAACCCCATTTTCATCTTCTTTTTCTTTAAATTTGTTTGGCTTCTGTACTTTCTGTGCCATCTTGTCCCTTTCCCTGCTCCCACTGCCGGCTTACTGATTACCTTACCTCCAACCCCCTGCCCTCTGATTGGGCTGCACAGCCCTTTTAAGAAAACCTCCAAGGGCAGTTGCTGCCCGGGCAGCCACGGGCTAAGGGCCACAAGGCAAAGGGCAGCACCCAGCTAAGCAGATCCACTCTGTGTTTGCGCGTATTTGCCTGGAACCCTCCATACAGACAACCTTCAGTGACAGATAAGGTAAGTGTGGTGTGGGCTGGGAGTACATTTATTACTGTACTCCAGTAAAACCGCTCCACTGTTATCACCTAACATCATATAGCTACATGCATTTGGCCTAATTGTGTAAGGTAGCCATATTCTGCATTTAGCCTAAATGTGTAAGGTAGCCATATTCTGCATTAAGCAATTGCAAGGACTAGCCACACATCACACTTTAGATAGATTGTGACCAGTAGCCATCCATCATACTTAGATAGATTCTGAAGATTAGCCATGTGTCACATTTAGATAGCATTGTGAAGATTAACCATGCGTCACACTTAGATTTGTGAACACTAGCCAAGTGTCACACTTAGATTGTGAAGATTGGCCATGCGTCACATTTAGACAGATTTGTGAAGATTAGTGATGCATCACATTTAGATAGAATTGTGTAGATTAGCCACACAGAAGAATTTAGAGAGTAGCCAATGTACTAACCAACCCCCCTGCTCTCTCCAACATACCACCCAAGTACTATACCTGCCTACTGGGCTAGCCAATTTATGCACAAACACACACCCAACATAAGTAACTTTTACATACACAAGCAACCCCTGACACTAGACCTTACCCATATGGATACACCAAGCCAGTGTGAACAACCTTAAATACTTGCCAATCTACACTTAAAACACACAGACACAACCCAACATAACAAACATTCACATAGAAGAACAACCTAGGCATTGGGCCTCACCCATACGGATACAACAAGCCAGTGAACGCAATCAACCACCTGCAAACCAACACGCACGAATGCCAGTTTCTCCTGGTTCTGGACCTACCCTATCTTTCTACCCTCAGTAACCAACCGTGTCCTCTTTTTTCAGAGCCACATGCACACCTGGAGACTGCCCATGGGTGGTAGCGGTGTGTGGTATAAATCAACATAACATAGCATCTTTGTACTTCAGAAAAAGAAGGTTTCACCTGGGACTTTATTGGGGTACATTGTGTCCAAAGGTCTCTTCCATAGAGCTGAAGGTGAGGGTTCTGGGGTGGGGGTAAATGAAACACCCTCCCCTCAGCAATCTAAGACAGCAATTTGGGGTGAACTGCTATTTTGAGAATGTCTGACTGATGCCTTAACACTAGTAACCAGGATCTTCCTCACTGGATGTGGCAGCCCCTGCAACTGCTTTCTGGCTACCTTCCTGGCTTGGAAAGGAATACAAAGGACTCCAAATATCCCTGGAGAACTGGAAGTGTGCACAAGCAACCAAGAAGCCACGGAACAGCTCTGGGTCCTGTATCCCACAATTTACTGTTTACAAGCTGACTTAACTGCTTTCAAGTCATTTTTCAGCTGCCAAAGCACCCTCAAAGCCAGTGGCCCTGGAACTAGGGGTGCTGGAGGTGCTGCACTACCCTCTGTATTTAAGGATAATGGTCGGAGGTGGAGCAGAGAAAAATGCTACCTGTGAAGTGTTGCTTTTCTTGAAAAGGGTGTTTGTTTTCAAAAACGGTTAACTGCAGAGTCATGTTAATCTTCTGCCAAAAGATGTTTAATTCGCTGTGTTTTCCTGATCTATCTTTGTTTCATTGTAATACAGAGGGTATTTTAAAACTTAATTCTATTAGCACAGCTGCTTGGCCACGTGTAGGTGTAATGAAGAGAGGATGTAAAAACATGTATTTACACAAATGTAATAAGTACTAACAAAGATCAGCGTTATATTTGTTTTTATAATGAAAAACGTTTATGTTTTGAATATGGTTTGTCCATAGTTTTCAAAAAATGCATATCTGAAAATGTAAATACACTTGTTAAAGCACTCAGCTGAGAGGGCAAGAATTGTGTGGCCGTGCACTCTGAACCCTCATATTACGTAATGCACACTGGCGAACAGTCTGAGGGGCTACTTTCTCTTTTAGCAAGGCAACTACACCATGTATGCGAGAGTAACTCCAATTGCTTTCAGGGCTCCTACAAGTTTAGTGCCATAATCCGCACATTTTCACTGAGAATGTTACACTTTTCAATAGTGTTGTATTGTGCATGCCCTTCTGAGCAGGCATATATACTTTAAATAGAGCTGCAGTACTAGGACATTTCGTTAGAGCTGTAATAATTTTGATATGAGAACACAGCATCTGCTTTTCTCAGCTGGACTGACTGCTATAATTATTAGACCAGTACCCTCACTTTTTAGAGGAACTTCAGCGTCAGAATGATACCATTTGTCTCAGCAGGGAGCCTAAGCAATGAATGGGCAAAGTGTCTGCACAAAAAATTCAGAGCAACCAAGATTTGTACATTTGTAGAGAGCAGTAAGCTGCCATTAAGCTGCCATTCAGAATGTAACGCTTTCAATCAGGCACTTACCCTGTTCTTTCTCACTTTCTTTTGCCTTAAAAGCGACACTGTTCTGGCATCATCTGCTTTCCTAATGTACATTTGCCTTCCTTAGGTGTTTCCATATTAGATCATCAGTGTACACCCCATGAGGGATGGGACAGAGCCAGTCTTAAATTAGGTGCACCGTAAAAATCAATGACACCGCCGAGCCCTAAAATTCTCCCAGTACCACTAAACCCTTATTAAATATTGTTAATTTGTGTTAATGTGCTTGTGGAAAGATCTATGATTACATTGAAGCCCCTGTTTCCAATCCTGCATAAAAAGGTTCATATGGAAATATGCTTCCTGCATACATTCATGCTCAGACTGCAGATGATAGGCTAGTGTTGCACCTGAGCCAACATAGACTTCACCTTCACAGCATGGCTCTAATTCTTTAGGTTGGACAGTACCAATACATCTCAGCAAGGTGGCTATAATTTAATACGAAGTGATAGTTTCTTTTTCAGTCGTAGTTAGAATCACACTACAGCCATTTCATAATGACAATCTTTTCAGCTAGGTGATGGCATCTTTGACATTAGAGTTTTGTAAGTGAGGCAGGCTGTCTTGAAGATTAATGTGAGTTTGGAGGGGTTACCAGCGTAGCTCTGTGAGAGTGGGGGAAATATGTTTGGATTTCTTCAGTCCCGCAATGTGGCATGTTGGGGCGTGCTGGACAGAGGGGAGAGTGTTCTCATCATCCAGGTGGGAGAGCACGAGGGTTTGGATGACAGATCTGAATCTGAGGTGGGGACGAAGGGATTGATTCAGAGCAGGAATGAGAGTTAGTTTCGTCATGTGTGTGTCATCTTGGATAAGTGTGCTTTGAAGGTGAGGTCACAATTGATGATGAATTTAAGGGACTTTGCCATAGGCATAAATTGATGACATAGCAAAGATCGGTCTGTGTCAGCCAGTTGTGTACTTGGGAGTCTTTGTTGGTGCCCTCAAGAAGGATGGAGTTTTGGCAGTGTTGAGTTTTACATAGGCACTTGACATCCAGTCTTGAATGGTGGGGAGGCAGCGCTTCAATTGGATAGTGTCATCAAAGCAGTTGAACTTCAGTTATATAATAATTATTGTGTCATCAGCATATTGGTAGATTTTGAAGTTGAATTTAGCCGAGTGCCCCTAGTGGCTCCATGTAGAGGTTGAAGATGACAGGTGAGAGAATGAAGTCTTGGTGAACTTCACAGGTCACAGGTCGTTGTAGGGATCTGCAGGTGTTCATCTGAATTAGTAATTTTCTGTTGGTGGTGTAGGAGTCAAAACATTGAAGCACTGTGGGAGAGGCTGGGGTGTTGAGCAGCAATGTGTTGCTGAGTTGTTGAATGTGGCAGAAAGTTACAGCAGGACCAGGAGGCATGTGTTGCCCTTGCCCATGATGAGGAATACCTTGTCAATGACCTTTATGTTGGTGGTCTCATCTTGCATCTCAGTCAGAAGTCAGGCTTGTATGCTTGAGGTAGGTTATGTTGGATAATCTTTTCGTGTAATTAAAGCATGAAAGTCTGCTCAGTGATCTTGCAATGGTTCCAATGGATGCTATGGTTGTAGTTAATTATGTTATCTGGGCCAAATATTGACTTCTTTAGTAGGAACAGGATCTGGCCAGTTTTCAGTGCGTTGGAGACGATGCCTTGCATGAGTGAGGAGTTGATAGTATGGAAGAGAGGTGTTTGAGCCTCTCTGTTATATTCTTCATGATGGTGGCTGGGATGATGTTCTCACAGGAGGTGGCCTTGAGTGATTCAAGGATTTTTGTGAGCTCTTCCAGTGTTAGGGGTCTTGAATTATGACCATTTTAGAACATGGAGTGGTGGTATAGCTAGGGTGTCTACAGTGAGTAGGATGTCATCAATGTGGCAATGGATATTCTTGATTTTATCTATGGTGAGCATGTTGATTGCATTGCATCTCTCTGTGGATGTGTGTACTGCAGGGGCTTGTAGAGGGCAGTGTTTGATAGCCTTTTATGATGGGGATTTAGGGTATTGCAGCTGTATAGTTTTGTGCTTTGGATAAGTAGATGTGGGGTTTCTGGGATGAGCAAAGGAGTTTCACTGCAGTGAAATCTTTCAGTTGTTTTATTATTCTCCAGATTTCTAGTTTGTGGATGACACATATACTGTTGGTGAATTTTGTGTATGCCAGGGTGCAGGTGGCTTGATTTTGTTGGTTCTTAGTTTCAATGGTGTATGGATGTTGGCAGAGTCAGCTAGAATGCAGTTCATGTGGGTGTGATGGATGTTAATGTGAGATGAAGGAGTGAGTATTGAAGCCAAGTTGGTGAGATGAACGGCTTTTAGGGAACATTTTTGAAGGAGCTTCAGGGTGTATTTGTTGGTTTTAGTTGCCCTCAATTGGAGGTCTTTGAGTGCTGGAGCTTGATAGGTATAACTGCATAGTCATCCCAGTCAGGTTGTAAAGGAGGGAGGCAGTTGATTTATGGCAATGAGCCGAATGACAAGTCGGGAGTGCTGCCTTTGGTGTGAGTGGAATAATTGATGAGTTGTATGAGTTGTAAGAGGTAAACGGTGTCCCAGAAATCAAGAAGAGCTTTTTTGGTCTTCTTGGTTGATTGCATTCCTGGAAAACTGAGGTTTCCTAGGAAGACTTACATAGAGTGGTTGACAGTTGATGAAGTGATGAGGGTGGTGATTTCATCCAGGATGGCTTTTTTGTTTTTAACTGTAATTCAGTGTATTACAAACTTTTATTACATTTTGTTTCACGCCGTAAAATTCAAGAACCTAAAACTTCTGGTGCCATACTGGCTCTAAAATTATCTGATACCTTTCCAGATCATTGAATAGGATTTATCAAAATGTTATCAAGATAATCAATTGTTGCACAGATGTACTTATAGTTTCTACAAGTTAAGATTGTCTGCCACTACTCTTCCATGTCCTCATTTTCTGGTGCAAGATTCCCTAAGAAAAAAACTCCTTTGAGTATTTAGTACAAGGCACTCAATTACCAGGTGTTTCAAAGACTTTGCAGCATTATTGCAAAAGCGGAAATTATTGGCCACAGTGTCTGCTTGATGTCTCATGTACAACATTTCATTCGTTGGATAAAGGTACAGGTGTAGCTGCACAAATTGATCCTGATGGTATCGGCTAGGGAACTTTTCCAAATATTTTGGAATCATTTTTGTCACTCTTGCTACACTTTCCTGCCCCAAGGAAGTTACAAATCTCGATCGTTGACAGGTTGTTTCTATCCAATCACAATAGGTTAGCGTTCTCTTTGCTGCGCAATGATTGTTCTTAAGTGTGTCCAGCGAGATGTCTGCATGATCCAGATGTTCACAGATCTTCACGTCCCATATTTTCAGCAAACCATTGTATGATTTACCCGGTGTTGGACTCAGAATATGATAGGGTCTCGCTGAAGATGTCATTAACATTTTCCTCAGCAAGGCCAACGATTTCCAAAGGACCATTGCATATTGCGACTGCAACCCAAGTTCGTAGTGAATTGCAAGTATCGGGACATATCTTGGCAGACGCAGGACCCTTTGCCAAAAGTAGCCCTCCAACACTTCCCAAGTTGATCGATTTATGTTCACACCAGCTTCACTACTGAATGTTATGGTGGCTATCACATTTTGCCTGCAGAACATAATTACTGGTTTAAGGGTGGATTAGCCGAATAGTGCACGTAATTTCATTTCTTTCAGGGCCAGGCATTTCATTCTCATTTTTTTTAAGTCTTGCGTCCACTGCCACTCTATGATGGAATTATTAAAGAGAATGCCCAAGTAAGGGATTGACAAAGTGCTTTCAAGTTGTTCACCGGATACATTCCATCTAAAAAAATGTCCTCTTTTCCCGAGGTTTGAGCCGAATGACATGATTCTAGATTTTTAAACATTTATAAACAAATCTTTTTTTCTCAAGTACTCTTCGAGATGATAGGTCTGTCTTCGTAGGCCTATTTGTGTTGTATCCAATATCACCAAGTCATCAGCGTATATCGCCCATGCCATCTGATGCCCATTTATTTTTGGCGGAAAGGTCTCGCTGTTTGATAGTGCTGCTAGTAGATCTGCCTTTTTTCTCCGTGGTTGTTGTTAGATCAGGTGCAAAGTAGCAGTTGATATGTGCGAGGGTGGAAAGAGACATATCAAGAGCTGTTATATCAGGAGTGAGGGACTACACTTAGAAGGTTCACTAATGGAATGGACCATTTAAAGTCTCCATCTAATCCTACTCATCAGTGGACAAGTGTCAGTGATAGCAAGGGCAAACATAAGAGGGTAATAGGAGAAATTGGAAAATAAGATATATAAGATAATAAGAATATGTGTTAAAAGCTTTTCCTAAAAGCAAAGAGCTGATCTTTGTTCAACCCCAACATGATTCATTGTGAGGTGCTGCTGACCCCAAACAAGTGTTTACTAGGTCTTTGCCTGACCAATGCTGCAACGGTACTTTAGTATATAAGTAGTTTGTAGGGGCAGTGTCAATTGATCCTGTGGAACTTTAACATGCTATGCTGTATCAAGAAGCATGGAATCCCCCAAGAGTGACTGTCAATAATGTATCTTGTATAAAGAAATCAAGCCAGCAAAGGCCCAACCATCACATGAGCACCAGCCCCTGGTCTTTTTTCTTACCAGAAAGTATCTTTAATAAACTCCAGAGCTCCGGAGTCACTTTTGAACCAGCTCCATTGCCCCTTTTCTTAACATCACCTGAACCTCCAGCAGCAGCTGAGCGATGTGTTGTTCCTGCCGGGGCACCGGTGGTATTCGTGGACACTTCCACTGAAACTCCAAAGTGTGTCCATGGGTGAGAGCCTTCAGCACCCATTGATGGGTGGAGATGTTTTCCCACATGCTGATGAAGTTCACCAGCCGGCCTCCCACCGGGGTGCAGGTGTGAGGGCCCGATGTCCTTGCCAGTTCAGTCCTGCTTGAAGGCTGGCATGATGCCCTGGAAGCCTTGACGACGATAGTGGCCACCTTGGAAGGCCTTGGAACAACCCCTTTAGGCTTCCTGGTATGTGGAATGGGAGGGTTGGTGGTAAGAGGATGTTTCACCGCCAAAACTCTTCCAAGGCCTACTGTCATGATCACTGGGGAGGCCCAGAAGGATGCATACATCTGCATTCATAGGTCTAACATGCACACAGCAATCAGGGTTAAAAGGACCAGGAATAAAGCAGGTGGGACCTCATTATGGCATGATTGGCATGCCAATACCCATTAACTCAGTTCACATATGGGCCCTTCAAGATGGCTACCACTGGAGGGTGTTTTGAGTCAACCAATAGGGCTGACAAGTGTGCAATGCATATCTATGTGGAGAGGATGTCTAGTTTGCATGGGTGGGCCTCCTATTTAAGCCCCAGCCATGCATGCAGCCTCGCTTCACTTTGCACTGCTTATAGCAGCGAGACGCTTACCGTCGGCTGACACTTTCCAGCGTTATCTCTGTGGGATTTTCTAGTCAACGTTACTTACCTGACTACATTCTGCAGAAAGTTCCATCAGCTGATCCGGCCCCGCTGCAAAGTGTGCACTCGGCTCCAGCTTCAGGAAACTCTGACGTTGGACCTGCAAGGAAAGAAGAAGTGAACAGAAGGTCGGCTGAGACACGTGTTTGTTTCATTGCTAAGCTACTGCAAGCGCAACTGTCTTGCGTTGTATGGACAAGTGTTAAGTTGTACAGCAGCAGTGCTCGCATCAAACAGAGGCTGATTACTGACTCCCTGAAGGCATACAACCACCCAGCAGCATTGCGCCTTCAAAAGAGCTGCTAGATACATTCCAACCACTCCCTCATCAGCCCCACCCATTCTAACTGCAAGCTAAGAATGGCCACAAGTTAAAGACGTTAAAGGCATCACCTTTACCACAGAGTTCTGGAGAGATTGCAACAAGGTGCTAGAGACACCCCCACAGCATTACTCATATTTAACTCCTAAAACATTGCTAAAGCATTAAGGCAGATTGCTCTGAAACTGAACAGCACACCTCTCAACAATCTAAAGACACTTTGGAAAGTAGCAAGCCACAGCAGGACTGGGCTTCCCTTCAGTGAAGTAGCTGGAGCAACACTCATACTACACAAAACTATGTGCCCGTGCACCAGACAGCAAGAGGCAGAGCACCATAAATCAAACCGTAAGGTGAGGATAGAGGATTTGTGGGGAAAGGTGGGCTGGAAACAGATGGGTAGTCACCTCATGCTTCTGACACATACTCTTATTCTAGGAAAGAGTCCCAAGGTCCTAACCAACACCAGCTGTAAGTCATCAAGAGGCATTAGCACTACTCGATGCAGCAGGGTTCAGTGAGTCCAAGTGCTCCTGCAAGAGTCCAAGGTAAGTGTTTACAGAACGTGAAGCCCACAAAAATACTCTGCCTGGGCACTATGGACTCTCCCGAGGTAGACCAGCTGTCACAGCTCCTAGGTGAGCATAGGGCAGAAGTGCACGCTGCCCAATCTGAGACAAATTCTTTATTGCGGGAGTTGATAGTAAAAAAAAGGACTGTACTGAAGAGCAAGCCAGGCAATTACACCAGACTCAAGCAGGGCAGGCCCCACTTCCCGGTTCAGTTCCTCCTGCCGTCCCTCTGGCCACCGAAGTAGTGGTACCCAGGGCAGTTCCATTGGCTCCACCTGAGCGCTTCACAGGGGATCCTCAAAAGTTTGCAGTGTTCGTGAACCAGTGTCGGCTCCATTTTTTGTGCAGGGCAGGGGTATTTCCTACTGATCAGTCTAAGGTGGCTTTTGTGTTGTCATATCTGGGTGGGCACGCTGCTAATTGGTCTAACTGGTCCATCCCATTGGTAAATCGAGCCAACCCTCTTATGCACAACTTTCAAGTGTTCCAAAGGAAGCTGGAGAAGCTGTTTGCTCATCGTCATCAGGGACAGGCTCGCGACAAGGAGCTGCTTTCACTGCGTCAGGGAAACCAGGACCTGCTGGCTTACATCGCCACTTTCAACCAACTGGTGGCGGAATCGAACATACCGGTGGAGAAGCGAACCACGCTGTTCTATCGCAGCCTTCAGGGAGAACTGAAAGACGTTCTGGCTGAAGTAGTGAATCCACCAGAGGGGTGTGCCGAGTACATCGATTTAGTCTTATAGTGGGACCATCGGTTGCAAGATCGAAGATCAGACCACAGCCGTTCAGAAGGAAGATCTTACTACGCTCTACCGAAGGAAAATCCAGTATGACCCGACGAGAATCTCTGGGAACCCACGCAACTGGGAGGTGTCCAAGGTCCACTCAGCAAGGAGGAAAGAGAAAAGAGTAGACAGCTACAATTATGTTTGTATTGTGGGAAAGCTGGGCACTTCCTCCATCACTGTCTGACGAAACCTCCTAGAAAGCCTGTAGGGACTGTGGATTTGCTGAACTTAATCAGCAGGGAAGAGCAGCCGGAAAACATCAACGCCCGACAAGTCTAGAGGTCAACTTGTCGAGCAAGGAAAAGACATCTTGGCCTCACACCTGGTCATCCCCATTATACAGATTTGTCGCCAACAGCATTCACTGATGCATGCCTTGGAAGCATACGTGGACATTGGAGCAGTGAGCAACTATATGGACGATTCAGGACAAAAAGCGGTTGCACAACCGTTACTAGACGCAGGTAACATAGGAGCTAACAAAGAATTTCTTTTGATTTTGCTCAAATTCATTTCAGAAAATTCATGTTTTAAATTCAAGGAAACATACTATAAACAACTTACCGGAACAGCAATGGTAGCTATTATGGCACCACCCTATGCAAAGACATTCATGTATGACTTTGAAAGCAGACATATCATCAATCATCCACAATGGAGTATATATTTGAAAAAGTGGCATTGATACATCGATGATATATTTGGAATCTGGACAGGTAGCAGAGAAGAACTCAGTCAGTTTTATTATATCTGAACAACATTGATAAAAGAATACAGTTCACCATGGAAATAGGTGACCCGTATATCCACTTCTTAGATGTACAAACAGTTATTAATGGTACCAGGATCCTAACCAAGTTGTATTCCAAACCCGCCGACAGGAACAACTTATTGCATAGAATGAGTTTTCATCCACCTACCATTCTTCGCAATCTACCATTTGGCCAGATGCTACGTATCAAAAGGATCGTGAGCGATTAAGCAGAATGTGATTTGGAACTCAATAAATTGCACAACAAATTGAAAGAAAGAAGCCATCCAGAGGACGATCTTCGAGCCGCTATGGTCAAAACAGATGCACAAGATCGTGCACAATGATTTAAAAAAAAAACAGAACGCAAAAGCCCAGATTTAGTTTTCGTCACAAAGTACAGCATCCAGAGTCAACAAATCAAAGAAAGCGTGCTCAACAGATAGAGCATACTGCAAAATGATCAGAGGACTAAAGAACTGTTTGCACAACCGCCGGTGTTTGCCTATCAAAAAAGTAATAATCTCCGTAACCTATTGGTTGACACACATGGCAAAAAATCAAAACAGCGGACCATTGATAAACATCCTGGGACATATCCATGCATGAGTTGTGGAAATTGTAATAATACCATCAAAGGATCTTTCATATCACATCCCAGAACAGGAGAGAAAATTCAACTAAACAATCATGCGACCTGTTTGTCTGAAAACGTTGTTTATGCAATTAAATGCCCATGTTCCAAGTATTATGTCGGTGAGACAGCACGCAAGGTACGCATACGCATGAACGAACATAAATCTTGCATTCGACTCAAAAATCCAGCATCAGCAGTGGCAAGACATTTCACTCAGAATGGCCACACAATAGCACAACTACGATTTGCAGTACTGGAAGTGATTCCCACCAAAGGACAGAGTGCTAACATGAATCAATTGAGAGCCCAAAAATAAGCATTATGGATCGAAAATTGGGGTCACTGAATCCCGATGGGATGAATGAAGAACTTGATTTGAGTTGTTTTCTGTAAACTATTGATATGATTTGAGTCTTTGTTGAACAACATGCATATAATTTTTTAGTATTATTTCCTTTTGATTCTATTTGGAAAGATAACTTGAATCAGTTTTGACGCAGTGCAGTTTTTCCAATTTGCTATACATTTGTTTCAACATACTGGTTTTTTCACCAGTTTTTTTAGTGCACATTATTCCGGTTTAAAATCTATTTTCGTATTTGCATTAACATGTAATTTTTCAGGGTTTTATTTTTCTGAATTAGCAATCTCTATTTCACCCACACTAGTTTACCGTCTCCTTTCTTTCTCATTCCTCTAACTTTTACATTTCTTCCCGTTTACTGCTATTTTGCGCTCTTTCGCTAATGCATTTCAATCTCATACATGCACCATCTCAATATGGCGGCCACATTTGCACAGAACATGAAGCGCTTTCTCTTCACCAAACCGGCATTCTGGTTTCTATAGTTACCTCCCTGACTAAGCTAGTTTCGTTTTCTCACTCGCGAGCAGACAGCATCCTGCCGCCGCTTCGCGCTGCATGACTAATCTCAGGTAATGACATGCTTTGGACTCGGCTTCTGCCGTTGTTTCCATTTTTATCCTTTCCTTTCCTAATAGCTTATTTACCGTTGTATAGATACGCGCTCAGGCACAGACAGTCACAGAGCGATCGACTCTGTTACAATCACCCATCTACATAATAGCAAGCACGCGAACAGCAGGTCAGTTACCTGCTTTCATTCCATTTTTTCAAGTAACCTTAAAAGCAATCAGAGCTTCTTGACTCAGCTAACATGTAACTACCGATAGATACAGTTTAACGTCAGCTCATTATTCTTTTGTCTTTATCTTTTTTTGTTTTTTATGAAATCCCATAATCTGTCCAATACCGCAATGGAAATGACTCGATCACGCATGACCACTTTTTGATGCTCAATGGTTCCGTACCTTTCACTTTGTGATACACGCATACTTGAACGTTGTTTTACATTACATCCATGGATTGATGTTCTTCCTTGTTGCTGGGATTGTATTATTGTTGTATTATGCACTTGCTTATATATTGACCATATAAGTAGATTTGACTATAAGGCAATTGTAAATCAGATGTTAACAGGCCCTGACGAAGGGTTCATTACCCGAAATGCATAGGCCCTCTATGTGACATTATTTCAGCCTCAGAATTTGCAAGCACCTAAAGAAGGTGCCAAGCTTATGAAGAAAATAAGCCACAAATTAAAATATATGTAAACTCTTGAAAATATATCGAGCAAAGTGAATTATTTCTATAAATTTAATTTAACCACTTTTCGGTGGTCAACGGGTGTGCAGCCCACACCGCTGGCCTCACGGCCAAGGTCTTCTTTTTCCACATTTTTGCAGTGCCAATCACGGAGGCACTATCTATAGTGGGTTTGCACCCCAAGTTTTGCTATTTGTTTGTTGCAAGTGTTTGAACAGACTACAAGTATTTCAAGTAGTTCATAGCTCACCACCACTCAAGTCAACTACATGGATCATGACATGGCCCGCAAAATTGGGATCCCTTCTCAGCCGAAGCCTATGGTGGAGAATGTAACTGCTGTGGACGGTTCAAAACTACTGTCGGGCCCAGTGATCAAATGCACAGAAGAGTTTGTGCTCCTATGCCAGGACAGGCATCGTGGAATATTTCCTTTGATCTGATAGTGGCCCCGCAGTTTTAGCTTCAGTCCCACAATCTCTGCATTGATTGGTGTGCTAGGATCTTGAGCTTTTCCGAGAGTTGCAGGCAGGCATGCCACAACATTATGAGAAGAATTCTTTGGTTACTCTAGGGGAGAAGAAAACAGGACCCATGTTGGGCATAGTAGGAGTGTTACCATCAGAGTATTCAGAATATCAAGATTTGTTCCACAAAGAACAGGTGAATACACTTCCACCACATTAACCATATGATTGTCAAATAGATCTTGTGCCTGGCCCTCAAGTACGTTGTAGCTGAATATACTCTCTAACCGAGCAGGAGAATGCACATCTCAAAACCTACCTGGCTAATGGATTTATTCGACCCTCCAAATCCCCTGCAGCATCGCTCCTCTTCTTCGTATCAGGGAAGCAGGGAGACCTAAGAACTTGTATCGACTATCGCTCGTTAAATCAAATCACAATCAAAAATAGATACCCGTTTTCGCTCGTTCCGGAGCTTCTGGATCAAGTTAAAGATGCTAGTATTTAAACAAAACTAGACCTCAGGGGAGCATATAACATCTGGTGCATTTTAACAGCGGAGATGAGTGGTGAGACAGGCGATGATCCTGTGGGAGCAGGAGGTCTGGGTATCTATGGATCAGCACCGGGAGGTTTGGAAAGGCTTACCTTACTATGAAGGCTGACTGTACCTCATGGAACTAGCTTTGCAAACCCAGGTCTTATCCAACTGCCATGATTCCTTACTGGAAGGTCACACAGGAATTGGAAATACTTTGACCAAGGTACAGCAGTATTATTGGTGGCTGACCTGGCGCAAGGACATCATGCAGTTTGTTCAGACGTATAGCGTAAGTGCCCAAAACAAGGTACTGAACCAGAGACCCGCTGGCCTTTTGCAACCTTTAGCTGTGCCACCAGTCCCTTGGCATACTATGTTGTTAGTTTGAATCTGTGGTGATTTTCTATCAAGGAAGCCAGTTTGTGTCCCAATTCTGGAGGCGATGCTGCAGTCTGGCTCAGATCGATGTACGATTGTCCACCAGTCATCATCCCGAAACAGATGGACAAACAAAAAGGACTAATCAGACCCTTGAACAGTACCTCCAGTGTGTGCTCCACCAAGTAGATCAAAGGTGGGTGGATCTCTTGTTGGTTGCTGAGTATGCTTAAAACAATTCAGTACATGCATCCACTGGTTACAGCCCGGTCTATGTAATGCAGGCCGGCACCCTCTCACTTCTGTTTATGATCCACCTGAGAAGTTAGAAATGCCAACTGTCACAGAATTAAACAACACAATCCACCAGACCTTGAAGCAAGCTGCGTTGCACTTGACAGCATCCAAGGAAACCTATAAGAGGTGCGCGATTGTGCAGTCAGTACCCATCCTCCTTATCAAGTGGGTGACAGGGTATGGTACTGTTACGCTCACCTGGTCTCTGCGGAGGCGTTGGAGCATGATTGCAGCCCTCCCAGGAGTTAGATCACCCCGTCCGGTCTTTCCCTCTGCGGATGAGCTGTGAGCGGCAGCAATTTGTGACACTGCTCCTGCGTGGATATGAGAAAACGTGAGTGCACTGATCAGTGACTATTGTGCCTCTCAAACCCTTCTACCCAAGATGCGATTTCTGAGGGCATTTACCGGCCCATAGGGCTCACCTGTTAATTACTGATGGTAAGCTCTCAATCCTGCTACTTCTGGCAGGGGCGCTTGTCATTGGGATCTAGTTCCTTCACTGATCCCTGGTAAGTAATAGTCCTGTCCAGCTGGGAATATGCTTCTCCTCTTGTCTCTTTCCCTTTCATTTTCTCTTTGCCTCTTCTCATTTTCTGTCTTGGTATTATTGCTCTCAATATTGCTGTTAAGTCCTGAATAACGTTTTCTCTTCTGTTTTCTTCCCAATAGATGGAAATGCGGCTCAAAAGCAGCTGCGGGGGCACGTAACACAGCCAGGAAGAAGATGGTTGAAACCGCAATGTCCGACAACAGGTGAGTGATGGTAAAGGGAAAGCGTGAGGTTCGGTGGTAGCGCAACCTTAAACTGAATGGCCCTCATTACGACCCTGGCGGAATTCGGAAAACGATGGCGGAAATGCAATACCGCCATCGAATAGCGCTCGGTGCGACTACGACCCGTCACCGCAAAGTACGAAGCCATTAGCGACACCGTAGTGAACGCCAACGCTAACTGCACCAAGCACGCGCGCGCGCGCCATGCCAAACCGTAAACACCACCATGGCGCAAGGGTACGCTAATTCCGACCCTAGCGGACATGTACCTAACGCCATCAAGCATGGCGGAATGAACCATTCCGCCATGGTGAGAAGTACGGCATCGCGAATCAACCGTAAACGGCCCCACTGAGTGCCTGTACACCGCTCCCTGCCCACAAAGTACAACTCCCCGTAGGTGCAATGAAGTCACAATGCAACCATTGAAATGTACAAGTCACCCATGCATGCCAACGAACAAATGAAACACAAGAGGGGCCAATGGGAGCTGCAGGGCACAGATGGCAGGAATACAGAAGCCATCCCAATGGACATGACCACAGTCCCCCACCAAGAAACGCACGCAAACACAGGCACCTGTGACCAGCAATATTCCGAAAATCACATCATTCCACCAGTCCACCTGGCTGACCGGCATCTATTACACAAAACCCAATCCCCCGCCCCTGAGCATGACAACATTCAAACAGTCATATTGGCAGCCCCCATCCCTGACCTCACGGGCTTCGTAGGCAAACGCGTCCAGTACAGTACCACGCAACTAAACTCCGAAGCTGGAACCCAATGCAGATCTCCTCACAATACATCGCTCCCCAAATAGGAATATGCCACATCACTTGCAAAGAAGAACGCTACACGGGCCAAATCAGAATAGAAATTTAATGCACAACAAAATCACCAAGCCCATACAGCCATCAGGCCATGAACTCCAAAACACATTTCACCATTGTGGGCTGCATCCGCAAGAAATGACCAGCCACTACTTGTGTGACGCCCTGTTCCATCATGGTACACAGAGCCACATTCACGTACGAAAAGGCAACATGGAAGCGCACAGAACCGCAGGGCCGTCCCAATGGGGAGGCACTAGTCCAGCTGAAAGGCCGAAATGTTGCTCCGAGCCACCAGTACTGCGTAAGGGCATGTGGCCCATTGGCGATCGTCCCATAAGATCGTAATGCTGCTCCACTGATTAACACGAAGCAGCAGGTGTCGGGAGTAAAACCCATCTGCAGGAGTGGCATACAGATGGCAGTGGCAAAAGGGGAGGAGATACCTGTCAACCAAAAGAAAAGAAAAAGAACAGAATGGCCATCAGAACTACATTCGAACAACTCACTTCAATGATCACACTAAATCCACAGCCATATGCATGCTAGCCCACTCCAAAGGTTCATCACCACCCAAAAACCACTTGCGACTCATAACTATCTATATCGAGGTGTAAACACCATCACAAACGAGTGTACCTGTGCATGCGTCTGTCAAAACAGAATCCATCAGATGGGATTGGTAACGTGCATGGACACAAGTGTCTGAGGGCGCGTCGAGACAGGGAGGGCTCAACAAGGCCAGATAGACGATGGTCCCACTATGGCAGCCCTGCATCACATAGCGTAGGGGAGGCGTATAGATTCCAAGAAGCCCTGTACATGGCAAACTCTGTATCAAATCACCTGCCCATGCATCCATTCATCATTCCCTCATCCCGGGATTAAAACGCCTGAATATTTACTCACATAACATTAGAAATATCCATTGAGTCTGTGCGTTATGCAGCCTGCAAAATCCACAGTGCCCCAGCCCGTAATGCCAGTGTTGTGAAGTAACATGTATTTGGGAACGTCCGGCCTCATCGCCCACGTCGCTATTGCGCATCCCAAACCATTCATATCAATCATTGCATCCTCGCCATGGCCCCTGTCCCAAGGACATTGAACAATAGTACGTTATATTTGCAGTCAGACCTGTGGGCATTTCCCCGCCGCTAGCTGAAAACCGAAAGCGCCGCCCTTCGAATTCCTCATTTGCAACATCACGTCGAAGAAGCATCTGTGGCCGTTTGAAATCACTAATTAATCCATCTAGTGCGGCTGTGTGTGAAAATGGCAACTGCCTTCACCCACAAATGGGACGCCCCGCCCGTCGTTGCAACTCGGTACAGTGATGCATGAGGGCCCACCGTTACTCGAGTACTACGTACCACTGACCCTTCACAAGTCTGTTCGCGACTGCACAGATAGTATGTGAAACAATGGGACCATAGCAGAATGAACATATCAACCAATGTTACACGGCCATCGGGTACAAATACATGATTGCAATAGCAAGATGCCATTCCCCGAATTGCAGCGTTGTGTGCGGGACGTGCTCGGCCAAAGGGGAGAGCAGTTTGCACAGGTGGAATGAATCACCACAGGTGGAGGCCATACAGCCTGAAAACACATAAATTGCACAGCCAGTCTCCTCCCACAACCACACCGAAATGCTACCGGCAGGACTCGCGATGTTGGCCCTGGGGGACCTGATAGCACTGCAAGTACTCCAACTCCAGGAAGAAGACGAACACCAACTACAACCGGCCGCACGGAGGAGACGCAGGAGGAGGAGGAGGGCAAGGCAGGGCCAGCAAGGGCCGCCAGCACAGCCACTACCACCACGCAGGCAGCCCGCAATCCCACGCCTCCGAGCACATCCGTTCAACCTCACTGATGAGCAGATCCACACCCTCTACCGTCTGGACCGGGACACCATAGCCGCCATTGTGGACATGACACAGGCTGACCTTGTCAGCATGATAGACAGCCCAACCGCCATCCCACCCCTACTGAAGGTGGTGTCTGTACTCCACTTCCTGGCCACAGGCACCTACCAGCACACAGTCGGACAGTTGCATGGCATTTCTCAGCCACTGTTCTCACGGACACTATTGCAAGTGCTCGATGCCCTCCTGCAGCACGCAGACGACTACATCTCCCTACCACGCTCGGAGCAGGAAATTACCAACACAAAAGTGGGATTCCATGCACTTGCCGGCATACCGGGTTGCATTGGTGCCATCGACTGCACCCATGTGGAATTGGTCGTCCCACATGCCATGGAGGCCCAGTACCGCAACCGAAAACAATTTCATTCTCTGAATGTACAAATGGTGTGTGACTCCAACAGGATCATTACACATTGTTGTGCCCGATTCCCTGGATCAACCCATGATTCTATGGTCTTGAGGAACTCTACAATACCACGCTACATGGAGCGACACGCAGGGAACAGATCCTGGCTACTCGGTGAGTCTCATTACATGCATGATAATGTGGGGTATGTGATTCGGCAATGACCTGGCAGGAAGGGGGGGGGGGTGTGCGTACGTAGCAATGGCATTCCACATCATACGTTTCTCGTCCACATACAGGTGATGCTGGATATCCACTGAAGAGATGGCTCCTCACACCAGTCCGGAACCCACGGGACCAGCATGAGGAGGACTACAACCATGCCCACTCACGTACCCGTGTAGTCATAGAACAGGCATTCGGCCTACTGAAGGGTCGTTTCCGCTGCCTCAGCAGGTCTGGCGGGGCACTCCTGTACCGCCATGAGAAGGTTGCAAAGATGGTGATGGCATGTGTCATGCTCCACAACATGTGCGTACGTAGAAATGTGCCCATGCCCCCTGACGCAGAACTGCAAGCACCTGATGATGGTCATGATGAGGGCGGGGATGTGGCAGCACCTCAAGGAGTCTGCGAGGCACCGGAGGGCCGTGACATTCGTCAGCATCTCATTGATGTATGCTTCTAGCACTCACGCCTGGTGGCTGATACATGGACACGGGACTCGTGGCACTGTGTGTGTCTGGGACATGCACAATATGGACTGTACGCCTATGATGGCCTAGTACACAAAGATCAATGTCCACACATCTCATTGGTTGATCGTGCACTGTTTATGGCATATGTGATATCATGTTGAACACCCTATCGACCCGCCACCCAAGTGAGCCCAACACACCCCCTCCACCCTCCTACCTCCCCCCCGAACACCAGTGTCCAAAGATGCTCATCGTCAGTGGGCAGTCGCTATTGCAAGCCCCCTCTGCGGGTATCAGGGGCACCCCTGCCTGTGGAGCGCAGGTTCCTCCCAGATCTACGTTGGGGGCTGCCCTGGACGGAACTTGCAACGGATGATGTCTCTGCCTGCTCACGTCCATGCATGTCCCTAAGGGTTTGTGAGAGCTCAGTGAGCACACGGCGCACTGCGGCAAGTTCGGCACATACGTCCTTGGACGTCGCATGCAGTTCCCCCCTCAGGCTCTCGGTGCTTCTCTCCATTTGGACTCCCAGGCTCTCGGTGCTACTCTCCATTTGTGCCCTTAGTGTCTCTGTACCTCTCTCCATTTCTGCCCTAAGTGTCTCAGTTGATGTTTCTATGTCTGCCTTAGTGCCCCCACATTCATCGGCATGGTCCTTGAGGAGCGTGGCCAGTTGCTGCTGTTGCACGATTAACTGGTCGAGGGACTGTTGCCTCTGCTGGGCCATGGCCATTTGCGGGGGTGTCACAGAGGGGCTGTTGACCTCATGTTGCCTTGCCACAGGGCTTGTGGGGGATGGCCAGTCGTCGTCTTGTGGGTGCCCCTGCGTGGTATCCTCATGTTGTACGGGATGGGACAGACAGGGGGATTGGGACTTACGGTGTTGTAAATTACGGTGGTCCGTGATGATGGTGACCGCGGGTCTTGCCCCAAGAAGATAATGTCTCCATGCCTTGAATGCTGCTTTAATCACCAGTAATTCCTTATCCGTGATTGCGTAGTTCAATTCGGGGGCAGAGAACTTTCAGGACCTGTTTACGGGTCCCATTGGTACAATACCGCTCCCATTGCTATGTTTGAAAGATCTGTTTCAACCACGTATGGCAGCTCTGGTCGTGGGTGTCGAAGAACTGGTGCTGTGGTAAATGCTAGTTTCAGCTTCCAGAAGGCTTCTTCAGCTTCTGTGGACCAATGGAATTTCTTGTTCTTTCTCAGCAGTGAACGAATTGGGTGTACAATTTGTGACCCTCTAGGAGTGGCAGGGTGTGGCAGGCAAGCCAGGCCTAGCCGGACCGTGCTGACATCTTCTTCTTGATACCGCAGTTCATCTTCAAGCCTTCCGGAACGCTGACATCTTCATCCTGGCACCGCAGCTCATCTTCAAATCTTCTGGGATGCTGAAATCTTCATCTTGGCACCGCAACACGATACGCTTCCTCAGCGACAGGTATAAATCGACGATAGAAATTAGCGAAACTGAGCACACTTTGTACTCCTTTCGTGGATGTTGGTGAAGGCCATTGGAGGATTGCGTCCATCTTTCCTGTGTCCATATGTATGCCCTGTGGTGTGAGCATGAAACCGAGAAATGCATCCTTGGTCACATGGAAGAAACATTTTTAAAGCTTGGCATACAATTGGTGTTGTCAAAGCTTCTCAAGAACTGCCCAGACATGACCAACATGTTCTTCCTTGGAATTTGAGTAGATGAGAATGTCATCTATGTAGACAAGTGAGAAAACATCCAATAGTTCACAGAGCACACCATTCATAAAGAATTGGAACGCCATGGGGGCGTTACATAACCCGAAAGGCATGACCTAGTATTCGAAGATGCCATATTTCGTGTGAAAGGCTGTCTTCCACTCGTCTCCTTTTTGACTCTCATAAGATGGTAGGCCACTCGTAAATCCAGCTTTGTGTAAATCTGAGAGTGTTTCACCTGATCCAGGAGTTCTGGTATAAGTGGTAAGGAGTATCAGTTTTTTACTTTGATCTGATTGATTGCTCTGTAGTCAATACAGGTTCTTAAGTCCCCCTCCCTTTTGGGCACAAAGAAGAGGGGTGATGAAGCAGGGGACTTGAATGGATGGATCAAACCGTTTTCCAGATACTGATCCAGGTAAATTCTAAGATGTTGGTTTTCCTGCTCTGTTAGAGCGTAAATCTGGCTGCAGGGAATCTGGGCTCCAGGTATGAGGTCTGTTTGGCAATTGTAGGTTCTGTGCAGGGGCAAAACGTTGGCTTGCTCTTTTTGGAAGACATCCTGGTAATCCAGGTACTCAAGTGTAAAGAGCCAGTGTAGCCTAGCACGATTCCTTTCTTTGTTTTCAGGTTGACAAAGTCTTTGTTGTAACAGGTGTCGGCACAATCTTGAGGAAAGGTCAGAACCTGTTTTCGCCAGTCGATCCTAGGATTATGGGTCTCCAGCCAAGACATTCCCAATATCATCTGGAACTGAGGAGCACTGAAGGGATCGAAGGTAATGTCCTTTTGATGCCCGTCCTGCAACAGAAGCTTGACTTTCTCTGTGTATTGTGTCACCGGGCAGCTGATAGCTGAGAATCATCCACTGCAGTGACATTTTCCGATATGTGCTTTTGTTGGAGAGGAAGGCATATTCGGGTAGCCAGATCTTGGTCAATGTAGTTACCCACAGTTCCACGTTGAAAGTACGCCTCCAAGGCATGTATCTTTGACGGTTGCTTGTGATTCACAAAAAGAACCGGAAGGACTAGATGTGAGGTCTGCACAGATTCCTTTTTCTTGCTCGCCAAGTGGACTCCTACGCTTGCCGGGCATTGGAGTTTCCCGAGTCCTGTACTTCTTTGTCGTTTTTGTCCGTTGCTCCAACTGTTTTCTTGGGTGGTTTTACCGGGCATTCACAGAGGAAGTGACCTGCTTTACCACAATATCAGAAGAGTTGTTGCTGCCTTCTTTTCTCTCTTTCCGCCTTGGTCAGAGGACTTTGTAAACTACCGATTTGCATTGGTTCCGACTGTTCGTGTGGTTTGGTCTGGTTCTCAAGGGGTTGCGCATAAACTGACCTTTCCTCTGTTCTTGCTCGATCCATTTTCCTATTCTGCAACCTATGATCAAGTTGCACTGTCAGGTCTATGTAGTCCGCACACCCCTCATGTGGGGTTCACAACAGTTGGTCTGGGGTAGGAGACGATTGCAGGTTGCAATGTAGGTTAATAGATCTTGATTCCCCTGTCTGAGTGACAATTTGTTGTCCAGAGCTTGTCCTTGAGTATATCGAGCAAACAATTTCTCCATCTCATGCTGAAAATCCCCAAAGTTCAGAAGCAAAGGATCATCTTGAATGACCTATGGTTTTGACCAGTCCGCCGTGTTGCCTCCTAGATATGAGAGCACCAAAGCAACTTTGACTTGATCATTAGGAAAGGCTCCTGGTCTGCATAAGAAATGAAGGTGACATTGGTTCATGAATGTGGCAAACTTGTTTGGATCGCCGGTGAAGCGTTTGGTGGGGCTAAAGACACTGCCCCTGAAAGGACCACCTGAACCGGTGTTGATTGCTGTAGCGTGGAAGAATGGGCTATCCCCGTCAAGGGAACCAGCCCTGCTTGTGCCTGTAGCATCTGTCTTGCCAAGTCATTGTTTTTTTCTCGAGTTACAATAAGATCCCTCCTTAATGCACTGGTTTCCTGCCTTGAAGCATGGACTTTAGCCCGTAATTCCCCTAGTAATTGGGCCAATTGGTCTGTCTATGAAGTTTCCATAACGCCCAGGCAGAGAGTCGCAGAGGCTTTGCGTTCTGTTACGCTCACCTGGTCTCTGCGGAGGCATCGGGGCACGGTTGCAGCCCTCCCAGGAGTTTAGATCACCCCCGTCCAGTCTTTCCCTCTGCAGATAAGCTGTGAGCGGTGGCAATTGGTGACACTGCTCCTGCGTGGATATGAGAAAATTTGAGTGCACTGATCAGTGACTATTGTGCCTCTCAAACCCTTCTACCCAAGGTGTGATTTCTGTGGGGATGTACCGGCCCATAGGGCTCACCTATTAATTATTGATGGTAAGCTCTCAATCCTGCTACTTCTGGAAGGGGCGCTTGTCGATGGGATCTAGTTCCTTCACTGATCCCTGGTAAGTAATAGTCCAGTCAAGCTGCGACTATGCTTCTCCTCTTGTCTCTTTCCCTTTCCGTTTTCTCTTTGCCTCTTCTCGTTTTGCATCTTGGTATTATTGCTCTCAATAATGCTGTTAATTTCTGAATAACGTTGTCTCTTCTGTTTTCTTCCCAATAGATGGAAATGTGGCTCAAAAGCCGCTGTGGGGAGCGGCACAGGGCCAGGAAGAATGTCAGGATCAACAAGGATGCGCACAGGTGAGAGCAGGTTCCCCAGTTGGTAAGTATGAAAGCAGGAAGCAGGATTTCCAAAGGTAAGTTTAATCCCAGGCGGCGGCGAGTGTTACGCTGCATAGAAGTCCAGAACAACGCTAAGCGTCTGCCTCAGGGATCGGAGCAGCTTATATAGCTGCGATCGTGGGCACACCAACTATGCCTGGCTTGCCTGCCGCACCCTGACACTCCTAGAGAGTCAGCACATGCAAGGCAACCCAATAGCAGCAGCAGCCACACGCAAGAGTACACGTGTGGCTGCTTTAATGATGGAAGTTCCCATGTTAAATGCACCTTGAACCCAAAATGAGGTGTTATGTCCAAAATAAAAGCGTTCTTGTCCCAATTAAATGTTCTTGCATATTACTATTCATGAGCCTGGAGCCAAAGGCGCCAGGATTGTGTCCATCCTGGGGCCCTGTGTATGGGGCCTTTTAATGTTTGCGTTCTTGGCCCGATGACCATGACAGGTTGGCCACAAAGTACATTCCATTCAAGGGTCCTAGAAGATTTAATCCCAAGTTTTTGGTTCCTTATGCTATATCTGCAGTAATTAATCCTGTAGCAATGGCATTGGAGCTAGCCTCCATGTCTCTCTCCTTAAACCAGTCCAACCAGACACACAGTTTCAGATTCCACCAACTCCAGTATTGGTCAATAATGCACCAGAGTATGAGGTTAAGAACATCTTGCACTCCAAACTCGTGAAACATACACTGTACTATTTGATAGATTGGAAAGGGTATGGGCCTCAGGATCGCACATGGGAACCTGCCTCAGATTGATGAGACTACTCAACCAAACCGGTACCCGATTGTCATCCCTTGCGGGGGGTTGATGTCATGATCACTGGGGTAGCCCAGAAGGATGTATACATCTGCACTCACAGGTCTAATGTGCACACAACAATCAGGGTTAAAAGGACCAGGAAGAAAGCAGGCTGGACCTCATTATGGCATGATTGGCGCTCCAATACCCATTAAATGAGTTCACATATGGGCCCTTTAAGATGGTCACCACTGGAGGGCATTTTGAGTCAACCAACAGTGCTGACAAGTGTGCCATTCACATCTATGTGGAGAGGCTGTCTAGTTCGCAAGGGTGGGCCTCCTATTTAAGCCCCACCCATGTGTGCAGCCTCGCTTCACGTTGCACTGCTTATAGCAGCGAGACACCGTCGGCTCCGGAATTCCAGAGTTATCTCTGAGGTATTTTCTGCTCATCGTTACTTACCTGACTACATTCTGCAGACCACTCCATCAGCTGATCCAGCCCCACGGCGAAGTGTGCACTCGGCTCCAGCTTCAGGAAACTCTGACTTCGGACCTGCAAGGAAAGAAGAATTCAACAGAAGGTCAGCTGTGACACACGCTCATTTCATTGCTAAGCTACTGCAAGCGCAACTGTCTCACATTGTATGGACAAGTGTTAAATTGTACGTTAGCCGCACCTGCATCAAACAGAGGCTGATTACTCACTCTCCCAAGGCATACAATAGCCTTGTAGCATCACACATTCAAAAGTGCTGCTAGATACATTCCAACCACTCACTAAGCAGCCCCCGCATTCTAACTGCAAGCTGACTATGATCACAAGTTAAAGACATTACAGGCATCATGTTTACCACAGAATTCTGGAGTCATTGCAACAAGGTGCTAAAGACACCCCCACTGCATTACTAATATTTAACTCCAAAGACATTACCAAGGCATTAAGGCAGATTGCTCTGAAACTGAAGAGCACACCTCTCAACAATCTAACAACACTGTGGAAGTCAGCAAGCCACAGCAGGACTGGGCTTCTCAACAGTGAATTAACTGGAGCAACACTCGTACTACCCCCCTGCCCCTGCGTCAAACAGCTGGACAGAGATCGCCATAAATCAAACTCTAATGTGAGGGTAGTGGATTTAGGGGGAAAGGTGGGCTGGAAACAGATGGGTAGTCACCTCATGCTTTTGACACACATATTCTTGTTCTAGGAAGGCCCTAACCAACACCAGCTGTGAGTCATCCAGAGGTATTAGCTGACCTTAGACTGCACTACTCAATCTAGCATTGTTCCGTGAGTCCAAGTGCTCCTTGAAGAGTCCAAGGTAAGCATTTACACGTCCCCGGCCTCCCTCCTGAGGTTGCTCAGGGCACAGGCCGTATCCGTGTCAGTCTTGATTGCCTGAAGAGATTAATCGCCTGCCTTGCCGAAAAGATTATCTGTATCGAATGGCATATCTAGGACCCTCATCTGGACCTCTTGTCTGAGGTTGGGGGCCTTGAGCCAGCCACGACAACGAAGGCAAACTCTGTTTCCCATCTGGCGGAACCCCTTGTCCACAATGTACAGGGCCATGGAGATGGTGTGGTCCGACACCACCTCACTTTCGTGAAGGATCTCCATTGCTTCTACTGGCTTGTCCTCAGGGAGGAAATCCAGGATCTGATCTATCTTGTACCATAGCTCCCGGTCGTACCTGGCCAGGATTGTTAAGGCGTTGGCCGCTTTGACGTTGTCGTCGCTGAGTAAATGACCTTCCATTCCACGGCATCCAATTTCTTCCCCTCGCCGTATGGGGGGACATAGGTTGACAATGACGGGTTGGACGCCTTCTTCCAAGCTGCAGCCAAGTCCACAAAGTCCGGTGATGGTTGTGACTGCAGACATTTGGGTGCAGAATCCGGCACCCAGTCTTTCTTTTCAAGTTGGTCCCTCTTCATGGGGGATGAGGCGAGGTTACTCAGAAGTGCCAGTCCCTCGTCCCAGACATCGCCCAGGAGCGGTACCGACAGAATGGTCTTCCTTTTTACCTCCTGACGCTGATACAGGAAACCTTTCTTTTTCTTCTCTTCCGGGGTATGCTGGAAAAGTTCCGATTTATGGGCGATCATGGAGTGGAAGGATCCCACTTCATCCGTGGAGAAGCCTGTGGTAGCAGAGAGATTCCACCATCGTCGTCGGTGTCTGATATCACCTCGTACATCCCTGAATCCCTAGGACGGAGGGCAGTGACGGTTGGAGTGGAGGCATAGGATGTCTCCTCCTTTTCTTCGGCGGTGGTGGCCCCCATGTCAATGGGGTTGTCGCTGGTGGTGTCGTTGGTGCTGCTCTCGGCATCCTCTTCTGAATCTCCGACACCAGTGTGTGAAAGGTCAAGAGAATATCCTGCAGCAGATCTCTGGTAGGTGCCTAGGGAACATTATCGCTGGGCCCAGCGCCTCTGTCGTCGCCCCAGCTACGTCATCCTCGTAATCACCACCTCCGGCGGTCAACTCCTTGACATTCTAGTGGTCGTTGTCATCAATCTTCCTCTCCGGAGTCTTCACCACTAGTTTGGCTGAAGCCTCTCATCTGGAAGGAAGAGCCACCCTGACTGCCACCAGGGTACCCTGGACTGGGTAGCCCCGTTTCGGATTCGAGAGGGTGGCAGCAACCAGCTCGATAGAAGAGAACATTTTGGGCTGTCACCTGGGCCGTAACTGGCAGCAAGGACACCCTGTCCTGCTTGGCCTTCTCAGTGTTCTCTTGCAGCCTCCCCGGGGTAGCTGACTTTCTCTTCGACAAAGAGCTGGAGCGATGGCTGGAGATTGAGGCTGATGAATGCGCTCTGACAGTCGCGGGACCCCGAATTAAGCAGACTTGTGGTGCTTGTCCTTGTCTTGGGCCCCTGCGGTTGTAGCACCCTCAAAGGTCTTAGAAGCCCCATCTGGCTGGCTGGATCCATATGAAGCATGTCCCTGTGGACCACATGGGGTAGAGGCCCTGGCCTTCAGCCACGCCGCCAGTTGGACGTGCCGATCCTTCATCGTGCGCTTGGAGAAGCCACAGCAGATCTCTCAATCTTCTTCCTTGTGCATCGGGTGAAGACAATACAATAACTGGGAATGTGTATTGTCCGTGAAAACATTCAGCAAACAGCAGCTGGTGCAGAGCTTGAAGAGGGAAGCCTCATCCTATTTCTCCTCTGACATGATCCGGATCAGTGTAGGCCTGATGGCCTTCTGGAAACTTCCAAGAAGAAACACTTGATGATATTGCCCTTGAAGGGTGGTGAAAGATGCCGAAAGTTGGGTCCCCGTTAATCGGATGAATAAACGATGGAGCACACGGGGTCAATTGAACAAACATAGGGTTTTCCTAACCAAAAAAGAGTGAAAAATGCAGAACACTCGATGAGCAAAACACGAGGACTCACAACACTCTAACGTGCGGAAAAAATCTGAAGATGGCTGCCAGAGGAAGGGGTTAGGTAGGGGGCAATCATTTGCTGGGGGCAGTATGACCCAGAGCTCAGGGATTGGTTTATAGAAAGACAGTTTATAAACGAAAGTGTATCTGATTTTTCTTTTACCGAGGATTCCTGGCCTACCAACGGGGAATATACATGAGCATGTGAATCCATGCCAAGCCCCATGCTGGAGAAATGTGCGGCTGAAGCCGAGGTTATGGGAACATGAAATGCAGTAAAAAAGCTATAAGTGGGTAGAAAAAAATGCAAATGCCATCAGGGTAGAGGTGGCAGGATGGCTAGAGGGCAGTAAGTGAAATTTGGGAGTTAGAGGAGTAAAAAGGACCTAGTTTGCAACACAAAGCTTTCTGTAGCCTTGTCTATAGTCACGAATAGCCGACATCTCACAGAAAACTGCGTCATAGAAGAAGCATGTGTTGTGGGTGGAAAGGGAGAGGGCAGGGAAGGTGAGGAGGCCATCTGAGGAGTGAGGGGAGCTGGCACAGATGAGAGGGGAACTTGGTGAGGTTTGGGGGCAGGAAAGCATTTTCTTTCCAGCAGTGTTGCTGATATTCGCGGCTATATCACAGGCTACAATGGCCTACAGATAGCAGAGGGTATGTATAATTTTGTAATCATGGCTATATAGTTTGGGGTGTTAGTGTTTTATGTTTTTTGGAATGTACTTTGTCTAGGCATAATGACGTTGGGGGTGAAAAATATTAGAGTGTCTTTTTTATATTGGATGTGTGTTTTCAGACTTTTGACTAGGTGAGACTTTGGAGAGAGATGGAAGAAAATAGTTTAACAAAATGAATATAAAAATGAGCAATTGTACTCTAGTTTTAGATGTGCCATACAATGTATTTTAGGTTGTGTATTCTCATGAGTAGTGTTGTTCTGTAAGTAAGATTTTAGTATAAAACTTGAAGTCAGGCCCCCTTTTAACTGACCTTTGTAGACGTGGTAATGGCAATAGTCAATGAACTGTAGCCGCAGGTATTCAACAAAGGTAGCAGGTGCCCCTCTCTCAGAAGAACAAGGCATGATAATCTGTTCAGTGGTTGTTAACCACATTGAGAGTTCACAGCCATCTGCTTTTTGCTCACTGTACCTTTCACAGATGGGAAATACCCATTTGCATATCAGTCTTTGTCCCACCCACATGGGCAGTCCAGCACCGAAATGCTATGGCAATTCCTCTCTGAACAAGAGTACCAACAGCAACCCCATACACATGTTTCAGCCTTGTTGGGCATCATCAGTGAGGTGAAGCAGAGCCTCTCTAAGCACAGTGAGCAGGGAGTCCACATCTGGTTGCCCCCAGGTAACCTAGGTTGACCAACGGCAAGTTCCTTCAAAGAATTCAACAAAGGTAGCAGGCCCCCCTCTTCCGGAGGAACAAGGCATGATAACCTGATAACCTGTTCAGTGGTTGTTAACCACCTTGAGAGTTCACAGCCATCTGCTTTTTGCTCACTGTACCTTTCACAGATGGGAAATACCCATTTGCATGTCAGTCTTTGTCCCACCCACATGGGCAGTCCAGCACCAAAATGCTATGGCAATTCCTCTCTGAACAAGAGTACCAACAGCAACCCCATACACGTGTTTCAGCCTTGTTGGGCATCATCAGTGAGGTGAAGCTGAGCCTCTCTAAGCACAGTGAGCGGGGAGTCCACGTCTGGTTGCCCCCAGGTAACCTAGGGTGACCAACCCCAAGTTCCTTCAAAGAATTCAACAAAGGTAGCAGGTGCCCCTCTCTCAGAAGAACAAGGCATGATAACCTGTTCAGTGGTTGTTAACCACATTGATAGTTCGCAGCCATCTGCTTTTTGCTCACTGTACCTTTCACAGATGGGAAATATCCATTTGCATATCAGTCTTTGTCCCACCCACATGAGCAGTCCAGCAACGAAATGCTATGGCAATTCCTCTCTGAACAAGAGTACCAACAGCAACCCCATTCACGTGTTTCAGCCTTGTTGGGCATCATCAGTGAGGTGAAGCAGAGCCTCTCTAAGCACAGTGAGCAGGGAGTCCACGTCTGGTTGCCCCCAGGTAACCTAGGGTGACCAACCCCAAGTTCCTTCAAAGAATTCAACAAAGGTAGCAGGCGCCCCTCTCTCGGAAGAACAAGGCATGATAACCTGTTCAGTGGTTGTTAACCACATTGAGAGTTCGCAGCCATCTGCTTTTTGCTCACTGTACCTTTCACAGATGGGAAATATCCATTTGCATATCAGTCTTTGTCCCACCCACATGGGCAGTCCAGCACCGAAATGCTATGCCAATTCCTCTTGAACAAGAGTAAAAACAGCAACCCCATACTCGTGTTTCAGCCTTGTTGGGCATCATCAGTGAGGTGAAGCTGAGCCTCTCTAAGCACAGTGAGCACGGAGTCCACGTCTGGTTGCCCCCAGGTAACCTATGGTGACCAACCCCAAGTTCCTTCAAAGAATTCAACAAAGGTAGCAGGCGCCCCTCTCTCGGAAGAACAAGGCATGATAACCTGTTCAGTGGTTGTTAACCACATTGAGAGTTCGCAGCCATCTGCTTTTTGCTCACTGTACCTTTCACAGATGGGAAATATCCATTTGCATATCAGCCTTTGTCCCACTCACATGGACAGTCCAGCACCGAAATGCTATGGCAATTCCTCTCTGAACAAGAGTACCAACAGCAACCCCATACACGTTTCAGCCTTGTTGGGAATCATCAGTGAGGTGAAGTTGAACCTCTCTAAGCATAATGAGCAGGGAGTCCACGTCTGGTTGCCCCCAGGTAACCTAGGGTGACCAACCCCAAGTTCCTTCAAAGAATTCAACAAAGGTAGCAGGCGCCCCTCTCTCGGAAGAACAAGGCATGATAACCTGTTCAGTGGTTGTTAACCACATTGAGAGTTCACAGCCATCTGCTTTTTGCTCACTGTACCTTTCACAGATGGGAACTATCCATTTGCATATCAGTCTTTGTCCCACCCACATGGGCAGTCCAGCACCGAAATGCTACGGCAATTCCTCTCTGAACAAGAGTACCAACAGCAACCCCATACATGTGTTTCAGCCTTGTTGGGCATCATCAGTGAGGTAAAGCTGAGCCTCTCTAAGCACAGTGAGCAGGGAGTCCACGTCTGGTTGCCCCCAGGTAACCTAGGGTGTCCAGCCCCAAGTTCCTTCAAAGAATTCAACAAAGGTAGCAGGTAATAGTCAATGAACTGTAGCCGCAGGTATAATTAAAAAATGTTTTTGTTATTAGTTATTGTATTTTTGTATTTATGTATGTGAGTAGTCCTTAAAAGGACTTATTTGGGGTACATTTCCTTAATCGGTTAGGTGTACTCTGTCATGTCTATAGAAATTGGCCATGTAAAACTGTATGTTGTTGTTCTCAATCCATAATTGGTTGTGGTCTGTCATGAATACTGAAACGGCTTTATTAACATTTCTCCAGGTTTTCTCAATTGTACCTTTAAATCTGGTGTTGCATTTCCATTTTTGCCTCTGAGTGAGATTGGAAAAGACAAAGATGGTCTGAGGAAAATGTTCCATTAGTTTTCCCATGTCTTGTTTCAACATTAAATTAAGGGTCACACCTCGTACATTCCCCAAATCATTACCATCACAATGAATTAGTATGACACCTGGGTGCCCTGTACTTCTCAGACTTAACAATTTTGGATAAACCGGCACCAACGCATTCCACGCAATTCAAACAATTTATTTGTAAAATCTATCAAGCCTAGGTCCATGTTAATATTTTGTTTCTCACAAAAAGCTATCAACCAAAACAGCCATCTGTCTCCAATTAGCCACACAGTTTTCAAACCAGTCATGATATCTGCAGTATTTCTCTGTTTCCAGGAAAAAAATTCCTAGTTTGAATTTCTAGTAGTTTGTATAAGCATGGTATGTATGATGTGTGTGTGTTGTACTTTCTAAATGGTTGATGGTGCTGTTGTTAGTATTCGCGGCTTTCCAACTGCTGATCAGCGTGTGGCATTGCTAATCGTCCACAAGCCCCCCTTGCAGCTGCGGCTATATTTTAGAAAGTGACACGTCATGTGTTTGTGGACATGGGGTAGCCACAGCTACCCAAAATTCTGGGTGGGGTGTCATCCCTTTATGCATTGAGTGTTTTGGGTTGGGGGATTATAAGAGAATAGTGGAGTGGAGGAGGACCACGAGGAGTGGGGGGGTGATGGTAGGCATGTTGGGGACAGTTTTTGGAGTTTGGAGTGGAAATGCAAATTTGAATTTGTAGTACTTGCGAATAGCCACGGCTATCGGCAAATGTGCAGGGGGGGGCTCTTTTATAACCACGTCTATAAAAAGCAAGTGCATAAGTGTGTCGATACTTTTCTGCATTTCATTGATTGCAGCAGGTATATTTAAAGCTGTGTTCTAAATATACATTTTCTGTGCAATAATCAAATGTTCATGTGGATGATATAGTACATAATTTTATTTGTGTGTCTTATTTTCTGTACTTAGTTTTTCACTTATTTGATTTGAAGGTTTGTAGGCCAATTTAGTTTGATTAGCGGCTTGCTGGAAAATGTGCTTGTAGCCGTGGCTACAAATCAAGAACTTTAGCCATGTCCAAAAGCCGCAGCTATGAAAGATAGTAGGTGGGGTAAATATGGGTTTGTGTCAGTGTCATTGGTTTTTATTGGTTGTTGTTACTTTTGCATTTGTGTAGGGTTTAGTGATAGCAAGCAAAACAAATCCCACAAAACAGCTTCCTCCCTTTAAGCTATGAGTTTGTTCTTGGTATCCGCCTGACACATACACAACCAACCGTTTTAGAATTAAGGTGGGCATGCAAGGTTTTTCCAAAAAATATACATATGTTAATGTCTATAAATTCATAAAACACAATCATAAAAAGATCACATTCTTTTAAAAAAAAAGAACCCCAATGGTTCACAAAACTGCATCATTCCTCTGAGAACACCATTTCATTTCAGTGTGTAGGCATCAAAATACATTTTTCCATATTTGTCAATCAAGACATAACATATGCCCACAATCAATCATGTATTTTCAGTGAAAAATTCCCTTTTTAAGGGGGAAATAGGTGTGTCAACACTAGACATGTGTTTCTAGAACCTATATGTAGTTTCGAAATACAATCAGATTAATTTTTCTTTGCATTTCCCATAGGTTCAGTCTTCAGGACACTCTTTAATTTCATCACGCGATCATATTACACGTGTCGCATACTAGGAACATGATGTGCTCCCAAACAATCTAAAAAGTTAAAACAAACACACATTGATATTAATATCATGTGTGACTTTGTGTATTATGTCAAAAAAGCGGATATACCAAACACATATTCTACTATTTCTTTGAAGCCTAAGGGTTATCTCTAAGTAACACTCTAATCAAAACTGAATCTACTTATCCACCAAAACATGTATTCAGTGTCCATTATTACTATTTCTATGTCAATTCAGAAGTTAGCCTTTACTTGCATACTACGGTCTATACCAACATTTCTTTAAACATTTTTCATGTAGAGCGGTTTTGTATGATAACACAGGCACTATCTGTGTCATTACAGATGATAACCTTTGCTTCCATTTAGCGCCCAAAATGTATTCACCATTCTATTTGAGAGCCATGGTTATCTTACATATCAAAAGTTTAGTCACTCGCAGACATCAAAAGTCCTATCTAGTTACCTCCTATTTTCCTTTCTAATACAGCCACCTGGGTTATATCAAAAGGTCGAGTCACCAGTGTGATGTAATGCTGCTATTCCTTGGAATTACAGGGACAAACAGCGTATCTACGATCAAAAACGGAATGAACGCAGAGTTACTAACCAATGGTTTTTAACCTGACCCATCTATCTCATTAGTAATTTAATTAGTCTTATCGGAAGAAGGAAATAGATTGTTCACATCCTCTTCTCATGGTATTAAATACACAATACTGTTCTCTCCTACTAGGTCTTGAATCAAAGATGTATATGTCACTGGACCTGAAAGAGCAAGGTGCCGCGGGTCAGTAACGCTACTTATGTATGGCGCCAACCCCCTCTCTATTTTTCAAATTTACCTTGATCGGACCATTGTGTCACGCCGTCTTTCTCGCCTTCAGCTTGGGCGTCCGTTTTCTTCAAATCGAGTTTGCATCTGTGAGCTAGTCATGTGATCTATATAGACCATGTGTACATGCTCACATCATTGTATTGTTGTGTTTCTATTAGTTGTCCGCATCTGGCACTTCTAACCTGAAGAGGCTCATGGGTATTGTATTCTCAAAGGTGGCGATGTAGCTACATACGCAACGCCATTCTGAACAGTATAAATTAAACGAAATCTATGATTTTTACAATCGTGATTTTTAGGGATTTCCTATAATCATGTTCTACACATTCTACAGCTTTTAACATTTCATTTTATAGCATGTGAGTTGTATACATGCCCGTTGTGTTTTTTCGCTCAAAATACAAAAATAATCAGAAGTGGACCATCAATTGCTCCAAGGCAACACCAGACAGGCACAACTGATCGGATAAAATTGAATTGCCCATCTGCACAAAATCATTGTGTGGTCTTATTTCTAATTGCACAACTCCAACATAGCAAACATTGGCCCTCATTACGACCCAGGCGGTAAGTTACCGCCTGGGTCGTACCATTACCACCATGGTGTAAACTACGTTTACACCATGGTGGATGGCAGATTTACCGCCCCATTCCAAGGTGAGTGGGGCGGTAAATCCCCATTTCCCATTTTACCCTTCCCCATTCCCATTTTTGCCCCATAGGGCATAATGGGAATGGGGAAAGGTGCTAATTACGCCACCGTAAATTACGGTGGCGTAATTAGCACCAAGGTCCCTTTGCGGCATGGGTTTTAACGCCTGCAAAAAGCAGGCGTTAAAATCACCATCCCGCAAAGGGACCTTGGAATCAGGCGTTAAGGGTCGTGGCCGTTTACGGCGCCGTAAACCCCTTAACGCCTGGGTCCTAATGAGGGCCATTATATCTTAGATGGAAACCGCCATGTTGGAGTGATGTAGACCAGTAGCTGTTGTCAAAAACCTACCCCTTTGGGACAGAGTGAATGGTCCATTAAAGTACATTTTGGTGTTTTATATTATGTCCGCAAGGTTATTTGTACATTCTTCAATGTACAAATAACCCCCACTCTATGGCAATGTTAAGGTAATCTTTAACCGTATTAAGATCAAAAATCAATTTCTGTTCTATTCTTTTCAATTTCAAGTCCCTATCTCCCCCTCTTGGATGGGGTCCAATTGTCTGAATAATAGACCAATGGATGTCCTCATGGGTGTGTTTGGCTAATTTGAAATGCGCCACTAGTGGTTTATCGGGTACGTTGTTCTTGACACAGGACCTGTGTTTGCAGATCCTTTGTCATATGGGTCTCTTTGTTTTTCCTATATACAGCAAACCACATGGACATTTAATCACATAAATAGCCCATTTTGTATTGCAATTAGAAAAATTCTTCCACTTCCTGCCTTTTAGGTCTATTTCTTTTGTGTTTGATGTAAGACTACATACAGAGCATATACCGCATTTAAAGTGGCCTATAACCGGTTCTGTATTCCACAAAGTAGACTGAGTGTGATCTATTTTGGGATCCACTGCTTTGTATGTATGGACTAATTTATCTCACAAGTTTGTCATGCGATTGAAAGCAAATCGTGGTTTTTATTTTAAAATCCTCTGTATTGATCATCTCCCAATTCTTGATTATACTTCGCCGTAATGCATTACTAATGGGCGAAAATGTTGACACACAGGTAATTTTATCTTCTTTTGCCCCTAGTTGTTTTCTAAGGCAGTCCTGTCTGTTGATATTCCTGGCTCTTTTGAAAGATCTCCGTATTACTTGTGGATGGTACCCCCGTGCTTTCAATCTTATGGATAGGTCTTTGCTGTTTGTATCGAAGTCTTCTCTGAGAGTGCAATTCCTTCTAATGCGCAAGAATTGACCAAATAGTAAATTTTCACGCAGACTTGCTGGATGGTAACTATTAAACAATAAAAATGAATTTTTGTCAGTAGGTTTTCTAAAGAGCGTCGTGCCCACAGTGTTATTATCGCCCTTGTCGATTTCTAAATCTAGAAAAGAAATCTTCTTGACACTAGACGACATTGTAAAGTTGATGCAAGGGTTCTTGTTGATTCCGCCTTGTAAGAAACAATTCCAAGTCTTGAGCACTCCCAGACCAAAGCATGAAGACATTGTCAATATACCTATGCCACGTTTTCATCAGATGTTTAAATGGGTTGTTGTCTGCATATACAGAGCGACTTTCTAAGTCGTCCATAAAGAGATTTGCCAAGTCTGGGATAAAAGTGGAGCCCATACTGGTGCCGTGTTGTTGCAAATAAAAAGTGCCATTAACAATAAAATAATTGTTAGTTAATGCTAATTTAATACACTCTGTAATGAAATTGGAAGGGACCATCTTGTCTTCTCTCTTCTCCAGAAATGTGTGCATGATGTTAATGCATTTCATCTGAGGAATTCTGGTATAGAGAGCCTCCACATCCAGTGTAACCAAGATGTCATCTGCTGTTATTGCTACATTTTCCAAGATATGGATCATATGTGTTGTGTCCTGAATATATGAACGCATATCAGTAACAAAAGGTCTCAAGAAGAAATCAGTGTAAATTGAGAGTGGTTATAGAATAGACCCAATTGCTGCCACAATAGGTCACCCCGGCGGGCAGACTGGGTCTTTATGCATTTTGGGCAGGCAGTATCAGGCCGGGATGATTGAATTATGTTGGATCAGAAAAGACTTTTCATCACTATAGATCCACCCTTCGGTTTGTGTCAGTTTCATTGTTTGTTATTTGTTGTTGTTACTTTTGCATTTGTGTAGGGTTTAGTGATAGGTTGTGCTAAAATGTGTTAGCCATCTTAGTTTTATTGGTATATAGTTCTCTTTTTTGGGTGTTTGTTTTGGAAAAGTATAAAAGCCACTATTTTCTTCAGTTTCGTCCCTTTGATTCCTGAACTGGCATTGTGCACATGGCAGGAGTGTGGCTGATGTGAATATAAGTGTTAGTCTTTATTTACACATTTGAAGGTTTATTTTCAGTGCTGTGTGTGTTAGTTGTAGTGACCAATGCTATCAGATGGTGTTCATTATTATTTTCTTCATTTGCTGTTCTTGTACTTTTAAGCATTTTGAGATATGCAGTACTTGTAGGTGTTTGGAGTGTTCAATTGCTGGTGTTGTGCTAGTTCATTTTTGTAATGTGCTTATTTTTGCATTTTCTTGTAGCTGCATTGTTGTCATCATCACAGTGGATTTGCATTAGATGTTGCACAGTTAACTCCCATGAAAGGTACACCTATATTCAAAAGATAGTGGTACTGCTGCATATGAAAGTAGGAGATGTATGGAAATCCTTCTCAGTGACCTTTGCAGTATTTATCACAATTTTTCACATGGAGTGGAATATCTCCCTTTTATTAACTGTGGAATCTCCCTTGGCTACCCATTCGCGGCAACGTCCACACAAGACTTTCATCACTAAATCTGGGAAGAGTTATGCGGCAGTGCCCCTGGTGAATGCGAACTTGGTTATGATACTGCTGTTGAAGTTTAGAAAAAAAGGGGGGAAAATAAATTTCCACTTAAAAAAACAACTAACTATGACAGGTAATCTGGTGTTCTGCGATTAAATTCCACTGTTCGCTAAATGTGGCATCTTCCTTAACTACCGAGTTGCAGCATTTTGTACACACGACTTTCATAATGGTTAGATTGGGTGTCATACGAGAAGAGTTTGTGTACTGGATACCACTGCTGATGTATAGGCTTTATTTACAATTGGATTTGTTGATGCACTGGTGGATGTAGGTTATATAGGTGGTGCTGATCGCCTTCTATGCAAGGAATGGGCCCTATGCATTTTTCTTTTGTGATGTTCATGTGCTTTAATATAGTTATCATCAACCTCATTCCAATGGATTTGCACTAGATGGTTAATCATAATAGATGTTCCCAGGCTTTGAGATGGACCATCTGAAGGCCCACGTGCGTAGAGTTTTATTCCAGAAGGTGCACAGTACCTACTGTGGCTCTATTCAGGAGAAGTTCTTTCACTATGAAGAATCACCAACTGTCAGCTGTTTTTTTCATTGTTGTGTACTTCTTCCTTGGTAGTGAAGGATTGTTGACCCAAATGATGTTGTTGTCACTACTCAAGCTCTCATGTCCAGACATGTTGGAATGTCTTAGTAGGAAGGAAAAAGTAAAACTTTCAAAAAGACAAGTGAAAAAGACAATGTTGCAAAAAATGGAAAAGTAAAAAAAAAAGGAAAAGTAGTTTGATAAACTTGATCTTTTTGGTAACTTGTTCTCCAGGTTTACTCATTCTATCCAATTTTCACTTGTTCTCCAAGTACTTATTCTACCCTATTTTCTCTTGTTCTCCAAGTTTACCTGACCTTCCACCCCTTTGTCCTGCATGCAACTAGTATAATGTTCTTTGTTTATTTTCACCCAGTTTATATATCCTTGTTTGTTTTTTGTAGTGATATCTTCTTATTGATTTTTATATTGTTGTATGGGTTTTTTAATCCAGGTTGGCTTTTTCCCCCAATGACCCAATGATTAGTATGTGCAATGAGAACATCTATCTTTTATATAGTGCATATGATGCACTGCATATAAAATGTGAGGTTCATAAAACTATGTGTATTACATTATGTTTATTAAAGTGTGTGTGTCATTGAACTGATTCTGTTTTCTTGTTTTCAGATAGGAGGATATTATATATTTTATTAAACATAGATGTATAGCCGCTGCTACGGTTTAGCCCAATGTGCTATTGGTATTTGGAGACGCTAGTAACAGCAGCAACGACTGAGGGGGTGTCCTAGGCACAATTCCGATGACACATACCCCTGGCTATAGCTGTAATGTGTGAAAAGTGCATTCTTTACGTACTCCTTTTTTACTGTGTCTGTTGTTATAAATATTTTGCATTAAATTTGTGGAAAGAAAACATGCAATCACATACCCGCGGTTATAAGATTTGGGGTGTAATTGGATTTTTTGGTAACCGTGGCTATACATATTTTTTGAGAAAAAAAAATTACCAGGGTAATTCATAGAATTTTGCAGAAAAGTGTCGCAAGCGGCTGGCGCAGAGTGTCCGCGTGCGATTGTCTGCGCCAGGCGCGTGTGCCAAAACCGATTTCCGCGCACAGCGTATTCATGGATTTTAGGCTCCCAAACCAGCCGTGGTGCAGAGTATCACAGCGACCCTGCAGCAGCGCCAGTAACGCCCCCAAGAACGCCCTCGCGCAAGGAAAAGCCATCAAAATCGCTAAATCATCGCAAAGGGCTGCGCTAACCCTGGACCAGTTTACAGGGCTGCCAAACAAGGAACGCAAAGCGGGTAACGTTCATATCAGGGGTACGCGGGAAGTTTTACATGCGATTAGCCAGGGTACGTGTATGACAGGGGTACGCGTGAAGTTTTACATGCGATTAGCCAGGGTACGTGTATTACAGGGGTACGCGGGAATTATCACACGCGATTTGGCTGGGTACGTGTATGACAGGGGTACGCGTGAAGTTTTACACGCGATTAGCCAGGGTACGTGTATTACAGGGGTACGCGGGAATTGTCACACTCGATTTGGCTGGGTACGTGTATTACAGGGGTGTGCAGGAATTATCACACGCGATTTGGCTGGGTACGTGTAGTACAGGGGTGCGCGGGAAGTTACACACGCGATTAGGCTGGGTGGGTCCTCACAGGTGTTCCCTGTACACCCTCCACGGCCCCTGCAGGCAGCCCACAAAACAGGGGACTACCCTGCACACCTGCTCATGTCTCCCACCCCCCACCCCCGCCCAGCAGTGTGGGGCACCCTCCACCAGGCCCCCACTCATGTCCCCTATCACCCCCAGCCACCAAGGGCAGCCCCCACCAGGCTCCCACCCATGTCTACCACCACCCCCACCCCCCAGCACTGTGGGGCAGCCTCCACCAGTCCCCCACTCATGTCTCCCACCACCCCCACCCCCCAGCCACCATGGGCAGCCCCCACCAGGCCCCCACTCATGTCTCCCACCCACCCCCCCAGCCACCATGGGCAGCCCCCACCAGGCTCCCACCCATGTCTACCACCCCCCAGCCATCATGGGCAGCCCCCACCAGGCCCCCACTCATGTCTCCCACCACCCCCACCCCCCCAGCAGTGTGGGGCACCCTCCACCAGGCCACCACCCATGTCTCCCACCACCCCCACCCCCCAGCCACCATGGGCAGCCCCCACCAGGCCCCCACTCATGTCTCCCACCACCCCCACCCCCCCAGCAGTGTGGGGCACCCTCCACCAGGCCCCCACCCATGTCTCCCACCACCCCCACCCCCCAGCCACCATGGGCAGCCTCCACAAGGCCCCCACTCATGTCTCCCACCCACCCCCACCCCCCAGCAGTGCAGGGGCAGCCTCCACCAGGCCCCCACTCATGTCCCCCTGCACCCCCACCCCCCAGCATCCAGGGGCACCCTCCACCGGGCTCCCACCCATGTCTACCACCACCCCCACCCCCCAGCCACCATGGGCAGCCCCCATCAGGCCCCCACCCATGTCTCCCACCACCCCCACCCCCCAGCCACCATGGGCAGCCCCCACCAGACCCCCACTCATGTCTCCCACCCACCCCCACCCCCCAGCAGTGCAGGGGCAGCCTCCACCAGGCCCCCACTCATGTCCCCCTGCACCCCCACCCCTCAGCATCCAGCGGCACCCTCCACCGGGCTCCCACCCATGTCTACCACCATCCCAACCCAACAGCCACCATGGGCAGCCCCCATCAGGTCCCCACCCATGTCTCCCACCACCCCCACCCCCAGCCACCATGGGCAGCCCCCACCAGGCCCCCACTCATGTCTCCCACCCTCCCCCCCCAGCCACCATGGGCAGCCCCCACCAGGCTCCCACCCATGTCTACCACCCCCACCCCCCAGCCACCATGGGCAGCCCCCACCAGGCCCCCACTCATGTCTCCCACCACCCCCACCCCCCCAGCAGTGTGGGGCACCCTCCACCAGGCCCCCACCCATGTCTCCCACCACCCCCACCCCCCAGCCACCATGGGCAGCCCCCACCAGGCCCCCACTCATGTCTCCCACCCACCCCCAACCCCCAGCAGTGCAGGGGCAGCCTCCACCAGGCCCCCACTCATGTCTCCCACCCACCCCCACCCCCCAGCCACCATGGGCAGCCCCCACCAGGCCCCCACCAATGTCTCCCACCACCCCCACCCCCCAGCCACCATGGGCAGCCTCCACCAGGCCCCCACTCATGTCTCCCACCCACCCCCACCCCCCAGCAGTGCAGGGGCAGCCTCCACCAGGCCCCCACTCATGTCCCCCTGCACCCCCACCCCCCAGCATCCAGGGGCACCCTCCACCAGGCTCCCACCCATGTCTACCACCACCCTCACCCCCCAGCCACCATGGGAAGCCCCCACCAGGCCCCCACTCATGTCTCCCACCCACCCCCACCCCCCAGCCACCATGGGCAGCCCCCACCAGGCTCCCACCCATGTCTACCACCACCCCCACCCCCCAGCAGTGCAGGGGCAGCCTCCACCAGGCCCCCACTCATGTCTCCCACCCACCCCCACCCCCCAGCCACCATGGGCAGCCCCCACCAGGCTCCCACCCATGTCTCCCACCACCCCCACCCCCCAGCAGTGTGGGGCACCCTCCACCAGGCCCCCACCCATGTCTCCCACCACCCCCACCCCCCAGCCACCATGGGCAGCCTCCACCAGGCCCCCACTCATGTCTCCCACCAGCCCCCACCCCCCAGCAGTGCAGGGGCAGCCTCCACCAGGCCCCCACTCATGTCCCACCAGCCCCCACCCCCCAGCATCCAGGGGCACCCTCCACCAGGCTCCCACCCATGTCTACCACCACCCCACCCCCCAGCCACCATGGGCAGCCCCCACCAGGCCCCCACCCATGTCTCCCACCACCCCCACCCCCCAGCCACCATGGGCAGCCCCCACCAGGCCCCCACTCATGTCTCCCACCACCCCCACCCCATCAGCAGTGTGGGGCACCCTCCACCAGGCCCCCACACATGTCTCCCACCACCCCCACCCCCCAGCCACCATGGGCAGCCCCCACCAGGCCCCCACTCATGTCTCCCACCACCCCCACCCCCCCAGCAGTGTGGGGCACCCTCCACCAGGCCCCCACCCATGTCTCCCACCACCCCCACCCCCAGCCACCATGGGCAGCCCCCACCAGTCCCCCACTCATGTCTCCCACCCACCCCCACCCCCCAGCAGTGCAGTGGCAGCCTCCACCAGGCCCCCACCCATGTCTCCCACCACCCCCACCCCCCAGCCACCATGGGCAGCCCCCACCAGGCCCCCACTCATGTCTCCCACCACCCCCACTCCCCCAGCAGTGTGGGGCACCCTCCACCAGGCCCCCACCCATGTCTCCCACCACCCCCACCCCCCAGCCACCATGGGCAGCCCCCACCAGGCCCCCACTCATGTCTCCCACCCACCCCCACACCCCAGCAGTGCAGGGGCAGCCTCCACCAGGCCCCCACTCATGTCCCCCTGCACCCCCACCCCCCAGCATCCAGGGGCACCCTCCACCGGGCTCCTACCCATGTCTACCACCACCCCCACCCCCCAGCCACCATGGGCAGCCCCATCAGGCCCCCACCCATGTCTCCCACAACCCCCACCCCCCAGCCACCATGGGCAGCCCCCACCAGACCCCCACTCATGTCTCCCACCACCCCCACCCCCCCAGCAGTGTGGGGCACCCTCCACCAGGCCCCCACCCATGTCTCCCACCACCCCCACCCCCCAGCCACCATGGGCAGCCCCCACCAGGCCCCCACTCATGTCTCCCACCACCCCCACCCGCCAGCAGTGTGGGGCACCCTCCACCAGGCCCCCACCCATGTCTCCCACCACTCCCACCCCCCAGCCACCATGGGCAGCCCCCACCAGGCCCCCACTCATGTCACCCACCGAAGCAGTGTGGGGCACCCTCCACCAGGCTCCCACCCATGTCTACCACCACCCCCACCCCCCAGCCACCATGGGCAGCCCCCACCAGGCCCCCACTCATGTCTCCCACCCACCCCCACCCCCCAGCAGTGCAGGGGCAGCCTCCACCAGGCCCCCACTAATGTCCCACTGCCCACAGGCCCTGACAATCCTCAAGCATGGGCCTCATGGCCAGCCACCACAGCCCAAAGACACAACCAAGTATTACATGCGCCCATGATACTACTCCAATGGAAACAATGTAAATCAACACATGTGTCTCACACACACACAATGGTTGCAAGTGAACCTGAAAACCCATATCATGACATGCATGAAAACAATGGGATGAAACCACACATTGAAGAATGAAAAAATCCAAATAATGTATTAAAAACAACAGTAATGGCAATCAAAATTAAACAAAATACACAACTAAAAAAATAACAAAATTAAGCTGGCTGTCCCTTTTCAAATTAAAATCAATAAATAATAATCCAAAAAAATGTCTTCCAAAGTTCAAGTCCATAAAAAGGAAATGAAGGGAAAAAAGAAATAGAAAACCATTGCTCCATGGGAAAAAATATTCATAGTAAAAAAAATATCCAAATCCAAAGTCCAACTATGTACAAAGTATTCAGGGTCCATCATCCCAACAGAAGAAATGAAACCTACCAAAAAAATGGAACTATATACAAAAGGTGGAGCAGTGTCCGTCGACTCCAAATAAAAATAAACCATAAAGGAAACCTATCACTAAATAACTATATACAATGGCGGCGGGCCAGTCCAGCGGCTCACTTAGTGGTGTTCCGGGCCAGGGCATCATCGAACTCCTCGCCTATGTCCCGGAGGCGGTCCTGTTCCATGGCCCCGAGGGTCCGCAAGGATGCCGACATGTTCACCTCCAACTCCCTGCGGATTGCCTCGAGGCACTCGGCCTGCCTCAGGGCACTCCGCATGGAGTTCTCCGCCCTGACCATCGTGAGCCGCGCCTCTTCCGCCCGCCGCCGCTCCGCATCTATGGCGTGGCCCAACCGCTGCCACACTTAAGACACTTCCCGTCCAGGATCCTCCTGCCCTCCGGCCGATGCCTGCCCCTCCGATGTTGAAGGCCCCGAGCTATCGTGGCTCCCACCTACAGCCTCCTGCTGCGGCAGCTGCTGCTGTCCATGTGCCCTGTCCGATGGTGCCTGCACATCCTCCTCCAGCTGGGGTGCAGTCGTTGATGTGGCCACCCCTGCTGGACGTCCGACTCCCGACTGTGGCAGGGATCTGTTGTCCACCAGCCTGGCCGCACGGTCGGAGGCAGCTCCACAGGTGACACATGGGTGAGAAGATGGCATAGAGGACAACTGGGGCATAGGGGGTTCTGTGGAGGAGGGGGTCGGAACAAGGTCCAGGAAACAGAGGAATCCAGCCCTGGTGAGCTGTCCCAGTGGGTCAACGCGGTCAACAAGCCATGCGAGAAGACGTGCAGACTCATCATGAAAAGACTGCAGGTCAGCTTGCATGGCCCGTTGACGCAACGCCACCCCACCCTGGACAGGCTCAACCTGGTGCAGGATAGCCACATCCGCAGGGAGAGGAAGGCCAGGTGTTGTAAGCCAATCCCCTCCCTGAGAACGGGTCTGGAGGTAGGCAACCCCGCTGGTGCAAGATGATGCAGTGACAGGAGCAGGGACAGGATTGCACACAGGCACCTCCGCGGCGGCCTGTGCTGCCTCCTGTCCCTGATCCTGCACTGCACCCCTAGCACCAGTGGAATCCCCACCTCCAGACCCCGCCTCTGTCGCTTGCACGGCCTCCTCCTCCTCCAAACCCCCCACCAACCTGGATGACTCCATGCCATCTTCCTCCTTTGGGCCCTGTGGGGTCCCAGCTGCCCCTTCTGCTGCCGAGGAGTCCAACTCCAACCTCCGCCTCTTGGACCTCCACTCGGCAGCTGCGGCCTGGGACACGGCACCAGACTCCTCATCCCCGACGAGATCAGAACCTGGGAGGGGATCCTGGCCTTGCGTCTCCGGCTGGTGGTGCGACCCCTGCCGCTGTGCTCCACAGCACCTTCTCTGCCCTCTTCATCAGTTGACGCTGCAGACAGGGAGAAATAAAACACAGGCATCAGGGCACTGTACAATGGACTCATACACACATGACAGTCATACATGAGTGGCATTGGTAAACCTCAGACATGGCATCACAATCCCCAACACACATGTCATTTCAACTTGCACACATGAGCCATACCACAGCCATATTGCAACAGCCAGCACCATCCATTCACATACAACAGCATGAGCAGCCAAAGGTCATCCACACATCAAATGCAACATAGGGAGTACACTGCACATGCACACACACCACCAAACTTGCATGCATGTGTACACCTCCGCCAACTGTCGCAGTGTTCCGATCGACATCCATGTCACACCTGACAATCATTCCTCCACATCCTGTGCCATGCATGCCCACACACACAAGCACCATCCATGTGTCACACATGAGACCCCTCGCATGTGTCACCCTCACGGCCCTGTACACCCCCCCCTACTTGCCCACATAAAAATACATGTTCAACCTGCACACTCCTGGCACACCACACGCACAGCTTACAATCAGTATGCATGTACACTTACCGCTCGACTCCAGACGGGTCTGCCTCTCAAGGACCTGGACGTGGAGCGCTGGGGATATGCGTTCCAGGACCCTGATCTGATCTTCCGACAAGTGGCCCTGGCGCCCCTTAGCATCCGCTGCCTTCAGGAGGCGCCGGGCCTTGTTGAGGGTCCTGGACCTGAAGTCCTCCCAGCACTTCCTGACACGTTCGTAGTCGCGGACTGCCACCTCCTCCGCGTTGATGGCAGTCACGATGTCCATCCAGATCTGAGTCCGTCCTTCCTTGTCGGCGCGCAACCTTCCGAAGAGGGCATCATACTGCCCCAGGACATGCTCCACCAGGACACCAACTTCGGTGGCAGTGAAGCTGGTGCCCCACTGCCTCCTTGGCCGGGGGTTGCCACTGGTGCCAGATGTTGCAGTGCCCGACATGGCAACCCCTGAGGCAGGAGTGGGTGGGCAACTGGGTCCTGGGGCTGGGCTGTGGGGCGATGGAAAAGCAGTCGGGAGTCTTCGTTTCCAGCAGGGGTGGTCACAGCAACAGCACCCCTGGCTGATGTGCAGGCAGCAAATGTCAGGGCACGTGGGCAGCAGGCAGTCAGGTAGCAGCAGATGGCAGGTGGGAGCGTGCTCAAGGCTCTGGGGGGCAGTAATTCGGCTTTCTGGGCAGGAGCGTGGTCTTCCGTGTGTGAACGCGTGGCCAGCTTTATACGGAGTGATTTTGCACGTGAAAATCCAGCACGTCTGCGTGTAATTCGAGGAAAGGCCCTTAGCGCGTAAGCGCGTCAGCACACGTCTGTACATTCATTGGCCCAAAGGCCACCACCGTATTCGCGTCTATGAAGTCACGTGCACGTTGAATATGGCACACGTTTGAAATGTTGCGTGTTAAAAAAATGAAATACACGTCCGAGTGTCAAAGCGTGTAATTGGTGGAAATGGCCTTAGCGCGTACACGCGGAAGTGACAAAGCGTGTAATTGGTGGAAATGGCCCTAGCGCGTACACGCGGAATTGACAAAGCGTGTAATTGGTGGAAATGGCCCTAGCACGTACACGCGGAAGTGACGCTGGACGTGTGGGCCTGCATAAAAGGTACGTGTAGAACACCATTTCCTTGTACGTGCTTTTCGTGGAGAGCGAGTGGGTGAAATCTGTACTTCTTGTCGTTTCACACGCGATTTACTTCACGGCGTTTCAAGTTCGTACTCCCTGTTACCTCTGACAGCTTTTTCTCTTTTTTTTCTTTTTCTGGTTTTCCTGGGCCTGTTCCCTCAAACAGCGTTCCCTTCTACTGTTGTCCTGTCTCCTCAGACAGCGTACAATTCTTCTTTTGGCGGGGGTGTTGCCAACGCGCACACGCGCTTCTTTTTCACGCTCTTTATCCTGGCAGACGGTGAGTCACGCACGTATCTAACATCTGTGCTTGCCCCGTGTGTAGCCTACCCCTTCAGAGGTCATTCTAGGCTGCGTGTGACACGCATACGTTCATTCTTGTGTTACTGGGTGCCACAGCGTAGTGCAGGTTTTTTTTTTCCGGACACGTGGTCTAGGAGGGGTTGCGTGCACGTCATCTCCCTTTTTTGGGCTCCTGTGCGTTGCGTGACCCGTCATCTTTCCCCAGGGGTCACATTCAGCCTTGCTAGAGCACTAGGGTACAATTACCATCTGGTACCCAACCCCTTTGACCCCCAATTGCCCAGGACAATAGTTTACAGCCACTCCCATACGCACATTAACATCAGTGCCATGGTTGGGAGGCGAGGAATCCGTAAGGGTGGCAAAGGTGGACGAACCACCCACAAGTGGTGGCCGTGGTGGATCCGGTAGGGGACGTGGTCATTACTTGCAGGGTGACCCTGTCCCCCCATGTGTGGAGGACCAGTCAAGGGCACCCATAATCCCCCCCCCCGCCCCCCTGGTTGAGGCTGATGTGGCTGACACCATCCATGCTCAGCCCTTGTTGGACCAGCCCATTGTGGCACCAGACCTGGCTGACTCCATGGCTGACTTCCAGGTCAGCAGGCCTATGACACGTGCGCTGGTGCACGTTGATGTCATCAGGCCACGTGGATCAGGGGCAGCAAGGTCATCTGCTGCCCCAAGTAGGCAGGGTGGAGAGGCTGCAGGGGCAGCTGTGGCTCCATCCACCCCAGCTCTCACACACCCAGCCAGGACAGTGTCGGTCCTAGTCCATCCTGCTGACATTCCCCCTGACACCATTACACTTGAGCCAATGCCTGCACCAACTCCCATGCTGAGTGTGCAATCCCACACTCCTGATACAGAATCCACCAGGGCTCCTGCCCCTAGTGTCCAGAGCGGCGTAGGACACTCAGGATCACCACCACCTTCCAAGCGGAAGAGGAAGAGTGCTCGTCCGGCACAGGCTGATGCCCCAGACACGGCTACACAGTCCGGCCCGTCGAGGAAGCCCAGCTTCACGGATGCCGAACTGAATGCACTTGTTGAGTATGTGTCCGCACATGATAACAAAATGGTCATTGTTGCAGGATCCAAGACCACACCTGCACAACGCCAGGCACACTGTCAGACCGTTGCGGACATCGTAAGTGCCCTTGGAATCGTGAGGCGCACAGCCAATGATTGCTATAAGCGCTGGAATGACCTAAAGCGCAGGGCAAAGTATAAGCTGGCCTCAAGTCATGCCGCAACTCTAGTGACTGGAGGTGGGTCTCCAGTAGAAGACATGGAACTCACTCCACATGAGTCAGTCGCTGGGACCTACGTCACGGAGGAACAGATCCAAGGCGTGGGAGATCTGCCTGATTATGAGGAAGGTCCGGTGAGTGCACATGCATGTGTGTGTCATCCATGTGCATGGTGTGTGTGTGAGGGCTTCTGTTTGTGTGCCAGGTGAGGGTGTGTGCGCCTGAGTCGTTTGGGTCACCCATGTGCTTCATGCAATACATTCTGCGCAGCAGCATTTGGCCATAGCAGTATCAATCTGCCAACAGTAGACATATAGCCCAACAGCACGCCAGTTGCCCTTGAAGTGTCACCTTGCCACAACATTGTTGCTTATTTTTCTCTGTTCATTCAGGCAGATTGTTTGCATTCCACCACTTTTACTAGGCATTTCTCAGTCCTCTAGTCACATGTCTGACATGGCTATGGTAAAGTGGAGTGACTTTGTTACCTGGATATCATTTGTTTAGACATGTCCCTGTGCAATCGGACCATTTTGGACTGGCAGCTCCAGGTGAAAAATCAGACCTGTTTGAATTAGAAAAGCTATTACATGAAGGAACTGGACTGAATGAATAAGTGCTGCCCTCCTCTCCATCTTCACTCAATAGCAATGGTACATGCCATCTGTGTGATGGCATGTGTATTTCACCTGGCAATCACAGGCCAATGTGTGATGCCACTGCTAGGCAGCATGCAGAAAATATGTTCATCTTCCATCTTGGTGTCATCAGTGTGTGCCATTTGCCTACCCTTCATACGCAGTGAGGGTGCATGCATGGGAGGGTTTTAGTCATGTGGGACATGTGTCAATCAAGTACTGGTTCTGTTGCTTCTCAGCCCTCATTGTGTGCCATGGTGCTAATGCCTGTTTCCATTTGTTTGCTTTTATGTCTTTGCAGGGGAAGACGCACCTGATACTGCTGGGGTTGTGGAGATGGTGCAGACCCAGGAGGGGTCTGAGGGCCGACCGACCACCAGTGAGGGACATGGTGTGGTGGTGGGTGAGAACCCACAACTGCTGCAGGTCGTGCTCTCAAGGGGTGTCTCTGGCTGCACTTCCCCCGAGCTGTACTCAGGTGTTGATTCGGATGATGAGACCTACGTGCCGTCGCAGGTGAGTGTTCCTGGGAGGGATTCTGTTCTGTCTGACCCACCTGCACCAGGGTCAGAACCCTCAATGGGGATGTCAGTGTTGGCAGCTACGCCTTTGGTGGTTACAGATGCAGGGTCACACTCCGCGACATCTGATCCTGTTCCTGGGCCAGCAGATCAGAGGGGGAATGCAGTCCTGCAGCCTCAGGCAGTGCCGGCACAGCAAGGCGCAGTTCGCCTTGCCCCAGACAGGTGTGGTGCCCGCCGACGTGGTGGCCGTACGCCACCTGGCAATACCGCATGGGAGCAATCCATTTACGGTATGGCAACCCAACAGGCAGCATCATCAGAGATGATGGCTCAGGCCATGGATAGGGTGGCCACTTCCATTGTCCCCCCTGAAAGGCTGATGGAGCGACTACAGCAGGCAACCAACTCCATCTGCCAGTCACACAGGGAGGACATGTTGGCGTCCAACAGGGACAGGCGGGCGGCACTGGCGACTCTGCAGGAAGCCATCTCCATAGAGTCCCAGGGCCACAGGGAAGCCCTGAGGCTGGGACTCCTTCACCTCAGGACGACTCTTGTTGAGCTTGAGGCTTCAACAAACTGAAAGACAGAACAGCAGCTGGAGCGTCTCACCCGTACGCTCTCAGCTGAGATGCAGGCAACTAGGGCGGAGGTCCGGGCATCCCGTGAGTTGTTGCATGGGGACCTCCGCACACTCATCCTCCAGAACGAGACCTACCACACCCGCATGCTTGCAGCCATGGAGGAACAGACTAGGGACTTGCGTGGGCTGCCTCCCATAGTGCCACCACCTCCAGATGCAGCTGCACAGGGTGAGAATAGCGACAGCAGTGATACTCCCACAATAGGGTAGCCGTGTGGGCCATGAGCCCATGGAGGTGTTTTTTTTTTTTCGCAAGATCCACACAGGTGGGTTTTGGTGTGCACTCTGTCCTCGGACCTCCTGGGTGGCCTCCCCAACCCCCCCGGGTCCACTAATGGCCATTTTTGATAATTTTTTTTTTTTTTGGGACAGTGTGTTGCCTTGTGTGGCTCCCGTGGGCATACGCTGCATTGTGGCTGGGCACATGCAGGCTTGTCATGTATTTGGTTCAGATGCTTGGGTTTTTGTCACACACACCCCTCCTGCTTCCCGTTTCCATGGGCTTGCAAAGGGTGTGCCCAAGTGACAATGACGTACATGGTGACATTGGACTCCCACTACATGTGTGGGTAGTCTAGTCAATACTGTGTATACATTCCTAGTGCATATTGCTGTTGTGTTGTACACTGCATGTTGCATTGATGTGTAACTCATCATCCATGTCTACCTCCTAATTTGCAGGTCCTTTCCTCATGTCTACACAAGGCCCTCTTCTTTGGAGATGGGGTCCATGTTGGCAGCAGTGCACCTAAAACTCTACATGGTGGCAACACTGTACAGTTGGAAGTGGTGGGAGTGCAGGCATTTCCAGGTGGTGAGACTACTAATTCCTTACATTCGTAATGTCATGTTAATGGTAGTTTTGAGGGTCAATAGCTGATAAGTGTTATTGCTAAATACCTGCTCAAGTGTGTTGTTGGTCCTGCATTACTGTGAGCATTTCAGGTGTCGCAAGTTTCAATTAGGGACACTGTACTTTGTGACATTTGTGTCATGTTGTGGGGATTACTTTGTTTACCTGCACATAGCATGACATGGCATGGTGTGTCGTGTGGCGGTGCTGGGGATGGGTTGGGTGACATGGCACTGTCCTCATGTTGCATTTTGCAAGTGGGTATTCATTTTAGCTACATGAATGTGTTTTTTCACGAAACTGCATTGGTGGTGTCTGTGTAGGTAGGGATGCACACATTGTAACACTTCCAGGTGAACAATCTCAGGCTGATATGGTTTTGATGGTTGATTCTACAGACATTCAGGATCAGTGTCAGGTTGAGTCATCATTGATTGTCAGATGGTATGTGCCAGGGCAGTGTGCACTCCACAGGGGTGTGATTTCTATGTGAAGTAATTAGCCACTAGCTGTGTACGGGCTGCCTCCCCCCTGCCCTTTCCCCTCCCATGCGCAGCGGGCGTGCATGTGGTTGGGGATGTGGGGGCACCACCATGTCCATGGCCAGGCCCCGGCGTGTTGCAACGTTGTGCAGGACACATGCTGCCACTATGATCCTGCACACTACTGGGGGAGCGTATAACAGCTGCCCGCCAGAACGGTCAAGGGAGCGAAAGCGTGACTTAAGCACTCCGAATGTGCGCTCCACTATGCCCCGGGTTGCAATGTGGGCTGTGTTATATCTTAACTCGGGTGGCGTGGTGGGGTTCCGAATTGGCGTCATCATGTGGGGGCTGAGAGGGTAGGCACTGTCCCCTGTGGAGGTGGTGATGGGTATCATTGGTGGGGTTGTGGTTGTGACCTTGCTCAGTATCTGACATGCATGCATGTGTAGTGGCATTCATACTCACCAAGCAGCCATGTATCGCCATGCCGCCCAGCTTTTAGGTCCCGGCTTAGGATGGACATTTGGTAAATGAAGCTGTCGTGGGTGGACCCGGGATAGTTGGCATATACTGAGGTGATGATTCCCTTGGCATTACATACTACCTGCACGTTGATGGAATGCCAGTGCTTGCAGTTCCTATAGATGTGCTCAGATGCCCTGGGGGGACGTAGAGCCACATGGGTGCAGTTGATGGCACCTAGCACTTTGGGGAATCGTGCCACACCGTAAAAATCCAGGGTGGCAGCATGCCTTTCTGCAGGTGTTCTGGGCAGGTATATGTGCCTGCGGACTGATGGGCGTGCAGTGATGATGTTCAAGACCAGGTGTAGGCAGCGTGACTGCGTGGCCTGTGACACACCACCCACTATGGCACTTGTCCGCTGAAATGATCCAGTGGCTAAGAAGTGCAGGACATTGAGGACCTTCTCCAGGGGGCTGAGTGCTTGGGAGCACAGGGTGGGTGATGTGAGGTCATCCTCCCACTCACTCACCAGGTCCAGTATTATGTGTGGTGGAAACCTATACCTCCCATACACCTGGTCATCAGGCATCCCGAAAAGGCTGGTTCTGGGTGTGAAAATTCTGGCCCTGACTATCCTCCTCCTCCTCCTTTGGTAGCCCATGGCCACTGCTGCTAGGAACGGTATATTCATCCTGGCGTCTGAGCTTGTTAGTTTTTTGCGCACAAATTTATGCGTCGCGGGTCGACGTATGCCTGCTTCCTACTGGCGTACGTGTTTCTTTGCGCGTGTTGTAGGCGAGCGTGTGAAACTTCCCGCGCACCCCTCAAATCCAGTACCCAGGCCAATAGCGTGTGGAAATTCCCGCGCACCCCGGAATACACGTGCGCTGATGTACTCGCGTGTGTAAGTGCCCGCGCACCCCTGAAATACACGTACATAGGCCAATCGCGTGTACGCGTACTTTTGTCCAATTACACGCGATGACACTCTGACGTGCAGTCTTTCCACGTGTGCTCCATCATCACGTGCTATGAGGGAAACACCCATGCGGGTCACGTCACAGACGCGCTTACGCGCTGAGGGCCTTTGGTCCAATAGAATCGCGTATGCGTACTGACGCGCTTACGCGCTAAGGGCCTTTCCTCGAATTTTACACTGACGTGCAGGATTTTCACGTGCCAAATCACTTCGTATCAAGCTGGCCACGAGAAAACACACGGAAGACCATGCTCCTGCCGAGAAGGCCGAATTACTGCCCCCCAGTGCCCCGAGCAGCCTCCCACGTGCCATCTGCTGCCTGCCTGCCTGCCTGCCTGATGCCACCGTGCCCTGCCATTTGGTGCCTGCACATCAGCCATCTGCAGGGGTCCAGTTGCTGTGTCCACCCCTGCTGGAACAGAAGACTCCCGACTGGGATAACATCGCTCCACAGCCCAGCCCCAGGACCCAGTTGCCCACCCACTCCTGCCTCTGGGGTTGCCATGTCGGGCACTTCGACATCTGGCACCAGTGGCAACCCCAGGCCAGAGGGGCAGAGGGGCACCAGCTTCACTGCCACCGAAGTTGGTGTCCTGGTGGAGCATGTCCTGGGGCAGTATGATGCCCTCTTTGGATCGTCCCGCGCCAGCAAGGAAGGACGGGAGAGGATCTGGGCCGACTGTGTGGTTGCCATCAACGCGGAGGGGGTGGCATCCCGCGACGTCCAAAAGATCAAGAAGCGCTGGGAGGACTTGAGGTCCAGGACCCTCGTGAAGGCCCGGCGCCTCGTGGAGGGGGGCCGGGGCCGCATGAGTTCCATCCAGATGAGGGTCCTGGAACGCGTATGCCCAGCGCTCCACGCCCAGATCCTTGAGAGGGAGACCCGTCTGGAGTTGAGCAGTAAGTGGCCAAGCATTGCTGTGTGAGACAGGGCATGTTGCGGTGTGCTGGTTGTCTGATATTTGCCTGTATGTGTGACATAGGCCATGTACGCATGTATGTGTGCAGGGACATCATGGTAATGCATGTGCGACCAGTGATGTGTGAACCACATGGTCGTTGCATGTGTTTAAATGCGACATGGGGAGCCCTATGCAGATTTTACACATGAGAGCATGCCAGTATCTGTTCCTGGACATGGGTGGGGGTGAGGGATGGGTGCTGATGCCAGGTACATATATGGTAGCCATGTCTGTGTGCCTGACCTGCGTGTCTGTGACTTGTGAATGCCATGGATGCATGACACATGTGTGTGACAATGCACAGATTCACTGATGCAGCCTAGTTATCCTTGTATCTGCTGTGTTTGGGGTGTATGAGGCCAGATGGATGTGACTGAGGTGAAGTGTGTGCATGTGATAGGCATGACCCATGATGCATGTGAGTTTCATATCATTGTATGTTTCAAGAGTCCATTGGACATGTATGGAAATGTCCATGGCATGCACCATGCCTGTTACTGTGTGTGTTTTGCCTGGACTGACCCATGTGTTGTGGAGGGACATGATGGAAGTGTACTTTGACAGTGATACTCATCTGCTATTGCTTCCTGTCTAGGGGACCATTGTACAGTACCCTGATGCTTGTGTTCTATGTCTCCCTCTACGCAGCGGCTAGTGAAGAAGAGGGCGGAGACGGCGCTGTGGAGCAAGGCGGCAGGGATGCCCCCACGTCTGCAGCGGAAGGGGTGGGTGAGCCCCCACAGGGGCCTGCTACGGCGGAAGACGGTGAGGAGCCATCCAGGTTGGTGGTTTCCACAGAGGAGGAGGAGGCCGCCACTGAGGCACACATGGGGCCTGGTGGGGGCATCCCTGCTGGTGCAAGTGGTGCAGTCCAGGGGCAGGGGCAGGAGGCAGCACAGGTCACCGTGGAGGGGCCTGTGCATGTCGCTGTCCCTGACCCTGTGAGTGCACCACCATGCACCAGCAGGGATGCCCCGTCCCAGGCCCGTCCGCAGGTAGAGGGGATGTCCATGTCACCTGATTCCCCTCCACCTGTGGACGAGGGGACCCATGGCCGTATGGAGAAGGTCCTGATTGCGGTTGCGATGCGCGCGGGTGCAATTCGTAATGGCGTGCGTGCTTCCCGGGAGGAGCACGCACGTCATCACGAAGAACACTGTGCCGATGTGGCCCAATTGGGATCTTCCATGTTCGGGGGTTTCCTGCATGTGTCGGCCAATCTGGCGGCCCTCTCCTCCTCTGTGGAGGCTATACGCCGGTCGTTCTCCTTGCCGTCTTCCGGCCCAGATGCCACCAGGGCCCCCTGTGGACCTGCCCTGACCAATGCAGCCAGCTCGGTGGGGATCCCATCCCTGCCACAGTCGGGAGTCGGAGGTCCAGCAGGGGTGGACACCACAGCAACTGTACCCCAGCAGATGGAGGATGTGTCGGCATCATCAGGCAGGGCACGTGCACGACGGCGTCGGTGGATTCCATCAGCCTGGATGCCGTCGTGCTGGCAGAGGCAGATGCGTCGGAGGCATCAGCAGAGTCAACGTGGGAGTCATCATGGCTCGGGGCCATCAACATCGGAGGGGCAGGCATCGGCCAGAGGGCAGGAGGACCCAGGACGGGAAGTGTCTTCCGTGTGGCTGCGGTTGGGCCAGCAGATAGGTGCGGAGCGGCGGCGGGCGGAAGAGGCGCGGCTCACGATGGTCAGGGCGGAGAACTCCATGCGGAGGGCCCTGAGGCGGGCTGAGTGCCTCGAGGCAATCCGCAGGGGGTTGGAGGAGCAGATGGCGTCGTCTCTGCGGACCCTCGGGCCATGGAACAGGACCGCCTCCGGGACATCGAAGAGGAGTTTGATGATGCCCTGGCCCGGAAGACCACGGAGTGAGCCGCTGGACTTGCCCGCCGCCTTTGTATATAGTTCTTTAGTTTTAGGTTTCCTTTGTTTCTTCTTATGATTTGGAGTCGACGGACACTGCTCCACTTTTTGTATATAGTTGCATTTTAGTTAGGGTTCTTTGTAGGTTTCCTTTGTTCAGTTGGGCTCATGGACCCTTGGATGTTTTGTACATAGTTCTTCATTGGATTGTTTTATTTTTGTTGTTTTTATTTATTCACCATGGAGCAATGGTCTTTGCATTTATTTTTCTCTCTCGGATTAATTTTAATTTTTAATGTGACTTTGGACAACATTTTTTTGAATTTGGATTTGTAGTTTTAATTTTTTTTTACGGACATGCAGCTTATCTTTTTTTTCATTGCCATTGTAGTTTGTTTCATTTCATTTTCATTCAATTTTTTTTAATACAATTTTGTTTTCATACTTCACTGTGTGGTATCATCTCATTGGTTTCATGCATGTCATGTTGGGTGTTTTCCCATTCAATTGCAACCATTGTGTGTGACGGACATGGGTTCATTTGCTTTCTGAACATTGGGGGTGTAACATGTAATTTCCATTTCCATGTGGGTGAATGGGTTACTTGGTAGGGCCTTTTGGCTGTGGAGGCTGACCATAACGCACATGATTGGGGATTGTGAGGACCTGGGTGCAGGGGGACATGTGTGGGGGCCTGGTGGAGGGTGCCCTGCACTGCTGGGGGGTGGGGGTGATGGGAGACATGAGTTGGACATGAGTGGGGGCCTGGTGGAGGGTGCCCTGCACTGCTGGGGGGTGGGGGTGATGGGAGACATGAGTGGGGGCCTGGTGGAGGGTGCCCTGCACTGCTGGGGGGTGGGGGTGATGGGAGACATGAGTGGGGGCCTGGTGGAGGGTGCCCCTGGATGCTGGGGGGTGGTGGTGATGGGAGACATGAGTTGGACATGATTGGGGGCCTGGTGAAGGGTGCCCTGCACTGCTGGGGGTGGGGGTGATGGGAGACATGAGTGGGGGCCTGGTGGAGGGTGCCCCTGGATGCTGGGGGGTGGGGGTGCAGGGGGCCATGAGTGGGGGCCTGGTGGAGGGTGCCCCTGGATGCTGGAGGGTGGGGGTGCAGGGGGACATGAGTGGGGGCCTGGTGGAGGGTGCCCCTGGATGCTGGGGGTAGGGGTGATGGGAGGCATAAGTGGGGGCCTGGTGGTGCTGCCCCTGCACTGCTGGGGGGTGGGGGTGGTGGGAGACATGAGTGGGGGCCTGGTGGAGGGTGCCCCTGGATGCTGGGGGGTGGGGGTGCAGGGGGACATGAGTTGGACATGAGTGGGGGCCTGGTGGAGGGTGCCCTGCAATGCTGGGGGGTGGGGGTGATGGGAGACAAGAGTGGGGGCCTGGTGGAGGATGCCCCTGGATGCTGGGGGGTGGGGGTGCAGGGGGCCATGAGTGGGGGCCTGGTGGAGGGTGCCCCTGGATGCTGGGGGATGGGGGTGCAGGGGGACATGTGTGGGGGCCTGGTGGAGGGTGCCGTGCACTGCTGGGGGTGGGGGTGGTGGGAGACATGAGTGGGGGCCTGGTGGAGGGTGCCCCTGGATGCTGGGGGGTGGGGGTGATGGGAGACATGAGTTGGACATGAGTGGGGGCCTGGTGGAGGGTGCCCTGCACTGCTGGGGGTGGTGGTGATGGGAGACATGAGTGGGGGCCTGGTGGAGGGTGCCCCTGGATGCTGGGGGGTGGGGGTGCAGGGGGCCATGAGTGGGGGCCTGGTGGAGGGTGCCCCTGGATGCTGGGGGGTGGGGGTGATGGGAGACATGAGTTGGACATGAGTGGGGGCCTGGTGGAGGCTGCCCATGGTGGCTGGGGGGTGGGGGTGGTGGGAGACATGAGTGGGGGCCTGGTGGAGGCTGTCCCTGAACTGCTGGGGGGGGTGGGAGACATGAGTTGGACATGAGTGGGGGCCTGGTGGAGGGTGCCCTGCAATGCTGGGGGGTGGGGGTGATGGGAGACATGAGTGGGGGCCTGGTGGAGGGTGCCCCTGCACTGCTGGGGGGTGGGGGTGATGGGAGACATTAGTGGGGCCTGGTGGTGCTGCCCCTGCACTGCTGAGGGGTGGGGGTGATAGGGGCCATGAGTGGGGGCCTGGTGGAGGGTGCCCCTGGATGCTGGGGGGTGGGGGTGCAGGGGGACATGTGTGGGGGCCTGGTGGAGGGTGCCCCTGGATGCTGGGGGTGGGGGTGCAGGGGGACATGAGTTGGACATGAGTGGGGGCCTGGTGGAGGGTGCCCTGCACTGCTGGGGGGTGGGGGTGATGGGAGACATGAGTGGGGGCCTGGTGGAGGGTGCCCTGCACTGCTGGGGGGTGGGTGTGATGGGAGACATGAGTGAGGGCCTGGTGGAGGGTGCCCCTGGATGCTGGGGGGTGGGGGTGCAGGGGGCCATGAGTGGGGGCCTGGTGGAGGGTGCCCCTGGATGCTGGGGGGTGGGGGTGCAGGGGGACATGAGTGGGGGCCTGGTGGAGGGTGCCCCTGGATGCTGGGGGGTGGGGGTGATGGGAGACATGAGTGGGGGCCTGGTGGAGGGTGCCCCTGGATGCTGGGGGTTGGGGGCGATGGGAGACATGAGTTGGACATGAGTGGGGGCCTGGTGGAGGCTGCCCATGGTGGCTGGGGGTGGTGGGAGACATGAGTGGGGGCCTGGTGGAGGCTGCCCCTGCACTGCTGGGGGGTGGGGGTGGTGGGAGACATGAGTTGGACATGAGTGGGGGCCTGGTGGAGGGTGCCCTGCAATGCTGGGGGGTGTGGGTGATGGGAGACATGAGTGGGGGCCTGGTGGAGGGTGCCCCTGCACTGCTGGGGGGTGGGGGTGATGGGAGACATGAGTGGGGGCCTGGTGGTCCTGCCCCTGCACTGCTGGGGGGTGGGGGTGATAGGGGCCATGAGTGGGGGCCTGGTGGAGGGTGCCCCTGGATGCTGGGGGGTGGGGGTGCAGGGGGACATGTGTGGGGGCCTGGTGGAGGGTGCCCTGCACTGCTGGGGGGTGGGGGTGTTGGGAGACATGAGTGGGGGCCTGGTGGAGGGTGCCCCTGGATGCTGGGGGGTGGGGGTGATGGGAGACATGAGTGGGGGCCTGGTGGAGGGTGCCCCTGGATGCTGGGGGGGTGGGGGTGATGGGAGACATGGGTTGGACATGAGTGGGGGCCTGGTGGAGGGTGCCCTGCACTGCCGGGGGGTGGGGGCGATGGGAGACATGAGTGGGGGCCTGGTGGAGGGTGCCCCTGGATGCTGGGGGGCGGGGGTGCAGGGGGCCATGAGTGGGGGCCTGGTGGAGGGTGCCCTGCAATGCTGGGGGGTGGGGGTGATGGGAGACATGAGTGGGGGCCTGGTGGAGGGTGCCCCTGGATGCTGGGGGGGTGGGGGTGATGGGAGACATGAGTGGGGGCCTGGTGGAGGGTGCCCCTGGATGCTGGGGGGGTGGGGGTGCAGGGGGACATGAGTTGGACATGAGTGGGGGCCTGGTGGAGGGTGCCCTGCACTGCTGGGGGGTGGGGGTGATGGGAGACATGAGTGGGGGCCTGGTGGAGGGTGCCCTGCAATGCTGGGGGGTGGGGGTGATGGGAGACATGAGTGGGGGCCTGGTGGAGGGTGCCCCTGGATGCTGGGGGGGTGGGGGTGATGGGAGACATGGGTTGGACATGAGTGGGGGCCTGGTGGAGGGTGCCCTGCACTGCCGGGGGGTGGGGGCGATGGGAGACATGAGTGGGGGCCTGGTGGAGGGTGCCCCTGGATGCTGGGGGGCGGGGGTGCAGGGGGCCATGAGTGGGGGCCTGGTGGAGGGTGCCCCTGGATGCTGGGGGGTGGGGGTGCAGGGGGACATGAGTGGGGGCCTGGTGGAGGGTGCCCCTGGATGCTGGGGGGTGGGGGTGATAGGGGACATGAGTGGTGGCCTGGTGGAGGGTGCCCCTGGATGCTGGGGGGTGGGGGTGCAGGGGGACATGTGTGGGGGCCTGGTGGAGGGTGCCCCTGGATGCTGGGGGGTGGTTGTGCAGGGGGACATGAGTTGGACATGAGTGGGGGCCTGGTGGAGGGTGCCCTGCACTGCTGGGGGGTGGGGGTGATGGGAGACATGAGTGGGGGCCTGGTGGAGGGTGCCCTGCAATGCTGGGGGGTGGGGGTGATGGGAGACAAGAGTGGGGGCCTGGTGGAGGGTGCCCCTGGATGCTGGGGGGTGGGGGTGCAGGGGGCCATGAGTGGGGGCCTGGTGGAGGGTGCCCCTGGATGCTGGGGGGTGGGGGTGCAGGGGGCCATAAGTGGGGGCCTGGTGGAGGGTGCCCCTGGATGCTGGGGGGTGGGGATGCAGGGGGACATGAGTGGGGGCCTTGTGGAGGGTGCCCCTGGATGCTGGGGGGTGGGGGTGCAGGGGGACATGAGTGGGGGCCTGGTGGAGGGTGCCCCTGGATGCTGGGGGGTGGGGGTGATGGGAGACATGAGTTGGACATGAGTGGGGGCCTGGTGGAGGCTGCCCCTGCACTGCTGGGGGGTGGGGGTGATAGGGGACATGAGTGGGGGCCTGGTGGAGGCTGCCCCAGTGGCTGGGGGTGGGGGTGGTGGGAGACATGAGTGGGGGCCTAGTGGAGGCTGCCCCTGCACTGCTGGGGGGTGGGGGTGATAGGGGACATGAGTGGGGGCCTAGTGGTGCTGCCCCTGAACTGCTAGGGGGTGGGGGTGGTGGTAGACATGAGTGGGGGCCTGGTGGAGGCTGCCCCTGCACTGCTGGGGCGTGGGAGTGATAGGGGACATGAGTGGGGGCCTGGTGGAGGGTGCCCCACAGTGCTGGGGGGTGGGGGTGCTGGGTGACATGAGCAGGTGTTCAGGGTAGTCCCCTGTGGTGTCGGCTGCCTGCAGGGGCCGTGGAGGGTGTACAGGGAATACCTGGGAGCACACAGCCAAATCGCGTGTAGAATTTCCCGCGTACCCCTGAAATACACGTACCCAGCCAAATCGCGTGTGTAAATTCCCACGCACGTACCCGGCCAAATCGCGTGTGGGACTTCCCGCGCACCCCTGAAATCCATGTACCATGCCAAATCGCGTGTGAAACGTCCCGCGCACCCCTGAGATCCACGTACCCAGCCAAGTCGCGTGTGGAAATTCCCGCGCACGTACCCGGCCAAATCGCGTGTGGAACTTCCCACGCACCCCTGAAATCCACGTACCCTGCCAAATCGCGTGTGAGACTTCCCGCGCACCCCTGAGATCCACGTACCCAGCCAAATCGCGTGTGGAAATTCCCGCGCACGTACCCGGCCAAATCGCGTGTGGAACTTCCCGCGCACCCCTGAAATCCACGTACCCTGCCAAATCTCGTGTGAAACTTCCCGCGCACCCCTGAGATCCACGTACCCAGCCAAGTCGTGTGTGGAAATTCCCACGCACGTACCCAGCCACATCGCGTGTGGAACTTCCCGCGCACCCCTGAAATCCACGTACCCTGCCAAATCGCGTGTGAGACTTCCTGCGCACCCCTGAGATCCACGTACCCAGCCAAATCGCGTGTGGAAATTCCCGCGCACGTACCCAGCCAAATCGCGTGTGGAACTTCCCGCGCACCCCTGAAATCCACGTACCCTGCCAAATCGCGTGTGAAACTTCCCGCGCACCCCGGAATACACGCACACCTTATTTTTCAGTCAGCGGGTGTCCGTGTTTGTGGGTACCCCTTTGCACATCATTTGTCCTGGAGGGCCACAGTATAGGACATTCATCATAGCTGTATATAGGTGCTATTTGTTGGCGCACCTTTTGGCGCACATTTATTACAGGCGCAGAGATGCTACCGCCTGCTTTCTTGTGGCGGTCGTGTTTGTGCCTGTGCGCTGGTTTGACCGTGCACTTTTTTGCCCTATTCGATTCCATGAATACGTGTTGTAGGCGAGCGTGTGGGCGTTCCGCGCACTTGCACCCTGTACTTCCCCCGTGACGCCCACATTTTGGCAAGTTGTTCCCCATTCCGAGTGTTACGCCCCGTGTTCCGCCTACTTTTGTTGTGTGCGCCGCGCTATGTGCAATTTTCGCTGTGGCCTGTGCGATTTTCGCTGTGACCTGGCGCACGCCGTTAGATGGCCTGTGCGCCAACGTGCGCCACGCACTTTTTTAGCGCACATCCAATGGTTTTCTCGCGCACAGCCTTCCATGAATCGATGTGCGCTGCTTTTTGTGCGATTTTCGCACTTGCACTGCGATTTTCGCTATTCCACTGCGAATCGCACGTTTTTGGCCACTTGCGCCGCGCTAATTATTCCATGAATCGGCCTGTAAATGTGGACATTTTTTAAAAAGATTTATTGAGTGTATTGTTTTCAAACAGTTAGTGTAACATTTGAAATACATTTTAATCAACAGTAATGCATATATGTGTACATACATGAAAAGGGTAAATAAATATTGAAACACAGTTTGTTTAAAACAGGCTTACTTGGGGGGGATGAGGTTGTGGGATTTCTTTCTGCTTTAGTTAGAACACATGATATATCTTGTTCTCAAACCACATTTACTGTATTTTTACTGTTCATGATTAGTATTAAACGTTCAATGTCCTTTTTCATTGATTGCATGTTTTTTTAAATATTCATTAATAGTTCATCTAATTCTGTCAAGGAATCGCTAATTAGATTTGCGGGTCCTTGTGGTACTTTCTTTTTGAATCTTCTAGAGACTTGAATCACTTCTACATCTGTTTGAAAATATTTGAAATATTTTTAAACGATTGTAGATATAATACACTTTCAAATTATGTGTGTGGTTGTATACACATTTGATAGTTTGATAATAGGTAGATAAATTATATGTGTTTGGTGACTGATATTTGTTCCTTTAAATATATTTGTTAGTCTCATATTACATGAATATATAGAATATACTTACAAAATCCTGATTCTGGTGTATTTTTGTCTGAAGCATTGTTTTGAGTGTCTTATTTTTTAATATCTTCCTCTGTAGCGTAATTCTCCTCCAGCCATTCCATGTACTGTTCCATTTTAGTAGTGGTACAGAGAATCATTTCTTGTCAGTCCAGAGTTAGAATTTGGTAACGAGGAAGATTAATGAGGAGAGAAGGTGGAATGTTTGTGTTTGCTTTGTGATTGGTTGTTCATTGTTTGTGTGGTGGGTTGGTGCCAATGGGTTTTCAAGTACCCCAAATGCTGTTGCATTGTATAGAGCCTTTGAGAGAATGTATATTTTTGAGTGATGTTTATATATGCCAATACAATTATAGATAATATTGTATTATTACATTAATGGTTTTTGTACATAATACATTTTTATTGTTTGAGGGTTAGGTGTACCCTTAGAAAATAGTGCTGTTTTTGGGGTATATTTATTGTTTCATTTGATATTTGAAACATGGAGCCAATTTCAAATGGAGAGGAATCTCTTTGTTCAGAAGATTGTGGAAAATGTTTTGAGAATGGTGTTAATAGTGATGTTCAGGACATAGGTGATGGATTCTCAAAGCATTGGCTTACAAGGATGTTTTGGTTTTAAAATATTATTTTAGATAGAGTGTTTGAAATGAGAGGCATATTCTGTGATTGTGGAAAAATATTTTGAAAGTGAGAACAGGTTTTTTTCTCTTTGGGAAAAGAAAATTAATTAATCATCTAAAGAAAGAGCACAGACATGTTTTACAAAATGTTTTTAATCATCATAGTGTTCTCTGACTGAAAATATATTTTTGGGTGATTTGTTGGTAAAAGAACCCAAAGGCTCTTCTAAGAGCCACCCAGAGAACATTTTAAGTATATTGGAAAAGGAAAATACCTGTTATGCCTTTTTTAAAATAGCTGTGGTTACGATCGCAGCCAATGAGACATGCCCTGGTAGGTGAATTATAGCCACAGGCACCAACCTGAAGATGGGTCATAGCCATGGGTACGGGCAGGCAAATGGCATGTTGTGTATTTTTGGCGGGTGCAGCCGTGGCTATAACTATCACACTTTAGCCACGGTTATAACCATTCCAAATCCTATGCATTGATCATGTTGTTCCATTGATTTTACACCACACAATTTCACATGTATTTCTGATTCCATGCCCTCATGTGTACCTTTTATGTTGTTTGAATTGTTACAGCTCTTCAATATGTCTTTTTGAGTCTGTAAAAATGGTACGGGTAGCCGAGTCTTCTGGTGGTTGACACGATCTATGGCTATGAATGGACCAATCGCACGTTGTGCTTTTTGGCAGTCTTTAATAGCCACGGATATCAATCGCAAGACGGGTCATAGCTGTGGAAATGAGCATGCAAATGACACGTTGTGTATTTTTGGCGGCTGAAGCCGCCGCTATAACTATCGCACTTTAGCCACGGTTATAACCATTCCAATTTCTATGCATTGATCATGTTGTTCTATTGATTTTACACCACACAATTTCACATGTATTTCTGATTCCATGCCCTCATGTGTACCTTATATTGTTTGAATTGTCACAGATTGTCCATATGAATTTTTGAATCTGTAAAAATGGTACGGGTAGCCATGACTACTGGCGGTTGATCAATCCGCAGCTATGAATTGGCCAATTGCATGTCATGCTTTTTGGCAGTCCTTTATAGCCACGGATATGGATCTGTTACTGTACCCGCGGCTATAGCCGGTTATATTTTGATCCAGTGATCATATTATATCATGGAGGTTACGCTCAGATTTGTACATGTGTTTCTGTTTGGATGGTCTCATCTGAAGGCTAATGTGAATTGATTTTGAAATCTTTGTAATATGCGTTTTCAAGCGTGTTAGAAAAATGTTTGTGTAACCACATCTATAGGTGGGTTTTTGTCGTTTAACCAGGGTGATAGCCACGGTTATGTTATTGGGAAAAATGTGTTTTTTTAATGCAGTCTGTAAATATTGTATTGATTGATATAGCTTGTAATAGAAATGTGTTTGTCATTTTACTTGTATGCTTTCTACAGTCCTCGTTTTGTGCTATTGAATTGTGAAAGCTATGAAAGGGACATTTGCAGGAACTTTTGACAGTATGATTCAAGAACACAGAGTGTGCACATGTTCTCTGTTTGGCTATGGTGTAGATCTATTCATTATTTGGAGCAGCTGAAGGTGATAGTGTTTTTATATATTATATGTACAGTTTGAATTATTGTATTTGTAAGATAACTGAAGTATGTTTAGATGTCTCATTTTGTCAAGTTTATGAGTATTGTTTGCAAAGTAGGGTTTTCTATATTTTACTTCAGTGTTTTTAGGAAAGTGATGATGAAGCAGTATGACATGGTATCCTAAGCTTATGTTTGCCAGAAAATGTATTTGCAAATAAAGGTTGTTTCTCAGTGACATTGGAAGATGTGATATGAATGAGGGTGCATAAGAAACACTTGTGTGAACCAAGCAGTATAACGCTATCCTTAACAAATAGTGTGGCTGGGAGTGTGCTTTGTAGTTGGATATTAAGCTGTATTTTTGTGATCCTATATTGGTGATTTTCTACTATGTTAGACATGTGAAATGATAAAGTGAAGAAGGTGAAGTTATAATGGCTAAGTGGGTAAAGTTTCATAGTATATGGGACATTGTTTTATACTGCAGGATTTCCACTGTCATGTATTTGTTGGTAGTAATTTAGAAACAATAATGAATAATGATATTTGGCATTTTTCCAATTTGCTTGCAAATGCCGTGCTTTGGAAGTACAGGAATAGATTTGGGTTCCATGCTACGTAATGTAATATGTTGTTATGCAGTGCACTGACATAGATAGATGTAAAATGAATGGGGTGCATAGTGGGTTGGGTGAAACAGTATGGTTGAGGTTTGCTAACATGGTTTTCTGGGTCTGCTTAGGTCACACAGCCATTGGACGTTTAGTGCAGTGCGGATGGGCAGGCAGTTAAGGGAGGACATACATGTTGTGTTGATTAGTAGTAGTAGTGATTAGTTTGTTGGTGAAATGTAGGATAGTGGGTCTGGCTGTTGGCCCAATGATAGTTGAGTAGATAAAAACAGGTGAGGCATTTGCCTTTGCATGTTATTGGATGAGGATAACTAAGAAGGACTGATTAAATGGGTGTTAGGAGGATGAAGGTTGTGACAGAGCACAGTTATGTGCGTATCAGTAGACTGAATGTTGTCTATCTGGAGTTGACCTACAGTCCTAAGCAGAGGGTTGTGAGGTGTGATAGCCTTTCGTAAGGCTATCAAAACAAGACTCTTTGTCTAACTTGAATCTGTATCATCATCCACTTCATATAAGCCTGCCAATCTGTAACTAAGAGCCCTCCTGGCACCTCTCTGTAATCCTAAGTCTGCGTATCCTCTGTAACAGCGCCTCGATGCCTTTGGGCTGCAAGTGCGCTTAACAAATGCAAATAAATAAATAAATAAAACTGGAGCTGGGTGGTGTAACTCTGCCAGTGCATTATTTTGCAGTTTTGTTTCTCTTGATATCTTTGTCATGAATGGTTTATGTATATATTACTTGTATTATGTGTATGCTTTATTAAGAATGTTTATGGTATGTAGGAAATGGGTAGTGTGGTGTATAAGATTAGCTCACTTTTCATTTAGGTTTATCATTGAAAAATGTCTGGTTCTAAGCACATATATATTTAAAGTTGGCACAGTTAATGGCATTCTACTTTTTGTAAATTATGTCTGGTATATGAGCTGTTCAGTACTCTACTGGATCAGCCATCATAACTGTTCCATCCAAACAACCACCAATTCTCCTATCCCATGGTCCGACCATCACTATATTCAATTCAACCTCAACGTGACGAAAGACCCCCCTAAGACCATCTCCCCCTGTCCAGCAGCTTTCGCAAGGAGCTCACACCAATTGACAGCTGAAAACTTAGCACCATTCTTCCTTATCCCTGCCCTGCAGGCCCCATTTCCCAAAAACCCAGAAACCTTAGCCAACACCTTTAAAGAGGTCATCACCCAAGTAGTGGATGCCATTGCTCCACTCGCACTTAAAAAAGCCAAAAAAGCCAAACATTCCAACACATGGTTCTCAAAAGAACTCCTTGACCAACGTTCTCAGAAGAGGCTTGCTCTTTCTGCATGGAAAGCCAACCCCCCTGAAGCCACCAGAAGCGCCTTCAAGGCCATCTCCATATATTATAAAGTCAACATTACCATAGCTAAAGCCGCATCCTACAACTCAAGGATCAATGACGCTAAATCAGGGTCGAAAGAAATTTTCACCATCTTTAGGGAGTTGGAAAAACCCTCCTCTCCTCTCCCCTCCCTCCTCAAGGACGAATGTTGGTGCAACAGTATTCAATCTGCCATACTAGACAAGCTCAATCATCTTCAAAACAAATTCCAGGGACATCAAAAAGCCCTTAACTGCCTCATAGCCAACCTGCACAGCGAAAACACCCACGCCCACCAAAACTGAGTCAACCCCACCTTTTGACTTCAAAGACATGACTGAGCTGGAAGTAATTTCCCTTCTCAAATCTATCAAACTCTCTAACTGCAAGGGAGATGAATTTCCTGCCCAACTCATCAAAGATTCGGCACATATCCTAGCACCCTTCCTAACCACATTCATCAACTCTTCCTTCCAGGCTGGCCACGTTCCAACCGGACTTAAGGAAGCGTGGGTACGCCCGTTCCTTAGAAAACCATCCTTAGATCCATCGGTCCCAGGGAACTATATGCCCATTACCACCGTCCCTTTCCTACTCAAAATCCTGGACAAAGCAGCCTACCTGCAAGTCCAAAAGTTCTTGGAAGACAACCGGCTTCTAGTCCTGCGGCAATCTGGACTCCGCTCACGACATGGCACTGAAACGGCTCTCCTAGACTTAAAGAATCAAATGGACGATCTAAGAGACACAGGCAAACTTGCGCTCCTTCTGCTCTTTGACCTATCCGCAGCCTTTGACTTAGTGGATCACAATACCTTGTGCCACCATCTGGCAACTGAGGCTAACTTCTCTCCTAAAGCGTGCAAATGGATAACCTCCTTGCTCCAAGAGAGGGCCATGAAAGTCTTCTCTGACTCAGTCTGTGCCACCCCTAGCCACATCAAATGTGGTGTGCCAGAGGGCTCATGTATCGCCCCCACGCTCTACAACCTCTTCACAAGGCCTTTGTTCAGCATACTTGACTCCCTGTGCATCTTGTATACAAATTATGCGGATGACACACAGGTGCTTATTCCACTCACCGGGGACAATGAAGCGGATGTCAACACACTCACCACCATTTACTCCACTAGATAATTGGCTCTGCCTTAACAGTGAAAAAACTGAACTCCTGCTCATAGGGTCACCCACCACACTGGACAACCTTGATGAACAGTACTTATCCTTCACTATTGATAATATCCCCAGCAAGATCTCCAACAATGTTAAGACACTTGGAGTCTACTTCGACTCTAATCTGACCATGGACAGACAGGTTAATACCATTGCATCCTCATCAGCCTTTTACTCTAAAGTCCTCAACGCAGCCAGACCCTTCCTATCACGCCAGAATTGTCTCACTATTGCCAGGGCAATAATTGGCTCACGGTTGGACTATTGCAATGCCCTCCTCATAGGGACATCATGCAAAAATCTGGCCAAACTCCAGCTGGTACAAAACAACACCCTTAAGGCAGCTACAGGAGCCTCTAGAAAAGATCACATTTCCGAAGTTAGAAGGCATGCCCATTGGCTCCCTGTCAAAGAGAGAATTGTCTTCAAAACCCTTGCCATCACGCACAAATGCCTCCATGAACCTGCACCCTCGTACCTGGCTCAGAGAATCACCAAGCATGCCGCCACAAGACCCCTCAGGAAGTGCTACTCCAACATGATTGTCACGCCCAAAACTCGAAAAGTCTGCGGTGGTGGATCTAGCTTCCCGACTCTGGCAGCCACCCATGGAACGCACTACCTACCCACCTAAGAATGATAGACTCCAACCAAGTGTTCCGCAAAGCTATCAAAACTAATCTCTTTGTCTGAAAGGAAAAGGTCTACATGCAGCCTGTAAACTTACTCACTGTTATATGCATTGGCCTGTAACTCTGTTCATCTCTGTATCGTACACAGTCTGCGTTTCTGTAACCAAGAGACCTCTGGTCACCTGTAACCTATTAATCAAAAGTTTGTACAAAATCCTGTAACAGCGCCTCGATGCCCACAGGCTGAAAGTGCGCTCTACACATGCAAATAAATAAAATAATTAAATTAGTCAAGCAGTTAAAGGTGAGGTGTAGATAGCACATTTCTTTGTACTGCAGGATTGTTGGTAGGAGTGGTGGCTGATGACTTTGTAAAGGTGTGGGGCATAAATGGGGGTTCTCTGCGTTTGTAAGAATTGTGAGTTTGTGAGCATGTATATCCCCCACATTGGGGTCAGAAGGTTCTGCCCAGGAGAGGAGTGTGGAAAAATGGGGTATAATGTGTGTAATTTGCAGCATAGTTTCACAAATGCAATACCCTAAAAGCATTTGGTTTTGATGCAATAAAGTATTTTACAGCAAGTTTTACTACATATAGTTTTTACTAATGTGGTGTACAAACAAATCCTCTTTATACTGTATTTGTCTCGGGAGGATAGCTCAGGTGCAACATGCTCACCTTGGAAGCAAGACGACACGGAGCACCACAGATTCGATCCCCGGATCAGCGCTTAGAAACCTCTGGCTATTAAGCACATTATAAATAACCTATCATATCATATCATGTCAATGTGGAACATGGGTGCGTACGAGGGACATAGATGGTTTAACCATAAATATCATCCTAAGGAGTTCTTCTTTAATGTACACTTGGTAATCACAGGCATCTAAGCAGACAAGCCTGAAAAATGGATGCCTTTCCCTGGCTGTTATTATTGATGGATTGAACTTGTATTCTAGCTGCCATCTCAGGTGTTTACTTCAGCATATGTGGTGTTTCTGCTTCTGGTACGAGCATTACTGGAAGCAATGATACATGACTGATTTTCTCAAATGCAATTTTGTTCTGTTTTTACATCCAGTAATTACCTTTACTGCATTTGTGGAGGCAAAGGTATAATCATCCATTACAACTCTCTTTACCACGTATGGTATCAGTATTTACTGGAGTGATTTGCTACATACATTTTCTCACCATCATCTTTCAATAAAGCACTGAGTAAATTATTTTCACCTTTTTTTCATGAACAGATGACAACATTCCTGAGAATAATACCACCGTAGATTGAAGACGATAAGCAGTCAGTAGTCTCCTTGCATTACCTAGAGCCGCACTACCCTGGCTGCACATACTCAGAGCATTTGTGTCCTGTTTTCCCCTTCCCTATCCCTTGCACTTCCTCCCTCCTTTTCTCTTTGCACTTTTTGTTTTTGCACTTGCATGATCTGTATGACACAAGGCCTAGTAAAATGGTTTGTCTTGTCTTTCCTCTGTCTTCCTCCCCTTGGTTTGTCACGCCTATAAACACTTGTACAGGCACATTATAAATGACTTATGATATTATATCATTTGCAATGTTCTTGGGTATATATTTGATAATTGTCCACCTCCAATCAGACTTGTCCCATCACCCCGACTCTCACAGGCAGTCCTACTGAGCCCTCCACCTTAAGCAGGCACTCCCTCCTGAACCTCTCATTCACTGCCTCGTCACTCTCTAAGTTTTACTTACCAATGAGACATGCCAGTTGTCCCATGTGTGTGGCCATGAATGCATCCATTGTACTCTTTCACAGTACCATGAGGTCCTGTGTGGACCTAGGGATCCCGGTGAAACAGGGTGTGCAGGTCATGTCTGCATCACATGTAATCTCTTACATTTAGGGTTTGCTATTATCTACAGTTCTGGAAGACATGCTTCCTCCCGATGGGTTACACACATGGAATATCGCACATGTGTGCAGATCAGGAAACCACTAGTGTTTGGGAACTGGTCAATGATGTAAAATCATCTTTTTATATCATCTGTTTGCCCTGGGATTTTGGGTAGCCACGTGTGCTGTTCCATGGTGTAGGGGAGCTATTACCACCTTTGCCAGTGTGTGTAGAAATGTTGGCTGTATCAGGACATGGACCATGCCAACAGTGTACTGGGAGTAGTCTGTTTAAAACAATGGTGTGTAGCAACCAACTTCAAATGGTGTGACATGGCAAAGTGTATATTTCCTTTGCTTTCAAGTTCTCTCTCACTGAGTTGGAGTATGTAGATGATGGTGGGCTGGTACAGCTAATATGATCTCCTGACTTTTTACTCTGTTTGTCCCCGTCTTTGTGTGGCCATCATGGTCTCCTCCTTACTTGAACGGCCAGCTGTTGCATGAATGTTATTATACCTTTAATCAGTAGGGACAGCTCCACAAGAGGAGCAGGAGGGTTCCACCAGGTTGTATAGTACTCTGAGTCTTCTATGAGGTGGAGGTAGGCTTGCTATGGCCACAGAGGGTCAAGTGTATGCACCTCTGTTTTCTTTCAGAGCACATGGCAGTCATGCCGACCTCCTTATTGGTGAAGGTTATTTTGGTGATTTAAAGTGTTATAGTTGGCATTGCAGGTAGACCAAACGGCTTATTTTCCAGCATCAGTTGTGTCAGGTTATCTACGCCTTGTTTTTTCCAAATCCTGTTTTCTCTGTTACGGCAGGTATTGGGTTTTGACATATAACACCCTTTTTTTCTGGATGTGGTGTGGATGTCAAATTATTATGGTATGTAAGAAATGGTTAATGTGGTGTATAAGATTTCAAATTAATGGGGGTGCATAGTGGGTTGGGGTAAACAGTATTATTGAGAACGTTTTCTGGGTCTGGTTAGGGCAAATGGCCATTGAAACTTTAGTAGAGTGGGGATGGACAGCGAAGGGAGGACATACATGCTGATACATTTTTGCTGATTAACAGTAGTAGTTATTAGTTTGTAGGGGAAAGGCAGGATAGTGCATTAGCCTATTGTGTTATTATGCTGAAATGGGTGGAATCAGATGGGGTAATTAACATGCTTTTGCTTGAGGATGTCTAAGGAGAAGTAAATAAATGGGTGCTGGGAGAAGCAAGGGTGTGGAAGGGCCTAGTTATGTGAACAAAAATATACTTAATGCTGTGTACTTGGAGTTGTCGTGTACCTATCAATTAGAAGTTTGTGAAGTGTTTTATGGCGCTGCTAGGGGACTTAGCCATTCAAACTGTAGTGAAAATGGGGATGGGTAGTGGACGGAAGGTGGTCATGCTGATATGTTTGGTTGAGTAGTAGTTGTAATTTTATTTTAAAGGTTTCTTTTTTAAATTATGGTGGCCAGTTTGGAACACTTTTTTTGATGTTTGCTGTCATCTGGAAAGGGAACAAGTGTCTTTTTGATTTAAATCGTGGCGGTATATATATTTTTTTCTGGTGGGAGGTGTACATATCTTGTCAGGAATTTAAAAAAAAGAAAATGATCTGCACCTAGGAAAATTCCCAGGGTGTGAATAATTATTACCCTTGGGCTGACGGGCAGACACAGGCTTTTCTGTTCTACAGCTTTGAGTGAGTGTGTTGTTTCACTTGGCCTTACAAATCCTGTGTTGGTCGCCCGTTAAACTCCATCTCGACCTGTGAGCCTGGACTTGAAAGTTATATTTTATAATTAAAATATAAAGAACCACAATGCGTGAACTTAATCATGTCAATTATTTTTTTTATACAGCTTTTTTTGTAATATGCCATCAAAAAAAAAACAAGTTATAAGAATGGGGTCATTTGCAGGGAAGTAGATATAAACAGTATAGTTTTTTTCTAAAGTACTTTTTTTAAATCTGCAGATACAAATCCTGTAGATGATGCAACCATTTCTAGTGCTGAGGATAGTTTTAAAAATGTTGAAGTTGAAATAAGAGATATGCCAACACAACATTTTGCTGGAACCAATACTGTTTTTATTGAAAGTAAAAAAAAGGAATAGATTCAAATGTGTTACTAGCTAGTAAAAAAGGAAATATTTTTTTAGAAAAAAATGTTCTATCAATTCCAAACAGAGGACTAAGGATATATATAGGAACATTTATGAATCCTGAGTTTTTACAAATCTTTGGAGAATTGTGAAACCAAAATTTAGATATGTGGTACAACATTTTTTGCAAAAGAAAAAAGTAGAAGTCATCATTAAGAAAGCTTTTGATATGAAAAGAAAATTGTTCATTTTTGTATTAAATAAACTTAAGACATTGCTTAAGGTGACTACACCATTCTATACAAATATACAAACACTTCATGTGCTTACACAAGACAACTTTTGTGACATCTTTGGTGGAGTGTGGAAACACGCTTCTCATATTGACATTTCTTTTAATGAGGAGAGTTACATTCAATGAAAGAATGTTCCACTAGCTATTGATGAGAGTGGATGTAGCTATAAAATCCAAAATGGTGTGATTTCTAAGAAAAGGAATAATTCATGCAGTGTAATAATACGGAAATGGAAACTGTAGGTCAGTCAGATATTAAACGAAAGAAGGATTGTGAGGTATGGAGAGATTTTTGCAAGTATTGCACAACATTGATAATATTCAAAGGCAGATGAAGATACTACAAATAATAGATGACTGTGAAGTTTGTGAAAAATAGGACTTTTGGGTCACTCTCTAGCTTATCTTGATAAAAATAGATGTAAGAGTCAGTTTCATCTTATACAGATGCTGGCTGCACATCATACCAAAATGAGATACCTTCTAATTAAACTGTATGAGGGCAAAACACCAAGTATTTCTCTTGGAGCTTTAAATCAAGTACTTTTGACTGGAAATTTAAAAAGTTTAGTTTCCACAATGCAAATGATAAATATGATGCATTTAAAAGAGTATGTGTACCTAGATGAAACACTTACAGGAAGTGGAAATGATGATCCTATGCTTTCAAAGGATCAGATTTTTCAACAGTATAAAAGAAGTATTGCAATGTTTGAGTTGTCTTCTACTGAAAGATCTGACATTGTTTGTATCTTTTTGACACACTTTTCATAAGTCTCAAGTGCAACTAGTATATGTTGAGAACAAAATTAAACACATCTATATAAAATGTTTGGAAAAAACTTTATCTGCACATGTTTGTAGAAGAACTATATGACACATGTAAGGCACTTTATGTTTGTAGACACTGTGTTGGATGTTATATTCAAACATGCATTCCACCAAGAAGTGTCTTAAACAATATGTTAGTGCCTGATATCCCTCTTGTGCTTCAAAAATGTAACATGTTTGAAGTGATTGCATTGCAAACTGTTCATCCTTTTCAATTTATTGTTAGACTGCAAATAAAGATGTCAAATCTGCCTAAGAAGTCATTAGCGCAAGGTGTGAGAGGCAAAGTTGTGTATTTACCCCTGAATTTTGAAGAACATGTTAATACTCTAGGAGTGAAATGTGACATGGCAGATTCTTTGTTTGTTTTAGTAAATGGCGTTGCCACTAAAGATAAGAGAATCTGGCAACAACTTATCAATATTGGAAAAGTGTAAAATGTATTGGCGTTCCTATTGAAGCACAAAGGTAGTCTGACTGTACCAAACTTGTCTATGCTTGATGCTGAGTCAACAAAGAAAAGTAGTGAAGGTCAGTTTCATCGTCTATCTGTTGTAGAAGAGAATAGTTTGTATGAACCTTATACTATTCATCCACTACACTAACGTGAATTCAAGGACGATGTAGAGCTTATTGCTGATAATTCAAAAGCTGTTGTTCATTATGTTACAGCATACATGATAAAAGCAGATAAGAGCAATGCAGCTGAAGTATGTGTAGATTTGCCATCAGATACAAGTCTCAGTCAGAAACTTGTAAGCTTTGGTTTTCACATAGAGAGTGGGGTCGCTATGAAGCTGTAGATCGGCTAACTAGTTTGCCTATGTATGGACGTAGTGTTAATGTCGTTTGGTTAAGTCTTGGACCAACTAGTACTAGAAATCAGGTATTGAAGCCTTTAACTGAAATTGAGCAGTTATCTGAAGAAGCACCTGACAGTACAGAGATTTTCAAAACCGCCTTGATTGATACATATTATCCAAATCGATCTGAAATGCTGGAGGATTTTCGTTTATTTGAAGTAGCACAATGCTACTCATATCAAAATATTAAAGCAAACAGTGACAGAGGATGCTTTAAAGTACACAGATGTAGTGGTTGTCTAGTGAGACATGAAAAGGCAGGTCTCGTTAACCACATGAAACCAAAGTGCAGAGAGAAAGGAATTCTTTTATTTTTGTATTTTTCAGTTGTTCATGTCATGGTGTGCAGGGAGTGATTTACCTGGAATTTTTAAACTTTTGAAAAATCATTTTTTTGCTAAAAAATGCTTAATTACATATCCAAAATGTGAGCAGTACTTGGAGTTACTGGAGAAACAATTATGCCAAGAAGAACTTTTTGCAGCTGATTTGGCAAAAGAGACTCCTGAGGGCAGTCAAGATTCCCGCAGCAGGAAGTAAAAATGTTCTTGGTGAGCAATTATTCAAACCGATGTTGAGCTTGCTATGGCGTAAGTGGAAATTGCAATGTAACAAAGTAAATTTGCAGATGTGAATTGTGATGAAATTGTTAGTAAACTTAATGTAGAGCAAAAAGAAGTTTATTATAAAATTAAAGATAGGTTCTTACATGGTTTACTGCATGACAAGCATGAATGTTATTATGTGTAATACAAACCTGTATTGTTGAATGTTAGTGGACAATCAGGAACAGGTAAATATTTTTTAATTAATGCAATAAGATCTAAGATCCAACATTTAACAGATCCTTTTTGTTATATAGTGTAACTGCTCCAACAGGTTTAGCAACATTTAATGTAGGATGTGTTACTGTACATCGCCTGTTGATGTTACCAGTGGAGCAAAACAACAAACTAGAATATTGGAAACTTGTATCAAGTGCAGCACAAAAATTAGGAAATGTTTTTAGAAAATTAAATACCTTGATTGTAGATGAAGTAAGTATGGTGTCTAACTCCTTGCTAGCTTTCAGTCATTTGCGAATAAAAGAGGTTTTAAAGACTGACTAAAACATTTTGTTTGGAGGTAAACATGCAGTTGTTTTTGGAGACTTGTCACACTTAACTCCTGTGAAAGGTCACCCAGTTTTTAGAATGCTGCAATCTAAGGCTGCTCCATAAAGTATGGGAAGTATTGGTCTTTTTAACCCTTGTAATTGTTTTGAATTCCAGGAACTTGCCATTAATATGAGGCAATCTAGAGACTTGCAGTATGCAGAAATGCTTAATAGGATTAGAATGGGTGTTATTGAGGAAAATGTGAAAGCAGTCTTAAAGGGAAGACTGATTTCTAACCTGTTTAATGTAGATTGCAATCTGTCATGTAATGTTGACTCTTAAGGAAAGAAACATGTTTTGTGTTGCTTTGATGTGAGTTTAACAAGTTTACCTCTACAATGCTACTGTCAGAGAAGCAAAATACTGTAGATATAAAATCATGTGATATTTTAGATGGTCATGTTCTACCTTTAGAGTTGGATAAGAGAGCAAATGTTCGATTAGGTCAACTAGAGAATTCAATTTCTAAAACAGCAGGTCTGGAATGACTTTTAAAACTGTGTATCAATGCACAGATAATGTTAAAGAGGAACTTGAATGTAGAAATTGGTCTAGTCAGTGGAGCGATAGGAAGAGTGATTGCATTTCACACTTTTCCTCACAGTACAAGTATTAATCATGTTGAAGTTAAGTTTGATCGTGTAGAAGTAATTCACTTGATTTCTGGGCGCTCTGCATGTTTCATGCTTTTTAAGGATACCTTTGTTAAAAGAGCACAGTTTCCATTGTGCTCTGCCTATGCAATAACTATTCATAAATCACAAGGGTTGACTTTGGAAGCAACACTTATTGATATCGGTCATACAGTGTTTAAAGAAGACATGTCATATGAAGCTTTGTCAAGTGTGAAAAATGTAGTTTTTTTTAATAGAATTTGATGAAAGGAAAGTGACAGCTGACGTTTCTTGAATCGAAGAATACAATAGGTTGCGTGTACTGTATGCTCCTCACCTCAACCTTATACTTGTACCTGTGAAACACTCATCCACGAAATGTAAGGAGTCAGTGAAAGCACATTCAAATGAAATCAGTACTTGTTAGAATAAAAAACAATGGAATGTAATGGAGTTGGAGAGTCTTTCAACTATAACATACTCTCATTGCAGCTTTAGTAATGCAATAGGAGCTGAATGCTATTATAATGCAGCTTTGTGTATGTTGTTTTAAATGACTCCATTGATGCAAGAAATAGCTTCTACTGCAGAGAAACAGCTATGTGTTGAACTTTCATTTCTCAAAATATCTGTAGATGAAGATCCACACAGTTTACATTTGGCAATGTCAATCTGAAATGTAGTAGCTGTTGCAAGTGAAAATCAACAATTTTCTCAAATTACACAGGAAGATAGTCAAGAATTCTTAATGAATGTCTTTGAGGTATTAGTGAAAGAAACTGTTAACGTAGATAGGTATGTAGGAATTAGTTATGTGTGGAATCATATCAGTTCAAAATGTCAGAAAGGTTAATGTACTAGAGATTGTGGGATATTTTGACCCATTCCAATGTGACCCACTGCATCACTTTCCAAATGGAGCAAGAAACAGCCCAAAATGGATGCGCTGACTCCTGTGCACACCAACATCTGTAAAACCGTGTTTGGGTCAAAACCAAGGAAAGGCTGCACCCCTGCCACACACAGTCAATGTGGGGCTGAAAACAGAGTTATTACTGCAGGAGCATGCCAGTGGCATTTGCCAAATTCAACATGGAACAAAGCAGCAGAATCATGCTAAAAACCGAAAATGACTTTCAAAATGTTAGCTTTGCTACCTCAAAAGTTCTGTTTTTGGCACTAGATCTATTTATTTCTATTGAATCACTGATATTAAAAGTTTACTACAAAGACTGCAAACAATCCCAGCACTCAAGGGAAGAAATAATACTGAATCAAATGTATATGTACTGCATAGGAAAATCTGATTTAAAGGACTCATTTTAAGGTGCTTTTTCAGGAATGAAGTGCAAAATTGCCTGTTTTGAAAGCATGTTTTTGTTTAAAGGTTTATTTCTTTCAAAATGTCAAATTGCTAATGTAAGAATCCCTTATAAACTGTGTTCATTTTATATGTTTTAATGAAAGATGTAGGTAACTTAAAGTTAAAACCCAGTCTTGAGTTAATTAACTATTACAATTCTGCTTTGACAGTCCTCAGCCTGGGAAAGTTAACACTTCAGATTGACACTTCACTGCTGGCAGGAAGGCCTAATTGCTATGGGGAGGCCTTGTATACTCAGAACAAAGGCGCTCATTAGACATTCATCTTTGCTTCAGGCACGACAATAGAAGGCTTGGACACCCATCCTCCAAGAGGATGATGTTGGGAGAGGCTTCTCAGGGAACTTCAAAGGACTGGCCGTTTGCTCACTTGTGAAGAAAGAAAAAGAAACTGACTTGTGATTTTGGAGTTAATTTGCTTATTTTGCCACAGAACTTCATAACATTTAACTTGGCGGCAAAAATAAGTAAATTAATGAAAAGTACATACATTGAAATCTGAATTTATGAGAGACATGTGCAGACTTGGTGGAATTACTGTGTAAGGAACTGAAGTTACACAAAAAGACTATTTGTGCCAAAACTATTAATGCTGCAAATCTAATATTGTGTACCCATGTTCTAGGGGTGATTGCACATATATGTACCAAATTAGGAATTGTTAGGCCAAACCTTTATGATCAAAATAGACAAAATGTAATAGAAAGACAACACCAGGTCTCACCGACTTGGGATTTAGATGTAAATGTAACCTACAAAATATGTAATGTATGTGTCCGATTTTATTAGAGGGCATAAGTATATCAAAATATAATTGTGGGAAAGTTACATTTTGGTCTAAATAACTGTGGGAGTTTCCCAAGTCACATCATAAAATATGACAACTCTTTCTGTCATCCAACCAGCAAAAATCAAAGGAGGGAACTGTGCCTTTTGACCACTCATAGCCTTTTGGGTGTGGGTTGTAAGTCTGCCCCTACCATAAAATGAGTGATGTCACGTGGCAGGATAAATAAGGGAACCTCACAACACAGTGATTCCTGACTCCATCCTGATTTCTGCGTGGCGCTCTGTTCCTGAATTCTTCATCTTGCTACTGATTCCAGATTTCTTTAGCAAGCCAAGGCCTCAGCATGTGCTTAACTCCTTTTCAGCTAGGCCCAAATCTTGAAACCATCCTCAACTTAAGGGAATAATTCTGATCCGGTCTGGCTTGCTACCATTCATGCTTGCCTGCTGAAACTCACCATCCCACTGATCTACAATGTCCAGTAACCAGAAGGGCCAATCCAGTCCAGTCTGAGGTCCCAGTCCAACTGACCAGAACTGCTCAGCTGATCCAGTTCCACCAGAGGTGCCCTGCTGCCTGTAGACCCGATCTGGATGACCAGAGCCCTGAGGGTCCGATCTTAAATCACAGTGGACCATAAGTATCAATAGGAATCCTAGTAACCCATTGTATATTTGCCTTGTCCTATCCCAATCAATAACCCATACTCCCTTTAACTTAAGAACTTGTAATAGTTTCACACCAGTCTTGAAACCTTGCTTTGATTCCAGGTTTAGCAACATTTAATGTAGGATGTGTTACTGTACATCGCCTGTTGATGTTACCAGTGGAGCAAAACAACAAACTAGAATATTGGAAACTTGTATCAAGTGCAGCACAAAAATTAGGAAATGTTTTTAGAAAATTAAATACCTTGATTGTAGATGAAGTAAGTATGGTGTCTAACTCCTTGCTAGCTTTCAGTCATTTGCGAATAAAAGAGGTTTTAAAGACTGACTAAAACATTTTGTTTGGAGGTAAACATGCAGTTGTTTTTGGAGACTTATCACACTTAACTCCTGTGAAAGGTCACCCAGTTTTTAGAATGCTGCAATCTAAGGCTGCTCCATAAAGTATGGGAAGTATTGGTCTTTTTAACCCTTGTAATTGTTTTGAATTCCAGGAACTTGCCATTAATATGAGGCAATCTAGAGACTTGCAGTATGCAGAAATGCTTAATAGGATTAGAATGGGTGTTATTGAGGAAAATGTGAAAGCAGTCTTAAAGGGAAGACTGATTTCTAACCTGTTTAATGTAGATTGCAATCTGTCATGTAATGTTGACTCTTAAGGAAAGAAACATGTTTTGTGTTGCTTTGATGTGAGTTTAACAAGTTTACCTCTACAATGCTCCTGTCAGAGAAGCAAAATACTGTAGATATAAAATCATGTGATATTTTAGATGGTCATGTTCTACCTTTAGAGTTGGATAAGAGAGCAAATGTTCGATTAGGTCAACTAGAGAATTCAATTTCTAAAACAGCAGGTCTGGAATGACTTTTAAAACTGTGTATCAATGCACAGATAATGTTAAAGAGGAACTTGAATGTAGAAATTGGTCTAGTCAGTGGAGCGATAGGAAGAGTGATTGCATTTCACACTTTTCCTCACAGTAGAAGTATTAATCATGTTGAAGTTAAGTTTGATCGTGTAGAAGTAATTCACTTGATTTCTCGGCGCTCTGCATGTTTCATGCTTTTTAAGGATACCTTTGTTAAAAGAGCACAGTTTCCATTGTGCTCTGCCTATGCAATAACTATTCATAAATCACAAGGGTTGACTTTGGAAGCAACACTTATTGATATCGGTCATACAGTGTTTAAAGAAGACATGTCATATGTAGCTTTGTCAAGTGTGAAAAATGTATTTTTTTTTAATAGAATTTGATGAAAGGAAAGTGACAGCTGACGTTTCTTGAATCGAAGAATACAATAGGTTGCGTGTACTGTATGCTCCTCACCTTAACCTTATACTTGTACCTGTGAAACACTCATCAACGAAATGTAAGGAGTCAGTGAAAGCACATTCAAATGAAATCAGTACTTGTTAGAATAAAAAACAATGGAATGTAATGGAGTTGGAGAGTCTTTCAACTATAACATACTCTCATTGCAGCTTTAGTAATGCAATAGGAGCTGAATGCTATTATAATGCAGCTTTGTGTATGTTGTTTTAAATGACTCCATTGATGCAAGAAATAGCTTCTACTGCAGAGAAACAGCTATGTGTTGAACTTTCATTTCTCAAAATATCTGTAGATGAAGATCCACACAGTTTACATTTGGCAATGTCAATCTGAAATGTAGTAGCTGTTGCAAGTGAAAATCAACAATTTTCTCAAATTACACAGGAAGATAGTCAAGAATTCTTAATGAATGTCTTTGAGGTATTAGTGAAAGAAACTGTTAACGTAGATAGGTATGTAGGAATTAGTTATGTGTGGAATCATATCAGTCCAAAATGTAAGAAAGGTTAATGTACTAGAGATTGTGGGATATTTTGACCCATTCCAATGTGACCCACTGCATCACTTTCCAAATGGAGCAAGAAACAGCCCAAAATGGATGCGCTGACTCCTGTGCACACCAACATCTGTAAAACCGTGTTTGGGTCAAAACCAAGGAAAGGCTGCACCCCTGCCACACACAGTCAATGTGGGGCTGAAAACAGAGTTATTACTGCAGGAGCATGCCAGTGGCATTTGCCAAATTCAACATGGAACAAAGCAGCAGAATCATGCTAAAAACCGAAAATGACTTTCAAAATGTTAGCTTTGCTACCTCAAAAGTGCTGTTTTTGGCACTAGATCTATTTATTTCTATTGAATCACTGATATTAAAAGTTTACTACAAAGACTGCAAACAATCCCAGCACTCAAGGGAAGAAATAATACTGAATCAAATGTATATGTACTGCATAGGAAAATCTGATTTAAAGGACTCATTTTAAGGTGCTTTTTCAGGAATGAAGTGCAAAATTGCCTGTTTTGAAAGCATGTTTTTGTTTAAAGGTTTATTTCTTTCAAAATGTCAAATTGCTAATGTAAGAATCCCTTATAAACTGTGTTCATTTTATATGTTTTAATGAAAGATGTAGGTAACTTAAAGTTAAAACCCAGTCTTGAGTTAATTAACTATTACAATACTGCTTTGACAGTCCTCAGCCTGGGAAAGTTAACACTTCAGATTGACACTTACTGCTGGCAGGAAGGCCTAATTGCTATGGGGAGGCCTTGTATACTCAGAACAAAGGCGCTCATTAGACATTCATCTTTGCTTCAGGCACGACAATAGAAGGCTTGGACACCCATCCTCCAAGAGGATGATGTTGGGAGAGGCTTCTCAGGGAACTTCAAAGGACTGGCCGTTTGCTCACTTGTGAAGAAAGAAAAAGAAACTGACTTGTGATTTTGGAGTTAATTTGCTTATTTTGCCACAGAACTTCATAACATTTAACTTGGCGGCAAAAATAAGTAAATTAATGAAAAGTACATACATTGAAATCTGAATTTATGAGAGACATGTGAAGACTTGGTGGAATTACTGTGTAAGGAACTGAAGTTACACAAAAAGACTATTTGTGCCAAAACTATTAATGCTGCAAATCTAATATTGTGTACCCATGTTCTAGGGGTGATTGCACATATATGTACCAAATTAGGTATTGTTAGGCCAAACCTTTATGATCAAAATTGACAAAATTTAATAGAAAGACAACACCAGGTCTCACCGACTTGGGATTTAGATGTAAATGTAACCTACAAAATATGTAATGTATGTGTCCGATTTTATTAGAGGGCATAAGTATATCAAAATATAATTGTGGGAAAGTTACATTTTGGTCCAAATAACTGTGGGAGTTTCCCAAGTCACATCATAAAATATGACAACTCTTTCTGTCATTCAACCAGCAAAAAGCAAAGGAGGGAACTGTGCCTTTTGACCACTCATAGCCTTTTGGGTGTGGGTTGTAAGTCTGCCCCTACCATAAAATGAGTGATGTCACGTGGCAGGATAAATAAGGGAACCTCACAACACAGTGATTCCTGACTCCATCCTGATTTCCGCGTGGCGCTCTGTTCCTGAATTCTTCATCTTGCTACTGATTCCAGATTTCTTTAGCAAGCCAAGGCCTCAGCATGTGCTTAACTCCTTTTCAGCTAGGCCCAAATCTTGAAACCATCCTCAACTTAAGGGAATAATTCTGATCCGGTCTGGCTTGCTACCATTCATGCTTGCCTGCTGAAACTCACCATCCCACTGATCTACAATGTCCAGTAACCAGAAGGGCCAATCCAGTCCAGTCTGAGGTCCCAGTCCAACTGACCAGAACTGCTCAGCTGATCCAGTTCCACCAGAGGTGCCCTGCTGCCTGTAGACCCGATCTGGATGACCAGAGCCCTGAGGGTCCGATCTTAAATCACAGTGGACCATAAGTATCAATAGGAATCCTAGTAACCCATTGTATATTTGCCTTGTCCTATCCCAATCAATAACCCATACTCCCTTTAACTTAAGAACTTGTAATAGTGTCACACCAGTCTTGAAACCTTGCTTTGATTCCTTGTGCTAGTGATAATATCTTTAAAATTCTTTGTCTTGTGAAATTCCAAACCCTTAAAATCATCCCATGGGTAATCCGAGTGAGTCCGCCAAGGTGGACACAGAGGTGCTGGGGTTGGTTTCTGCTGACCACTCTGGAGCTTACTGTGTTTCAAACTGGTAACCAGCCTGAATACTCTAGTTCAGAGCATAATTGTCATTGTAAAAACTGATTTCTGTTTTCATTTCAACGCCTTTATTTTCAAAAACACCTCAAAAACACCTCTCATTCAAACTTGTATAACTTCCTCAGTTTTATAGCTAGAGACTTAATTTCAACTCTGACTTAAATTTAAGACCTTTAGCTACATCCGTAACCTAAAACCACATTGAGGGGCCGATTCATGGAACAAATGTGCACCGAAAATCTTGATGCAAGCTGGTGCAAGCGTGAAAAATGAAGCGCACGCGTGCAATCATGGAAGCTTCTGCACGTGTTTTTCCAGAAATGTGCACCAAACCCGTGCGTGGCGCACACGTCATTGCAACATCCCGAATGCCATGCGTGACATGCACAGGGAAATCGCACACCGTCCGCGCACACACCAAAAACGGGGCAGGACACGGTGCGTAACACGCAGAATGGGGAACAACGCGTGAAAAAGAAGACGTAACTGGGGAAGTACTGCAGGGAACTACACGGAACGCCCACACGCACGCGAACAACCCGTATTCATGGATTCCAATACGGGAAACCCGCGCACGGCAAAAGATGCGCATAGGCGTCAACGCGTCCGCCACACGAAGGCAGGTGGAAGCGTCCCCGCACACAGTATAAGAGTGTGCGCAAACAACAAACACGTATATACAGCTACGATGAATGCCCCATTTGTCGCAGCCCTGATCGTGGGACACCGCAGGAGGAGGAGAATAGCCAGGGCCCGCATTTTTTCACCCCGGACAGGCCTTTTTGGGATGCCTGATGACCAGGTCTATGGCAGGTATAGGTTTCCACCTCGTATCATCCTAGACCTGGTCAGGGAGTGGGAAGATGACCTTACATCCTCCACCCTCTGCTCCCAAGCATTGAGCCCCTTGGAGAAGGTGCTCAATGTCCTGCATTTTCTGGCCACTGGGTTCTTTCAGCGGACTACTGCCATAGTGGGGGGGGTCTCACAGGCCACGCAGTCACGCTGCCTACAACAGGTCTTGGCAATCATGACAGTGCGCCCCTCAGTCCGCAGGCACATATACATGCCCAGAACACCTGCAGAAAGGCAAGCCATTGTCCAGGACTTTTATAGGGTGGCACACTTCCCCAAAGTGCTTGGTTCCATAGATTGCGCCCATGTGACCCTACGTCCACCTCGGGCCACTGAGCACATCTATCGAAACCGCAAACACTGGCATGCCATCAACGTGCAGGTGGTATGCGATGCAAAGGGAATCATCACCTCTGTCTATGCAAACGACCCTGGCTCCACCCATGACAGTTTCATATACAGAATGTCCGCCCTGAGCCGGGCCCTGGAAGCTGGGCAGCATGGTGACACATGGCTCCTAGGTGAGTACAAATGCCCGTGCACATGCATGCATGTCATACACACACAAATACATCAACCCCAATAATCACAACCATCATCACCTCTCCAGGGGAAAGTGCCTACCCTCTGAGCAACCACATGATGAAGCCAATCCGGAACCCCACCACACCACCCCAGGTAAGATACAACGTGGCCCATATTGCAACCAGGGCCATAGTGGAGCGTGCATTCGGCGTGCTCAAGTCATGCTTCCGCTCCCTTGACCGCTCTGGCGGGCAGCTACTCTATGCACCCCCAGTAGTGTGCAGGATCATTGTGGCAGCATGTGTCCTGCACAATGTTGCAACACGGCACGGCATACCAGTGGACATGGTGGTGCCGCCACATTCCCAACCACAGGCACAGGCGCTGCCCATGGGAGGGGATAGGGCACGTGGCGAGGAAGCCCGGATCCAGCTTGTGGCCACATTTTTCACCTAAACTCCCACCCCTGCAGAGTTCACACAGGCTTGCCACATACCAGGTGACAATCGATGATGACAAAGAGACAGTCAACTGTCACAACCTTACCACCCTGAGAATGTTGCCATGGAAGTGCCACATTGTGTGCATCCCTAGCCTCTTAAATATAAGCAATCCTGTGTGACCAAAAGGCACACATGCAAGGTGTGAATCACACAGACCTGCAAAACAGGCCATGACTATCACAGGTATGTCACCCAAACCCTCCCAAACCACAACATGACATGGCAAGCAATAGCTATACACCAACACAGTACCAATAAGGTACACATTTACATGTTAAAAATGTAAAGTGGCATCACAAAATGATGCCTGACATGGAATCAGATGAAATGACTGACCAACAACCTCCCACCCAAAATAATCATACCCAAATGCATTAAAACAGTTGTAGTTGTAACATAACAATGAATGCCTGTCTACATGCACATTGTGCATTGAAAAATCAACACTGCAGCTTCTGTGTGCCATGTCCACCTCCTGCAACACACTGCTCAGCACACAGCATAGTGAACAGCCATTGTGTGTAACGCACACCCTGAGCATCACATCTAAGCGACAAACTACATCAAAAAGCAAATTACGCATGTACAGGATCCACAATTGGTCATATATCATGTGCTGCAGGGACACTGTGGGCATCAGAAGGCAAACAGAGTGTACATGTGGACATGGAAGGGAGGTTGTACATGTAGTGGATCATAGTGCGAGTGTTTGGGTCAGTAGGGACATGCACTCATTATATGCATGTGCAATCAAGTGACCATCAGTTTCCTCTACACATCACATGTGAACATTGACCATGTGTACACCCAAGCATGTCAAGCCACAACTATTCCCTCACACCTGGAAGGTAAACACAACACATGACCAGGCATTGATCAGCAGAAAACATCATGTACATAGGATACCGCAATTACAATGTCAGGGTGTGCATCACACTGTAGGGCAAGGCAACTGTCAACAACAAAACACCCTCCCTCCCTCACAAATCACCATGACCCACTGAACAACTGCACCTGGGTTATGTAGCCTTCATCCTTGAAGTTCACCTGGCCACAGAATCACCCTTCCCCTTTGTCAACATCTCCCACGTTGTGTGTAAAACGTGTCCAGCACCCTCAGAGGCCACCTTGACTTGCAAAAACAACAAATCAAAGAGAACTCAAAGCAGGCCAACACAGAAGCCAAGCAAAAAGCCTGCAGGCAGCAAAACAAACCAGAAGAGCCTCCAGTGGATGACTTGAAGTAGCAGTACGTCACAAAGCCCAAGTACTACCACAATGACGTAACAACCAAGGTAGCACAGTAAAACAATGTCACAACAGGATGTTTACCATGTGTGGTACATAACACAGAATGATGCACCACAAACTGATGTGTACTGTCACAGCTCCTGTGTACAGGCGCAGGAGTGGCATGAACCAACCACACCCACCGTGGTCTGGGTGCCTGCAAGGTCAAACTCACAGAGGCCTCTGAGACCCTGGTGGGGAAGGAGGGTCAGGGATATGCAGTCGGGACAGGCATTGCAATACTGGATAACCGGAATGAGGGGCAGGAGAGGGGAGTAGGATTGACACAGGAAAGTAGGAAATGCACAAAACTGTACTACTCACATTACCACATACACAAGTACACCAAACTTGATCACCATGCACATAGTAACAAATTACTCAAATGGAAGACAAAGAGAAACTTATCTCTGGGGTGAGTGCTGGCCTCCTGCCTGCGCACTCTCAGGTCCAGTAACAGGAGCAGTTCAAAGCTGCAAAGACAGCCACAGTTACTAATCTGTGCGTGCCCATAACACACACACACCACCATATATGCCCCTTAGTAACAAACTACTCTACAAACAAACAATCTGGTGTGGATGTTTCATACCCAAACGTAACATTACCCCTGTGATTGTTCATACACAATCAATGCAGTAAATCAGGCGGCGGTGGGTGCGTGGCAAATGGAAGACCAATGTGTCACGATTCACACAACATGCAATGTTCCCTGGGTTAGCAGCCAGACGCATATAGCAAGGTATGACTTCAGAGCAAGTTGTGTTCCACCATGACCGAAATAAAGTAGGCAGTGCATGTGTCAAATTCTACATGGGAATGAAATGCACTGTACACAAGTCTGTCCCTTGCTGTCTGTCCCTGTGGTGAGCTGCTTCTTTCCATGTCTTGGAATGCTACATGGCTAATACAAGTGCCTCAATGGACCATGGTGGACCGGAGGGTATGTGCCACTGCCCCTGCAGGTGCCCCAGACAACTTTCCCATCAACTAGCCATTAGTCCACCAACGCATCTCAGCTGTATTGTGAGCTTCAACACCAATATTTGTCCAAGCTCTCAGTCAGTGCTGCTATTAAGCATGCATGTGCAACTGGCCTGGTGAAAGGTTTGCTGCGTTGTGGCCCCCCTGTGCTGCTCACCTTGCCTGGAGTCCCTTGAAACACGTCAGCTGTTTTTGGATGTATCAGCGCAATCCCTGTGCCTCTGCTTGCGCACACATGCGCATGTTGGCACCACCAAACATGTCCAGCTTCCAGACATCCAATGGCCCATGTCTGCAGGCAAAGGTGATCTGGAGGCTCATCCCCGTGCACAAAGGGCATGAAACACATTATTAATTCTTTAAAATCATCTGTGTGTGTCTCTTCAGGCATTTCATGACTGGACCATGTCAGAGACGTACTTAAGAAATCACACCATCAGTGAGTCTTTCACAGGCAAAGTGTGGAACGCACTATCTACGGCATGATTTGCAACAAGCACGTGTACAGTAAAGATGAGAAACATACTACACAATGCATAGCAATTAATGTACACATGAATCATGAAACCCCCCATCTAGCGAAAGATGAACAGTGGTCAATATACCCTATCATCCCCTCTAGGGGTGTTAACACAAGTTGGACAGCAGCAGACATGCCACAGATATGACAGTCCAAAGCCCTTGTGTAATAGGCTGTTACACCGAACCATCCTTGCAAGCCCATGGATAAGGGAAGCAGGAGTGGCATATGTGAGTCAAGGACCCCAAGCTGCAAACACATACACAAGACAAGCTTGAAGGGCCCAGCTGGAACAGAGAGTGGATGCTTTCAAAAGCCACAAAGCACCACACCGTCACATGAAAGCACAATAGACAAGCAATTTTAAACTATATTAACTAATTACACTAACTATGAAAAACCTACATTACCTAATTAAACTAGCTATCAAAATGAAACTAAACTAAACTAAACTAAAAGAAAAATCAAAAATGGCCACATATGACCCGGGGGGGGGAGGCACCCAGGAGGGGGGAGTTACAGGGTGCTGCTCAACACCCACATGCGATGATGTTGAGGAAAAAAAAATCCTCCATGGGCTCAACGCCTGCACAGCCCGACCTTTGTGGAAAGGAGGAGCCTGACCACACCTAGCCGTAGCTTGCCCCTCATCGGTTGCAAGTCTGCCGGACGCGTGAGCCTGGTTCTGTGTGGTGATCACACGTAGGTCTGCATGCAGAACCTCCCCTGATACATGTGCTTCCTCTTGCAAGGTAGCACGTGAAACACGGAGTTCCTCCTGCAAGGCCTGGCTGGACAACTGCTGCACCTCCCGGCAAGCATGTAGCTCAGCCGAGATGGTATGTTCAGGCTGCGCAAACCTCTCCTCTGCCCGCTCCCTCTGGGACATCAGAAGGACACCCAGAGTGGATCTGAGGGAAGCATACTCCTGCCTCAGGGCCTCCATGTGTGCCTCTGCGTGAGCAGCAATTGCTTGACGCAGAGACAACATTTCAGCCTGGTGTGCCCTGTCTGAGGCCGCCATGCCCAGCCTGAGCGAGCGGGCCATGGACCGTGCCATCTGCTGCTGGAGAAGCACCTGCCTAGAAGGGGGGAGCACGGATTGGGCCACACGCTCCATGCTCTCAGCGATGTTCTCCATTGCTGCCCCCTGCCGTTCAGAATTGGCAGTCATGTCTTGCTCCCACTCAGTATACTGTGGTTGCTTGCGGCGACCGCGTTGCTGGGCTTGACCCCTGCAGGACCCAAGGACCGGGTGTCCTCGTTGTGTTGGCACCTCCCGCGGCTGCACGACTACATGCCCCCGTCGACCTGATGGCCCAGGCACATCAGTGACTGGTGTGGAGGGTGATCCTGTGTCCCGATCCACCACAGGCAGAGGTTCCAACACTGTCTGACCCCTCAGTGCAGGTGTTGCGTACAGATGAGTGCCCACATCAGAATCACTCACCCCTGACATGTGGACCTGATGCACATCCAACTCGACATGGACGTCAGAGTGTTCATCAGGGCTGGACTCATTGCCAGCCAGAGACAAGATGGACTGTAGCACAAGTGGGTTTTCATGGACTACCACCCCATGACCCCCACTTGTGCCGGGTTGCTGTAGTGATAACAACCCTGTGCCTGGCATGACAACACCATCCTCTGGTTCCATTGCGTCATCATCTGAAAAGTAGAGAGAAAAAAGCTCACTACACATGTTAGAAGCACACAACACACACACACACACACAGACATCACACAGACACCAAACACATCAAGCAGACATGTCACACACAAAATAGAACCTACCATGCATGCTGGGTCAACATGACATTGCTTCTGTGATTAGGCATGTAGAATGGTGTCAGTTTGCACAGAGGTGGGTCGATGAAGTGCAGCAAATTTGTACGTTACTGACTATCTACATGTACAAGTACTTCATGATGTGTGTCAGAAAATGTGAAGGCAGTGCAAGGTCAACTTCAGGCATCACGTGCAATGTGCATTCAATGGGTAGCATGGCTACAAGCAAACCACCCCTCCCGCCAAGTGCAAATGCAGGGATGCCTAGCATGATATCAAAAGGCTGACCATAGACCTGTGTATTAACAGACAGTGTTGACTAGCATCAACTGCATCATGTGAGTCAAGTGACAACACAGCAAATGATGATGGGACAGTAAGCAGGACACATGATGAAACCTCTGGAGTACACCCACGTGTGAAGAAGACACTACACCAATTGGACACGGTCATTGGCCAGTAAACAGGCTGAGGCCTGTGACCCACACAGACTGTCACACCCTAAACATGTGTGCGACGCAGGACTGAGCCACAGTGGACATGGGAAGGCTGATGAAATGACATGCAATGTAGGTCACCCTGGACTTGTACTACAATGATCATCCAGTCAAGGACACATAGGGGCATGCATGGAATACACATGGTGCATGAATGGGCACGCATGTCCCTGCGGAGCATCTGACCTCTGCACAGTCTAAGTGAGACACCCTGCATCAAGTACAAAGGATGTACCACACAGCATATGTCTGGCAGATTGGCCGCTGGAAGTTGGCATGTACACAGGACGCATGAACAGGGAAGTACTCAATGGCAAAATTGAAGCAGACCAGTGCAAAGGTGGAATTGGGGTGTAGAGCGGGGGGTGGAGGGGCAAGGGAGCATGCCTACATGGAGTACCCGCATGCAGGCAGAGGACACATGCACGTCAGTCATGCTATGACATAGTCCCTGGGCTGAGAGGAAGGTCACCCCACGCTACATGCAGAAGGGCCAGTGAGCTGGAACATGGACTGGAGGGGCATCCTGGTGACCAGCATGTGAGTAGGGTGCAATAGTGGTGATGCGGACAGTCCCCATCCGCTCCACATGTCCACCATGCAGCAGAGCAGCCATGCATCAGGGAAGCATTGCATTACTTGCACATCAGAACCATGTACACGTGACATGTAGTGGCAGTCATGCACAACACATCACACAAGTAAAACACACATGTCCTCAACAAACACGCAGCAACACACACTGGACTGGGCATCAAAGTCCGGCATCTCTCCCACTCCTTCGACCAATTCAGATGGTATGAACTCTGCAACGAGTGACTCATGCGGAGTGAGGTCTTCCTCCTCAGGTGCAGGCCCACTGCCAGTCACCAGAGTCAAGTTGTAATTTGAGGCACGCTTAGCCATAGCGATGCGTTTGAGGTCATTCCAACGCTTTTTGCACTATTGCGCCGTGCGCACCTCATGGCCGAATGCACCCACATGTTCCGCAACTTGCTTCCAGTGGGTATCACGGTGGGCAGCCGTAGTCTAACAATTAGGACCCACTAGCATGTCACGGCTGTGGTCCCGCACATAGTCCACGAGGAAGTCCAGTTCCTGGTTGCAGAAAGGCTTCTTCCTCGACATGCAGGAGGTCGTGGCTGTGTGTGGGGTCCCAGCCTGTGCTGCAGGTGCAATCTTCCTCCTCTTGGATTGTGGCACAGACCCTGGCTGGCAAATGCCTCCCTGATCAGTATGGACAGTGGCACCACTGGATTGAGCCAAGGGAGTGGCAAGTTGAGGGACGACCAAAGGCCTGACTTGCAACAGTGGCAGCTGGGTGCCCACTAATGGACCCTGCGCAGCAACATCCACTGTGGCAGGGTCATTGACCGCGACTGTCCTGGTTGGCAGACTCACAACCGGGGTGTTGTTGGCTGCATCTGCCCCTGCACTTGCCAACACCCGGCTGTTCAGGGCAGCAGATGACATTACTGCCCCAGGGACACGTGTCTTGGTCAGGGCAGCCCTGCGTGCACCTACGGTTTCCCTCCTGGCCTGTTGGAAATCTTCCAAGGACTCTTCAAGTGCCAACGCAGCCTGCGCTGGCAGACCCTGAGCCTGGGTGGTGGTGTCTACAGCTGCACCTGCAGCTACCACTACCCTTGGGCCTGTGGCAGTCGATAAAACGGACTGCTGGGTCACACGGGTGCCAGTGCCAGATGCAGAAGCTGCATCTCCCGGAACCACAGGGGGTGGTGGCATGACTGCACCGACACATGGCACAACATCGTGCTCAAGTGGCGCACCCCTGCCTCGTCCCCCTCTGCGGCCACCCTGGACACCCTGGAGTCCCCCTACTCCCTGGTCACCCTGGCCACGTCCCTGACCACGCCCACCACGAGGAGGACGCCCAGCTGAGTGCCCCTCACCTTTGGTGGCCTCCCAACCATGGCAGATGGAGTAGTGCCGACACCGATGGAGGAGTCCCAATGGGAGGTGTACACCACAATTGTCCTGGGCAATTGGGGGTGAAGGGGGTGGGATGCAAGATATTAACAGCCCCCCTGCACCTGCAAGGCTGTATGTGACCCTGGTGATGTAGTGACGGGTCACGCAATGCTCAGGCACCCCAAAACTGCAGTAAAACCGTGCACACAACCCTGCAGCCTACGTGCGTGGAATTAACCTCCCGCAGGTGGCACCCAGTAACACGAAAAATGCGTATGCATGGGACACGCAGGCTACTATGACCTTGAAAACTGGTGCGATACACAGCGGCACCCGCAGTGGGAAAAATAGCATGCGCGACTCACCGTCTGACTAGCGTGATAATGAAAAACACACGTAGCCAATACTCCCGCCAAAAGAAGAGATACGTCCTTGATCCATTGTGAAGTTGTGATGCCGCGTGAAACAACACGAAGTAGCAACACACGTCGGTCTCCACGAAAGGCACGTACAGCGAACTGCTAGCCCCGCTCACCTTTAAACCGTGCTGAGGGAAACGCCTGCGCGCGTCGCGTCACTTACGCGCGTAGCCCCTTTCCTCGGATTACACGCATTCACATGCGGACATGCAGTTTTTTCATTCACGCGCTGAACCACTATGCACACGTCACGAGGGAAACGCCCGTGCACGCTACGTCACAAACACGCTTACACGCTAAGGGCATTTCCTCGAATTACACGCTGACGTGCAATTATTTCACGTGCCAAATCACTCCGTATCAAGCTGGCCACGCGAAAATACACGGAAGACCACGCTCCTGCCCAGATGGCCATTTTCCTGCCCCCAAGAGCCCCAAGCACGCTCCCACCAGCCATCTGCTGCTGCCTGCCTGCTGCCCACGTGCCCTGCTATTTGGTACCTGCAGGTCAGCCATCTGCAGGGGTCCAGTTGCTGTGTCCACCCCTGCTGGAACCGAAGACTCCCGACTGGGATACCATCGCTCCACAGCCCAGCCCCAGGACCCAGTTGCCCATCCACGCCTGCCTCGGGGGTCGCCATGTAGGGGCAAACACCATCTGAGACCACTGGCGACCCCCAGCCAGAGAGGCAGAGGGCCACCAGCTTCAGTGAGAAAGAAGTTGGTGTCCTGATGGAGCATGTCCTGGGGCATTATGATGCCCTCTTCGGAACATCACGCGCCAACAAGGAAGGACGGGAGAGGATCTGAGAGGACGCAGTGGTTGCCATCAACGCGGAGGGGGTGGCAAGCCGCGACATCAAGCATGTCCAGAAGTGCTGGGAGGACTTCAGGTCCAGGACCCTCTACAAGGCCGGTGCCTCGCGGAGGGGGGCCGGGTCAGCATAAGCAACATCCAGATGAGGGCCCTGGAACGCGTAGGCCCAGCGCTCCACGCCCAGATCCTTCGAAGTCAGACCCGTCTGGAGTTGAGCGGTAAGTGGCCAAGCATTGCTGTGTGAGACAGGGCATGTTGCAGTGTGCTGGTAATCTGATACTTGCCTGTATGTGTGACATAGGCCATGTATGGATGTGTGTGTGCAGGGACATCATGGTCATGCATGTGAGACGAGTAAAATGTGAACCACATGGATGGTGCATGTGTTCCAATGCAACATGGGGAGCTGTATGCGGAATGCACACATAAATGCATGCCAGTCTCTGTTCTTGGACATGGAGGGGGGGTGAGGGATGGGTGCTGCTCTCATGTACATGTATGGTGCACATGTGTGTGTGTCTGAGAAGTGTTTGTGTGATTTTGAAACGCCATGGATGTATGACACATGTCCGTGATGATGTGTAGATTCACTTCTGCAGTGATGTCCCAGTTGTATCCACTGTGTCTATCCACTGTGTCTGTGGTGTACAAGCCATGATGCATGACCCTCCGGTGATGTGTGTGCATGGGATCAGTGTGAGCCATGATGCATGTGAGTTTGAAGGCAACTTTTTGGTTAAAAGAGGCCCTTGTACATGGATGCTGATGTTGATTGCAGGCGCCATGCCTGTTTGTGCATTTGTGTTGCGTGCATTCACCCATGTATTGTGGAGGGACAGGATGGAAGTGACATTTGACAGTGCCACTCATGTCTTATTGCTTCCTGTCTAGGGGAATATTGTACTGTACCGTGATGCTTGTGTTCTATGTCTCCCTCTATGCAGCATCAAGTGAAGAAGAGGGCGGAGACGGCGCTGTGGAGCCAAGCGGCGGGGATGCCTCCACCAGGCGGCGACGCAAGGCCCAGCCACCCTCCCAGGAATTGCCATCAACCGGGAGTGAGGGGACTGGTGCCGTGTCTGCCACTACGGCTGTAGCGGAAGGGCCGGGTGAGCCCCCACAGGGGCTTGCAATGGCGGAAGACGGTGCAGAGACATCCAGGTTGGTGGTCTTCACAGAGGAGGAGGAGCCCGCTACTGAGCCGCACATGGGGCCTGGTGGGGGTAGTACCACTGGTGCAAGTGGTGCAGTCCAGGGCCAGGGTCAGGAGGCAGCACAGGTCACTGCGGAGGGGCCTGTGCATGTCGCTGTCCTTGACCCTGTGACTGCACCACCATGCACCAGCAGAGATGCCCCATCCCAGGCTCGTCTGCAGGTAGGGGGGAGTGCCACGTCATCTGCCTCTCCACTACCTGCGGACGAGGGGTCCCACGACCGTATGGGCTCCGTCCTGGTTGGTGTCGCATCGTGCACGCATGACATTCGTGATGACGTGCATGCTTCCTGGGCGGAGCACGCACGCCATCACGAACAGCAGCGTCGCGACGTGGCACTGTTAGGAGGGGCCCTGGTCGGTGGGTTCCTAGATGTGTCGCACACTCTGGCGGACCTCTCCTCCTCTGTGGAGACTATGTGCCAGTCGTTCTCCCTGCCGTCTTCCGGCCCAGATTCCACCAGGGCCCCCTGTGGACCTGGTCTGACCAACACAGCCAGGTTGTGTGGAGATCCCATCCCTGCCACAGTCAGGAGTCGGCGGTCCAGCAGGTGTGGACACCCAACAACGGTTGGGCCAGCGTATAGATGCGGAGCGGCTGTGGGCGGAAGAAGCGCGGCTAACCATGGTCAGGGCGGAGTTCTCCATGCGTCGGGTATTGAGGCGGGCAGAGGGCCTCGAGGCAACTCGCAGGGAGTTGGAACAGGCCATGAAAGCATCCCTGCAAGACCTCGGGCCATCACAGAGTGAGCCGCAGGACTTGCCCACCGCCATTTTTATATAGTTAGATAGTGTTAGGTTTCCTTTCTGTTATTATTTATTTTGGGGCGCTTGGACAATGCCCCACGTTTTTGTATATAGTTCTTCATTAGGTAGGGTTTTTTCTAGTTTTAAGCTGAAAGGTTGGACTCATGGACCCTGGTTTTGTACTTTGTAAATAGTTCAACACTGGATTTCACTTTTCTTTTTTTTTTTCTTTCCCATGGATCAATGGTTTTGTCTTGGTTTATCACTTTGGATTTGTTTTGCCGGACAGTGACTTTGGACCCATGTGCATTTGGATTGATTTCGATTCTGCATTCACTCATTTTCTTTTTATATTTTGGACATGCAGCTTTTTCTTCATCATTTCCATTCTTGTGTGTTTCATTTCATTCCCTTGCTTTTGTTTTTAATACAATGTGTGGTATTCTCTCTTTGGTTACATGCATGTCAGGATGTGTGTTTTCTCAATCTCATGCACGCATTGTGTGGGTGTAACTGTCTTGATGTGCATACTTGCCATTTGTGATGTGTCATGTGATAGGGATTACATTGTAGGGGGGATGTGATACCTGGTTGTGTGTTTGACTGGGGTGGCGTGGGCTGTGATGTGGGTGGCCATAAGGCCCATGATTGAGGATCGTCATGATGTGGGGGCGGGGGGACATAAGTTGGGGGCTGCTCGCAGGTGCCCGTCAATGCTGGGTGGGTGGGGGTGCTGGGGGATATGAGTCAGGGCCTGCTGGCAGGTGCCCCTCACTGCTTGGGGGTGGGGGTGTTGGGGGACATGAGTCGGGGCCTGCTGGCAGGTGCCCGTCAATGCTGGGTGGATGGGGGTGCTGGGGGACATGAGTCGGGGCCTGCTGGCAGGTGCCCGTCAATGCTGGGTGGGTGGGGGTGCTGGGGGACATGAGTTGGGGCCTGCTGGCAGGTGCCTGTCAATGCTGGGTGGGTGGGGGTGCTGGGGGACAGGAGTCGGGCCTGCTGGCAGGTGCCCGTCAATGCCGGGTGGGTGGGAGTGCTGGGGGACATGAGTCAGGGCCTGCTGGCAGATGCCCCTCACTGCTGGGGGGTGGGGGTGCTGGGGTATATGAGTCGGGGCCTGCTGGCAGGTGCCCGTCAATGCTGGGTGGGTGGGGGTGCTGGGGGACATGAGTCGGGGCCTGCTGGCAGGTGCCCGTCAATGCTGGGTGGGTGGGGGTGCTGGGGGACATGAGTCGGGGCCTGCTGGCAGGTGCCCGTCAATGTTGGGTGGGTGGGGGTGCTGGGGGACATGAGTCGGGGCCTGCTGGCAGGTGACCGTCAACGCTGGGTGGGTGGGGGTGCAGGGGGACATGAGTTGGTGATCACTAGTGCAAGGTGACATGTGGGCTGGCTGAGGGGCATGCCTATGCTGGATGGGCTGCCTGCGGGACATGAACAGGGGTGCAGGGTAGTCCCCTGAGGTGTGGGTTGCCTGCAGGGGCCATGGAGGGGGTAGGGGGCACACCTGGGAGGACCCACACTGCCAATACACGTTTGGGACTCCCCGCGCACCCCACTGGATACACGTACCCCGCTCTGACAGCGAAATTGCGTGTGAAACTTCCCGCGCCCCCCCGAAATACACGTACCCCGCTAGCACAGGGCCAATCGCATGTGGAATTCCCTGCACACCCCAGTAATGCATGTACCGCCCTCGCACATGGTCAATCGCGTACGAAACTCCCAGCGCACCCCAGTAATACACGTACCCCCCTCACACAGGGCCAATCGCGTGTGGAACTCCCTGCGCACCCCAGTAACACACGTTCCCCGCTCGCACAGGCCCAAGTGCGTGTGAAACTCCCTGCGCACCCCAGTAATACACGTACCGCGCTCGCCCAGGGCCAATCGCGTGTAGAACTCCCCGCGCACCCCAGTAATACACGTACCCCGCTCGCACAGGCCCAATCGCGTGTGATTCTCCCCGTGCACCCCAGTAATACACGTACCCCGCTCGCACAGGCCCAATCGCGTGTGATTCTCCCTGTGCAGGAGTGTACGTGTATTCGGAGGGGTGTGCAGGGAGTTTTACAGGCGTTTTCGTGGTTGGGGGCCTGTATGCTGGTCCACTGGCCTGTGCGCCGTGTACGGGATTTGTGCACTGTGCATGGTGCACGGGGAGGGGTTGGGGCGTAACTGGCGCTGCTGCAGGGGCGCTGCACCACTCTGCGCCATGGCTGGTAATGGATGTTAAAATCCATGAATACGCTGTGCGCGGAAAAGGATTTTGACGCATACGGCTGGCGCAGACTGTCGCACGCGCACACTGTGCGCCAGCCGTGTGCGCCACTTGTGCGCTGGATTCTATGAATTACCCTTTAAGTGTCTTTAACCCGTTTTTATTAAAAATCGCATAGTGAAAATTAGGCAGGAACTTGCAATTTTGCAAACGTTTTACACGTGTGTTTTCCCATTCAAAGTATTTCCAAACATCCATTCTGATTTAAAGTGTGTTTTGTTGCTCATATTATAGCTTATGTTTGTTAGGATCTTTGTAGTGTTGCTCCCATAGGAATTTATATCAATTTAAGGATTTCTGCACACTTTTCATTGTTTTTCTCAGCCATTTTCAACTGTGATTTTAAAAGTGTAACATTTTCAAAACGTTTTTCTCTCTTGTTAGGGGAGGGAAGAGTGTATTTAAACCCTGTACACTATTCTTTATTCCCGAATGCCTGCTGCTTACTTACACCTGTGTAGAATTGCTTCTTTGTGAGTTGAATTTAAGCGCTATCTTTTCATAAGCCAAAACTGTTCTTTTCTGTGTGTTTTATATTCTGTGTTCTAAAAAGTGAATTCAACTGCATTTATCTACTTTCCTATTTGTATTGTCACAACATTGGTGCTTGCTGCCACATATATATTAAAACTTGTGTTTGATTTGAATTGTAAATTAATAAATAAATATTAACTTTACCAACCAGCCTGATTCCTAGTCTATTGTGACCTGGGGGGTATTTTGAGGAGGGGTGTGATATGAGTGGTATATCACTCAGAATATTGAACCTATAGACACAATAAATAAGTATTTCATTTGTGCATTGCATGCTAGGCTGAGATTTGGGTGTGTTGCCTGATTGAAATCCTTAACAAGATGTTTGTGAAAGATTTGTGTATCTGCATGTGCCTGATCAGAAAATGTTACACTTTTCTGAACTTGTAACTAAAGCATTCCATGACATACAATGCAGTGACTCTGGTTGTAATTTACAATCAACACTGCAACATCTAGTTTATAATAAGTATGTATAGATTATGTTTCAAAGATACAATGTAGATGGTAGGAAAACAAACACATAAATAATGAATTTTGAAATGGTCAGGTTTGTATTAGTAAGAAAACTTTTGAAATGTGTGCAAATATTTTTCATGGGGGACATCCATTGAATCTGGACATTTCACAACATCGGTGTGTACAGGCGTAGATTGGCTTGTTTGTAATCACTCTATAGTCACACACCAGGCTAGATTGCCAAAGTGTTTCAAGAATGCTTACTTAATGTTGTTTGAAGCAAAGTTTTAAAATATATGTCTAATACTCTTTGTGAATATAAAGATGTAAAATACAAATTTGAAATAGAAAAATAGGCTAGTAAGTGTTTTTTGTAAAGCAGGACATGGTTTGTTACTAGGATGTTTTTTTAAAACAGTACTAAATAAAAGTAGAGGTAGTATTGTGAAGATTATGTAATTTAGAAGAAAAATTAGAATCCTGCATTCGGCTACTTCTGTTTTATTGTGTAAAAAACTTTATATTTTAACATGTACAAGTGTTCCCTATAAGTGTGAGGTTAAATAAATTGTTCCATGTACATTATTTGAGTGTGAGGGAGTGTAGAAGCTGATGAATGTTTATATATGAGACAAGTAAACAATATAGATACAAAACATATATTGCAATTAAAATACACAATCAACATAACTGACTGAATAGTTTACTTTGTTAAATGTATTAATAATTTTTATGTGTGGAGTTTTTAGAAAAGTCAATCTTTTCAGTCATTAAACTTTGTATATTCTTTAATTTTGTATGGTAGGTTTAAGGTAATTGTGCTTAGCTTTTAAGGTGTGCAAGTGGCCAGAAAAAAGGACCCACATCACATTTTGAAATAAGTCATGAAATGGCAATGTAGATATCATTTTTATAATTTAGAATACATTTGATATAGTAAAAAAAGGTATTCCAAACTGTGTAGTAATATGAGTGCTAACAAAGGTTGATATAATAATGTGTATTTCTGAAAATAATATGATGTTATTGATATGCAATGTCATTATGAACTTCACATGTGTGTAGGTGGCCAAACAAAGGACGCACACAGATTGTATCAGAAGTATGGAAATTACATTTGTTATGTTATGTTATGTTAAACGTATTTGCAGAGTGCACAAACACCCAAAGGCACCCTGGCGCTAGGATGAATACAGAGCTACCATATAACAAATTAGAACACAGATGTTTTGAGCATACACCAAAAGGTAAGGTGATCAGCTATCATCCGCAATGGCTGGGGAGTAGCATTCCAGGCCTTGGCGGCAGCCACAAAAAAAGCAAAGCTGCCAGTATGAGTCAATCTAAACTAGGAGACCTTGACCAAAAAAGCAGAGTGAAAGCGGAGACATCGTGTTGGTACGTAATGGGGGAACTTTTCTTGAATATATTCTGGCCCGAGGCCTTTGAAAGCCCAATTTACCATACGCAAGGATTTGAACGATATCCTCTTGTCCACCGGAAGCCAATGGAGCTGCGCCAGCAGAGGGGTAATGTGGGCTAAATTAGGGGGGCGAAGGATAGCTCTGACAGCGGCGTTCTGCAGTAACTGTAACGGATGAATCACATATCAGGGCTGGGCAAGATACAGTGAGTTGCAGTAATCTAGACCACTCAAAACGAGTGCTGCTAGCACCGGAGCACAGCATTTTTCCGGCACAAAAGGGAGAACTTTCCGGAGTATGCACAGCTTAAAATGACCGCTCTTGCATACTGCCGCAACCTGGGCATCCATCGCAAGAGAGGAGGAAATAACAACCCCCAAATTCTTTATGGATGCCACAGGGACCAAGAGAGGCCAAGGGAGGCCGGCCAGCAATCATTGGTCCCATAAAGGAGCGGTAAGGTGGTACCGACCACCAATACCTCCGTCTTGCTACCACTTAATTTGAGCCAGTTAGATGACATCCATTCCCCGACCTCCTGAAGATACAACCTAAACCGACTGCCCGTATTGGCGTGATTAAGGTCAAGACGGACCAGAATTTGGGTGTCGTCGGTGTAGGAATAATAGCGGAAGCCATGGGAGTGAAGGAGAGCCAGAAGATGCCGAATATACAAGTTGAAAAGAATCAGGCCCCTGTGGAACAATGCATCATAGTAAGACTGGGCCAGCGCGAAAAGGAGGGAGAGACACCGATTGTGAGCGGTCGTCCAGAAAGATGTTATTAGTGTAGTTTTTGATAAGTGTTAATATGCTTTTTCACAACATTTTATATTGTCTACATATTATTTATTATATAGGTATGACTATAGTTTAAAAAGATCAATACTTAAAATAATGTTACAGTGTTGGCATGTCTTGAAGACATAGGTATATTATATGTCTTGGTTTCCTGGTGAAGGTTGTATAAAGTAATTTATGAATCACTCATCATTTAGCACACAGTAATCTTTGTATAGTATTTTAACATCTGTGCGTTACAGTCAAATGCATTGATTGGTGATGCAAAAACTAGTATGTAATGACTTAAATGTTAAGCATTTCAAATAACAGAACAGAGGTTTTATTTTCCTCCATTGAGAAGATGTTTTCCTCTATAGCATGATTAATGGACACAACTTGATCATTAATGGCTGTGTATGTGGAATACAATCAGTATTCTTTTAGTATCATTATGAGAAAAAAAACAAATAGTTTTGTATTTTTTTTATGATGAACACCATAGTACCACTGCAGTGGTGATAGTGTATGGTATAAATGGCCTTTACATTAATATTAAGTACATTTTCTTTCAGAGTTCTTATATGGAAGAAAGAGGCAAGGTATTTGGTAAGACTTTGGATATATATATATATATATATATAGCCATGGTTACAGTATTAGCCAATGAATAGCAGGATTTATTTGGCGTGGCTAAGGTGAGAAATGTCTGGAGAGCTTTTAATTGGTGCTCTGATAACCGTGGCTACAGGCAACAATTGACAATTGTGAGTACTGAAACTGCATAAAATAAATTACAATAGATATTCTAATATATGTTTGCAGTCTGTATTTAATTCTATCTATTTTTGTAACATAAACGGTGGCCCTTAAAAGGGCTGTTTTGCGGGATGGAAAGAGGTGGGTGGAATAGGGGAGGAAAATACATAAGGATGAAACATTTAACAAAGGGAATTAAAATAAAATCCAACATATATATGTTTTTTTATTTTTTTTTAATAGAAATGGGGGGAAATGCCACTTAAAAAAAATACTTCGCATGATAGGTAATCTGGTGTTCAGCGATTAACTTCAGCCATTGCTCAATTGTGTCTTCTCCCTTGACTACCCAGTTGCAGCATTTTGTACACATGACTTTCATCAGGGTTAGAATGGGTGTCAATAACAGAGGAGTCAGTGTAGTGGATACCACTGCTGATGTAGAGGCTTAATTTCCACTTGGCGTAGTTCATGTACTGGTCGATGGAGGATCTGCAGTTGGTGCTGATCTTCGTCTATACAAGGAACGAGGTCCCATGCATGTTTTTTTGTGGTGTTCATGGGCTTTACAATATTCATCATCAACATTATCCCAGCGGACTCTCACCAGATGGTTAATCATTATCGATGCTCCTAGACTTTGCAACAGAATATTGGAAGGTCCACGACATAGTGCCTTATTGTTAAGGGTGCACAGTTACTCCTCCACCTCTTTCCTGGAGCGGTGCTCCTTCACTTTAAAGAAGCGCCAACTGTCTGAAGCTTTTTCATTCCTGTGTGATTCTACCTTGGTGGTGAAGGATTGTCGACCCAAATGATGACGTCATCCTCACTGCTCCTACTGTCATGTTCGGACATGTTGGAATGTCCAACCGGGGAGGAAAATAGAAAAAGAATTAAAATGACCTCACAAAAAAGACAATGGGGGTCATTCCGAGTATGACGGTAGGGGGTTAACGGCACCGGTAAGGATGCCGGTGCCGTTAACCCCCTATTGCCGCATTCCGAGATCCCTTAGCGGGTCCCACTAGGGCTGGCTGTTTTACCAGCCGCCCTTAGCGGGACCCGTTAAGGGACCAGGGAGCTAATAACGGGCCCGCCATTTGCGGGCCCTGTTTTTAGCTTCTTCCCCATTCCCATTGAGCCCTATGGGGGCTCCAATAGGAATGGGGATTGGTTTTCAAAATGGGGACTTACCAGGTCCGCAAGGGTCGGAATGTCCCAGTAAGTCCCCATTCCTACACCACAGACCCAGACACGGGTCTGGAGGCAGCCATGGTGCTATTTGCACCATGGCTATCTCCAAACTCGTAATGACCCCCAATGCTGCAAAAAATGAAAACGTAAAAAAAAAGAATTAAAATAAAAAAATAGACAAACTAAACAAATCACAAGACAAAATAAAAATTGGATTTTGGGAAAAATGGGTAAAAAGGATGAAGAGATTAAGGGGTAAAATGCCAAAAGTGCTTGCAGTTACTCAGAAACCCTTTCACTAGCAAGTCCAGAAAGCAATGATCAATGTAAAGTTATGTTTTTGTGGATCTGGTGATTATTTGTGGCTACAAACTGCCACGCTGTCTGTTTGGACAGTCTCGTATGCGTGGATGTCGTCAAACTGCATGGGCATAGCCACGTCGATGCAGTGCAACATGTGATTCGATGGTTTGTTGATGCGTATAAAAGTCATGTGTTGGTGCGGAGCCAGATCACGTGCCATGATTGGCTGGCACATTTTGCAGGCAGAGGCGTAGCCGCGTTATAGGAGTTCTACGTCCCATTGGTTTATTCGTACATGTGGATTACGTCAAACGGCATGAACGTACTCACGTACATACTTTGCAATGTGTTATTGGATCATTTGTTGGCGCGTATAACGTTTAGGTGAATCCATTGGCTGGGGTATAAGGAGCGAAGATGTGTATCCACGTTGAAGGATGCAGACATTCTATTGGCTAATTTCGCACACACAGGTTAATCCCCAGTCGTTGCTGTACAGCTGTTGATGTATTTTTGGCTAGAAAAAGGTTTTAAAAAAAATATAAATATATCTACATATATATGGGCAGTAGTCTTGTAAATATTTATTTTAAAATATGTTGACAGTTACTGTAACACTTTAGGCCATAGGCCATGCACCCAAGAGTCTAGGGACTGGCCACAACCACCACACCATAATACGCCAATGCACCCAAGAATTGGGCCACTGGCTGCAAGTACTGTAAAAATATGTGTACAGAAGTGGAATTTGGCTATTGGAAAAAAACATTAAAATAATATGTGTATAGTAGTCCATAGACCAGGCCTTTGGGCGGACAGCTTATGTGGTGACTGCAGGAAGGCTTTATTAGGGTAGAGGTGTGGAATGTATATGACAGGAGGATGTTCGCATAGGTTAAAAATAGGCCATACGCCCAATAATCTAGGCACTGGCAGAATGACTGCAGTAACATATAGCCATGCAACCAAGACTTTACCCACAACTATTGCAGTAGCTAGTGTTTGGTGGGCAGTTGGAGAAACATATTTGGGCTTATATGGTGACTGCATGAGGGCTTCTTACAGTAGGGGAGTGTAGTCTGGATTATATGGTGATATTGGCATTGGGGAAAAGTAGGGTCAGCTGTCTACTTCAATATGTGCAGATGGTGTTCAAATTGAGAAGTTAAGGGCAAATTCTTGTGTGTGGGTTGTGGCCACTGGCCAGAATCTTGGGTGCATGGCCGTATTATGCTGCAGTAGTTGTGGCCAGCTCCTAGACTCTTGGGTGCATGGCCGTAGGCTGTAGGCCTTAGGCCATGCACCCAAAAGTCTAGGGCTGGCCACAACCACCACAGCCTAATACGGCCATGCACCCAAGAATGTACCCACTGGCACAAACATTGCACTAATATGTGCATAGAAATGCAATTTGCCCATTGGAAAGAAGCATGACACTAATATGTGTATACTCATTATTCATACTATCCAGGCACTGTATACTTTTTTGGAACACCTTGACAGAATTCCATTGAAGTGGTAGCACTTTTGATTGATGTGCCATTGCGGGCACACATTTGGTTTCTTGCACATGGCAATGCAGGAGAAATCTTTGCTTCATTCTCTGTGAAAAAAACAGAATAATATGTTAGGTAAGTTACTTCATAATGTTGTATTATACACAATTTCACATATTCATGTACTTTGTAGACCCTCATAATTAGTACATTACAAGTACTATGCTTCAAACAACTTTACTGTGCAATGTGCACAGTTCCTGTGTTCGGTTGCATAATCATTGGTCTGTGGAAAAAAAATGCATGCAAGATAAAAAAAAAACTTATTTGACGTTACGTGTCACACTATGTTTCATTGAAGTGTGCAGTACTCACAGGAATGTTTAAGGTGCACAACTATGTGCTTTCGCTGTTACAAGCACTGTTGCAGTAGGAGGAATTGAAATGGTGTATGTGTTTTGCTTTTCAGAAGTGGTGGTGGTATGGTTGCTGTTAGATACCAGTTGGCGTATTCTAACTGTTTATCGCTTTTCACTTTTTAACACCATCCTTTGATGCAGTTTTATTCCTGTTGGTGTATTCCAAGTACTGTACTATTGAAAACCAATATTGCAGGATTGTGGGGGCAACTAGATACCTGTTGGCATATCCTCACTTTTGCTAGTTTTACAGTTCTCTGGGATATGTTTTGAAGCACTTTGATTCCTAAAAATTGATTTTAGTTTTTTCACTACTGGAAGTAACATTGCAGTATTATGGGTGTACTGAGATACCAGTTGGTGTATTCTGACTGTTGATACTTTACAAGTCTTGAAGGGCATCTTCTTAAGCACTTTAATTTTTGCTGCTGGATTTTAACTTTCATGATAATGGAAAGTAATATTGCAGTATTTTTAGTGCAGTTAGATACCAGTTGGCGTGTTCTAACTGTTCACACTTTCACAGTTTTGCAGGGTATGTTTCAAAGCACTTTCATTCCAGTTGGTGGATTTCAAGTTTTCCACAATTGGCAGGTGATATTGCAGTATTATGGGTGCAGTTAGATGCCAGTTGCCGTATTCATTGCAGTGGTATGGTCACGGTCAGACAGCAGTTGGCATATTCTAACAGTTGCTAGTTTTACAGGTTAGTGAATACAGTTTATAAACCCTCATACTTAGTACATTTTAAGTACTATGGGTGAAACAATATTAGTACAGGTTTTACACAGTTGTTGTTTCTGTGTGTATAATCATTTGATAATTGCAGAAAAAACTGTATAGCATTATGAAAAATGTACAACATGCATATCTGTTGCCATATTGAAACTGTTTTCCATTTCAGAAACAGCATTGTAGCACTATGGATATACTCACGTACCAGTTGGTGTATGCTAAGTTGTTAAAGTTTCACAGGTCAGAAGGGTTTTCTTTTGCACTTACATTCCTGTTGGTGTCTATCGGGCAATAGATTATGCTACTTTTACAACCCAGTGAGTACATTTAGGTTTGAGGAATATTAAGTGGGCTTGTGTTCGATTTGCTGGTAATTTTTCTTTCAGAGTAACCGAAGTTTAATTGCATTCAAACCACCCACATTTGTTTTTAATGTATGCAGTATAGTGACCTGCACTGGTTGTGGCACCCGTGTAGTAGATTATGCCTACTGTTGTGAACGTTTTCTTACCAAGCGATACTTGCCCATGTGTGAAGCTAGTAAGCTTGCAGTTGTTTTTGGTGCAATCTGCCTTGTATCTTAAAAGCATTACTATTACGTATTGGCTATTTGAGTTTATATGCAAGGTGGAACGATTGTCTGAATTGCAAACAGTACATAATATGCCATGATTTGCATTTTGCACCATGTGCTGAAATGCAATGGATTCACAATTAGGTATAGATACATACACAAAGCGTTCATTAGGGACTTGCTCATACGTAACATGGTTGCAGAGAGTGCATGTATGTTTCCACATATATGAAATCAGGAATATGTCATTTATAGGTATATTTTAGCTTTCTAGCACTTGCAGTAAGTACATTAAAACTTTGTGTGAATCTTCTTGTGTGTTTATGGTGAATCTCACCATTCCCGCACAGTAGTCCAATTCCTGCCTTATTCCTGAGACACTGTAAGTGTTGTCAGGATTCATTGTTGCATTTCTATGAAGGAGGAGTATTTGCAAACACAACAGGTCTGCACTGTTCAAGTAAATGTTTTGAACATTTGGTGGCAATTGGAACAGAATATTGATTGTGTTGACCTGAGAGTTCTGTGTCTGTGTCATTTTCTGGAGCGATACCTGATTTTTTAGAAGACATATTTTGCTTTGTTTGTGCTGTTGGATGTGCACTTGCATTTTTTACACAACATCCTTTTGTGGTTGTGCTACTTAATGGAGTAGCAGCTGCTTTCACTTTCTTTCACTTTCTTTGGTGGTACTGTTGGGAGATTGCTTATAAATTCTGTTTGCATTAATTTTCTTTTAACAAGTTTTCCCTTTTGAGGACCAGGACACATATCGAGATGGGGTGTGTAGAGTACACATAGTCTGTTGTACTCCATGATGCAAGGAATGTCAGCCTTGACTTCGTTTGTATCAAAATTGACTAGAAATAGTCCTTCAATTGTACGTAGCAGTGGCAGTGCTATGTAACTCATACCTTCTTTAAAGACTGTGCTGCCAATGTCAATCAATGCTTGATCTAGGGTTAGACCTTGCGATTTATGAATAGTGACTGCATATGCAAGAAACAGAGAGAACTGTTCTCTGCATACATACATGTCTTTGAAAAGAAGGAATTGTGCTGTTGAGCGTCCTTTCCTTTCAACTTCTGAAAGTTTGTCAAAGTGGATGATGACAAACTGAATGTTGTTGTCATGTAAATATATCTGGAAGCCAACAACTGTACCAAGTGCTCCATTAACTAAACCTTGCTCCACGCCAAGGTTACGTTTTAGAATTGCTACACAGTTTAAACACAAAGTTAACATTTTCGCCAAACCAGCTGTGTTGGACATACAGTTTTCTAAGCTATATAGTTGTGCTCTGGCTTTTTGACACATAGGGAGTTTCATGCAATGCATTTCCAGTTTGTCCATGGAGTGAATTTGCACTATTGGTTGCATTTATTTTTTAACATTGTCTCATTGAATTGTGGACAGCTTGCTAGGGTTGGCTTTAAGGACATACTTTTCACATTTTTCTAATTGTTCTATGACAACAGCAGCAGCTGTGTTATGCCTGCATAGCTCATGGATGAATCCACTATTTAAGATAGATTGTGCATCCTTAGAAAGAAGACCAATCTGAATGCTTTTTAAAATGTTAGCATAGATGAGGCCTGCAGACTGATGCAAGTTTAGAGTTAGTTCTCTGTATTGGAAATGTTGCCATAAATGTATATGTCCTATGCTGTCAAGTGTGTTACAGCACTTGCACTGATGTTAATTGTAGGAGATATCCAAAAACAATAAAGAGTTTTCCTCCAAAGAGTTATTCGTAATTCATTTTAAGGACCTCTTGCAATATGTGGTGAATCAAAGCCAACATTAGGTTGGAGACCATGCTCACCTCATCTATTAGGAGCATTTTCATTTATTTCAGAATTCTGTGTAGCTCCATAGCAGCTTCTGTTGAAATTTGTAATACTCTGATTTTTTTGGTGTTCTACTGGAAGGAGCAGCTGTCGGTGTAAAGTAACACCACCTATGTTGTAGGCAGCTAAACCTGTGGGGGCTGTTACAACAGCTGACAGCTTGCTGTCTGTTAATTTTTGGAGGAACTTGCTGATGATTTTTATTAAGAATGTTTTGCCTGAACCAGCTTCACCACTTACATACAGGAATACAGTTTTATTATGTTGACAGCTACAAGTTTATTTTCGTGCTGTACACCATGTCCAATTTCTTTAGTTACTTACAGGGAAATGCTACGTTGCTCATCATTGAGTTGTGATTTCAGCAGAGCAAAATTTTCTTCAGATTCCTCATATTGACACATGGTGTTTTCTACTTTAGTCATGGCTAAATCTGCTTAAATTACTATGAGTGGCTCTCCAAGTGGTTCTTGGCTTCTTGTAACAGAAGGTTGACAGCCCTCAGGAGTGTCTTCATTTAGTTGTGCTTGAATTTCTTCCTCTTGTTGGCGTTCATTGCCCATCTTTTTGTACTGCTTGAAATTGATATTTGTTATGAAGATGCTTTCAATGCAAATGATAGCAGTATAAGAGTCATGGGTGCCTAATGAATCTTCTTCTTTTCTCCATGGATTAAAAAGTTGGAGTGGGGACATGTAGTAAAGTGCTCTATGTTGTGGCTTTTAAATTATAGCTTTATATGATTGATCAGGCTGGGTTTGACAAGTTTAGAGAGGCTGCCTTCACAAGTTTTTTATTTACCTTTTATTTCATCTGGTTTAATATTGTTCTTATATAAGAAATTCTGGGCTATGTGGTATAGGCATATGTTTTCCAAAGCAGTACTCCTGTTTGGGTAGTATGAGTCCAATAAATTGTTTTTCAAAATGTCCTGGCTGTTGGGATCGTTTTTGGCTATTGTTTATATGTCTTGGTATGATTTGAGCACTCTTTTCCTGGATGCAGCAGGACCAAGGCATAGCCAGACTATGTTTTCAGATTTCCCATATAATGCTGTGTCTTCGTAAAAGGTCTGCAGCTTCATAGCAACCACATTCTCCATGTGAGAGCATTTTTATGCCAAAGCTGTATAATTTTTGCGACAGTGCTTTGTAGGTCTTTCAGCTCTGTTTTCTCAGCTTTGGTTAGGTAGACTGTGACATTTCGTGCAAAAGCAGTGATATTGTCTGCAATGTACTGTATATCTATATTTGCATTCCACAAGAGGGACATGATTGCATTGTAATCCTTATGTACTTTGAAGCTTTGTTTCCTTTAATGCGGTATGTGTTCTTAGGTGATTTGCCTTTCGCACTTTGTCTAACAGAAGACATGAAGCTGTTTATGTGTCCTTTTGCTGAAACTAGTCTAGAGAAAACAAAGCAGCATTTGGTGTAGTATTTGCCTTTGTTTTTATATTTGCATCGACAATATTTGCCACATTTATGTCTTTGAAACCTTAAAATGTGTGCATGCAGCTCACTGTGTGCTTTTGAAGGGATGTTGCAAGTTACATATTTGTGTATGAACTGCAAAACAGTGGAATCACTGTCCTGATGAAATTTAGGAGCATCTTTTATCCCCAAAAACATTTGGATGTGTGGAGCTCCTCTGGATTGATATTCTTTTCTCCATAAGAAGTGTTTGACTTATCCAAGGGGAGGAATTGCTTTATTAAAGATGAACTGCAGCATGGCAATAAAGCCGTGGTGGAGGTACCTTGATATATTTACAAGGTCAAGAGAGCAGAGTTCTCCTGGTGTTTTTATGTCTATCCCTGCTTTGTTTTCATTTGCTATGCGTAGGAAGTCCTACACGTTTTCCCATGCAAACTCTGCACAACTTAAAGTGTCAAACCATGTGGGTGGGCCAAGGTTCCATAGCATACACCGTACATCTGCGTGACATCGGAACCAGTAATCGTTTGTACCATGCATGTTTGCCAAGAGATTTGTGATACTGGACTGCAAAACTTCATCTTTGTCTTGTACCTTTTTGAAGTACTTGCATAGCAGATGTTTAAAAAATGTAAACCTGTTTTCAATGTGAGGTGCAACTCCATAACATAGAGTTGCTAGTTCACTTTCAAACAGGAGGTGGAAATTGTATTCAATGTTTTGTCTGTTGCTGGGGTCTTCACAATAGATTCATAAAGAGCGGTATTCAGAAGCTGTTATTTGTATGCATCGTTCATCATTCCTTCCCATTTTTCCAGTAGGAAAGAGCAGAGGAAAGGCTTGTGCTGCTACACTTTTTTCCCATATGCTGATTTGATATCATTTGGCTTGCCACATTTGATATGTGTCTAGTGTATCATCTATGCTGTCTTTCGAGTGCAGTGGGTAAATTGTATACTAGTCTAAAATATTGGATGCTATAATAGGATCTACATGATCAAATTGGCCTTGTGATGAGGAAACCTGAATTGTTTTGGTGGTTTCCCTTAGGTTTTCTTCAATGTTTATTTATTTGTAGTATTCATTGTTCACTTTAAGATATTGTACGGCTTCTCTAACTTTGTTTAAGTCTAATAGTTGTTGCCAAATTATGTTGTCCTTCGTAGGTACACTATTCACTAGGATAATCAAAGATTTATCTATTGGCCGTTACACTCCCAGAGTGTCTACATTTTCTTTAAGAACTAATGACAAATAAACTACTTTGCCACAAATGCCTTTTAGTAATTCAGAAGGAAACTTAGCTGTATTAGGTCGAAGGTTTATTATAGCTTGAAATGGGTGTACTGTTTGGATTATAATGCACTCATAAAAATTAAGCTGTTGGAGTGATTTTGGAAGTGGGAATATTTCCAAGTTATTAGTTATAGCCTTTGAAGGCATATGGTTATTATCAAGCTTTGTAGTGCAGTATGTGGAAAGTAGTAAGGGGTTAGTAATTTCATATTTGTTTTCTGCTATAAGGTAGAGAGCTAATTGGAACCATTGAGATTTCTCATTTTCTTCTATTTTGTACGTTATATCTACAGTTTTGGTGATCTTTGTATAAAATGTTCTGCGAAAAACACACACATACTTGGGTTGGTAATTCAGCAGATATGCTTTTAAACATTGTTATTTCTTTTTTGCATGTGTGTATTAGAAGGTTGGCATCTGTAAGGTTGTCGCCACTATTCTCTAAAATTACTGGATTTTCTAATTGCTCTTCACTTCCAAAATATTTGCTTTGGGTGTGGTCTATTTCTTCAAGGAGTTCTTTGGCTGTGTCATGTAGGAGAATGTGATTAAAATGTTCCAATTCTAAAGCAGAACTTTTTGCATAGTACAGTCTCTGGACAAGATTCTGAATAGTGGAATGGTGTGTCGCTAACATGTTGATGTGGTGGAAGGTGCTTTTGCAACCAGGACCGGCAATGCAGGCTAATGCATATCCTTGCAGTCCTGTGTATTTGCGCACTGGAAAGGACTGCATGGTTTGTAACTTTTTCATTCTCATTTTCTCTTTCGCTTTTACATAGTGATTGAGGAATTGCTGTAAAGATTTTGAAGGAAGTAGAGATGCAGGGCCATTTGTAGACGGGACAGATTGGTTCAGAGGAATGAGAGTTGATTGTAAGTTTGTTGGGGACATTCTTTCAATGAGGGTTTCTTCTGCCATAATGGTGCTATCTACCATTTCATACCCTCAGCCACTGCTATGTATGGCAATTGGGTTTGTATGCTCTTGTTTGTATTCATTGAAATGTGGCTCTGTGCTGGATGTGTGAATCCACTCACCTGCACAGAAGTTTGCAAAGGTATCTATGTTGATATTGTGCATGTTGTGAAGTACTTTTTGTCATTTACTGATTAATTTTGTTAGTGGTTTCATTCTGTTTGAAATTAATATAAACAATTTTCATTTGAGGAGCATTGCACTGTCAATAAGAGCTTCCAGGATTAGTTTTCTGTGGTAGGTTTTAAGGGTTAAGAGTGATTCCTCTGCTACTCCATTGTGGAACATTTTTTGTAAAATAAACTTTTTGGAATGCTTCACCGTGGCTACGTTAACATTGATAGATGCAGTTCTATTCTTCTTAACACATTTATTTTTATTTTTACATTTTGCAAGAGGGGCCATCCTTTTTTTCCTGCTAGCTGGTACAGTGTTGTTCAGTGACTGTATTAGCTGTTTGTTTGAGCATTTGCTACACACTCTGCTGGTGTTGGATGTCTATTGTTCATGCTTTTAGTTTTATTTGCTCTATTTTTGCGTTGTTTTCTACAGAGTTGATTTTTGATAGACATTCTCTTCTGTATGTTGGAGCAAAAAGGAAAATGTGTGTTTCAAAGTTCTGCAATGTATTTGCATGCGCTGTGCGTGAGTGTCTGAATATCAGCGTAGGCATAAATAGAGGGGTGTGTGATTGTGCAATGGGCTGTTAGTTCTGGTTGAGAAGGTTGTACTAGTAGCTGTGTGTGTTGATGTCGGAAAGGTTTGCTTCAGTGTGTATGACAGTGTACTGTGCATGAATAATTAAGGAAAGTACACTGTTTTCATTATACTAGTGGGTTTTACGATACTGGTGTTCAGATGAGAATACGAGTGCTCTTGCTGAGGTGCAATGAGTAAGAGTGAAGCAAATGCAGTTGGACTGGATGGAATTTTGTAGGCTACTATACAACAACACTGCACTCTATGAGTAACAGAGGAATACTACTACACTACTGAACTTTGTTGGATGTGAAGAGTAGTTTTCTTCTGGGTTTTATCTTCTAGTAGAGACGTTTCTGGCTTTCAGGAGGCTGTTCTTCACTGCAATTGTGAAAGAAGAGAAGGAGTGTGCATGTGTGTTAATCGCAAAATAATTGTAATAGGAGAACACATTATTTTACACTGTAGGAGGATTTGTTCGGAAGAAGAGTTAGTGACATTACACATGATTACAAATATGGTTGTAAAACTGCTGTTGGTGCAGAGGGGTTACCACTAGATTCCTAATATTTGTTTGGCAGCAAGCTTCCCAGTGTTACTACGATACTACAGGCCGTGTTGGCCTGAAAGGTCAGGTGTTGGAAAATGTTAGTCTGTATGTATGTGTGCAATTGTACAGCACTGTATAGGAAAGAAGACTAGGGCACATCAGCATCGTTGGTATTTGGGCTGGTGGTCCTGTAAATAAGTATGCCCTACAGGCTGCAGTTTTCCAACTGTGAGAGTTGTTGTTGCACTTTTTGTGTTGAAAATGGAGTAGTGCAAGTCCTAGTAGTCTGAGAAAAAGGCAGGAGCCCAGAGAGATGTACAGATTAGAAAGAAGAATGTGAGTGTGTGCAATTGTATTAACTTTCCCTTACATAGATGCTTGCAACATGAGTGCCAATGCAGTATGTTGGAGACATCCTTTCATGCACCTTTAATTTATTTATTAAAATCAACAAATAACACTGTTGCAAATGTACAGATACATTTATTTGGTTTCCTTCAAATGGTACAGAAATGAGTACTTGTAAACGCAGTCCATTTTGTTAATTGGCATGCTTTGGTAACAAACATGCACTTTTAATTTTCTCTGTGCATTGTGGGCGTTTTACTACAGGTTTGTTAGTGGGAGAAGTGGTTTTAAAAGTGACAGACTGAAAGAAGAAAATAAGAGTTTGCACATAACAATGGGCAATATGGGCAAGAATGCATGTTGTGGTAATATATTGAAGTTTCACATGTGATCTGGAACTTGAAAATGCTGTGGACATGTTCTGAATGTCGTTTATTTTTCTTTTTTTATAAAAAAATCAGAGAGTGATAGAGAGTGATGCTAAAATTGAAATATGTGGTTTGAAACTGTTATGCAAGTGGGCATTAAAAGACAACTTTCAAAGCACACAGCATTTTAAGTAACTGACACTTAAAGTCAGGAGATGGGACACATGAGAGTATGATTATTGATTATTGAGTATGTTATGCAGGGCACGTTGCATGAACTCTGTTCATATGCATTGGTAAAAGAGTTGCAACTGTACTGCACAAAACATATGCATAACTGTAGTTTGTGTAAATGAATGCAGATGTGGATGAGCCTGGAAGTAGAAATCCTGGAGAGTTTCACAGTAGTTTTTGATGTAGGTGCTTGGAAATGACAGGAGACCTATACTCTGAGTGTTGAACAGTACAGCTGAAGTGTTAAGCTGTTATGACAGAGTTAGATGTAGAGTTTTTGGCTGTGATTGGACGATGGGTGTGTGACTGCTTAACAGTAGCCAATGAGTGAGTGTTGCAAAGAGTGAAGTGGAAAGGGAAGAAGGGCTGCTTCTGTGTTACAGGGTTAGCAGACACTGTAGTCCAGACAGGGCATGCCACACCCGGGTCTTCTCAGCATACCTGGCATAGAAATGGGACAGTGGGGATTAGCCAATCAGGTTTTGAGGTTCTAATTTATAGGAAGAGAGTGTAACACTTGTTTTCATTGCTGTGTGCAGTGAAGATGGCAGAGATGCAGATAGTCAGTGTGTTGATGGTGGGAGATTCCCTTGTATGTGATCTGCAGGAGCATGCCAATCTTGGATTTCATGGAGTGGAAGCTTTATGGTGCGGTGTACCTGGGCACAATTTTCAAGAAGTGCTTGCACTTTGCAGAGATATGGCCACTTTCAGTACTCCTGATGTTGTAGTGGTGCATTTTGGAACACCACATTTGGGTTCTATCAGTGATCCAAGATTGCTCAGTGCACTGAAGGGCTTGGTGAAGGCACCAATGCTGCTTTTTCCCAGTGCAAATCTAAATGTGCATGTGATGTCATCAGTGATATCATCAATGACATTTTCAATGTCATATTTAATGCCATGAGTGTTAGCCTTAGCAGTGCACGGTGGTGGTGTGAGTTATGGTTGCTTAGCTTTCAATAACTGGTGAATTTCTAGGGTTTTTCGATTTTACTTGTAACCTTAATATCCCTTTAACATAATTTTTCCACTGGTTTTGAAAGGTTTTTATTAGTGCAATTTAACAATAACGTCCCTTTAACAATGTTTTTTCACTCAATTTCCTATGTTTTTATTAGCGCAACTCAAACATAATGTCCCTTTAACAACGTTGTTTTTACTGAATATATATATTTATATTATACGGCCGGTGGTAGCAGCCGTGTAGTTATGGTTAAGTTGCTAAACCCATAGGAAGATCTCTTTTTGGGCGGCTTATACCTTCACTCCCTACCAAACATTGCAAAAAAAGTATATGGCCCACTCTGAATTCTTTTGCAAAGTTTGGTGAGGTTTCTTCCAGGGGGGGGGGGCAAAGTTATAGGGGGTTCCAAGCCTTTTTTTTCCATAGACTGAATGGGAAAAAACTTTGCTAATGCCTACAGCCCAAACCGCTGGACGGATTTTCACCAGGTTTGTGGCAGGAGCTGTGGCTTGGTCCCAAAAGCGTGCTTTTGTACATTTGGTGAAAATCCGTCCTGTTTTTTATTTTTAATGACCAAAACGTAGGTCCAAAAAAATTAGTGATATCTGGGTCCGGTCCATGGACACACTTCCATGTTTGCTCTGCGGACAGGACACCGATTGGCTAGTGCGTTGCCGTTATGTCCCCAGACATACAATGTGTTCATTGATTAGATGGAGTGAAGTGTGAGGTGCATCTAATTTTCTTGATGCGCCTGCCATGTTGGATCCGCGGATATCCACGGACAGCGGGGCGTGGAACAGAGCAGAAATCTAATTTTGGGGATTGTGTTGGTGTGGAAGAGTGGCTGGAGAGGGTGGGGGAGTGAGAGATGGGTCAAATTATGTATGTGTTTGCTGGAAGAAGGCCGTGATGTGATTGTGGTGTCCGCGGTCACCGCAGTAGTCCGCCGACATACCAAACAATGGCCACACTGTTGGGTATTTTACTATGCTTTGATGTATTGGTTTTGGGTTGTTAGTAGAGTATTGGGTGAAGAGGGTATGTATTGAAGAGTTTGTGCATTGGCTGTAATTACTGTTTTAGCATGTTAATTGAAGTGGATAGGTCTTGAGGTGGTTGTGTTATGTTTTTGGATTGTGGTCAGTGGGCAGGTGTTTGCTTGCATTGGTGTGTTATGCTGTGGTGGTTGTGGCCAGGGCCTAGAGTCTTGGGTGCATGGCCGAAGGCAGCACACCCATGCAAGCAAACATTTTGGGTTATGGTCAGTGGTCAATTGTTTGCTTGCATGGGTGTGTTATGTTGCAGTGGTTGCTGTCAGGGCCTGGAGTCTTGGGTGCATGGCCGAAGGCCAGAGGCCAGAGGCTATGCACCCAAGACTCTAGGCCCTGGCCACAACCACCGCAGCACAACATACCCATGCAAGCAAACATTTTGGGTTGTGGTCAGGGGGCAGGTGTTTGATTGCATGGGTGTGTTGTGTTGCGTGGTTGTGACTCCAATAATTGTATACTTACTGTTTGCTTTGTTGAGGCTGTATGCAGTTTTTTGCATGGTATGGAAAAATGTAGCCAACATTGTTTTTCCATTCTCTGTGATAAAAGAAAAGATCAAATGTTAGGGTAGGTAGTTTGTAATGAGTTATTGCATTGCATAGCAGACATTTCTGTACTTTATCCACCCTCATAGTTAGTACTTTACAAGTACTATGCTTCAAACCAATTTACTGTGCAATTTGCTCAGTTCCTGTATTTGTTCGTAAAATCAATGGGTCTGTGGGAAAAAAAATCCATGCAGGATAAAAAAAAACTTTCTGTGTCATGGTACAATCTTTTTTGGTGGTTGATTTAAATAGGTGTATGGTTTTTGGTTTGGAAGTGGTGGTACTATTGTTGCATTTCGATACTAGTTGGCGTATTCTAATTGTTTATTTCCTGTTGAATTTTAGCAGTATGTATTTATCTTTTCGGTTGTTACAGAATTTTTGGGCAGTTAGATACCTGTTGGCGTATTCCAACTGTTGATAGTTTTGAAGTTGTTGAGGGTATTTTTATACGTAATAAGTGTTGCAGGGATTCCTTAGAAAAATGTATATTGCAGTATTCTGGTTGTAGTTAGATACCAGTTTGCGTATTCTAACTGTTTATAGTTTTTCACCTCTGATGGGGATGTTTTCAAGCATGTTTTCTCTTGTTGATGAATGTATTCTTTACTGTTACATAGCTGTTGCCTTATTCAATTAGTTTATGGATTTAAAAGTTATTGAGGACATTTTGTAGTTGTTCATACTCAGATTAGTGAATCCATTTTGGTTTTATAAATATTAAGTAAGCATTTACAAGATTTGCTGGTAATCTCTGTTTAAGAGTAATGGAAGTATTATTACATTCAAACCATCCACATTTCTTTTTTATGTATTCAGTGTAGTGACCTGCATTGGTTGTGACTCCTACGTGGTAGATTATGCCTACAAGGTTTTCTTGCCAAGTGATACTTGTCCATGGCCCACATTACAAGCTGGGCGCAAAGGGATACTGGGCATCCGTAATGACACTGGTGCCGGTAATCCCTTTGCGCCCTATTCTGAGGTCCATTTGTGGGTCCTTCCTTAACGCCTGGTTTTAGCAGGCGTTAAGGACGGGACCCGCAAAGGGATACCGGGGTCAATAATGGTACCGCAATATGCGATACCGTTATTTCCGCCTTCCCCCTTCCCACTGAGCCCTATGGGGGCTCAAATGGGAATGGGAAATGGCATTTCAAATGGGGACTTACCGGTCCCGCAAAGGGCTGAATGGACCGGTAAGTCCCCATACCACCACGTCAGTGGAGGTACCAGTATTGGTGCTAGTCATGGCGCTAATAGTGCCATGACTAGCACCAACCTCGGAATGAGGGCCCATGTGTGAATCCAGTCAGCTTGCAGTTGTTTTTGGTAGCATCTGCATTGTAACGCAAAAGCATTACTATTACATATTCACTATGTGACTGTATTTGTAAGGTGGAACAATTATTGGAATTGCAAGAAGTACATAATATGCCAAGGTTTGCATTTTGTACAAGCTGCTGAAATGGAATGGATTTACAGTTAGGTATGGATACATACACGAAGCGTTCATTAGTGAATTGCTCCTGTGCCACATGGCTGCAGAGAGAGCATGCATCTGGAAGATTTCATTTATAGGTATGTTTTTGTTTTCCAGTACTTGTAGTAAGTACATTAGACATTCTTGTGGATCTTCTTGCGTGTTTATAGTGAATCTGACCATTTCAGCACAGAAGCCCAATTCCTGCCTTATTCCGGAAACACTGTAAGTATTTTCAGGATTGTTGGTTGCATTTCTGTGAAGGACTAACATTTGCAAACATAATTGGTCTGTCCCGTTTAAGTAAATGTTTTCAACAATTGGTGGCAATTGAAATAGAATATTGATTGCTACATTTGCATAGCAATTTACACCAGTTGTATTGGAAAATTTGAATGGACCAGACATTTCTGTGTCTTGGTCATTTGATGGAAGTGCATGTTGTTTCTTTGAAGAGGTAGATGCTTTTGTTTGTGCAGTAGACCCATCTTTGGTTGTGGTAATTGATGAAGTATCAGCTGCTTTTAATTTCTTTGGAGGTATTGTTGAGAGATCCTGTATAATTTGAGTCTGAACTAGTTTTCTTTTACAAACGTATTGCTTTTTGAGGAACAGGGTAGGTTTTGGGATGCTGTGCGTAGAATGGACGTCGTTTTTGTATGCTACAATGCAAGGAATATCAGCATTTACGTTACTTGCATCAAAATTGACTAGAAATAGTCCTTCCAGTGTACATAGGTGTGAAAATGCTACATAGCTCATGCCTTCTTGAAACACTGTACTGCCAATATATATCAATGCTTGATCTAGGGTAAGAACTTGTGATTTATGAATGGTGACTGCATATGCTAGAGATAGAGAAAATTGTTCTCTGCATACATACATGTCTTTGAAAAGAAGGATCCGGGCTGTTGAGCATCCTATCCTTTTAACTTCTGACACTTTGTCAAAGTGACTGTTGACAAACTGAATGTTGTTGTCACGTGGGTATGTTTGAAAGCCAACAACTATACCAAGTGCTCCATTATCTAGTCCTTCATCCACATAAAGGTTACATTTGAGCATTACTCTAAAGTTTAAAGACAATGTTAATATTTTCTCTTAACCAGCTGTGTTAGAGATAGAGTTTTCTAAGGTATTTAGTCGTGCTGTGGCTTGTTCACAAATGGGTAGTGTCATACCGTGCACATACAGTTTGTCTGTGGAGTACATTTGAACTATTGGTTGCATATCTTTTTTCAACATTCAAGAGTTTTACGGAATAGTTTGTGCCCTAAAGTTTTAAAAATAAGTTCACCTTTCACTGGTGTTAATTGAAGAAGATCTCTGAAAACAATAATGTGTTTTCCTCCAAAGAGTTCTTCATAGTCCGTTTTGAGGACCTCTTGTAAACTGAAGTAACCCAAAGCCAACATTAGGTTGGGGACCATGCTCACCTCATCTATTATGAGCATGTTCATTTGATTCAAAACTCTGCGTAGTTCCATTGCAGCTTCTGGTGAAAGTTTGTAGTAGTCTAATTTGTTTTGGTGTTCTACTGGAAGGAGTAGCAATCGGTGTAAAGTGACACCGCCTGTGTTGTAGACAGCCAAACCTGTGGGGGCAGTTACACCAGCTGACAGTTTTTTGTTTGTCAATTGTTGGACAAACTTGCTGATGATTTTTATTAAGAATGTTTTCCCTGAACCAGCTTGACCACTCACATATAGCAGTATTTTTTTGTACTCTTGACAGGTACACGCTTTCGTTTTGTGCTGCATACCGTGTTCAATTTGATTAATTACTTCTAGGAAAGTGCTACGCTGTTCATTGTTTAATTGTGATTTGAGTATAGCAAAGTCTTCTGTAGACCATTCATACTGGCATATGGTGTTTTCTACTTCAGTCATGGCTAATTCTGCCTCATTTGCTATGAGTGGCTGTCCAAGTGGATCTTGGCTTCCAGTTACAGAAGGTTGACTGCTGTCAGGAGTGTCTGGATTTAGTTGTGCCAGGAGTTCTTCTTGTTGCTGTTCATTGTCTAACATGGTTTTGTACTGCGTAAAATGTATATCTGTAATAGTGCTTTCATTTACTTTGAAAACATCTTCATAGGAGACATGGGTATCTAATAAATCTTCTTCTTTTCTCCATGGTTTAAAAAATTGTAGTAGGGACATGTAATGCAGTTCTTTATTTTGAGGAGTTTTTAATGGCATTTTCATGCATTTGGTAAGTTTCACTAAGCAGCCTTCAAAGTTTTCGACTCTGTATCTACCTTTCTTCTCATCTAGTTTAATATTATTTTAATTTGTGACATTTTGGGCTATGTGGTATAGACATATGGTTTCCAAAGCGGTACACCTGTTTGGGTAGTATGTGCTTAGTAAGTTGTTTTTCAAAATGTCTTGGCTGTTGGGATACATTTTGGCTATTATTTCTATGTCTTCATATGAGTTGAGAACTCTTTTTCTGGATTTAGCAGGACCAATGCTTAGCCATACTATGTTTTCAGATTTCCCATACAAGGCAGTGCCGGTTAAATGCTCTGCGGCTTCGTAGCAGCAACATTCGCTATGGGAGAGCATGTTTATGCCAAAGTCAAGCTGCACTTCTATATTTGCATTCCATAGGAGGGCAATGATTGCATTGTAATCATTGATGTACTTAGATGCTTCTGTTCTTTTTATGCAGTATGTGTTCTTAGGGGATTTGCCTTTGACACTATGTCTAACTGAAGACATGAAGTTGTTCACTTGTCCTGTTGTTGAAACTGGTCTAGGAAAACCAAAGAAGCATTTTGTGTAGTATTTCCCTTTGTTTTGACATTTGCGCCGACAATACTTGCCACACTTGTGTCTTTGAAATTGTAAAATGTGTGCATGTAGGTCACTATGTGAAGTTTGTGAAGGGATTTAACACGTGACATATTTCGGAATGAACTGTAACACTGTGGCATCACTGTCCTGACCAAATTTAGGAGCATCTTTAATCCACAAAAGTATGCGGATGTGTGGTGCTCCTCTGGCTTGGTATTCTTTTCTCCAAAAGAAGTGTTGCACTTCTCCGAGGGGAGGAACTGTTTTATTACAAATTAAGTGTAGCATGGCAATAAAGCGATAATGGAAGTATCTTGATACATTTACAGGATCAAGAGAGCAGAGGTCTCCTGGTGTTTTTATGCCTATATGTGTTTTGTTTTTGTTTGCTTTGCGTAGGAAATTGTGCACATCTTCCCATGCATACTCTGCACAACTTAATGTCACAAACCATGTGGGTAGGCCAAGGTTTCTTATCATACAGCATACTTCTGCGTGTCTTCGGAACCAGTATTCTTTTGTACCAGGCTTGTTTGCTAAAAGATTTGCAATGCTTGACTGTAAAACTTCATCTTTTTCTTGCACCTTTGGTAGTAATTGCGTAGCAGACATATTTTAAAAATTGATACCCGATTTCAATGTGTATGCAACTCAGTAGCATAGAGTTGCTAGTTCATTTTCAAAGCGAAGGTGGAATGTGTATTCAATGTTTTTTCTGAATCTGGGGTCTTCAGAATACTTTCGTAAAGAGCGGTATTTTGATGCTGTTATTTGTGTGGGTCTTTCATCGTACCTTCCTCCTTTTTCAGTAGGAAAGAGTAGAGGAAAGGCTCGTGCTTCTACACTTTTTTCCCATATGCTGATTGGAGATCCTTTGGCTTGCTGCATTTGGTAAGTTTCCAGTGCAAATAAACTACTTTGCCACAAATGCCTTTTAGTGATTCAGAAGGAGGTAGTTTTGCCTTTTTTCAGTTGAAAGCATATTATTGCTTGAAATGGGTCCACATTTTGAATTATAATGCTCTCTTACAAGTTAAGTTGTTGCAGTGGTTTTGACAGTGGGAATATTTCCAAGTTATTAGTTATAGTACGTGAAGGTATTTGGTTGTTGTCAAGTTTTGCAGTGCAGTATCTGCAAAGTATTGAGGGGTTAGTAATTTCATATGTTTTCTGCAATAAGATAGAGAGCTAATTGGAACCACTTGGATTCTTCATTTTCTTCTATGTTGTACATTATGTCTACAGTTTTTGTGCTATTTTTATTTTTTTTAAAGTCCCGCGGCAACACACACACACAAGGTTTGGTCTTTCAGCAGATGTGCTTTTAAACTTTAGTTTTTCTTTTTTGTATGTGTGTAGTAGAAGATTACCACCTGTAAAGTTGTTGCTACTCTGTTCTAAAGATATTGAATTTTGTAAGTGGGTTTCACTTCCAAAATATTTTCTATGGATGTGTGCTATTTCTTCGAGTAGTTCTCTGGCTGTACGATGTAGAAGAATGTTATTTAAATTGGCCAGTGCTAAAGCAGGACTTTTGGCATAGTACAGTTTATGAACGAGATTCCTTACGGTTGAATGGTGTGTTCCTAACATTTTGACATGATGGAAGGTGCTTTTGCAAGTAGGTCCAGAAATGCAGGCTAATGAATGTCCTCGTAGTCCTGTGTATTTGCGAACTGGACAGGAGTCCATAGTTTGTAATAGTTTTATTTTTAATTTGTCTTTGCCTTTCCCATACTGATTGAGAAACTGATGTAAAGATGTGAAAGATTTGTTGCGTAAGTAACACATTGATGTGCACAACCATTTGTAGACTGGACGTATTAGTTCAGTGGAATGGAGAGCTGATGCTAAGTTTGCTGGGGATATTTTTGTGAGCAGCGTTTCTTGTTTCATGAAGGTACTGTTAACCTTTTCATACCCTTGTCCACTGCTAAGTATGGCAATTGCGTTTGTTTGCTTTTGTTTGTATGCTTCTTCATTGAAATATGGTTCTGTGCTGATGGTGTGACTCCACTCACCTGCATAAATGTTTGCAAAGCTATATTTCTTGATATTCCTTTTGTTGAGAAGTCCTTGTTGTAGTTTTGTAATTCATTTTGTTAGGGGGTTCATTCTGTTTAAAACTAATATGAATAATTTCCTTTTGAGAAAGATTGCACTGTCTATGAGAGCTCCCAGGATTAGTTTTCTGCGGTAGGTTTTAAGGGTTGAGCATGATTTGTCCCCTGTTTTTATAAGGTTCTGAAGGACTCTGTGGCGAACATTTTTTGTAGAATATTTTTTTTGGTATGCTTACTTGTGGCTACATCATGATTTATAGGTGCAGTGTTAGCAATAGTGGTAGCTGCAGTCTTTTTAATTCCTTTCTGTTTAGTTTTACATTTTGAAAGAGGAGTCAAAGTTTCTTTCCTGCAAGCTTCTTTAGTTTTACTTAGTGACTGTATTAGCTGTTTTATTTGAACTTTTTGTATACATTCTGCTAGAGGCGGATGCTTATTTTGTATACTTTTATTTTGATTTGCTCTATTTCTACATTGCTTTCTATGGAGTTGATTTTTGGTAGGCATTCTTTGGTGTCTGTTGGATAAAAAAAGAAAGTGTGGGTTGGGACGTTGTGCAATGTACTGTGAGTCTGAGTATGATGGTAGGCATGTATGTAGAGGTATGTGATTGTGGAATGGTCAGTTACTTCATTTGGGAAGACTATTCTCGTATCTCTGTGTTACTATACTGATGTTCAGATGACAATACACAGTGTGCACCTGATGAGGTGCAATCAGTAACACTGAATCTATTGCTGTAGGGTTGATACAATTGTTTGTTCTACAATACAAAAATACTACAATGTTTGAATAACAGTTAGAACACTACGACAGTATTGCACTTACTTTGTTGGATGCAAAGAGTAGGTTTCTTCTTGGTTCTGTCTTGTACTTCAGACGCTACTGGCTTTCAGGAGTGTGGTCTTCGCTGCAATTGTGAAAGGAGGAAGTTAGTAGATATGTGTGTTAATGTCACAGTAATTTCACTTGAAGAATAGATTAGTTACATTTGAAGAAGGATTTCCTCCCAGGAAGAGGTACTGTATGTGTTAAATTGCATAGCGTTGTATAAGAATGGGGATTTTGGAGCATCAGCATCATTGCTAAGGGGGTTAGTGGAGTATTTATAGGTGTGTCCTCTGAGGTGCACTTTTGAAAGTTTGTGTTTCTGTTGCACTGTTTAGTGTGGTAAAATGGATTAGTGGAAGTTGTAGTAGGGCGAGAAAAACAACTTGGAAAGATGTACAGATTGAAAAGGAGAATGTTTTTGTGTGTGGAATTCCATACATTTTTCTGTGCATAGATGCATGCTACATGAGTGCAGGAAACCTTTCAGTTATTTGACTTATTTATCCACATTTCTATTAGCACTGTTGTGAATGTACAACATTATTTGTTTGGTTTTGCAAGAATGGCAAGTAGCAGGCACTTTGTTTACAAAAATTCATTTTATGTACTTGCAATGCTTTGGTAAAATAAAAGCTGTTTTCCTGTTTTGTGTGCATTCTAGGAATTTCATAATAGTGTGTGAAGTGGTAAGTGGTTGTGAAAATGACAGAAGGAAATACGAGAATAACAGTTTGGACATTACAATTAGTAATATGGGTAAATTAAAACTTGGAAAGCAGACAGATTTCTAAGTGAACTTGATTATAGGAGATGGGAGAAATAACAGTATGCTTTTTTTACAGATCATGCAGGGTCAGTGGCATGCACCCTGTTCATATGCATTCATAAAATAGTTGCAAATGTACTGTACACAACATATTCATACCTGTAGTTTGTATTGATGTATGTAGATGTGGATGAATCTGGAAGGAGAAATCTTGGAGAGTTTTACAGTAATTTTAGCTGCAGGTGTTTTGCAATCACAGGAGACTTGTACTCAGAGTGATGAACAGTTCATCTAAAGTGCTGAATTGTGATGACAGAGTTAGATCTAGAGTTCTTGGGTGTGATTGGTGAATGTTTGTGTGACTGCTTATGTGTAGCCAATGAGAGAGTGGTGCAGACATTGATGTAGAAAGGGAAAAAGGGCTGCCCCTGTGTTGTGGGGTCCCTGGACACCACAGTAGTTCGCGGACACGGCATGCCACATATGGGGCTTCTCAGCATGCCTGGCATAGGAAGGGGACTGTGGGTATTATCCAATCAGGTGTTGAAGTTGTTCTTTGTAAGAAGAGAGGTTGTGTGTAGTAAAGATGACAGAGGTGAAGAAAGTGAGTGTGTTGGTAGTTGGAGATCTGTTTGTAAATGGTTTAGAGATGTATGCTATGTCTAAATATATGGCTGCCAATTTTGGTTTTGTTGAAGTGGAGGTTTTGTGGTCAACTGTGCCTGGTTCCAATATGCAGGCAGTGGTTGGAGTTTTTAAGAGTTTCTACATGTGGAACAGTCCAGATGTAGTGTCACTGCACTGTCATGCTGTCAATTTGGGATACATCAGTGCTCCCAGTTTGTTGAGTGCTCTTATTGCAAGATGTTTGGTTAACAAAGGCGTGTCTGTTTTCTTGTTTAGAGCTGCGATGTTATCTTGTAATAATGACAATATTGATTCTGTTAATGGTCATTATTTTAAAGAAGATGACATTTCCTTATCCATACTGGGAAATGCCATGTTATTTGAAAATATAAGGAATGCTTTACAGAGGATAATGTGAAGACATCTGGAAGAAAATAAGTAAAAAAACTAAAAAAAAGAACAAAATGAAAGGTGTTTCTTTAGAAGCACCTTTTGAAAAAAATAAGGTTCTCAATGGACTAACGTTCAAAGATGAAATGGAGTACCCTGCTTACATTTTCTTTCCCCACCCTCACAAATTTCATGATATGTCCATGGACACTGCGGTAGTCCGCAGATTGCATGTGTTACATACGGGGATTTTGAGGCTGGCAGGCATGCAAATGAGACTGTGCAGGCCAACGCATTGGTCAATAAGGTTTACTGGGTGTGTTGTGTAAGGAGAGACTTTGGTAGAAAGTCTGTATCCTGAGAGGAGAGATGATAGCTATGGCTGTGTCTTTCAGAAGGCAGAGTGTTTGGATTTTGGGTGACTCCTGGATAAATTGGTTGGACGTGCATGCAGACCGCTGTGGAGTGGCTGCACATCTTGGATTCCTCCATGTACATGTGCACTGGCATGGAATGCGTAGAATGAAGTGGCTGGATTTGGTTCCTCTTTGTGCCACTTTGATGACACAACGTCATCCAGCCATCATTATTATTCATTGTGGAGGGAACAGTTTGGACATGTCTCTGGAATCTCCTTGCAGTTTGCAATGAAAGAAGGACTCAGGAAAGTCATGGACATGTTTCCAAACTCCCGAGTATTTTTTTCTTGTATTGCACAGAGACAAATGTGGCTGCGTTCTTCTTCATTTGGCCAGCACATTCTTCATTTGGCCAGCAAATGGAGAAAGTGAGGCGCAATGTCAACAAGGCTGTTTGCGCTTTTTTGAGAGATGTTGGCATGTTCTCTTTCCAAAATGAAAATATTATGTTTCGTAGCACAAACATTTTTCGCAGAGATGGAGTCCATTTTACTGATGCTTGCAATCAGATTTTTCAGTGAAATATCCGAAATGCATTGCAGCCCTTTTTGGAATTATAGTAATCCTTTTTCGAGTAGGTGTTGACCACTTGAACTTTTTGAAACACAAAAAACACTACAAAAAAGCTCTTTTCAGAGCCACCACTTCCTCCCGTCTACGGACTGTCCGCAGACTTCTAAAAATACCCATGGACCTGCCACATTTCATTGGCACTTCTATTATTAAACTGTGAAAGATAGCTCTGAAAAGAGCCTTTTTTTTGTTTTTTTTTGTTTTGTATTTTTTGGGTGTTTTTTAACATAACACACAAGGAACGGAAGGCAAGGAAGGGGCATCACGCATGGGGATAAGAAAGGGCAGGTGGAAAGAGGAAGATGTTGGGTGGGCCTCACTTAGGTAGGTGGACGTCTTTCTCATGCTCCTGGGCCATAACCTCGAAAGCACTTCGAAGTGTCTCCCCCCTGAAGAGTACTGTGTCGCAGTACATGCACAATACAGTGACCCTCAAAAGGTAAGGGTCTACTGCATCGCGTATCGCCTGCGAGGCTGGTTCAGGGATGCGATGCCCACCAGGAGTGTCTCTTGTGGTGGCAGGATCAGACACGGAGGATGTTGTAGAGGAATTCAACCTACTACTTTGATCTAAGGGGACAACCCTGCAAACTACCGCCCTGTGGAATTACCTTAGGTGTCGCCACATGGAAGATGTCGCATAGCTGTACAGACCTGTTTTGCTATGACTGAGCACAATGTTGAACTCAGTGCAGCGCACCTTGACTGCACGTGCCTTGCGTAGCCTTCCAACGGTGGTAAAGAGCCTCCACACCCAAGACTCACAGTGGCTGGCAGTAGTGGGGATTTCCAAAATCTCGTCTTCCTCTACATCCCTCTCTACATCTCCACGCCTGTTCTCCTCTCCAGGCCCTCGGAAAGATGGTGGTGGTGGAGAGTGTGGGGGTGCTGCTGTGGTAGAGGCAGTAGCAGCAGGAGCAGCCTGGCATGCCATCAGGAAAGTTATCAAGAACCAGGAACCAGGAACAGCAGGAACACAACAGCAACCTGCACCAATCGTCTTGGTGAGCTATTAGCAATAGCTGTGATGTAATGCAGCAGAAATAACAGCAATGACAGCCAATGCCAGCAAATGGCCAAACAGAAGCAGTGCTATGTCTTGGAAATCCAAATGCAGAATGAGGAGCAGCTCTAGGTTATGGTCTTTTAGGGGTGCTGGGGAGCGCTTCACAAACAGCCACCCTGTCTACGGACACTTCGAACACCAAAAAGGGCTCATGAAGTTCATAAAAGTATCCAGATTGGTAGGAGCATAGTCTGGGAACTCTACAAGGGTGAATTTCCATTGTAAAACATCTTGGATTGCTCGAAAAAAGTGTGTTTTTGGTGTCCGGGGGCCCAGAACCTGTTCGTGGTCACTGGAGTATTCTCATTGTGGGTGCGGTCACATGATGACATTGCAGACACCTTTGCAAATAGAACGCCTGTCCGTAGGACACCTATTGCGTTGGATTGGTTGTACGCATGCATATGGGTGTTCTACGGACAGGGTTTGGGTCCCCAAACTAATTAAAAGTGTGACAGTTCTGGACAGGCGTGATGTTCGTAGGACCTTGATGGTGGGATGCGCATGCCGGACAGTGCTGGGGTCCCCAAACTATTTAAAGGTGTGTCACAACTTTGTTGGCATGCAGACAGGGCAGGTGTTCAACGGATACCTCCATTTTGATTGCGGACAGTACAAACAGGTTATGTGTCTGTAGGACACTCCCATTTTGGTTAATTGAGGACATTCCAGACAGTCACGCTGTCCGCAGACTCGTAAATAGCGTTTTTTTTTTTAAACGCAGACACATACAGGAACAGTATGCATATCACTTTATTTATATACAAAAATATAGAAATCATGAAAGAGAAGGGGAAGCAGAAATGGAGACAGATATAGGGGAATAAGGGTTTTCTACAGGTAGGGTGTTAGGGGAGAAAGGGATTAAGGTTTCATCATAACATTTTTGGTGATGAGAAATTTTTGGGGATGGTTGACTTGGATAGGGAGAAGGGGTAGAGGCACACGTGGGGCAGTGATATCTAATTTTCTCCATGATATGTCTTTTTGCAAAGTCTTTCAAATCAAGGAAATTGGTCAATAATTGATCCAGTTTTTCTTCTAAGTGCACTAGATGATTTTCCACAGTGCCTGTTTGTTGTTCCATATGTTGGTGGAGTACTACATGATGTACTGTTTTTGGAGTATTATTCTTATTTTCTGTATGTACTGTTAAAGAAAAAAAATGTGTTAGGTACATGTGAAATAATGTGTATTTGTCATGATGCCTACCTCCAAGGAGCCAGGTCCAACCCAGCAACCCCAGAGGCAGGCATCATTCCCCCCAGGGAAGTGACAGCGGGCCCAAGCTGGGGCCCTTTGGACACATTCCTGGCGCCTTAGGCGCCAGGCTCATGTTGGACCCCTGTCCTGGCGCCTTAGGCGCCAGGCTCATAAAGCTAGACATGTGTTCAAGTGTTTTAATGTGCGCTTACCTGATGCAGACCATGCTGCTACATCCAGGCCCTCTTGAGGCCTGAATGGAACTACTTTACCTGTGGGACTACTTTCCACCTGGGTGTGGTCGGGGAAGGATACATACCTGATCGGTGGAAGGATACATGCCTGGAACTTCTTCCAAAGCTATTTAAACCACGCCCGATCAGCAACTCACGCTTCGCGTTGTTCTGCTCCTCGCAGCTGGACGCTCACCGTGTCAGCTCCTGCATCTGGACTTCAGCCACGCCTGTCAGCATCCTGGGTCGCCTGCAAAGGGAGATAAGAGAGAATTGGAGAGAAAGAAGACCTTACCTGCTAAAGCTGCATCACGGAGACATCACACCGACGATCCTGAAAGGGAAGACATCATTTTAAAAGCATTTCGCTTCGATCGCTGCAGCGCTGCATTTCACTCACCTTTCCTGGGCGCCTCCATCTTCAGCAGCGATCATCCGGATCCGCACCCACTTCCCAGAGCCTAGAGAGAAAAGACAAGAAAACAAGGTGAGAGAAGGAAGGAAAATAGGAAAAGCTCAGTTTCCTTCTAAGACTTACCTGTTGGGTCATTCCCATTTCATTTCCGGTCCTGCCGCTTCCTGGCATTCCGGACCCTGGCCCCAATGGGAAAAAAAGACAAAGACATTGAATGAGCGAATGCAAAGACATTACCTGAACGCTCATCCGGAACTTACACTTCGGGTCGGCGCCATATCTCCGGCATTTCGAACCCCGGCCCCTAAGGGGAAAAAGACATAAGCATTAGCGCTTGCTGCAATAAGACAATGAACATTATTATTAAGCTTGAACTTTTGAACTTGCAACAGAACTCTTACAGCGCCTCACCTGAATAGTCAAGCTTATTTTGAACTCCCATCAAACCTCAATCCAGTGAAGTAACTGGGTTTCAACGCGCCCCTGCATCAGAAGCAGGATGGAGAACTCATCCTTCCAGACCTTAAGGGGAATATTCCTGCGAGCCAGAAAAGCCAGATTAGAGGGGCCCTTCCTGTCCATCATCAGAGTCCTGCGCTTCACCATTGAAGAAGCATCAGCACTCGAAGCCAGACCTGCGCCTCCGTGGGAATCAGGTGAGCGTGACAGATCGCGAAGCCTACCCATAATTTCCCACCCGGGCGCTATGGAGACTTCCGAGACAGATCAGCTGGCCCAGCTTTTGGGGGAATTACGGGCAGAAGTGCACTCAGCCCGCCAGGAGACTAACGCTCTCAAAAGAGAACTGATCCTATCCAAGGAAAGAACTGATGACCTGGCCAAAAGGTTATTGCAGGCCCAGGCAGGGCACACTCCTTTACCTAATTCCGGAGGTACTTCCACATCAATGGGTTTGAATAACCCGGTACAAATCAATCTACCTGGACACATGCCTTTGGCCCCGCCTGAACGTTTTGCGGGGGATCCCAAGAAATATGCCGTCTTTATGAACCAATGTCGTTTACACTTTCTATGCAGACCCGGGGCCTTCCCTAACGACCAGACCAAGGTAGCCTTTATACTATCTTACCTCAGTGGCAGTGCTGCCGATTGGTCTATTCCATTGGTAAATCAGGATGATCCCATTCTCCAGGATTTTCAGGGCTTCCAGGCCAGCATGGAAAGATTGTTTGCTCGACACTCTCAAGGACAGGCCCTTGATAACGAACTGCTATCCTTACGGCAAGGTAATCAGGATCTCCTGTCCTACGTTGCCACCTTTAATAGACTGGTTGTGGAAACTGGATGGCCAGAAAACAAAAGGATCACATTGTTTCATCGAGGCCTGCGCGGAGAGCTTAAGGATGTTGTAGCTCAGATAGTGGATCCACCCCAGGTCTGCGCAGACTACATAGACTTGGTGGTTCAACTTGATCACAGACTTCAAAATAGAAAAGCAGATCGGTTCAAGTACGAAACCCGAGTACCGATCAAAACCCACGCTAACTCCAAGAGTACCGACGTATCCGAACCTATGCAAATCGGTGGTGTTAAAGGACCATTAACGCAGAAGGAACGAGAGAGAAGGCGGCAAATGCGACTTTGTCTGTATTGCGGGACTTCCGGTCACTTTCTTCGAAATTGTCCGGTTAAACCACCTAAGAAGGTGGTTGGAGCCACTGATAACGATTTATTGACACCTGATTCGGGAAACGATCTAGCCCGACAAGCGTAGGGGTCCGCTTGCCGAGCTTGAAAACAAACTCTTTGACCTCGCATTTTGTCATGCCAATGGTGCTCGTGGACCCAAAACAGCCTCAGCAGTTGCATGCTGTAAAAGCATACATCGACAGTGGAGCTATTGGAAACTACATAGACCGTGAATTAGCTTCCAGGATTAAGCTCCCTCTCCGCCCGAAAGTAACCCAAGATGTCATTACTACAGTAGATGGAACCGAAATAGCCTCAGGGCCTGTAACGCATTCCACTGTTGAAATGACACTGGTGGGGCAGGATGGACATCGGGAAGCAATCGTGTTTGTTGTGATCAAGGCCCCACAATTTCAAGTAATTCTTGGAATTCCTTGGTTAGAAACACATAATCCCAGAATCGACTGGCGAGCAAAGAAGATAAGTTTTCCTGATTGTGAACCAACTTGTTATCCAAGAAATCCAGTTATGGGTCTAGCCTCAGCAACTTCCACCCCTGTACAGCTACCGTCAGAATACCAAGAATTCCAAGACGTTTTTCAGAAGGAACAGGCTAACACGTTACCTCCCCATCGGTCTTATGATTGCCAAATCGATCTGGTACCCAATGCTCAACTACCTTGTAGTAGGATTTATGCTCTTACGGAACCTGAGAACCAGCATTTGCGTCAGTATTTAGATCAGTACCTAGCCAATGGTTTTATTCGCCCGTCCAAGTCTCCTGTCTCCTCAGCTCTGTTCTTCGTGCCGAAAAAAGAGGGCGACCTTAGAACATGTATAGACTATCGCGCCCTAAATCAAATAACGATTAAGAATCGTTATCCTCTGCCCCTGATCCCTGAGCTTATCGACCAGGTGAAAGACGCTTGTGTGTACACCAAGTTAGATCTCCGAGGAGTTTATCACCTGGTGCGTATAAAAGAAGGCGACGAATGGAAGACTGCATTCCGCACCAAATTTGGGCTCTTCGAATATCAGGTGATGCCCTTCGGTTTGTGCAATGCACCTGCCGCCTTTCAGTACTTTATGAATGATGTTCTTCGGGAACTTATCGATGTTTGTGTCATTGTTTATATTGACGACATCCTGGTGTACTCTTCTTCAGAATCCGATCACAGAAAACATGTTAGGGCAGTTCTTGAGAAATTGCGCCAGCACAGACTATTTGCAAAGCTCGAAAAATGCGTTTTTCATACCACAGAAGTTGAGTTTCTCGGATTCATCCTGACACCTCAAGGAGTCCGAATGGACTCGCGAAAGGTGGACGCCATCCTCAAATGGCCATCTCCTAGCTCGGTGAAGGGAGTTCAGAGCATGCTCGGCTTTGCCAATTTCTATCGAAGATTCATTCCGGAATTTTCCCGAACAGTCCAACCCATCACAGCTCTCCTAAAGAAAAACAAACACTTTGAATGGACTCTTGAGGCTGAACAAGCCTTTCAGGACCTGAAAACCAAATTCACCTCTGCACCTGTATTGAAGCACCCGCACCCAGATCTCCCTTACATTGTGGAAACCGACGCATCCAGTTCGGCCATGGGAGCTGTCCTGTCGCAAAGAGACCCAGAAACTAACCAACTACACCCTGTGGCCTTTTGGTCAGGAAATTTTCTCCTCCTGAAATCAACTACGCAATTACCAACAAGGAGTTACTGGCTATTAAATCTGCTTTCAAGGCTTGGCGTCACTACCTTCTCGGGGCAAGACACACCATCACCGTAATTACGGACCACAGAAATTTACAATATTTAAAGACGGCCAAAGCTCAATCTTCACGACAACTCCGATGGGCTCTGTTCTTTGCGGAATTTGATTTCGTAATTACCTATCGCCCTGGCTGCAAGAATGGTAAAGCGGACGCCTTATCCCGGATTGGCATGGAAGAACCCAATTCGAGTTTAGAACCTGTGCCAATCATACCTGAACAAAGAATCTTAGGCCTAACTTCATTGCAAACTATTGAGGACATCCAAACGCAAGTAAAACAACTACTAGACTCTTCAGCCTTACTGGAATGGAGTCAAAAGGGTCCTCATTACTCCGTTAAGGATGATTTACCCTACTTCCAGGAGCGGTTGTTTCTGCCAAGTAAAGAATTGCAAGAACTTGTTATTGCCCATCATCATGAATCATTAATGGAAGGACACCCTGGTATCGCTAAAACGGAGGAAAAAATCAAACGCCACTTCTGGTGGCCTTCTTGGAGAAAAGACATAAAGTCTTTCGTATTGTCTTGCGGAATTTGCGCCCAAAACAAGGGTCAAAAGAAAAGGCCAGCCGGCCTACTTCAACCCTTGGATATTCCACCGGCACCATGGCACACCTTGTCAATGGACTTTATAACTGACCTGCCCCCTTGTGCTGGTTACAACACTATCCTTGTAATTGTGGATCTATTCTCCAAAATGGCCCACTTTATCCCTTTAAAAGGTTTGCCTTCAGCTTCCACCTTGGCCAAGGAATTTCTGGAGAATATAGTTCGCATACATGGTTTTCCTTCCATATTAGTCTCGGATCATGGAAGTCAATTTATCTCCCATTTTTGGAAGAAATGTTGCCAACTAGCACAAATAGATGTGCGGTTATCCACCAGCCACCACCCCCAGACCGACGGACAAACCGAGAGAACCAATCAGACTCTCGAGCAATATCTTCGATGCATGTTACACCAATCCGAGTTAAATTGGAAAGACATCCTTTGGATCGCAGAATATGCATACAACAATTCAGTGCATTCTGGAACCGGACAAACTCCTTTTTATACTTTGTATGGTCACCATCCTCGGACTTCTGACCTAGATCCACCTCTGAACCTGGAAATGCCCGCAGTAAATCATCTGCATTACACAATAACCCGAGCCTTCAAAGAAGCTGCAACTCATTTACAGCAAGCCAAGAAAAAGTATAAAGAAAATGCTGATTTGCACCGAAGTAAAACTCCTCCTTACCAAGTAGGAGACCAGGTATGGCTAGCAACGAAACATTTACCCCTCAAGGGCCCGCGAACCTTCAATCCCAGATTCATAGGACCTTATCCCATCAAGGCTATAATCAATCCCGTGGCCTTTAAACTGGATTTACCGTCTAACATGCGTATTCATCCAGTTTTTCATGCATCACTTTTGAAGCCAGTACAACCAGGGACCCGACTGTCCAAGCCTCCAGACCCAGTTCAAGTTGAAGGGGAATTAGAATTCGAAGTTTAAGACATTTTAGACTCCAAGGTGTTAAAGTCAAAACTCTTCTATCTTGTTGACTGGAAGGGATATGGACCTCAGGAGAGATCGTGGGAGCCTAGTAACCCTGTTCACGCACCTCGATTAATACAAAGGTTCCACCGGAGATTTCAAAACAAGCCAAAACCCCCGGAGGGAACAACCTTGGGAGGGGCCTTGAGGGGGGGTACTGTCATGATGCCTACCTCCAAGGAGCCAGGTCCGACCCAGCAACCCCAGAGGCAGGCATCATTCCCCCCAGGGAAGTGCCAGCGGGCCCAAGCTGGGGCCCTTTGGACACAGTCCTGGCGCCTTAGGCGCCAGGCTCATGTTGGACCCCTGTCCTGGCGCCTTAGGCGCCGGGCTCATAAAGCTAGACATGTGTTCAAGTGTTTTAATGTGCGCTTACCTGATGCAGACCATGCTGCTACATCCAGGCCCTCTTGAGGCCTGAATGGAACTACTTTACCTGTGGGACTACTTTCCACCTGGGTGTGGTCGGGGAAGGATACATACCTGATCGGTGGAAGGATACATGCCTGGAACTTTTTCCAAAGCTATTTAAACCACGCCTGATCAGCAACTCACGCTTCGCGTTGTTCTGCTCCTCGCAGCTGGACGCTCACCATGTCAGCTCCTGCATCTGGACTTCAGCCACGCCTGTCAGCATCCTGGGTCGCCTGCATAGGGAGATAAGAGAGAATTGGAGAGAAAGAAGACCTTACCTGCTAAAGCTGCATCACGGAGACATCACACCGACGATCCTGAAAGGGAAGACATCATTTTAAAAGCATTTCGCTTCGATCGCTGCAGCGCTGCATTTCACTGACCTTTCCTGGGCGCCTCCATCTTCAGCAGCGATCATCCGGATCCGCACCCACTTCCCAGAGCCTAGAGAGAAAAGACAAGAAAACAAGGTGAGAGAAGGAAGGAAAATAGGAAAAGCTCAGTTTCCTTCTAAGACTTACCTGTTGGGTCATTCCCATTTCATTTCGGGTCCTGCCGCTTCCTGGCATTCCGGACCCTGGCCCCAATGGGAAAAAAAGACAAAGACATTGAATGAGCGAATGCAAAGACATTACCTGAACGCTCATCCGGAACTTACACTTCGGGTCGGCGCCATATCTCCGGCATTCCGAACCCCGGCCCCTAAGGGGAAAAAGACATAAGCATTAGAGCTTGCTGCAATAAGACAATGAACATTATTATTAAGCTTGAACTTTTGACCTTGCAACAGAACTCTTACAGCGCCTCACCTGAATAGTCAAGCTTATTTTGAACTCCCATCAAACCTCAATCCAGTGAAGTAACTGGGTATCAACGCGCCCCTGCATCAGAAGCAGGATGGAGAACTCATCCTTCCAGACCCTAAGGGGAATATTCCTGCGAGCCAGAAAAGCCAGATTAGAGGGGCCCTTCCTGTCCATCATCAGAGTCCTGCGCTTCACCATTGAAGAAGCATCAGCACTCGAAGCCAGACCTGCACCTCCGTGGGAATCAGGTGAGCGTGACAGTATTGCTTGGCTTAGTTTGAAAACTGCAGTGTGTACCAGTTGTATCACTGTCTTCACTCATTTCATCCTGACGAAAATTTTCTTCAAGCCACTCCAGGGTGCTAGACATTTCTGTGTAAACAAAGATACATTCTTTTTTAGTACATCCTACTAAAGAAAGTGTATAACTATAGGAATTAATATAGTGTACTTACCAGTTTGTTTTTCAGTTTTGCTGTTAGTGCTTTGTAGGTGTGATGTTGATAGTTGATTTGCAGTTTCTGTATAAAGCATCAGTGAGGTAATTCTGTTGGGGGCATATGTTATTTTTGTTTTTGGTGTGTTCCATTATGTTTCATATCCCTTGTAATTGCACGGTTGGTTTCTTACATATACAGTTTGTAGTTCTTATTTTTTTTATGTAATTCATTTATATGCTGCTCTCTGAACATGTTCAGTGTGTTTGTTGTATGGTACAACAATGTAAGGTACCCCCTGAGCTTTTTGACAGTGTGGATGTTGCCCGAGTCCGTGGACAGTCGCATAGTCCGCAGACACTGCAGCCAATAGCATGGCCCAGATGGTTCAGTATGTTGTATGGTACATCTACATACACTAAGGGTATCCTATGAAATTCATGATATCTATATCTATATTCAGTGAAAAAACTTTGTTAAAGGGACGTTATGGTTAAGTTGCGCTACTAAAAACCTATCAAATTCTGTGACAAAACGTGGTTAAAGGGACGTTATGGTTACGAGTAACACCGAAAAACCCCTGAAATTCGCCAGTTATGGTAAGCTAAGGAACCATAACTCGCACCACCAGCATGTACTGCTAAGACTAATACCCATGATGAATGTGGACAAAAGTTTTCAGAAAGTTATAGACCTAACCTTTAATGTTTATGTAAAGTCTGAATGGATTTTGTCAAGTGGGGACTAAGTTATATGACTATTGTATGTACATACATTTTGACACTTTTGAACAAATAAAACATGGTCTGAGTTATAGCAAACACTTGTAAGGAGCATTGCAAGGACCTTAAAGCATGGTTTTGCAAATGTGCAGTGTTTTATTTTTTGACAAGTGTCATAATGTAGGTACAAAAAATAGTGATATACGTTTGGTGACTGAGGTATAGCTTAGCCATGGGCAGTGGCCAGATTGTCCGGGTCATGGTATAAGGTCATGACCCGGACACCCTGGCTAGTGGCCATGACCGTGAGAGACAAACAATGGGGTTAAAGTGGCATGCCCACTGAACCGGCTATGTGGCAAAGTTATTTGAAAGTGGGATAGGTTTGAAAGAGGAAAACATGTGCTTGTGGTAATATGGGCATAGGGTTCTATCTTCGCCTTCTGCAGGCTGGCATGGAAAGGGAATTGGGGCTTTGTACCCAGCTCCAACCTTTCCATGGTGGCCATCTTGGAAAAGGATTTTCCTTCCTACAGCAGGACACCAAAATCTATTTTTTACCAAACCGGGTTCCCGCTTTGGGAACCAGGGGTGCTAATGGCCTTTATCACCCATTGCAGGGGTTGCAATGGAGGATAATGGCCTGGAATCCACATTATTTATTTATTTATAATGCGCCAAAGCCCACAGGCATCAGGGCCCACACAGACGCACTTTGCTCGGCCTGATAACTTGGGCTGCTGGATGAACGTCACATTACTCCCATTAGCATAACACAAAATGCTAATGGAAATGTTTGAAAAATGTACTGAGTCTATGTACTTTACTGAGAAATGTAAAGTAGATGTAGTCTATAAGATTTATTTTTTAGTTCTATTTTTTAACTGTGAAAGGAACCTTTCTTTTGTTGTAGTTTGCCGGAGAGGTTAGAACGTAAGGTGAGGAGGGAAATGAGGGAAGAGGCACCAAACACTGATATGGAGGAGCAGATGGACAGGGGAAGATGTTGCACTTAAAGCATTTCATTTTTGTAGCTTTAGCCTTTGGTACATTCCCAGCAGTGGTTAAGAACTGCCACGCCCATGATTCCTTCTGGATGCTAGAGGTAGGCACTTCCTCTACCTCATCTTCTTGGTCCTCTTCATTGTCTTTGTCTTTGTAAATACTGCACTTTTTTTGTTGTGTGTGTCCTCCAGCTGGTGGTGGTGGTGGCTCTTGGGAGGAGGGATGGCAATAGGGGGATGGCAATAACTGATGCCATTTTTAAGATAAATAGCAGTATTTCTACTAATGGATAATGAGTAAGAATAGGTGTAGACGCTGTGCAAGGGTACATTTTGAGCTTGAAAGTTCTTAGAGCAGTACAAAATGCAGTTTCCGAACTGTCCTCGAGGCAAGGACCTGAACGCGAAGTGCAAACGCATTCATGGACACATAATGATGCCACGCCCGAGCCATGGTGCATGGTCAGGTGGCACTGTCCAGAAGGTCCGCAATAACGTCAGATGTTCGCAGACATCGACGGAAGCAAAAACAGTGGAAAAAGTATAGAAGTGTTAAAAATGATGTTAGAAGGTGGGAAATGGCAGAGTTTTAAGGTGAAACTTAGTAAATTGGACAAAAATGTTGCTATCTTGGGTTAAGTATGATATTTGTAAGTTGGAGGAAAATAGCATGCACTGGTAAAAACCCATGAAATTCTTTGGAAAAAACTTTGTTAAAGGGACGTTATGGTTAAGTTACACTAAGAAAAACCTATACAATTCAATGAAAACACTTTGTTAAAGGGACATTATGTTAAGTTGCACTAATAAAAACCTATGAAATTCAATGAAAAAAACTTTGTTAAAGGGACATATGGTTACAAGTAAAATCGAAGAACCTCAGGCATTTGCCAGTTATGGTAAGCTTAGAAACCATAACTCGCGTAACCACTGTGCACTGCTAAGACTAACAACCAGGACATCAAAGATGACATCACATTACTAATAATACAATATTCTACTGGCCTTATTGGCATTTATCTGGCATATGTTACATAAAGGATTTGATTGAGAAAGGCAAATGGATCTCATTTGAAACATTGAAAAACAAACAAGTGATGGAGGGCTGTTCATAGGAACCTGAACACCATAGTTAGGAATGCTTGCAGACTTTAAGAGAAGAATGGTAAGAAGTATCTAGGGGAAGTCTTGTTGCAGACGGAGAGTTGAGGACACCTGGCCTCTTCAGCAGATTACATACTTGAAAGCATCTGAACGAACAATCCTGCACTGCTGTCAAAATGGTCAAATGTTAAACTGACATCACTCAACTGAAATGATTGGGCTAGAGAAATAAAACTCTTAAATAATGTTGAACTCAGCACAAGCTAAAAGAAAGGGGTCTGAGTGATTTAGATGCATGGTGGGGTTGTAATCACAGGGGCAGAACATTGGAATGCATGCTATGGGAGTGTTAACAACCCTCTTGTTTCCTGAGTTGTTTCTGTTTTACAGTGTTTCTTGTTTCCTGTAGCGGCACTGCTGACGAGAGGACCCTAGTTTGGTGAACTAATTCTAATTTTCTGTGCATTCTTGTATTTGTAGCCTGATAGTTTTGATATTATTCTTTTTGTTAATTATAGCAATAACTAAAAACATAAGGCCATCATTACAAGTGAGCCGGTCTGTACAAAATGCAGGGGAAAGCGCTGGTACTACTGTCTCTGGCATTTTTTCTGGACTGGCTCACTCCGAGTCTGGTGGTAGGGGCAGTGAACTACCAGCAGGCTTCACCTCAAGGGCGTTCAGGCCTTTACTGGCAGAAAATTGCCCTTATCACCGGCACTGTTACTACCGGTGCCGGTGATAAGGGCAAGCCCATCCATGGAGTCATCTAGGAATCCATGGAATGGGCACTTACTGCTGTTGCCGGTACCCATAATATCCCAGTAACACCAGGATATCAAGCGCTGTTAACAGTAAGGCAAGTCTGCCAGTAACACGCTGGGAGGACTGGCGGGTTACCGGCAGACGCGTAATGAGGGCCATAGTTATAGTTATATTCATAGTTATTGTTAACATTTCATTTGAATTTGTCTTGAGGATTTCCCAGCCTGTGCCTTCTAGGTTCCTCATTGTTTATTGGATGTGGTGTTGTGTTTTCTTGGCTGCACCTATATGATTGCATAATGCATGATGTTCTCGGTCTTGTCTATCACACCTCATCCCTACATTTTCCATGGTCTATCATTCAATATATTTGGTCATCGGGTGGTTCATGTTCATGTTTGACCATGCAACATAAGAAATGTAATTATTTATGTACCTGTAAGCTAAGATTTATTTCTTGTAAGCGCCCAGTTGCTTAACGGCCCGGTGTGCTCTATAAATAAATAAACAATACAGTACAATACAATTAGCATCTCTGTGCATTGGACCCACCCCAGATAATGCATTGGCTGCCCTATAATTGGGCATAACACAGACAGGACCGGAGCAAGCAGTTGGAGAGGAGGAGCCTGCTGAAGTTCGGTTTAATCATGAGGAGTCCTGAATACTTACATACAACACTTCTTTTAGGATTTTTGTCCCAGGCACCTCCCCTTCCTCAACCTGAATGTTTGATGTTGATAGGTAGGGACTACCTCTGTGATCTTACCCTCGGATTCATTGCCAGTATCCTGTTTGCCATAAATCATTCCTTAACAGTGATTTAACAAGAGTTAAAGGTTGTAGAGTGTAATACCTCATGCCCTCATCTTGCTCAAAGCTCATCTCATTTAACTTCCTGTGATATGAACAGTGAATTAATGAACACGTCACTTTTCTTACCCATAATATTCTTTGTGAAATAAAGACAGTGGTTGTGTTACTACTGTCAGTCCACCAGGAAATGTCTTGGGACTCAGCAGTGTTATCCCATATAAAACCGAAAACAATTGTTGGAGTAGGTTTGATGCGGATTCTTTGACAGTTTAGGACCTGTTAATATTACTACATGTCCAGATTTTCCTTTTGTACCTTACGTTTTTACTGACACAAGGCTTTATTTTTTAAAGTAAATAACCTGTTTCTTTAGGTGACCTCTAAGTTCTTTGGACATTTATTTATTTTTTGGATGTATGTGCAACTACAGTGAAACATAACAGGTGTAATTGTAGAGCACACATTCACCCCCAGAGGGGTATCTTGGCGCTATTGACAGGTAACAGATGTTTATCGTCACCCTTCCCACACTAGACTCAGCTTTATTGGCAGCAGTTTCACTGTAATGCTCAAACTCTATGCAGATGGTATGGAAAGCTGCTTATGGTTAGTCACCTGCCCAAGAAAGTTGTTGATACATTTGATTTTAGAATAAAGTTTGTAAGAAACTGTTCTGCGGTTGGTGGTTGAGTGAGTGTCCTGATCATTCTTGAAGGCTTCCTGCTTTTGCAGACAGATTGTGAAATACATAATTGGTCCCTGCAGACGCAGCAATATGTGATCATACGTTATGGATATAAATACTAGTTTAGCACTGATGTTCAATATACCTACAAAATTGCAGTATTGCTTCCATTAATTGTTTTTAAATCTTTTAATTAATGTTTGCATGGAGCACGTTTTGTAGCAAGTTTACAACTTAAAATAGACAAAAGATTTTGTTTTTGCATCTTTCTTTGCTTACTTCACTGTAGCTGCCGACGCCATTTGTCCGTGTATCTTCACTATATTTGCCTTAATTTCGCTGACTTCTATAACAAAATAATTGCCTGAGTGGGTGACCTTTTTTCATCGTAGAGGCTCCTTACATTATTTCCAGTAAGGTCTTATTGGGAGCTGCACGTCGACCCTCTTTTAAAATGTTACACTTTGAAAATAAATAAAATGTAAATACAAAAAGAATAGCTGCATTGATACTTCGACAATTGTCTCACTCTTACCCATCACTGCTCTCGGGAGAGACACCTCTTGGCTTTCCAACCATCTAAGTGTCCTGCAAGTAGTGACCACTAACCAGTGACATAATGATATCTGCACTTCATTGCTTATAAATGAAACATATTAAACTGAGTACCAACCTTTCACTGTCTTCTTTCTCGCAGCTCTGGGGATGGTTTCTGTATTGATTTAGGTGCCTCGCGCATTTCCCTGGAGTCTCGGCTGTGCACATGTAGGCTGCCTGGTCAGGAGGCTACGGTATACTTCAGAGAACTGGCAGTAAAAACAAGAGGAAAGGGAAGATGGGGCATGGCTGATTCCATCACTGGACAGAAAAGACAGAGCAAATCCAGGTCAAGTAGTTAACAGGCTATTTAAAACTGTTGATTACGGCCTTGGTACACATTGTTTTTTAGCTTGAGTTGAATATATTTAACTGTACAGCAGTAGGCATCTCCTGAGTGCCCGGTCTGTTCTAAGGTAGGATGCCAGCTAGGGAAATGCTTTGCTAAACAGCAAGGTGTTAAGCCTTGCGCTGAAGGCCAGTTGCCCCTAGATAAGTCTTATATCTTGTGGAAATGCTTTCATACCTTGTTTTATGAAGTGATACCACCTTCACTAAATAGCAATGGTGCAAACGAATAAAAAAACGTGGTGCTGTGTAGTTTTCCTCTGACTGTTAATGTAATTCAAATTCAGGGCCTAGAGAGCTCATGCCTTTTTACGTTTTGTCTTTTGTGTATAATGTAGGGAAAAGTGTAGCTAAAATCGAACGCTGTTAGTGTCCAGGATGGCATTTCTGGATGAATAGATGTTTATCAATGCTTTGTCCGTGAGGGCCAGTGCTGTGTCCCTCTTCAAAGTTATGCTGGGCAGCATTGGTGGGCCACGGTATAACAGGACATGGTAAGTTTCGACTTTTTGCATTTTGATGCTGTCATTCATATTTTGCAAGTGCAAACTATCGAAAGAATTCCTGCATTGTTGTTTACATTCTCATATCATCTTGAAGAGGGACAGACATGCTTTCCTGAGGAATATAATATATTTGGGACGTATTAGGTCTGACTTGTAATTGCTTTTCTGTAGATGTTTGACATTAATGGCTTTTCTGTTGGCTGTTACCATTTAGTCTACTACAGTCTTCTGGGTAGGGTGTTTATTAGCACCCTTGGTGGGTCTGGCAGCCATTTGTTGGGAAGGGGGCAGTCCCGCCCTACCCACATAGGCGCTTTAGAGTGAGGCAAGGTGCATTGAAAGCACTAGGATTGGCCGGGGGTAGGGGAGATGGTGAGAGGAACACCTCCCAATACAAGAGGACTTTACTCCAATATAACTAAATATAGTCTATCCACATAGTACAGCATAAAGCACGGGCAGCATTGCTATTTTTGGATAGATATTAGTAGCTACAAGTAGAAAGGAAGGCCTGTGCGTTAATTGTAGCATTGTATATTCTAGGCCACAATTACGAGACAAGGTAATTCTCCAGCCATGCCCAGGCTCCCATGAGGACAGCCCACACCCCCAACCGCCACAGTGCCTATTCATTGTTCTAACAGTGTTGCATAGATGTTCGTGAGGAATGTGCCATACAAGGCGGAGATCACAGGGACGGCACCTCGTGTGTATGTTATCTCACACTGGCCAAAGCATGACCCGGACCACGAGTTATAGGCTATATAACTGACTAAAACTTAAGACCTCTGAATTCCATGACACCAGGTGCCCTTTCGAGTAACTGAAAGACGCAGGGAGACCCTACACTCTTGACCAGAGTATAATTGTACCAAAGACTACTGAAGAAATTGTCCAGAGGACATATTTATTTTACAAACATCTCATCAAAATTTATTTAGCATTATACATAATTTCAAAAAAAGTGAATTAATCACATATTACTAACACTTTATAGTTATGCAACATAGCAGGAAAGCATAAGACTACCTACTAAAAGCTGAAAAATACATACCAATATTTTTCATTCAAAGTGCAACATTCAACCTTTATCTACACTCAGTGTCAATCATACATATCAACAATGGCTTAAAAACATACCAACAAACTACAACATTAGGAAGTGGGACATACAACTTGTCGCCATGGACAAACTTATTGTTTTTTGTATGAAATACAGCAATAGAATTATTTCATGCGATCTATCGTAGAGGTGGATCTAAACACAATTGTTCTAACAGATCACATCCCCTTTGAGGTTTCTCAACCGGTTTCGCCGTCAAAGACTGATTTTGTCCATTTCTTCATCAGGATATTAATGGAAAGTTGCTAAAAAAAGAAGATGAGTGCATAAATGAAATGCACTGCCCTATCATAATGCTGAACACAGCAGCCATTAGTGTCTTAGCCACATGCAACCCACATAATAAAATTATTAAAAATAAACTGAAATTTGGTGTTGGCGTGTGCATTCCAAAGTATACAGCCGTGCCCATCCCTGGAGAGTTGACACAGAACAGAAGGTTAGTGAAGAATGAAAAGGAAGAACCTTGCTTGGTGGTGGAGAGAAGACATCACCATGAGGGGGACTGAAACAAATGCAGAATACAGAAGTGCATAAACCATCAAGCCCCAAGTTGTTAAAGAGGCATGCACATAAAGGCATGAACAGACCTTGTTTGTTTAGTCTGCTGCTTTCGAGGTTAAGTGGATATACTAGTGCTGACCATCGCCATTTCATGGGCGCAGGCCTATTGAGGGAAAAGGCCTGGATAGAATAGGAGGCCATTATTGTAAAAACCGCAGCTGACATAGCGGAAATAAAGATCACCAAATATGAGGGACAAAAGGAAGGCTCACCTGAACTCAGGCACAGCCAGAATGAAGCCTGGAGATGATCTGCCAATAGAGTGACAGAAGGCAGTGACTCGGTGCTCTTTAAATAGAGATATCCCAAGTGTACTTCATAGTGATGGAGTGTTAGTGTCCACATGGGCTGCCGTGGTCCTAACGCCGCGAGCAAAAGAAAAGAAATAAGGGGAGAAAAGCATTTTACTACCCTTTATATATACTAGAATGCCAGTCATATAGAAAAGGTCATATACCAGCAAATTTCATGTTGGGCGCGTAACCAGAGCAAATGCCCTTAACATAATACGTTGAAAAATCAGAGATTGTCCGAGCCTAGTTGTAGCAACAAATGCACATACATATAAACGACCTAGCTAACAAGGGCGGCTATAAACGACATAGCTACCATCTTTTCAATTTCAATTAGTGATTATTTATAAAATTAAGTAAAAGGAAGCACATTTTCAAAAGAATTTACAATTTTCACAGAAAGGGAAAACAATTGAGAAATAAAACATAAAAGAATGAACAGTGAAGTAATACAGGTATTAAGAAATACTCAATAAACCTTTTCCAATAGTCCAGCGTGTCACATCTCAATGTTTCATCATAGAGTTATGTTTTTAGTCCCACACTGTTCGGTCACGTATAGTCCTGTATACAATTTTTCCAGATGTGTAGGCTGTATTGATGTTCAAAAAGTGCTGATGCGTTTCGGAATAAATCCTTCTTCAGGGCTAGTACAGCCTATCTAGGTTAATGTGTTTCCATTTTAAATCACGCAATGTGTATCTAAAAGTAACACATAGAGACTGTGGGGCTCATTCCGAGATTGGTGGTAGTCATGGCGCTATTTGCGCCATGACTTCCACCAATAACGGGTCCGGCACCGGTGTAGTTCAATGGGGACTTACCAGTCTAGTCCGACCCTGGCGGGACCAGTAAGTCCCCATTGAACATGCCATTCCCCATTCCCATTTGAGACCCCATAGGGTTCAATGGGAATGGGGAGGGCGCTAATAACGGGCTTGCGACGTGCAAGCCCGTTATTAGTGCCCTGGTCCCTTAGCGAGACCCGTAAGGGACGTGTGGTCTGACTACACGTTCCTTACGGTCCCCGCCAAGGGACCTCAGAATAGGGCGGTAGGGGATTACCGGCACTGGTCTCCTTGCCGGTGCCAGGTATCCCTTACCGCCCTACTCGTAATGAGGCACTGTGTTTTAGAGGAGGATCAAAAGTGTTCACTAAATAGTAGGTGTGTAAATATAAAGGGGTCAACCTTCTGTCCTCTTCTGAAGTTCTATGCGGCTGTATTCAATCCTCATATAGTGGTTTACACCTTTGGTAAGGCTGTCTCACAATATGAGACATCTGTGAGTGTCTGGACCCCGGTTGTATGCGTGTAATGTTCCTATGTCTGAGAAAGAACCCGGCTACAGCAAAGAAGTTGTCTGAATCAACTTGAGCGGGAATCTTAAGAAATTGCTATTGAGTGTGGTCCGGCAATGTCTATTCAAGGATGCTGTTAATAGCGTTAGAAGGATACCTTAGGGTCACCCATTGCACTACATTCGAAATTTGTGTCTTAAAAAGTAAATACCTAAATGGATTTTATGTGCATAAGTGTTGATAACTCTCCCGTGAGGTGCCTAGAAGACAATTGAGTACCCGGTCATGCAATGTAAACCCAAGTAAGTCTGCCGTAACTATGTCGACGATAATACGTATATTAGTCGTAGATTCATTAAACACATATAAACCGTAGCTTCGCCACAGTGTCTATGATCTCCAAATAGAGGACTAACAGTGTAACTATGGAAATGTATGTGGCGGTCTGCATACCGACTAGTGCTACCTATAATTTGAGATCGAGGCTTAGTGTCTCTGCTTACCTTGAAAGCAGTGACTCTCCCCGCTGTTAGTCCGTCTCCTCGTGAGCGGGGTGCGACTGGATCACTGATAATATGGTAGTCCGGCGACGGGTGCGCACACGCATCTCGTCGTTCGGACACCATCTTGGTGTGGGTGTTAGTGGCATTGCCAAGGCTACGCATTATGACACAGAAACAAGTAATCGTAACTTCTGGTGAGTATATTAGTGTCTCTATATAAGTGCACTATGAATTAGTAGTAGAGCAGTGTGAAAGTTGCCTTGGGCAATGTTATTCTTTCTGGTAATGCTTTATCCTCAAGCTTCTAAGCTTCGGTCTGCCAATCATAGGACAGGGAGTCCCTATGGGTACATAATACATATCAACATGAGGTTAATAATACATATCATTATGAGGTTAATGTCAGACAGGTGGGGGGCACAACATCGAAGGGTATCGACCCAGTGCCCCTCCAACCATCCCAGTTCAGTTTCACGTTAACAAAGCTGTGTGTTATACATTGCAGTTCTTCATATTAACCAAACAACTAGTACCACAGAGGATAAATGACACATGGAATGCTGTTAGCATATACACGATACAATCAGTCACCCTCTGTATCCTAACATTACTTACAGAATTGTGATTCCCCAATGGTACATGTTCCACATGCTACTTATGGGTATTGGTTATTTAACACAAGTTCACAGGACTGGACACGCAAGAATTCTCTATGGGCTGTCCTAGTCAGGGTACGTATTTGTCCCAGGAAATGAGAAGGGGTTCCCCCCTACCACGCTTGCACCTTGAAACGGGGCAACCGTACCATTTGGTGTTACATTAAATGAGTTTAGGCCACCTGCCTGTTGGAAAGTGTTTTGGGATACATATTGTTTCATTGCTTGCTGGTACTGCTGCTGTAAGCGTGTACTCCATTCCCTGTCTGTTTCTACATTCCCCTGAAAAATGCCCCCATTTTTCTCAGTTGCAACATTGTGAAGGCCCCATTCCTTACTACCTGGTTCCCATTCCTCCAAATCCCCTCCCCTCGACCCTCAGAACCCACCTCTTCCTTGCTGCTGTCCTCCTTGTCACTGTGGGCAGGGGTACTGTGTTTTCCCGCCCCACTGTCCTTGTCCTCCTTCCGACCACACCATGGCTATTCTAACATTGGCGACATTTGGGGTGTATCCTTCCACTTCTGGCTGTGCTGGAGTCAACAGTGATTCCCCCACAGTGACTTTAGCCAGTGACTTTGTACTAGTTTCGCTCCCTCTGCCTGGCGCCTCTGAGTCGTTTCCCTATCATGCTCCTTAATTCTTCTACAATGGTGTATTATTATGCTCTTTATTTCAGGCCACCCCTTTGCTTCAATTCACACAATTTTGTCTAGTGCCTTCTACATCTCCTTGGGTAAAGTAGAAGAAAGGTTTTGAATGATCCCATGAATTACCAGTCTCCGCTCTCCACATGTCCTGAACTTTAAGAATGAATTGAGTGGGGTCTTCATCATCGCCCATAGTATATTGCATGATAGACTGATAGATTGTAAGTCGAGTGTGTCAGGAAATGCTCGCTGTAGCATGTCCTAGATTTTATAAAATGTTTTATTAAAGAATGCTCCATCATGTGCATCATTTCCCAGAGTTATTTCCGGGTACCCTGCTTTTACCCATACATGGGCAGTCCGATCTCAAAAATCAGCTACCAATAGGCTTGTGCTGTACCCGACTGTTAGGGACACTCCTGCTGTCTGTTTCTCAAACGCATAGATGCACTTACCTGCACCTGCCGTAAGGGGAGGGAGCACTTTTATTAGGTTGTTTTTGTCCATCTGTGCCCATAGCACATAATGAGGCATGCCAGCTCCCTTATGAATCAGGGGCATTTGCATTTGTACTTTGTTCCCCGCGGCCTTCTTCCTGCTTCCCTTTTTCCTTGCAAACGCCATCCTGCCAAACCTGTTCCTTAACCTCCCATCCCATAAGCTTTCCACCCAAGTAGTCCATTCAGGCACTGTTTGTTCCTCCTCATCCTCGTCACCCTCAGACTTGTCGAATGCACTCCACCCATCAGCATTGTCATATCCTAGGTTGTGTGCCTGTTCACTTCCTTCTCTCTCCTTTTACTCCTGCGCGTTTATATGGGCGTATTATGTATCCTGAATAGGAAATCTTCTGCTTTCCATTCATCTGGTGCCTGCTCTACTTGTCTGTCAGCTTTCCCTTCATTTTGCACTGTTCACAGTCTATTCAATTCTGCTTTTGCTGAGGTCAATATCTCCTCTAAATTTCTTATTGACATTGGCATGTCCTGGGAGAGAACGGAGGGGACTAATATGGGGGCGGTGGGGCTGTCGCTTCTGTGGATACATGTGTTGGGTTAGTATAGCCCTCTGTGGGGTGGGCTGTCAGGGATATATCCCTCCATGCTCTATCGCTGCCCCACCCTCTCTTCCTGGGCAATCACCCTCAATAACGTCCTTTCCGTCCTCTCCCTTATATTCATAAATTTCTTCGAACATTTTTCCAAAGGTCTAATATTTCTTTCCTTCTTTGAAATTGTTTCCCCTTATATTTAGCTGCTAGAAATATGGGAGCCCTGCTCTGGTCACGAGTGGGGCATCCTCCCTCCTCTCTTGTTCGTCACCCACTGCTTATGGTACTTCTCAAGTCTGTCTCAGTACAGTGGTAGGGCCTTACACCTGTACTCGATTGGGGTTTCTGCTCCCATGAGCAGTCCTTGCTGTTCTTACACATGTGCTAATGCGCTGCGTATACTGTTACTGCTTTGGAAAAAACGGTCAATTTTAATATTCCATCCCCCTCCTGCAAAACTTCAAAAAGTGCTCTCTCTCCCCCTTTCCTTCCCACAGTCCTGCTCACAAACTCAAAACATACCACTAATTACACCATCCCCCTCCTTGGGCCTTCACACTACACAATAAAACATAAATAAAACAAACTTAAATAAAAAAATAACAACAACTACTATTCCCGAGCCCTCTAATTATACAGGGCTCCTATTTATTTCCTTTTCCACTCTGTTATACGATGCTAGTGGTACCACCTTCTTACCTTTCTTGGGGATGCTCCCTACCATTCCATTTTCCTTTCCTTAATATTCTACTTAGAAAATTAATAACACCAAAAAACAAAATAAGCCACACCCACAATTAACCAACAATTTCGCTCTCCGCACACACAGTCTTCGCACTCTCCCATACATTTACCCCCTACTTGTTATCACTTGCAAGGCCATACTCACGTGTGCATGTTCACCCAAACTCCTCCGTCACAGGGTTCCAGCAACACCAGCCTGCACTCTCCACTGAGTCGCACCCCACTCCAAACAGCAGGCAGGTATTCTGCATAGACGGCTCATGCATGGCCACTGGGGAGTATGCGTTTTTGAGACTGGTCGCTGTAGGTGGGCGCAGCCCCTTTGGAGAAGCTGCCTGGACACAACCGCAGGTACGGGGCACTGGGATCACGTCAGGGTCACCAAATTAAGGCACGCCCCTGAAGACTCACACCAAAAGAAATACGACCCATTAGGGAAAAAAAGGCCAAGAGATGCTTGCAAGGATAACACGTTTTATTTATACAAAAAACAGATGTGCCAGCAAAGAATGCTACTGCCAAGAACGTTTTGAGCAAACAAGGTATAAGCAAGATCTTGAAAAGGGGCTAAGCGTCATCAGTATACAGTAAAAACACACATGGATATTTGGTGAGACCCTATACATGGTCAGCTTGCTCTATAGGAGATACCATGACATTGGCCCCAGCTCCGTCCATCCATCTTCCATCACGTGGGGTCTGTTGGGCTCATCATTTCCAGGGAACCAAGGTGGGGTTGGCAATTAGTTAAAATATGAGACAATGCTACTCTATCATTATGCCGTGCACCTGAGAGGCTCAGGAACTGGCAAAGGGGGAGTCTTGAGGTCAGGCTAACCGACACATCCTTCACTCACTCTGTATTGCACCATGCACAACCAAGGCTTCCACCCTCGTTTTGGACTATATTGTATTCCTCCCTATAGCTCGCATTACAGATCATTTATGGCCAGTGTTTTTATCGTTGGTGGTCTGGGGTCATTTTCTGAAGTGGAATTCAGGGGTCTTGCCACTGGGGCAGTTGTAGAGACTGAAACTCATCATTGGCTGGGTACGGTTCGGGGCCTGCGCTGGCCTAATCTGCTGTAATTTTGCATGCCTAGGTGCCTGGTACTATTTCATGGCCTTGTGGGGCACATTCCTTCTCGGGATAACACGTATTTGAAACAGTTGTAGAACAAAGGGAAGATTCTGTGGAATAATAACAGTGTGGGTCTCTCTTATCAGCGCTTAGGCCTATTCAGGATGTTCATTGGGTTTGTGGTCTGTGTCTACCGCGCTACCATGCAGGCCCAAATGTTTCTAACATAGCTACAAAATGCCGTCTGTTCATCTGCATGGACCAAGTCTAAACATCTACATTTCATGTAGTATTGTGTCCGTGCGGGGTCTCTTAGCCTGCCCACTTCCCCCCGTAGCACATCACAGGCTCCCTCTGGAAACCTCCATGCCACTCTGAAACTCGAGAACCATCTCTGGTTACAGAAGCACCTCAAGACCTTCCTCTTTTCTTCTGCCTTTGCTCTCGCTCTCTCCTGCTGATCTGTCTGCTTTAGCACAGTGCACGTGGTTACCCATTGCTCACGGGCCCAGGTACATGCCCACCCAGCTACTCACCTGCACTGCCCCTGGCAATCCTTGCACTTGGGTTTGTATCTGTTAACCTACAGTCCCCTTGCCTGCACTTACCAGACACCCCTTGTCTGCACTCAAAACATGCACTTGCCTGGCTGCACTACCTTTTTGTATTGTTGTACCCCTTGCTCAGCACTTTCCATTTCTCCCCTCTCCCTTGCACTTTCCCCCCTTCCTGCCCCTCTGCACTTGTGCATTCTCCATGTAACTAGGCCTAGTATGATCGTTGTTTTTGTCTTCCCTTGATCCCCTCCCTTGCCTCATCGTGCTCTGAAACACTTGTGTTTGAGCGGGATACTAATAAAATATCATATCATATCTTCATGGGATTTGCCTTACCCTAAAGATCCTAGGGGTGTGGGCATTCCCACAACTTCCCATGCCCTACTCTGCTCCTTCTTTCATCCTTGCTTCCTCTCCGCTTTGAAACTACCTTCTCACATCCTCTCACCTCAACCTGCTAACTCCCTCACTCCTCTGAATCTTCCATCCTTCTTATCCTCTAACGGCTTGACAAAGAACATGAAAGGGTTCTCATAATTGGTGCAGGAAGCAAGCTGAACGATTGGTCCATCCTTTCTGTGACTAACATTTCTCCAGCTGTTTTACATGGCTGGATCAGGGGCCTGCTCTCAAGACCGTGGTTACTTTAAGGGGAATCTCCATCATTAATTTTACTTTTCCCTTGAAGGCAAGGCAAAGTGTCCACGGGCCATGACTGGTGGCCCATAGAACTTCAGATGAGGCAACATGGCCCTCGGACAATTTTCTACTTTACAGGGCTAGTCATAAGGACCACCGTCAGTGAATGCAAACTATGATCAGTGCCCACTTCAAGGGATATGTGGCCCTGGCTAACATGACTGCTGACCATTTCCGTAGGTCATGGCCTTTACAGACTATGGGTAACATGTGGGTGCTTGGGCCATGACCCAAGGCCTTGTTCTGGGGAAATAACCAACTAGATACGGCCCCAGGCTATGTCCAGTGGGCCTATTTTGTGGCACTTGGTTTCTGGGACAGGTCCAATGGCACTGACTCATTTAAAGTAACCACTTGCCTGAGACTTTGGGGATGCCCACTGCACCTATCAGGTGGCCATTGGGGTTCAGAAAGCAGGGCTAAAGGCCATGCCTCATTCAAAGAAGAAATTGAGCATGACTGCAGGCCAAGGCCCTTCCTCTTGTTCAAGTAGCCGGTGGGCATGGCATCTCTTCACATTAACAGACGTGACTGAAAATAGCTGCAGGCCATACCCAGTGGCCTCATCTGGTGTTTCAGGAGTAGTGTTCAGGGTAAAATATCCTGCCTTCCTTAAAGTTGTCACTTAGCATGGCTGCCCCATCTAGTCGAAATGGAAAAGAATGACAAAAAACGGGCCCCACCATAAAAATGGAAAAGGCACTAAGTCCCTTTCAGATAGCGGCAGCCATGGTAAACAGGTTACAAAATGGCTGCCGCGATCTGAAAAGGGATCTAGTTCCTTTTCTATGTCAATGGTGGTGGCCATTATTGTTCACATTTTTTCTCCAATTGCAGTGGGCCATGATAGCACAATAGATTGTTCAATCTGCCTTTCCCGGATGCAGATGGGTATTCCTAGGGTGCCCACCATGCATTGACCTAGGAAATGCCCCTTGGGTACGGTAGATGTGATAGTCTATATCACAACAAAAACATTGACATTTGGTGAACAAGCTTTTTTACATAATGGTTTGGTTGCGGTGTAAAATAACACATAACCAGAAATTCTCCAGTTATGATTTCTAAATCAACTGTAAGTGTGACAATGATAACATAAACCTAACTCATCCACTTGAGAACACACACTTTGGTCAGGACTTAAGCAGCAACACAAAAAAGAGGCAAAGAGAGAAAGTAGTGCCACAAACTTGTTAAGGTCACTTTACATTTCACATGTGGCCAGCACGAAAATAGCCCATATCAACTGAAAAAGTGAATTTGAAGACCCAATTTCCAATTGCAATCATCACAATGAGTAATGCCATGGGTAGCGAATGGTCGTGTCTGAGCTGTGGCTATTTTATGATGGAGGTGGCTCAATTATGGTTGCTTAAGAAACAATGAGTGGGACATTTTCAGGGTTTTGTTGTTTTGTTCAGCAACCCTGCTAGGATCATACCCAAGCTACCGATATTGGGCACTGACCGTAGTCATTTTTAAACTGTGCTCCAAGCTCTACCAATGGGACATTTATGTCACTTTGCAATTTCAAATTAATTTATTTTGGGTTCTGCCTATTTAGCCTCAGCATGCATTAGAATAGTACACAATATAGTATAACATGATAAAATAAAGAAATGTTGGTTAATAAGATATGTAGGTTAGAAATTATGGGACAGATTCCAAGATGGGCGCCGCCTGCTGAGGATGCACTCTCTCGGTGCTCCGTTCGGCGGGAACTATTTAAAGGTGTTCTTAGCAGTTTCCCTACCCGGGGAACCCTGAATTGGCCTCCCTAAATACCTGTGAGAAGTGTGCTGGAAAGGAAAGTCGCGGTGGTACCAACGCAACGACCTGTCAGAGTGCTGTAAGAGTGGGTGGCCGCCTGGAAGCCAGGCCTGCAAAACGGAGGAGAGAAGTGCAAGCGGGTGAAGCAGCGAAGCGAACCTGCCTGCCGCTCTCCGGTGGGTGATCTGTGGCAACAGATTGAATGAAGCAGGGCTGACGGGCCTGCCCCCAGTGAGCATGACAAGACAGGTACAGAAAGGAGGCTTGGCAAACAGTCAATAAGGGCAGCTGACTGTGCCCCCCCAGAATGGAGCGGCCAAGATGAGTGGGGCCTGGCCAGCCAAGGGGCGAGGAGAAAAACAGAGCAATCTGAACGCACAAGGCACAGAAGCAGAGCTTGCTCCCAGAAGCAGAGCAAGCAGAGCTTGCTCCCAGGCTGAAGGGACAGCAGGCACGGACAAAGGGCCAAACACGGAAGAAAGACTGCGGGCTGATGTGTTGACCCCTGAAGGCCCCCTGACTATGCGTGGGGGACTCCTGCCCAGTGGTGACCAAAGACAAGCATGTCCCACACCGAAAATCTTCTGTACCGGCCAGGCCATCACGGAAGTGCTGAGAGAAGGACAGGAAGCAGGCACACTAAACAAATACAACAGCGACCACAGTAGGTACGGGAAGAGGAATACAGATGCCAAATAATAGATCCAGAGGCACTCCACTCAGACCAAAATCGATATCCAAAGAATGGCCTGGACAACTGGAGCACTGCTGGAGACAACTTAGATCAGAGACGCACCAGCCCCTTGACATGGCAGAACAGGAAGAAGCCAAGGACAAGGGGGGGGGAGCAGAAAAAGATGGCACTCGACAAAGAAGAGCTCCAGGAATGCCTGAGGCACATGGAAAGCAGGATGATGGACTCCATACAGACCCAACTGAGTTCTATTAGAGAAGACCTATGGACCTCCCTGCAGGAAGTGAGGAAGGAGATTACAGACCTTGGGGAGAGGGTAGACACTACAGAGGTGGACATTTCAGAAGTCACGGAAGACATGAAACAAAACAGCATCCTCCTTGAAAAACTCGCTAGAGCTATGCATAATTTGGAGCTCCAGGCGGAAGACCTAGAAAACAGATCACAAAGATCAAACATTAGGGTCAAAGGGTTGGGGGAATCGATAGAGGACTCAGACCTCTGTGAGACAATGCAACACTGCTTCAGTAGCCTCCTCCCGGGAACACAGCCGGAAGACATACTCATTGATAGAGTGCACAGAGACGGCCCAAAGAAAGGAGACCCGGGGGGAGACCAAGAGATGTGCTGCTGTCAATGACTTCTTTCACGCTAAAGGAGGAGATTCTACGAGCAGCAAGAAAGCAGCAGTCAGTTACGATCAACGGAACACAGGTTCAGCTTTTCCAAGACCTCACACTGCCTACTCTCCACAAACACCGGTTGATGCAGCCAGTAACTAAAGCTCTGATAACTAAGAGGATAACCTACAGATGGGCATCCCCGTTTGGCCTGACCTTCATGTGGGAAGGTAAGCAGCAGCGGATCTCTACGTGCGAGGAGGGATTGGCACTTCTGCAGATCGAGGAGGAGGACACAAGCAGTAGGGACAAGGAGGAGGCCCACAATCAAAAAGGAGGTAGTCCAAAGCAGTGGGAATGGTCATCGGTCCTCAAGAGACTGCGAGACAGGAACCCCACCCTGCATGGACCCAGACTGAAGTGAAGTCTGGGAGGGGAGAAAACAAGTAAGAGGAATAGTAGCTGGGGGTTCCCTGGGTGTCCTGGGAAAAGGTCAACGCTCCCGCAGATGGGGTGTGGAGTGGCGGACATGTTGGAATCAATACGCAGGACATATATATGCCCTGGCAGGGAACTTTCAGTAATATGTTTAGGGCCCTTCGCCCCGGGAGGTTTCTGGGGAAGGCATGTCCGTCCATGGTTTCAAGTTTGGGGGAAGAGGGGTGGTGGGGTGTAGGGTGAAGGGGGAGAGTATTTGAGGTCCAGCGCAATAATGGCATCTGAAGGCGCAGGCAGCACAGGATAATAGGACACCATACGTGAGGGAAGAATTTCCATAGAGCTGCCATGAGGGAAAGGGATCTTGAGAGTGGAAATGGCTGAACTGAATATAGTTAGCCTAAATGTATATGGGTGGAATGCCCCGACAGAGAGTCAAGCGATTCTCACTAGGCTCAGAGAGCTCCAGGCGGCAATAATCTTCCTGCTGGAAACACATTTATTACCAGTGGATGAGAAGAGATTGGCCCATAAGGCCTTTCCCAAACAATACTTTACCTCGGGTACGGGGGGAGAAAACAAAAGGAGTGGCCATCTTGCTGGGTGCTTATGTTCCATTTAAAACATGGTCTGTACACAGAGATACAGAGGGTAGGTATTTACTGCTAAAGGGCACACTGGATGACCAAATATACACCTTAATAGCGGTTTATGCCCCAAATGAGAAACAGAACCTATTCCTAGGGGACATCTTACGTGGGCTGGGTGGCTGATGCGAGGGCCAAATTGTAATAGGGGCACACTTTAACTGCGTGATGGACCCGGCCTTAGACAAGACAGTCCCGGCTACCCAGGCAAACAGCAGGAATAGACAGGCCCTGGGCCGGCTCTTCTGGGATCTGGGGGGTGATAGAAACCTGGAGATTCTTCTACGAACAGGAGAAGGAATTTACACTACTCAGCAGTTCACAGGGGATACTCAAGGATTGATATGATCCTAGTTTTGGCCACATTAATCCCACAGATAAACAAGGTGCAAATTGAGCACACGTGTCTCTCGAATCACGCCCCGGTCCTGCTACAGATGGTGCAAGAGACACATGCCCCCGCAACCCATAGACAGTGGAGACTAAATGAAATAATACTGAAAGACATCGCTCTCAGGGTGCACATAGAAGAAATGCTTTCCTATTACTTCCAGGAAAATGATAATGGGTCTACAGACTGGGCAGTGATATGGGACACAGGGCAGGCAGTGGTCAGGGGTGAATTTATTTCACCAACAGTGGCATACATGCGGGAGAGGGAACTCATAAGAAAGAAATTGGAGGCAAAAGTGCAGGGGCAGAATCCCAACTGAAGGCCAAACACACCTTAAAGGCACTGAGATCTCTCCGTCAAATCAGAGCTAAACTAGAAACCCACGTGGCAGATCGCACAGCACAAGCCTTGCTGCAAACCAAACAGTCATATTACGCCCATGGGGGTAAAGCCAATAGGTTCCTGGCTGCTAAACTGAAGAAGCAGAGAGTTTGTAATTACATAGTACAACTTAAAAATCACAGGGGTGAGATGCAGGTGCTGGAGAAAGATAAATTGGAGATAATGGAAAAGTTTCATCAGGACCTCCTGGAGAAGGAGGATATCCCGCTTCAATCCCAAATGAACTATATGACGAGAGTCGCCCTCCCAAAAATTTCGGAATCGGATAATCTCATGCTACAAGCCTCCATAACAGCAGAGGAAGTAGGAGACGCCATAACGCAGCTACCCCTAAACAAATCCCGGGACCGGACGGGCTAGGGGATGGGTATTATAAGACTTTCAGGAACCAACTGGTGGGGCCATTAACTAGGCTCTTTAGCCATATTTGGGAGAGTGGCACAGTGACACCTGATATGAGGATCATACTACGATCCTAGCGCTAAAACCAGGCAGGCACTCCACTGAATGTGCCAGCTACTGGCCGATAGCCCTCCTAAACACAGACGCAAAGCTGTATGCCAAAATCTTAGAAACTAGACTGATGAAAATCCTACCCAAAATTATTCATGGGGACCAGACAGGCTTTATAGTGGGATGTCACACCCAGGATAACGTCAGAAGGGTGGTCGACGTAATCGAGATAGGCGTCAGGGTAGGCATTGAACAAAGTGTAACGGCATCCCCCTGAAGACATTACATGCGATACGCCCGTGGGCCAGAGAGGCTGAGGGCCGTCTCCTAGAAGCCACCCTAGTGGTACTGAGAGGCTGGGACAAGGCGCTAAGGAGGCGGCAGATCACCCCAGGTCTGGGTCTGTTTACCACGATGGAGCACAACCAATATTTAGCCCCTGGGAAGGAAAACAGATTCTGAGCAAACTGGGGACAATCACAGACACTCCACCTGAAAGACTTCTACGCCGCTGGTAACTCCCTCTCGTTTAAGGAATGTAAGCAGACATTTGGAGTGGGCGAGAAAGAGCGTTACACGTACATTCGGATCAGGCACTGAGTATCTCAGAAGGAAGTGAGGAGGGCGGCCACCAGAGACCCAGTGGGGTTGGAACTGACACTGCAGGGGGGAGAAATATCGGTGGCACTCTCCAGGATATACAAACTATTGGACAATGCACAAGTGGGGGACCCTCTAACATAAAAGCAACTGGGAATGAGACATTGGCACACCCATTACAGAGGAAGAAGAAAACATCAGTGTGTACGTCAGTCAAAGAAACTGCCTACAAAGTGTGCTGCAGGTGGTACTTGTTGCCCTATAGGTTACAAAAAAGGAACTCCTCTAATTCTATTGGTATCTTTCTTCCTGTTTGGAAACTTGCATCGTCTGGTGGCTGTGTGTGTGGCTCAGGATGGAGAGTGGGCTAACTTCAGAAGGTTTGCTCTGTTTGTTGGTGTTCCTTTGTTCTGGAGGCTTGTGTTGTTTCTTAAAATGTTTGTTATGGTCATTGTGCTTGTTTTGTTGTGCCATATGTTGAAGAGGTTTTGATATGTGAAGTATTGGCATTCCGGTTGCCTCTGTTTTGTTCCCTATCGTACCGTAATGGATGGATCTTTATCCTCCTGTATTGAAAAGCCAGGTCTTTAAGGAATGTTGGATGGTTTTCTGCAACCCTAATTTCTTTCTGAAAATGAGTTCCATATTTGTGTTTGATATGCCAAAATATTCACATTTTGCAAATCAAATTATCACTTCTGAGAAGGCTTATCGTGGAAACATACTATATTTTACACATTCAGGCTTGCAAAGCCTTAAACCAAGTTTGTGTCGAGCACTTCCTAATGCAGGTCAGAAAATACAGAGCAACAAGTTATAGTATTACTGTCGGGTGCATTTAAAGGCCCTAAACAGAAATGCCTTTCACCTGAAAAGCAGCCTTTAAACATTGCCACCAAAAACGGACATGCTTTGCTTTCCCTGTCACGTGAGAGGCAAGCATTTGAGCACTGCATCCAAAAAAGGCCCTGCTTTGCTTTTATTTCATCTGAATAACAAGAGGTTACACACTGCATCCAAAAACGGCCTTGTTTTACTTTTAATTCACATGAGGGGAAAGAATGTCAACACTACTATCAGAAACGGCTTTTGCTTTCACTTGAACAACAGCAGTTTAAAAACTGCAAATGAAAAACGGCTTGACTTTTCTTTTGCTCACGTCAAATAAAAAAAAAACATGTGGAAGGGGGCCTACCCCTCATTATCAATGGACCAACAGAAAATGCAAACTTGCTCAAAAAGCCAAAATCAAAGGATCCTGTGACCTGCAAGACAGGATTTTAAACATTAGACGCAAAAACAGTTTGCACACGTGTGAAAGGAAAAGCTGACTTTAAGAAATGTCAGGGAAATATGCTGTGGGGGGTTTGACCAAAGCAATGTACATTATGTTTCCACCCACAAGACTCCAGTCACCTTTGAAGAGGCACTTCCTACTGGAAAAAAACAGTCTGGGCTAAGGCAAGAAACTTTACAATTAAAAGCCCTGCTTTCAACTGGAAGTCACACCTACCAGTTAACCATCCTGCAATAAAATGTGATGCTGCCGAGGGCTTCATAATTCCCTGCTCTGCCAGACTTGGATGAATGAGCCCAGAGATTCCAAAGCAGGCCAAGTGTGGCCAAAGCTTGACCAGGAGATGTGAGCCCTTCCTGCACCCACCTCAAAGAGCAAACTGCAAAGTTCAAAGGGACTAATAAAAACCCTCTGCTCACAAGCTGACCCAGGGGAACAGATGACTGTGAGGGATGAAACACCCCTCCCACAGGTGGAACAAGATCCTCACAATTGACATTAAAAGACTGATTTCATTTTAGGCATTTTTCTCGGCACTCTGAATAAAATTTTGTTTTATGCTATTTTTTAATTTAGTTTCCAGGTGGTTTTAAAGAGACTAATTTAATTTCCCTAGGACTTTGGGGGCTGAAATGGCCAGTTAGACTAGTTTTATGGCTGATCTAAAAATGGGACAAATATGACAGTTGATGAAAAGATGGAAAATGGAATTAGGAACATGCTTGATCATTTGCAGATAACTGTTATACATTTCATGAAAAGGACACAAATGTGCCACTGGGCCATGCTATATCGTACAGAGTTGGCGATTGGTTTACATAATGCTCCATGACCAACTAAAACCATGTATCTAGTTAATATGGCAAGGCTAGTAGAAGTATGAAGTTATGCAACATAACTAGTTTTTGCCAAAAGGTGGCAGAGAACAAAGCAGTGTAATAAATGCAAATAGACAGATGGTGCTCTCTTCCCTTGAACTAATCATGCCAGGGGTGGAGAGGGAATGGTAAACTGTCCTATCCGAGAGGTAGGGATGATTACAGGGTACGCCCTCTAGATTGTAAAGTAGTGATGTAATTTGTGCTACATAAGGGGGACTGCACTAGGTCAGTGGACAGACCCACACAGAAATCCAGAGAGAGAAGAGAAGGAGGACACAGAGAAGGCTGTGGAACCTTACTATCTTGGAGAGTGCAGTGACCAGACCCCTTGCCCTAGCTGTCCAGAGTGTCCTGAGATCCAGCTGGCTTTCCAGAATCCCAAACCAAGGCTTACTTTGTAAGTAGCAAAGAACCCCAGTCCTAAATTGCATAAGCCCTTCATTTTTGTAGCATTGCATCCATTATTTCCCCCATTAAAAATCCCATTGAAACCCCCATTGAAACCCCCATTGAAAACCCTAAAAAATACCAGTGTAATTCAGTCACCTTCCCATAGAAGGATCTATTAGTAGCCTGTGTATGTTAGCATATCTCCTTTAAAAATCTCTCAGTGTCTGTGTAATTCCTTAGTATATTTTTAAGTAAATCAATTAATTCCCCCATTGAAATTCATGGTGCAAGATTGTTGCCATTCGAAACCAACCATCTTGTCCCTGGTGTTGTATTTAATTACTATAGTCATTAAAGTGTTGCGTCATAAGAATTAGTCTCCTTGTAACGGAAAACCAAATTTGTCAGTGTAATGTGCGCATTACTAAACAAATTCCCATTTTCATTTGTTCTATTAAAAAGCCAAACCGTGGTTCCATTGTGTACAATCCTCTTTGCCTAGAAGTCTACCTGCAATGTGCCTCTGTCCTTGTCATTGAAAACCGATTTTCCTATTGTGAGTTAAACCCCTTCCCTGAGCTGTCTGTCATTATAAACCCCATGTAAACGAATTTTCATTTGCCACTGTATTTTTCCCTTTTGCATTTGCTTTCTCCCAAACCTTTTTTCCCACTTCATGTCTATTGTTGCCCTGGTGTGCTGATTAGTATTCTATAACCTTTCCCTATCTCCTAAAGCATAAGCAATTCCACTTTCTTTTCATTCTGTCCCCTAGCAGTTGTGAGTGAGAATCAAAATCCCTTTCTGTCATTTTGCTCCCAAAACGGGGTTTCACTTTCTTTCCTAGCTTCCCATCTTGTGGTGGTGGGCTTTACCCCAAATCCAATTTTCTCTCTCTATTCCGACTCCTTGACACTACCTTCCATTCAAAGGAATCTTGTTTAGCTGATGTTTGGGGGTGAGTGTTGCAGGGGGAGTGCTAAACCGTTGGTGCTATCAATTGGTAAACATTGTACTTTTTGTCTGTTTTGCCATTAAAGGACTGTGAGAATTGCAATAGGATATCTTAATTGTTCTGTACAGATCATTGCATTAGTGTTGCCACAACATTGGTACTGTGAAATTGTTTGATTTTCCTTTTTTCATTAAATAATAAATTAATAAATATCTTATTGATACACACCGGCCTGGTTCCTAGTCCATTGTGACGGGTGTGACACAGGTTGGAGGCCTACTCAGAAAAAGAATCTGTGGTTTATTAAAAATAAAAAAAGCTCCTTATTGAGCGCCACATTCATTGTCGGGGAAGGAGTCTCTGGCTGGAGTGTGCCGTGTAATAAAACTGTGACATTACTCAAGCCTGCTCTCATACATTACGTTGAACGTCATCACTCATCAGATTTATATGTACTTACGTGCTCCTATGGCAGAGTCACAATGACACTGGCTGTGGTTGTGGTTTGTTGTGTTGTTTTCCTTCTAAATGGTGCACATGCACTGGTATCCAGCAGCATAGTTTTTGGGAGAGTGCAACAGGGGAAAGATGATTCACTGTATTTCAACGGCTCCCCTTTAAGAATCACCTATCCACCTATCCAGTGTTCTTAGCTATTTCAAGCACAATAGGTTTGTTCCCATGGGGAAATGGTGCAATTTGCTTCTTGTTTGTATTTTAAACTGTTCAATTATTTAAATTAGCTATTTGTTGCTTTTTGTGTATTGTTGATGGAGACGTGTGCAATTTTTAACTTGATATGAACTTTTTGTATACGCTCTGTTTTCAACTTGAGCTTTTGGTGAGGGGGCTGAAACGGTCACATTAACAGGGATTACAAGTTTACACTAACATTGGGTTGATAATGTGGAGCAGGGCTGGTGCTGGTGTCCTTGGACAATTCTTGACTGCCATCTGCAATAGTGATCATAGCTGAAAGGACCTGAACAACTGGTAGGCCAACGGGGTACTTCACTGGCTGAGTGCAATTCCTTCCAGGATCATGGTCGAATGTGGGTGCATGCTATACATTCCAAAAAAGGCTGTAAAACGTGATCCAGAGCGTAACGTAATTTAAATAATGCCTGGACAGCAGAAGGGACAAGACAGGTCAGGCCGGCGGAGGAGGAGCTGATGTAAATGCAAGGATGACATGGGTCAGCGAAGGGGGTGAGCAGAATTGAGAGTGGTGGGGGTAGAGGGAGGTTAGTGGAAAAGGTTTCAGGGGTGTCTTCCAGATTTGATGAGCAAGAAAGGGAGGGTTGGAAAGGCTGGGGGTTTCTGAGGTGTCCTCTGAGGAGGCAGAGGACAGACAGGTTGTTGTGAGAGGCAGTTAGCTGGAAAACGAATGCATTTAGTAACTACGTTGTATGATAGGCCCGATGCAATGGGAGTTGCACAAAGAATACATATGTATTACGTCCACGTAACTTTCAGTGGATGGTTTTTTAAAGAAATGTTGATGTGTGGTGTAAAAATGTACCTCCTAACCTGTATACAGATTAGTTGCTTTCTGTAGCCCTGACAATCTGGTGACACGGATTCTGCCTCTATGCTCATCTCATCACAGTCAACCCTTGGGAACTCACGAGGTTAGGGGGTCACCTGGCCATCACTTTCTTAGAAACTTACGTATTTCATAAGTGTTTGTACTCCATGCATTGTTTTGTAAAGAGGCTTGACATAATTTACTCCCAATCTATTGTCTTGGCATGTCATTTGTCCGTCGTCATTAATTATAACCAATTTCCCTGCCCTAATTTCCCTGCCCTAGGACGAGAACACAGTTCCTTCGGTTTGCCTGTATCTCTTTCAAGCTGGGGACATTCTACATGCCAGAGATGAAGAATGGAACCAAATGACGACAGTTTGCAGTTTCTGCGAACTAAAGAGGATGGTACAAACCCTAAAACACATTATGGTTGAATGTACAAAACTCAGGGAAATCAGGACAAAACATCTGAATCGCCTTTTTATACTAAGAGAAGAGAGTTCAATCTATGGGCCTCATTACAACTCTGGCGGTAGCCGTGCTGTTAGAAACGGCACGGCTGCTGCCGGAGTTGCATTTTTTTTGGCACCCGCAAATGGGCAAGAACCGGGTCATCCCAAGCTCGGCGGACCCAGTAATTGCCTATTTTGCGGGTGCCGGAATCAAGGGCATCCCGATACCCATTCTGCCCCATAGTGCTGAATAGGGATGGGGACGTCGGATGCACCGGCACATTCAGAGCTGTGCCAGTGCATCGACGTGCTCTGCTCACGGGTGCCGTTACACGCACCAAGAAAAATCTGGCGGGTGAGACAGCTCCCGCAAGCAGAGCACGTACTATGGCGATCTGGGAACTACGGTACCAGCATGCTTACCGGTACCATAGTTCCCGGACCACCATGGTTGTAATGAGGCCCGATATCATTTGGAAGAGAGTGAATACAGGAAATCAATTATTTTTAACTGCAGATGTTATACGAATGTTGGATGAACTGGGTTTTACCGAGGATAGATGAATTAGTCGTTTTAGAGATGCTTAAGTGTGAATCTATGAAATGGGTAACTTTTTGATCCATGTTTTATCTTAAGACAGACAAACTAGCTGTTTTTAGAGGAAAAGGGGATGTCCAAGCCCCTGCAGGGGGCGCTAGGGGGACATCCCACATAGCGGGACTCCCCTCTGGCTGCCCCCTTCCCTCGACACGATCACCTCACCAGGAGGAGGGGGGCCCCCAGGGCAGGAGCTTCCGGCACACCCTGGGAACCACATATAAAGCAGGCGGGGACTGCGAAGACCCTGTGAAACCAAGATCACACAGACCAAGAAGAATACAAATCCACGACTACATACTCAACCCGAGAAGATTGAGTAATGAGGCTCAAGCATCGTTATCCAATAATCACCACTGATGAATAAAAATCTATCAGTAAGAAGAAGAAGAAGAAGAAGAAGAAGCGTGCCCAGTCTCTTTCCAGTCCCCCCCAACAGTTTCCCCCCTGCCTGAACAGGCAGCACGGAAAGCTGTTAGAGGTTCTAAGAAGCAGCAGGCGGGAGCAGTTGTCCAAGGAGTTTCGTGAGGTATTCATTGGGGTTGAGGGGCAGGCGCAGCGGGCATCTTGTCTAGGCCTGGTTGGTTTTGGACCTATGACTTCTCCTCCTCCAGGCAGAGGTTTGGAACATGTAGCAGGGTTTTGTAACCTATGGGGGACTGCACTTCTTAACGTGTGGTTGCCCTACTGCTTACCCCGCTTTACTGGGTTGCCATAAATGCTAGAGTGGCGTCTTCGTGCCACGTGTTGCTTTGTTATGTAGCAAAAGGCCTTCTCTTTGGGTTATTTGTCTTACCATTGGTTCAAGGTATCGGTGGCTGTATGTGCGATCGCTGTACCGCTTGCTTTGAACTTCTGTATGGCGGGGGGGCTAAAGTATGAAGCGGTCTACGTGCCGCGGGTTATGCAAACTATAAAGCGAAACAGAGTATTTTGCATGCGCCCATGTGCTATTGACATTTGAGGGAAGGTTTGTTTGTTTGTCTGTTTATTTATTTATATTGCGCACCAGACCCAAGGGTATTCGGGTGCGAAGGCAAAAAGAGGGTTGTTCATCTTAAGTTACAGGTTACAGGTTAAACAGTATAGTACAGCTACGGTTACAGTGCTGTGGGTAAGTGTTGACAAAGAATCACAGTGTATATACAGTAAGTTTACAAGAATGCTGGTATTATTACGGAATCATGGGGATATATACAGGATATACAGTATGTTTACAAAGGTGTGGTTACAATAGTGTAGTTGTGACATAAATAAGGCAGGACAGATATACAAGATATGCATTAGATCCAGGATGTCAGCTGGGTGCAGTTAGACATCATGATCTTTTAGCTGTTGAATCAGGTGGGATCTAAATTGCCGGTAGGGGAATTCTTCCCTTAGCGCAGGGGGAAGGGAATTCCAATATTGCGCTGCTTTAACAGCAAAGCTACTCCCACCAGATTTAGTGAGTTTGAATCTGGGAACTAACAAAAGGTTGGAGTTAACTTTTCTTAGGGGGCGTGAGGCTGTTTGTCTGGTGAATCTGTCTATAAGGTATTGAAGGGATGCGTGGTTGAGACATTTGTGTGTAAGGGATGCTGTTTTGAGGAGGATTTTGTCATTGGTGGAGAGCCAGTTGGTAGATCTCCTAAGGTCTGATATATGGGCATTTTTAGGGAAATTTAGGGCAGCTCTTGGGGCATTGTTTTGAAGTGTCTGTATTTTGCCGGTTATATATTTATTACTGCCTATGTAGAGGGCGTTGCAGTAATCTAGTTTCGATAGGATAAGTGCCCTTGCTAGAATGACGCTGTTATTGGGTGAGAGGCAGGGTTTGGCTGCTCTAATTAACTTGCAGGTGTAGGAGGTAGCTGAGGCCATGGCATTCACTTGTTTAAGAAAGGTAAGTGTGGAATCTATGTAGAAGCGGAGGGTTTTGACTGCTTTGGCCACGGTAATGATGTTATTGTCGCTAATGAAGGCGTCATAGTTGGGGCCTAGTTTTTTGATGTTGGAAGAAGTGCCTAGAATGAGGAGTTCCGTTTTGTCATCATTCAGGCATAGACCGTGGGAGGCCATCCATGCCTGGATGATGAGGTAGACTCTATTCACAAAGGCCAAATCCTTGTCATAATCTTCCGTCAACGGGATGAGGATCTATGTATCATCTGCATAATTAGTGTAGGTGATACCTAGACGTCTAGATCATCGAAAAGGGGCTTTGTGAATATGTTGTAGAGGGTGGGGGATACACATGATCATTGGGGTACGCCGCATGAGATGGGTGCGGGGTCTGCAGCTGCTAGTGGTGAGAAAACTTGCATTGTCCTGTTATCTAAGAAGGACTGGATCCATGCGACTGCTTCATGGGAGAAGCAATCGATGTGCAAACAAGCAGCTTGGGGTTGTTATGAAATGTGCAGTCTCTGTGACTCTTGGTTTGGAAAAGGTTGATGCGAAGCTTAGTACTGGGTATGCGGCCAGGTACAATTGAGGCATGGTGTGGTCGCCAACTAGATGCATGGGCGGGAGGTCACCAGGCTGCTTTGTTGTGGTAGGATTTGAATGTTGATGTGCTTGCGGATGCGTTCGCCGTGCTGTGCTATTTTGACATAATGTAATGTTTATATTGATAGTGGGGGCAGTCGCCAAGCAGCATGGTTGCTTGGAAGAGGTATGCCCGGAGGAATGGGCGCTCGGGCACCAGCTTTCAGATTGACTGATTGGGATCTGGGTGAATTGGAAGCAAGCATGCGCTCGGCGTGCGCTGCAGTCTCTGATTCAAATATATGCCTGACATCAGTATTTAAATGATGATGATAAGATGTCTAGGGAGTGTTGGGTGTGTGAAATGTGTTTCTCTGGGGGGCATGGAGGTTTGGCAATGACGGTACATTGTGGTTTTGCGCAAAAGGTGTGTTTGTTTGAAGGTAGATGGTGCCACACCACGCTGCAAGATAATTTTTGGAAGTATGATTCAGAGTTCTTACATTACGAGGATGTGCAGAGGCAGGCTTGGACCTTGCTTTCATGGATCACTGTGCCGCAATGGAGAGCACTGTTTCCTTTTCTTCTGCCATTCCTGACTGTAAGAAGCCTGGATCTACAGTTTGAAATGCATTATGTTTCGTTTATGGGCCACGATCAGGGTCGTCATTTCACCAAAATGCCAGGTGTAGCAGAAGTGACATCACGGTGCCACGTCCCCCAAGAGTGACATCACAGGAAGAGATGTCATTTGACCACCACACCCCCCACAGGAAGTGATGTCATTAGACCACACCCCCATTGGAAGTGATGTCATTTGACCACGCCCCCCCCCACCATGGCATCACAGGAAGTGGCCTCATAAAGCATTATCCCTCAGTGCACTAAGAAAAAAATGGTTACAATATCCTGTCCTAGTCACTTTTTTTAACAAGCAAGCTGCCTTCAAACCTCTTTGTCTCGAAAGTAAACAGGGGAAGCTCTGTTGACGAGAGCCCTCTCCTTTGTTTGTTAACCAGAGGATGCTGGCGGGCGAGGGGTCTGCCCTGTTTATAACGCACCCCTTCCAACGGCTAGGCTGCGTTAAAATCGGCATGATGTGTGGTGAATGATGTAGTTCCTGCCTAGATGTTTGTAGTGCCGTTGACCTTTGTTGGGAGGTGACTGGTCATCCAGCAATGCACATGAACACACGATTTTTGGTGCACAACAGGCAGAGAATGCAGAAACATGCCCCACTGTGTGCTTTTTGCTCTCCCTTGGCCTTTATCTTAGCAACTGTGCTTCTTGTAGAAGTAGATGGCATTGTTTTGGTTCAACTTGAGACACATCCGCTCAAACAGAGCTCTTGGAGGGAATCCGATTGCAGAGTAGCTAGTGTTACCTAACTTATGCCTTCACCCGCACAGCATACTGGTCTTCGTGTTCTTGTAATGCTCTTGGTTCTGCAGGTAAATATATTGACATGGGAAATATATTAAAGGCCGGGAAAGGGTCACTGCTTTGTGGTTTAGAACGGCGCTGAGTAGTGCGTCTGTGTGTGGGAAGGGACGAAACGCACCCCCTAAAGGGTGATGAGGAAGTGTTCCAACTTCCAGTGTAGGTGCCATAGAAGAGACGTGAGAGTAAATAACGTCACTTTAAAGACAACCGTAGAAGCCTTGCCACATTGTATCGCCTAGCTGCCTAAATCAGCGGTCTCCAGTTGTGCCTCAGGATTCCTCAAGCATGTGCACTGCACTGCAAAAACAGCTTTATATCTACGTAAGATCTCGCATAGACTACATCATTTTACGCGAATTCATATTTCTGGTTGCTGGGTTTAAAGAGGACATATGCCCATTCGCAGTCACTAGTCCACAAGTGGGTTTGCGCAGCTGTTTTGGATCATCCTGTGCAGCTTCAAGCTACTCCAGAATAACAGTATGATATTGGCACTTTATGGTGTCCAAAGGGGACTCCAAAATCGTTGGTCTGCCCCCGTCTGGACTGTCCACATGAATGAGCAGATTATGTCGAAACACAATTGACCTACATATTTCTTTACTGAAACACGTTTGGGGTTTCACATTTGCTGGAAAGACCACTCCTGTGGTCTTTCTGTGGTCAAACTATGCTCACCGTACAACGAATTCTCCATAGGAAGCACGCCATCAGCCAGCATTCCCGAAACATAGAGCTTCGGGCCTGAGCAGGCAGAACAGACACGTGGATGCCAGTGATTAAAGCATCCCCCCGGGGGTTTCCGGTACTAAAGACAGCACGGAGGAGGTGGAAATAGAGGGATAAGGTGCGAGGTCAAGTGTAAATACAAACCCCTTATTTACCGTCCCCCCTCCTCGTTCTCTCTTAATGGTCGTGCTATTAAACAAAAAAAATCCCTTGTAAACAAAACACTGAGTGCAGCAGCACATTAACCAGACTTGAACAGGCAGCTGAAGAAGGCCTTGGAGCACACAACTAACAGTGGAACATGGCAAATTATGCGCACCAGGATGGTAAACACAGTAGCTGGTTCCCTGCGATGCATGTTACAATATAAACACCCATACAAATGGGACCAAAAGATGAAGGAAGCACGTATACTAACAGGTTCAAGTGAAAGAACATCAGAACATATGGTGAACAGAAGACACCCAGGAAACCCACCATGGGGTCAATGAGAAGGGGGGTAAGTGGGAGAATCAACAGTAAGTTTGGAAGCGAACAAGCAAAGCCAATAACAATGTACACACGAAATGCTGGAGCCTCAGAAATCGACCCGAGCAGTTATGGCATCAAGTGAAACGTTTAGGGAAAAATCAAGCTTTACAGTGAGAAATTGTGGGAGTTCAAAGGAAAACCCAAGACAAATGGGCACGTCCAAGTAAAAGTTGTCCAACCCAGGGAGCAAACTTTGGCATGTCAACAAGGATGGCACATGGCCCACTATTAGTTTTTTCGCAGCAAGTATCCAGTGTAGGTTAAGAGGTCAGGCTGGACTTCTAGCCATAAGCACCTATGGCTAAAGGTGAGCTAGCCATCAACACAAGTGATTGATGAGGTGTCATGCTCGATAGGAGATGTTAACTAACTGAACCTGGGGACGCAACGTATCACTTTCGCCAAAGGCGACAAACTATTGCTCTGGGCTGGGAACTTAAGAATGTTGAGCAAATGGCACATACAAGCAAGTAGCATGGGTATGGCGGAACTGTTCGGCTGGTAGGGGCCATTAAGTTAAACAGAGGTGGGGACAAGTCAGCAGGTGCTGTCCTCTACTCCCTCCCATACTCACTAGGCGTCCAGCAGGAGCTTGGCGGCTGCTTCAGGGCTCAGTTTCTGCTGCTTCTGGAAGTTGTGCCAGCGATCTTGCTGTGTGCCTAGATCCAGCAGCGACGAGCCCTTTGGAAGGGCTGCTGACTGCGGGGTGGCAGGGGCCTTTCGCCACGACGGTGGTGAAGGAGAGCGAGTCGGGGGAGCTTTCCGAGCCAGCTGGGGTGACTGGGCGGCAGGGGCTTTCCGGATCTGAGGAGGTGACAGCGAGCAGGGAGAAGGGGCCTGGGATCGAGGCGCGGGGAGCTTACGGGTGGCAGGGGAAGATTGGGATCTTGCAGCAGGGACGTTGCAGGCAGGTGGGGGTGACTGGGATCTGGCTGACGGTGTCTTCAGGGGTGATCGGGACCGAATCGCAAGAGACTTCCGGGGTTGTGGGGGAGAGCGGGCACGTCCCGTGGAGGGCTTCTGGGGGGAGCGGGACCGGGCAGCGAGGGACTTACGAGGCTGCGCCGGGGAGGGAGCCCAGGCCACCGGAGCATTCAGAGGGTGGCGGGAACGGGCTGCAGGGGGCTTGAGACTGACTCACCTCGAAGTCAGTGGGGTGGACACAAACTGGAGCAGCACCAGCGAGGAAGCACGCGTTTCGCACCTGCAATTATCAAAATGGAAATCAAAATGGAGGACAACACAAGCGTCCCAGCACACTGTTGCCACGCCCCCCCCTCCTCTGATTGGTCAACGGCCAGAGGTCGCAAGAGATTGACAGGGGTCACTGGCCAATCACCAGCGGTCGCTCTCGCGACCTCTGGTGACCCACAAATGACGTCCCTGGCCACGATGTTGCATTGATAATGCAATGGTGTGTGTTTTAAACATGTATACAGTGGCAGTTCAATGTATGGGGCATTGCTGTATGTTCCTTCACAGGACATCCGTGCTACAGGGTTTATTTAGTGATGGCAGGAATGCAAAAACTTGGTAAATGTGAACTTGGTATCTTGGATTTACTTTGTGTTCCCTCGCAGGCCGCTGTGCTGCGAGCGTTATTTAGTGATTGAAGCCTGTTTCGTTCCAGTGTTTCATTTGGGGTGAAGGTGCATGCCACTTGGTGTGCGCAGTTTCTGCGTAATAGGTAAAGAGAAGATATGGGCTGGCAACAGGGTTTCCCCTTGTAACAGCAGGGCATTGGTTGGTTGATCTCCGTGGATAGCTGGGCCACACTAGGTAAAACCTCGGGCAGAGGCGACTTTCAACCGGATGGTCATGATCGAATTTATTTATCTATTGTGTATTTTCTAAACCCACATGGAGTAAGGCCATGAGCGAATTTATCAATTGTGCATTTTCTAAACCTACATTGAGTAAAATGCGAGTAAACAGCCGATGAGACCATAGGCAATCTCGTTTAGCTTAGGGTTCAGAGGTTTTATAAATGGACAAATGGTGCCGCTGGTTTGGCTTCGGGTCTGTTATGAAAGTAATACATCGCAGTTTGGCGTGATTCAGGGGCTGATTCATGGAAATATTTGCGCCGAAAAACAGAGATTTGTGCGCCACTCTGTCCGCAAATCCCCATTTGTTAAACAGGGATTTGCGGGCAGAATGGCGCACAAATCTCAGTTTTTCGGTGCAAATAATTGCATGAATCAGCCCCTTAATTTCGTGGGTTTATTGTGCCTTCGTAAGGTGCATACAACCTCAATATGGCAGTTTATTAATTGTCTAAGCGGTTTCTGGCAGGATGGTTACAGGAAGCAATACAAGCCCGATCTTGGGCTTTACATGGTGTACGAAAGGTCGGATATATTACTTAAAATAAGGGTCCACTCTGCTGGTTTCGCAAAATGCGCTGGGATGTGAACAGTGCAATGGCAGGCACGTCGCTGTTAGGTTCAATGGGTGATCTTGAGTTTTGGGGTGATGGCAAAACCGAGTAAAGGCGAGCTTGTGTTCAGGTGTTTGTAGGAGTGGTGCAGCCTTTCGGTAAAGGGGCGGCCGCATGCCCAGTTTTTGGGCTTTGGGATTGCAAGTTTGAATAGCAAAGCAATTTGGGCAGAAGACTATTTTGACACGTATAGTTTGCTTGTGGGAATCCCATTTCTATAGTTGTGCCAGGGTTGATCGCCGGCTGCCGAAAGCAAATGCAAAGGGGATGTCCAAGGCCACGAGGGGGTGCTAAAGCGACACCCCGCATAGCAGGACTCCCCACTGCCCCCCTCATCAGGATCTGTCACCCCTCCTCCAAGAGGAAGGGGCGTCTCCATGGCGAGAGCATCCGGCGCGCCCTGGGGACAGTATATAAGGCAGGGGGACTGGAGCTCAGCCTCCCTTCAGTCCCCCCTTCCGCCGGATTAAAAGGTGTTATTGCTTTCTTACACTGTGCCAAATACGGGCGCCGTGCTGCATGAAGTCTGGTTGGGCAAGTTAGCATTACTCTCCTTCTTTCACTTTTACTTTCGGCCAGGCCATATAAGTTAAGCGCAAATATTGTGGAAGTTGGGTAACTTGGTATTGAACAACTCTCTGTGTCAGGTCTAAATGATGCGGCACATTTGGGGAGCGAAACCAGCATCTTCTTGGGAGGGTGATGGGGACTGTTTCTGTGCCCAATTTGGGCCCATGTGGGCCTTTTATAAAATTCGACCTGGACCACTTGAGGGACAAGGTGGGGGGGCCATGGTATGAGTTTCGGTCTATCCATCCAGTTGGATGAGTTACATATGGCTAGTATATTTGACCAGGGTGGCTGAATGAACATTCTTTGGAATGCAGAATGGTGCTCAGCGTGGAAGCAGGATGACACAGAACAATGTGGCTGTTTCATCCCCTGAATTTGGTCAGTGTTCTCGTGGTTATGGGTATGTTACACAAGGGCACGTTTTGGTTTACTGTGGTAACGCTTGAGAACAGCAAACCAGGGTTACCAGGTAGATGACCACAGGGAGCGTAGGCGTGATGTACAATTAGAGCTGCGGGTCAAAGCAGCACAAAACGCAGGTATAGCAAAATGGTTTTACTGGGCACATTTAATTAATTGTGACTGATATACCCAAAACAGGTTTTAGGTTGACAAGAGAGGGTCGCTTGTGTTTGCCCTGCTTATCGTGGGCGGCTGGATACTTATTATACGGTTTTGGTTCAAGGCTAGTAGCTGTGCATGGCATGGACGTGTCAGGTTTTTCTTGGTCTTCTGGCTTTATGGAAGAAGAGCAGGATAGTTACTTGAGGCACTGACTGGTTTATTAGGGGTCATTACTTTGGAAGTAGATGGTCCATACGGGCAGGTAGCAACTGCACCTACTCAGAGTGTCCAGAAATTGCGGGTGGCTAATTAATAATTTAGGCGAGTACCGATATTATGTATTGGGAAGGTATCTATCCACAAGGAAAAGGTTTCGGGACAAACAGAAGAGTCCCGAAAGGGTGCCAACAGAATGCCTTATGGGAATAACACATTGTTTATGTGCAAATACAGGAGCAAGGACGCCTCAAGTGGAGAAATGATCATTAGGCAAGTCGGGGCACTGTACAGGTAATGAGCGGGAAATGAGTGGTACGTTTGGTCTGGTACTAAGAATGTAAGAAAGGCGTTGCGGGATAAGACGGGGGGGGGGTAGTAAGTCTCTGCTGATTAAATACCCAATTCCCCACCAATGGGCCAGATTAGATATCTTCGAAAATGAACTATATGCATCACATTTGTAAGGGTGGACCTTTATTCAGTAGGTGGAACCTAAGGTGCATTTACGCATTGTTTGTTCAGTAGCTTGACCAGGGTTGCTGGGTACAGAGTATGAAATACACTTTTGGCATTGTATGTCATCGCAATGGGCACTAGGGCTACTGGGCCATAAAGGGAAAGGAATGGGCAGTACTATTGTGCAACATTTTCCATTTAAGTCAGAAACAATTTTGTGGCAAAGCCAGAGCCCGTGGCGGCTGCCCGGTATAGCATATCTGCACTTTGGTTCAATGTTTAATTCATGGGCACTGTGTAAACTATTTTTCTTGGATTCCTATGTTTCATCAAGGACGGTAATAAAATATAAAGGCATTAATACAAAAAGGAAAAGTAATAAGGGGCTGTTATCTCGAATTTATTACCCCTTCAATTGCCTGCTTCCAGTGTCCAGGATAGGGCTGGCATGCCAGTGGGGCAGCCACACCTGCAGATAAGAGGGCATTTGTCCCGGGAGGGTAGCTCAGCGGCAACGTGCTCGCCTTGGAAGCAAGATGAAATGAAGCAACACAGGTTCAATCCCTTAGAAACCTCTGGGTATTTAAGCGTGTTATAAATACGCAACTAAGACGAACAACTATGCAACTAAAACAAACAATTCCTGTAACAGCGCCTCGATGCCCGTGGGCTGTATAGGCACTTTAAAAATGCAAATAAATTTCAAAACAAATAACGTGGGACTGAAATATGAACCGACACCACAGTAATTATGCTGTGACTCCGATCATGGAAACAGAAAAGGTCGCGTCCTGCTACATACGTTTACCTCTTTACATACTCATTTTCTGTAAAGGCTTTTGTATTTTTCATGCTTTGTATATGAAGATCTGTATTTAGCTTACTTTCATTTGCAGTAGAAGAGCAAAAACAATTATTGAGTACACTTAGTTTTTTATTATTTAGCCAGTGTTTTAGATTGCAAACAAATCTCCACACTTTGTTTTTTTACCTGTGTAAGAAGTTTCCGGGGAGACAAAAAGTTCTGCATTTTTCTTGCATTCATATTTAGTAAGTTATAGAATAAAACACATGTTCAAAACACAATCAAATGAACAATACAGTTATAAATGTATACAAAAAACGTGCAGGTTGATTGCAAGACAGTGAAAACAATTACGGTTCGCCTTTATATACACATTTCTTTGCATTTAATATATTGGAAGGCAACCCAATAAACAATACTGTAACAATCAGATTCAAAAGTTGTCATTAGTGCATCCTTCTTTATATTTTTGAGGCGCACTGGGTGTTCAGGGTTGACAGATTAAGAAGTGACCTAGTCATTGGTCCGTTACCGTGACTCCGATCACGACCAGGTGCACTGTTAGGTTTTAATATGCTGAGATGGCTTGGTGGATTGTGCGCTGGCAGCTGCTTCATAGTCCCTACCACAGCGGTCCCCACCAGCAGTGGTTTGGCCAGGGGAACCTAAGGTTGATGGACGGGGGAGAAACTGGGGGTAGTTGCTTGTCAATGGTGCTAGCTGGGGGACACTATTCGGCATATTTACAGTGCGAATAACAGATTTGGGATTATGTGTTATCATAGGATAAGAAGATATCATAGGACCTCACGACTGCCTCAGTACCTGCGAGAAGAGTGGAGAATGAGGGACTAGCTTCTACTGAATTGGTGTGGTTAAACACACACAGTGAAAATTGTGAATATAAATGACCCAAAAATATTTAAGCTACGTCTGATCATGGCCCGGTGCACTGTCAGGTTTACATAAACTGAGATGGCTTGGTGGATTGCGCACGGGCAACAGCATTGCAGTTCTCTACCACAGCGGTCCATTCACCAGCAGCTGGTTTGACCATGGGAGCCCAAGGTTGACGGACATAGGGATCCACTGAGGGTCCTTACTTCTCGATGGTACCAGCTTGGGGAACACTTTTCTGAATATTTACTGTATGAATAACAGATTTGTGATCATGCGTTATCATAGGGTATGAAAATAATAGAGGGCTTCAATGAACACATCAGCCTGGTCCCAGGCGTGTTACCAGGAATGCAGCAGAATGATCACAAAAGGTTTGGTAAGCTGTGGGACACCCCACAATGGCATGCCAGTGGTAAGGCTGGAGGATGGTATAAATGCACAATAAATTGAAATTTCGCTGTATGTACAACTGAAGGGTCTGTCCAGTAACACGGTTCAGGGACCTCCAAAAATCTTTGGTAAGCGGTGGGAATTTCCACAATGGCAGGCACAGTGTAAAACTGGGCGGTTGCATGAACGACTTTATAATTTGCAATTATGGTTGGGGTGCAAGTTGACCACACCATAATGACCCTCAAGACAATTTAGAAATGGTAAGATGTGGGACACTCACACATGGTACAGGCTTGCGGTAGGACTGGGTGATGTCATACAAGCACTGATAAGTGGCAATTGTGGCTATGTACAACTGGAAGGTCTGGCCAATAACACAGCACTATGGCCTGCTGAGGTTGGGCAAGCTGTGTGACACAGCCCCAGGATGAATTCAACAGCACGACCGGAGGATGGCACAAGTACACTTATGATTGGAATTACGGTTTGTGTACAATAGGAGGGCCTAGACCAACAGGATGGTACATCGTTACCAGGTTTGGGGGGCCACATAGGCCTTCAATGGTAGCAGTGGCCAGGTAGTCAATGGCCACCGGCAGGTTTTTTGGGCACTTCGGGTGCAAGCACTGATTTACAAAGGACACTAAGTGAAAGCATGTTAGGCCAAAGGAGAGAGAAACTCAATAGGAGGGTGATCATTGAACTTAGAGAGAAGTTATGGGACAAGCGTAATGTGTGCGGAGAACCACTTTGTCCTTTTGAATGGTTATGAATAGATCTTGATTTAGTAGTTCACTACCCTTCACATACATGTGAAGAGGGACACCCTTATTGTTCAACCCACAAGGTGGGCCCAGGAGGGCCTGAGCCCCTCCTTTTTACAACGAAAGGAGACAGCAGTTCTATAGACTTGGTGACATGAATGTGGTGGATGAATTTAGAAGGGAGTGTAAGGGTGAGTAAATCCATTTGTGCTCCTGTGTCGCAGTATGAGGGTGGAACAGAAAGTGGCCCGTGCCCAGTCTGTCTAGTACATTGGGGGTGGCAATGACCCTGCCCTCCTTGCGAGGTGACTATGGGCCCATATTCATTTAGCCTCTGCGCACTGGTGCAATAATCACTTGCCACTGACATTGCCTGGTAAAGAGGTGGTGGCCAAACTGAAAGCGCACAGGACAACGTCTCACGTGGGCGTGGAGAAGTACCGGCGCAGGCCCAACAGGGAGATTGAGAAAGTTACAAAGACTTAGGGCTTTGGTTTTGTAATACACACCTGCTCGAGGAAGAAGTACTGCATGCAAGACAATCTGGAGCGTATGTCCGCTGCCTTGCTAAAGCTGTGTGCGGGAAGGGGACAGCGTGAACATTCAGAACCTTGCTTACTCTGCTTATGCTTTCTCCCTTCCGACTATATGGTAGACGGTGTGCATCTGTCGGATAAGGGGAATGACCTGTTCATCACAGCCATTCTGGGGGACCTCTTAAAGGCAGGTTGCAGCTTAACAATGGTAGGTTTAAGTGGAGCATGGGGGCATTAGGGGTAACGGGTGGCCACCCCCAAAGCGTGGCGGAGTTCGGGGCAATCCTAGCAGGGGAGGAGAGTAACGCCGCAGCTTGATCCATGGGCAGGTTTAATGATAGCCGTACTCGAGCAAAACTCAGGCGATGGGTACTGAGTCCGTTAGGGACACTTGAGATTCCTCATCTGCAAGATTCAGCGGCCCGAGGAGGAAGTACTCTGTGCAGTACAAATCTCGAGTGTATGTCCGGTGCCTTGCGAAAGCCGTGGGTGGCAAGGGGAGACCGTGAATATTCAGAACTATAACTTTGCCCTGCTTTTGGGCTACTTTTGAAAAGTATGGTTGTGAACCATGATGTGTTTAGGGCTGGGACTGCCCCCTGTGTTGTTAAGCTCCAATAAATTGTGACCTGTTGTTTCCAAAATGTAAAACTAGTGTCTTTCTATTATTGGTTAGTAAGGTTATGTTGTAGGGTCTGTTCCCTCCCTCCCACCACGATAGAGGGGTGGGGGCGCCAATGGGGGCTAACACCGCTGTGAATCGTGCCAGATTTTTAAATATGCACCTTTCATCCTGTTTGCTTTTAATTTTCATACTTCGTGTACTTCTTGTAAACCTGGAGTTAATATGACATGTATAGGGTGTCTATGAACTAGTCTGAATCATATAACTTAGAATTACATTTATTATCTTAACATCGGAAAATGTACATTTATTTGCCTTGCTTGCTCATGATTGTGGAAGATGATTGTTTTGATCAAAACACAATAAATAAATAATAAATAAATAATACATTAATTATAAACCGTATTTAATTGAAAAGAAAACAAAAGTCTATTTGTCAAACTGTAACATAGAGATTGAGCTGATATGGACTGTATTCAGAGGATGCAGGTAGCATTCTGTGTTAAAATCATACCGGAGCTCCAGTCACAGACACGTGAAGCCTGGCATGGCTTGGCACATGCAGTATCGGTATTTAATTGATTCAGCAAGAAGAGATCTTCTGTGGTTCGCTGGGCAACCAGTTAAAGCACAGCTGTGATGTACAGCAAATGCCAGAAGAGCTGCCCTGACCAGGTCTGAATGCATTGCTTGTGACTCCTCGATGCGTCATGATGCCCTATGATGCACTTGGCATTGACTTTCGCCCATGAGTAGTACACATCACCCATGCCCCCTCTCTTATGCGCAAGTGCCTTTACTCATGGGATGCTGGCTTGCACCCCATGCTGCACGGGCCTGGGGAGGAGAGCGGCTGTGTCACTGAGTGGGGGCGCTGTGCGCAGACATTTCTCCATCCTCTGATCCTGTTCTGTTGTCATCATGCGTTCAGGATCTGGGAAGCAAACTGGCAATCTGCAGCAGACGGAAGCCAGTATTAACAGGAGGTGAAAGTAGGAGGATGACGACGCTGGCAGCATTTTGCGAGCAAGAACTGTAGTTGCAGGGACTTGGCACTCAGTCAAAGTATGGCTTTGTTTTTACACTTTTGAAATTTAGATTAAGCAAGCAAGCTGGCAATATTACTTCATGTCAAACATTTCCTATAACCTGCAGCTCCTAGATGAAAAATGCTACCAACCTTCAGCTTAATGGTGCTGATGTGTTGGTGAAAGAGTTGCTGGCAGCTGCACGTATCACACACACAATATTCTAACCAACAATTGCGAGCCTGTTGAGCCGCGCTTCCTCTGCAACAAAGGGATATTTGACTACGCGTCAAGTTTAAATGAATGAAGTGCCGCATGCATTGCGAATACAACATTAATAAGATGTCTGTAAAGTAGCCATGGCTATTAGTATTTGGAAAATAGTGTTATTCTTAATATTCTGTTTGCGTTAGACACCAACAAGTGTTTATTCACGTTGTATCATACAACACAATTGGAGTTTACATTAAATAATATATTTAATGCATTGATAGATCTGAATGCAGGCACATGGCTCACGGTTCTTAAGGCGTAGCTCTCTTTCTCTATTAACCGAGGCACATGCTTAGGGCCTCTTTACGACCCAGGCGGAGGACCATGGTGCTAATAGCACCATGGTCCATGCCGGTAACTTACCGACTCCGCCATGGAGAAAGGGGGAATTACCACCCCATTACAAGGTTGGCGGGGCGGTAATTCCCCCTTCCTCCATGGCCCTTCCCCATTCCCATTTTTGCCCCATAGGGCTCAATGGGAATGGGGAAGGCGCTAAGTATGGTACCGCAAATTGCGGTACCGTACTTAGCACCAAGGTCCCTTTGCGGGTCCCTACTTTAACGGCTGGTAAAACCAGCCGTTAAGGTCGGGTCCCGCAAAGGGGCCTCGTAATCAGGTGCTAAGTGTTTAACGGCGCCAATAAACACTTAGCGCCAGGGTCGTAATGAGGCCCTTAGAATCAAATGTGAACTTTGTTCACATGGAAGGAATCATAAGGAAGGGCTCAAGAAAATAGAGGGGAGTAGAGTAGAGTAGAGTAGAGCAGAGTAGAGCAGAGAGAAGTATAGAGGAAGAAACATACCGAGGAGGAAGAGCTAAAAAGAAACGACCACTGCAAACTGGATTGTGAATGAGCATGTTTTCAAAGAAATGAGTACATGGCGGAGGCATGGCTTAAGCGTCCCAGCCAATAAGGAGACTCAGAACGGCGGCTTTACCACAGGGTAAAGCCCCAGCCTCCGAGCCTCCTCAGAGCAGGAGGCCACCATCTTTCTCTGCCAGGTGCTCAGGTGAGAGCTCCCCTTCACTACACGTCCTCACCCCCGCTCCCTCTACCCCCATGTAGTGTTAATGCGCATCCCCTCAGTTCTCTGAATGGCCACCATCGAAAGGGAGAAGGGACCACTTGTAGTCTCTTCTTCCCGTTCGATGGGTGGCATCTTTTTTTTTTCTGTTGGGATACGAAGACGTTTCCCAACTTGCCGATTCACACTATTAGTACCAATCACAATAAACCCCTCACTGGGGCCATTATCGCATCCGGTAATGCCCCTTACCTGATGGGGCAATGACCCTGCAGCTTGGCGTTTCTTGCTTAAATAAGGTCTTCTTATACCAAATCTCTAGAAATAACCAGATATATACATTTTCCACAGTTTTCATACTCCACAATCTTTGATCATTCCAGTTGGAATGCATCTTACATGTGAGAGTGCATAGCAGTTGAATGTTTGACATTGCTAACCCCAAACCTGAACATGTTCATGTGAAACAATTTCTCATTATGAACATACAACATGACAGATATGTACTTTTAAAGTTATATAAAGAGACAGTTGAAACGAAAATGCCAGGAGTTAATTTTCCAAGTCACTGCCGCCTAAAATGGTTGTGGAAAATATAGTTGTACACAGTTTAGGCCTTGCATTTGGTCTCTGCCATATAATCCTCCCGTATGCATGTGTCCTCTAACTTCACACTACCAAAGACAGGCATAAACATCCTATGCACAAGGCACACCAACCACACACATTTTATGCAACGCATTTTAAGCCATCATTTTACACACAAAAAGCATGACTTCCAATTATGCGAACAGGAATTTTATTAGAACATTACAGAGTGTAACCCACTTTTACTCAGAAAATCACACCGGCTCATAGCAGGAGCAATTTGCACAATTAATATTGGCTGTTGACATATGAGGCAACGTTCATCATGATAAGTCATTCATGCAACCCCCCACAACAAGCCACATGAGATTTGTCTAATGGGCATCTATAATAAAGTAATCATTGTAAGTGTTATTGTCTGGCTACACAGACATTTTGGTGCAGCTAATCTGGCCATTTATTACTGTGGCTTGACATTTTTTTTACTGGGCATCACTGATAAAGCAAGCATGATAAGTGTTATTACCTAGCTAGAATGGCATTTGATTGCAGCCAGTGTAGCCATGTCTTACACTGGCATGACATGTGTTACTCTGTATCTATAACAAAGTAATCATGACGTGTGTTATTACCCCACTAAATTAGCATTTGGATGCAGCACATCTTGCCCCTTCTTACTGTGCTTTTAGAATTATTTTTTTTACTGGGTATCTGTGATAAAGCAAGCATGATAAGGGTTCTTACCCAACACGTGGGTGCAGCAAGTCAAGTGTTTTTTTTCTGAGGCCTTGCATATTTTTTATGGGCATCTATGTTAATTTAAGCAAGATAGGTGTTATTTGCATGGCTAGACTTGCATTTTTGTGCAGCCAGTTTAGCTATGTCTCACTGTGGCATGGCATTTTTACTGGCCATCATCAAGGGTAAAACATAAGTGTTATTACATGTCTAGACTACAGCCAGTTTGGACATCTTTTCTTATTATGGCATTGCATTTTTAATGTCAACATTTTCAATTAATTAAAGCATTAATGTTCCTGTGCACTATTGGTGAATTGTCTATTGCAAATATTGCATTTTTGGATCAGTACTACCCTTTAAAATCAATTGCAAAGTGTCTGGCTTTTTTATCCAATATTTCGCAAAAAAGGCTTCATAATGAACCATTGACAACTACTATTAAAACAAAACAAATCTTGGGTTGGGAAAACACCCCAGAAGCCCCTTTGGTTGGTTCGGTTCCATCGCTATGCTCGGTTCTCTGGCATATTTGTGGCACATTTCTATGCCCATTCAATTAAATAATTCACCAGATGCCACTGGGTGAGTTACTGGTGGGTGAACAGTTTTGAATGTGGCGCAAGGTTAGGGCCTGCGCAAGGGACATTGGAACATGGACATTTTCTTGCATGTTTTACTGGTATTGGTGGCCAAAGCCAACTTGATTGTTATTACATGGAGGGAGAGTTGGGGGGTATAGCACAGGGGGGCAGTGCGACTGAACAATTTCTGTGGCATTACATTTTATATTCACATAAGGGGCAAGACCATTATGATATGTTGTCTTACATAGTGGGTGGGGGCATTTGTGAAGCCAAACAAGGCAATGTCTCCTTACTCTAGCATTGCATGTTTTAGTGGTGTTGAGGCAAAGTCAATATGAGGAGTATTCTTTCAAGGTGGTGTGGAATTAGAGCAATTATTTGTGCAGTCAGCAATATCATTTTCTTCCTATGGCAGGAGCTTTTTACTGGCATAAAGGGCAAAAGCAACAAGAGAATATTTGTATATCGGGATACTGGCATATACTGACAGAGCCAGTATGAGCATGTTTTATGATAGTACCATTACTGTGATTAATATTACTGGCCACACACAGAGATGGCTGGTACATTTGGGACCACAGAGCCAGTGGGCCCCCTTATTACTACTCTAGGTGAATGATTTCATGTTTGATTAAATCACATATTTATATCTTTCACCTAGTGCAGTGCTTGGTGGGCCTCTGCGGCAGCATGATCATCATACGTATTGCGCCTACGTGGTAGTCCAAGCCAGCCTGCAGTGCGGTGGGTGTGGCCTGTGTTTTGTTGCCAAGATTGGGGGAGGGCCCTCAGCATGGCTCATAGGGGTGTCCCCACATTTTGTGTTATGCTACTGCCCCTAGCGCGTCCTTGACTGTGGTGTGAATGCTCGTGCCACTGTCTGGTTCAACATCAGACCAACTCATCCAGCATTGTAACCAATCATGCTCCCCAACCATTTGTAACTGCAAGTAGGCTGCTGTGTTGCTGTGGGGCACTAAGAACAGGAGGAGGATTTGCCCGCGCATAGGTTCTTAATGGGACTGGGCTTTCAATTATTTGTGAATGGCTATCATGCAATAGAGGATTATGGGTTTTGTCATTTTGTTTTGTGTGCATATTCTTACTACTGTGTAGACAGCCAATGCACTCAGTGGGTAGACCTGATAAATGCTTTCCTCTTCACAAAGGGGTCACCTACCGTGACTCTCTTCCTTGTGCGGGGGGAACTATTCACATTTAGAGAGTTCCAAAAACATTATAGTTATGTGTATATGTTAGTGAGTGTGTGTGTGTGTGAGGGGGCATTCGGAGCACATGAACTGTCTACGGATAGGTGCTGTGCAGGGGCGACTTTATGGGGAGCAGTTGGGTGAATGTGAGGTCCTGTCTTTTAGGATACGAGTGGAAGGCTTGCAAAAGTGTGAACCCCTACAGCTAAGTTCGATGAATCGGCTGTAGATGTTGTATTGATACGTGCAAACATTACTCATCAACCAACAATATGGAATATTCCTTGGATACAAGGTGTGATTGAAGCATCATTGCCCCCAGGGTGGCCTTCAATAACCAGCATTTAAACTCGTGTCAAGCGTTTAAAGAAACCTGGACACTGGTTTGGAATTTAAGTTGACTCTGGCAGCAAACCCAGCATGGTCAAATCAATGCAGCAGGACCAACCTTCCACACATATAATATACTGCTCATTTGTCTCCATTGCATAATTACTTCAACCTACAGCGAAATCGCCACCACCTCCCCTCAGTCCCTGGAGATTCAATGATCCCAAGGTCTGAAAGGAAAGTGTGTCCTCAAACTAACTGTAGCAAGTGCACCCTCTTAAGCATCCGCAGAGGGGATCCTACAGTAATGATGGTCTTAACCCAAAATCGAAAGAAACGATAGAAGGATTATATAAAGAGGCTACAAAACCCCCAGGCGTTAGAGATGTCTTATGGGAACACTATGCAGCGACACGCACCTGAGGGAGATGTTCTACCTGTCCCCTGCCTGTTGAAGGTGGACGGTCAGTGGTTTAGGTGTTGCTCTATCTTCAGACAAAAGAAAGAGGGTTTCCTGGACAGGAAGTAGAGCCATGGACTCAGGACTTTTCAGGATTGTTTATTTGATCTACTAGATTACACAACCACCTGCACTTCTCATTTCCAGGGATCTCATGTGATATGCAGTTTTTGTTGAAGTTAGTGAAGTATAGCATCCACCTCGTTTCAGAATCGGCCTACACCGAATAAGTATCGGGAATCTGCATTAACAACAGTATGATGATACTACTACTAATATAATAATATATAAGAATTTAGGGAACAACTGTGGTTTCAAATGCTGCATGGGACAAACACAGCACTGAAGTGCAAAGTGATAGACTTTTTAACAATAATCTGTACAGTGACGTGACACAAGATCCGGCAAGTGCAAAGTCTGAGTTGGAATGGGGGAAGGAAGTGCAAAACTGCTTGCTTTAAAGACTGTCAGAATATAAAGGTTGTAAGTGTCTTCTAGAACGCCTAGTGAGGACCAAGGTTATATAGATGAATATGTTCTTAAACAAGGATATGAGATATATGATTTTAACTTCGAAATTATGAAATGTACTCGTTGTTTAATAGTTGCAAATTGCTGTTATATTGATTTGAAAGTCTGTTTTTATGAGTTTTATGAGTTTTGTATGTTCATTGATTTGTAAAGGTTTGAATAAACCAAATACAATAATAAAAAATAAAATAATAATAATAATAATGTAATTATGTATTTATGATTTAAACCACACTACACAATGCTTAGCAGCAAACTCAGAACGCAGGGAAGTGTGGAGGAACAGAAGGGAAGGAGGTAATCCTGAAGCACCACGTGGCGGAAGCATGATGTTACTGTGTGCAGCCATGTGCTGTCCTTGTGTCTCTCTCGGAGAAGTGGAAAGGTGACAGGGCCTTAATGTGGGAGGGTCATATGGCAAGCCAACACCGAAGTAGGTATTTGGCCGGACTTAGGCTGGTGCTACAAGAAAATATTTCCTTCAATGTGTTTGTAATTATATGTGGAGGGTGTGAAAATAAAGGTGTGTAGGTGTACAGTTGTCATGCACAGGAACATTAACTGAGATGGTAATGATGGCATTTATTCAAAATATGAACATAACTACTGTATCACTTATAGAAATGCATAATTTGAATATTGTTGGATATAGTGAGAGATGTAGACTTCAAGAAATTCAGATGCAAGTATGTAATCACTCAGTAATATGTGGTTTGTATACAGTTTTCATGCACAGATCGTCCGGTTCTGGAGTTATTTTATTTTAAAAAAAAGATACTATTATTAGCAAACCTAACAGTGATAAATGTATCAATAATGGAATTATGTATGGCTAACTTAAGTTCTATATTAGGTTTGTGAGATTGCACCCCTTAGTCCCCAGGTTAAACCGTTGTGCAGGCTGGGACTGGCATATAAGGTATTCAGGCAACACCCGAAGCAGAAATCAGCATTCTAGTGTGGCCCAGATTACTGGGCAAAACTGAGCCACTTCGATGAGTTACTGCACTATGCAGCTTGTACTTATGGCGAAAGTTACTGACAATGCGCTCTAAAATGCATTTGACCCAAAACACCCCTTAACTCAGATATTGTCATTGGCGTTTGTGGGCCACTTTTGAATAGGCTTCAGGGCCTCTTTTATGTCCTAGTCCGTCTCTGCCTTTGCAGAATCGTTGCAGCTCACAACTCGCTGACATGCATTAATGTAACCATCTGTAGTTCTTCGAATGTCTAACTTCGATCTCAGTTTAAATTGTATCTGTCACGCTGCAGACGGAACGTATTTATGAAAAGAGCAATTGCTGCCATAATGATTATAAGCATCAGACTGAAAAGCGAAGAAGAGCAACGGCACAGGGGAGGTCGGATCTGTACACAGCAGCCGAAGAACAATTAATTTGCGAAGAAAAAAATAAATACTAATGGAATCAGCCGAGGCGACGCACTCGAACTGTTTCCTCCAGCCTCCCTTGTGCGCTTGCTCAACACGGAAACAATCATCGCAGGTCCCAAAAACATACTTTTTCAGAATCACCAATAGAGCTTTTTTGTACGTGAAAACAAGTGCTGACATATAACAGCACGTCTCAAAGAGCAGCAGCGCGCTGATTTATCATAGCTCCAGGTATCCTGCTACAAGTCCCGCACCCTCCTCTCCACCCTCTGCTAGGAAATGCAAGATCAATTCTGCTTTCTTTATCAAACCCCAAGAAGATTAAAAGACACGAAATGCAATATCACCGAAGGCAAACCCGTGCATTTGTTCAACAAAGAACCACTTCTATAACATCTTCAGGGCATAACATTAATCAAAATGTAATATATGGAAATAGACCTGAAATGCACCGCTAGGGATACTTGGTTTCTCTAAAATTAGCTGCATAGATAGACTTTCTTTTCTCAGCATAATAAATGTAAGCTGCACATTTCAGGTAGGCAAGACGTGAGGTCAATTGACTAAAAAAACACATTATTTCAGCTAGACAGTGGGCAGAACGGGTGAAAACAAGTCTCCACAATAATGGAATCATCCTTGAAGAATCTGCTCTCCCAATTTAAATCTGAAGGTCTTGCTGCATGCAAGAGCCCCCCTGGCGATGAAGCTGAAAAAAGGAGCAGATGATGGCAGTCCAAAACTAGCATGAACACGGAAGTAGCAAACAGAAGGTTGACCACACAGCCTGTATTGCAATGTACTCCAAAAGATATAGAGCCATATTGATATGGTTGGTTATTTATAACGCACTTAACACCCAGAGGTTTCTAAGCGCGGACCGGGGATCGACGTTGCCCCTGAGCTATCCTCCTGAGACATTACAAACAACGTATCATTGGTGATGCAAAGGGAATAAAACTGGATTTACTTTCAAGTCCATTCTAAAATGTCGAAGACATTATCCCTACGGTTGTAAAAATAAAAAGGCTGCAGATTCCACCATCTTTTGGAACATAACAGGCTATTAATGAACGCCATCCAACCCCAATAGTAAGCAAACACACAACCAGAGGCAAATGTGAACCCACCAGAAAGGCAAACACAGACCAAATGCCATTGGCAGAATGTATTGTGGTTAATGTCAAACGAAAATAATATTCAGTTTGTCATTAGGTTTGACAGACTTGAACACACTAAAAAATATCCCTGTACCACAGTACGTTTTCTTCTTTTTCAGGGTAGGAATGCACAGAGGACAATTCTCCCTGTCTCTCACATATGCTATTTCCATTCACAAGTCACAAGGTCTAACCCTTAACCATGCACTTGTAGACATTTCCAGCCCAGTCTTCAAAGAAGGTATGAGGTACATAGTACCTTTACGTAGTCTTACACTCAATGGTGTATTCTTAGAAAACTTTGTGCAGACAAAGTAAAAGCTGACATTCCATGAATCCTAAAATACCACAGACTGCCTGCATTTTTTGGGATGCAAGTCCAATGCCCTAAACGTGAGAAAAAGTACAGTTTAAGGAAGTTTCTATAGAAACGAGAGCGGGCTATTTATAGGGTCAGCGATTCTGTCTTTGTGCGTGGCTACTCGGCTATGTATTAGCTGTGTTAAGTGTGGTGAAGCGGTCAACGTGGTTAGTATTTTTTTTCTTTTGAGTAGAATAGGGAATTGATGGCTCTCGCTAAGGGGAGTAGTAACATCACAATAGTAGTAATAAAGCGGCAAAGTAAAGTGGAAATCCCCTCTGAGAAGAGGCAGGCAGTGCTGCATAGTGAAAAGGTGAGAGTCCTTTAGTGGAGAGGACTGAAATCCCTCCGCCTGAGGTGAGGGTGCAAGAGGAGGAAAAGTAAACCATTGTGTAAATAGGTGTTCTTTTGGCTCTGTTGTATACATTATAAATAGAAATGTTTGGAATGGGGTGAGGGCAGTACGGTGTGTGTGGGGGAGTCGAGTGTGGAGAAAGGAATTGTGGTAAGGGAAAATTTGTGTTAGGGGAAGCATTTTGGGAGAGGTGTTTGCTCTGGGATTGTTGTGCAAAGACGCACTGAGGTTTATTGTAGCATCAGAACAGGGGTGCCGGTAGGATGGCCCCTGAAGTGTGTTAGTGGTAATCTTTGTTGTGACCAATTTGTTTTGGTAATTGTGTTATTGTTAGTGTCAGTAAACATGATCACACCAATTGAGCACATGTGCAAGGTACTCCTGCAATATAGGGAGAAGATTCTGAAGAACCACAATGAATGGGCACAGGGAACAGGAGGCAAGATGTTTACTGCATAGGGCACATACAATAATAGAGTAATTGAACAAACATACACTCATTTGTTGTCAACTTACAAAGGCAAGCAGTCAAAGAATAGAACAAGCATACTAGAGTTGTGGGAAGTACATGTGGAAGTCAATAAATCACACAATGAGAATAGAGAGGAAGGGGTTAATGCACCTGTGTAGGCCACAGCACCGCCCCTCTCAGAGGAGAGCCTCAACTGGACAATGGACCAGATGCCTGCACCATCAATTGCCCCACCCTTTCCAGGAACATACCCACTACAACCAGCAGCAGGGTACACAAATCCTTGGCATGAGCCCACAAGAGACCCCAAACCAAATTAATCAGGGGATCACAAAAACAAAGCACAAGACCCTCTCATAATGGAGATAAAGAAAAGAGTGTGCAGGGACCTAGAAGCATCATTACAGAAGACAGAGGAGGAGCTTGCAAGAGCAATACAAAGAAACGCAGGGGAAGGACAGTGACCGGTGCCAGACACAGATGCATGGAAGCCAGGACAGATACTCGTCAAAATGGACAGCACAGTCATTACGGATGTTAAGATCAAGACAGATGAGGGAGTCCCTCTTGCAAGAGGAAATCAGGAGAGTAGGCTACACAGGGAAGGAAGGCACCAGAGCAAAGACTACTATACTGTCTTCTCCGAAGGAGAGGAGGAGTAGGAGACAGATGAGGAACAGAGAGAAATGACACCATGGGGCATGTAGCTTAGACTATAACCATGGCGGATGGCAGTAGTAAAGGGGAAGAACAGAGGGAGGACACCTCAGAAGAAGAAGACTACAGAGAGGCAGTTTCCCCTATTAAAGAAAGGAATAGGGAGGGCACATTATGTGCCCTGGCCCCAAATGGCTAGGAACAACTTAATAAAGGCTTTGACATCACTTACAGTGGGAGCAGGTAAATGGATATATGCCCACGATATGCAAACAGCAGGAGTTATGTTAGCAGTGGGAGATATGAAGAGCTTGCTCGCTTCAATACTAGAAAAGCAGACCAAAAAGATTTGGGAAAAGACAGGGTACCCAGGGTAGAACTAGAAAGTGACATGCACAAGGGTGCTCCATTCAATAACAGTTGCGCCCATGTGTGGAGGGCACTGAGGAATGTCTATCCAGACAACCCAGATATAGGTTTGACCATAGCGTGTATGAGGAAACCAGAGGAGGAACCAGTGCTTTGCATTAATCAGATTCAGGAATTGTCATAATGCCCCAGGGCATCCGGATCGAGTCCATCAGCCCCGGGAGCAGGCATCCAGATACTTATTAAAACCCCAGCAGCCCCAGCTGGGGGCTGTTTGGGTTCAGTCCTGGCGCCTTAGGCGCCAGGCTCATCTTAGAAATCAGTCCTGGCGCCATAGGCGCCAGGCTCATAGACATAACTTACCTCATGCAGACCATGCTGCAAATGAATCCAAGCCAACGTGAGGCCTCGATGGGACTATTTTATTACAGGGACTATTTTTTACTCGGGTGTGGTTCTGGGGAACTTCTTGCCTGGAACTACTTTGGAGGCTATTTAAACCAAGCCCGAACAACAGCACACGCTTCGCGTTATTCTGCATTCTGCAGCGTAACGCTCACCGTGCCTGCAAGTCAGCATCCAGTCTTCTGCCACGCCCACCTCGAATCCGGAGCTCCTAGAAAAAGGGGAAAGAAGGAGAAAAGGTTAGATCACAGACATTATTTTAATTCCTTACCTGATTCCGGATCCAGCACGTCTCTGAGCCTGAAGGGACATTACTTCAGCACACGTCGCATCGCCATCAGCAGCGTTGCGTAGTACTCACCAGTCCACAGCATCTTTCGACTCAGCGCTGCCTTCATCATTTTCTTCGTCGCACACCAGCACCTGGGGGAAAACAAAAGAAATAACAAGGTGAGCCGATAGAGCCGACAAATACAATCACTTTTACCACCATAGGCTTACCTGATTTACCACCGGAGGCATTACCCTTTAATACGCCACATCTTCCTATGCCGCACCAATAAAGGGAGAGAAAACAACAAGTTAAACTCATGCAACTTTTACCGGACAGTGTTGGGTAATACAGACTCTTACCTGAACGCCATCAGCTACCTCCAGGCAATATTTTTAGCTGCAATTCAACAAGGGAATGGAACAATAGTGAACATCGGACATATTGAACTCTTTGACCTTTATAAACCCCAGAGTCAATATTCCTCCGGAACTCCTTCTTGTGGACCGAAGAGGCTGAAAAAGCCTTCCAAGAGCTGAAATTGAAATTCACGTCAGCACCTGTCTTAAAGCATCCACGCCCCGAGCTCCCATACATAGTTGAAACCGATGCATCCAGTTTAGCCATGGGGGCTGTCCTGTCCCAGAAGGATCCTGAAACCGGTCAACTTCATCCAGTAGCATTTTGGTCCAGAAAGTTCTCGGCCCCCGAGTTAAACTATGCGGTTACCGATAAAGAGTTGTTAGCCATCAATTACGCTTTCAAGGCTTGGCGGCATTATCTTCTCGGTGCCAGGCACACCATTACTGCAATCACCAATCACAGGAACTTGCAGTATTTAAAAACAGCCAAGGCCCAATCATCGCGTCAACTTCGATGGGCATTATTCCTTGCCGAATTCGATTTCGTGATCACTTATCGACCAGGTTGTAAGAATGGTAAGGCAGATGCCTTATCCCGAATAGGGATGGGAGAAGCATATATTCGAACCCAGAACCGGTGCCTATAATTCCAGAACAAAGAATTCTTGGCATAACTACTCTACAGACTTTAGAAGATATTCATTTAAAAATCCCACAACTTTTCGATTCAGCAGCCCTGCAGGACTGGGTGAAAAAGGGCCAAGATTATTCGATCATCAATAACTTACCTTACTATCAAGGGCGTCTATTTCTACCACACAAGGAACTACACGAACTAGTCATCTCCAATTACATTACACTCTGATGGAAGGGCACCCAGGTATTGCAAAGACTGAAGCTAAAATTAAAAGACAATTCTGGTGGCCCACCTGGCGAAAAGACAAAGTCATTTGCGCCCAAAACAAAAGTCAGAAGAAAAAACCAGCTGGTCTTTTACAACCTTTAGATATTCCACCCACACCATGGCACACTTTGCATTTAGACTTTATTACAGATCTACCGCCATGTAATGGATTGAACACCATTCTAGTTATTGTGGATCTTTTTTCCAAGATGGCCCACTTTATTCCTTTAAAAGGATTACCTTCCGCTTCAATTTTGGCCAAGGAATTTCTCGAAAACATTGTTCGAATACATGGATTTCCTTTCGTACTGATTTCTGACCGAGGTAGTCAGTTCATTTCGCAATTTTGGAAGAAATGTTGTCAATTTCCGCAAATCGACGTAAGGTTATCAACCAGTCACCATCCTCAAACCGATGGTCAGACAGAGAGGACCAACCAGACTCTTGAACAATACTTACGTTGTATGTTTCACCAAACCGAAAGTAATTGGAAGGATATTTTATGGATTTCTGAATACGCATACAATAACTCTGTACATTCAGGAACCGGACAAAGCCCCTTTTATACCATATATGGACATCATCCTCGAACCTCAGAACTCGATTCGCCCAAGCACTTAGAAATGCCGGCAGTAGCCCATCTGCACTCTACTATTACACAAGCCTTTAAGGAGGCAACAGAACATTTGAAACAAGCAAAAGAGAAATACAAGAAAAATGCTGATCAACATAGAAGTGAGACTCCACCATATCGGATTGGAGATCAAGTTTGGCTGGCTACAAGAGACATACCTCTGAAAGGAACTCAGACTTTTAATCCTAGATATTTGGGACCTTACACCATTAAGGCCATTATCAACCCGGTGGCCATCAAATTAGAATTACCCTCTAATATGCGAATTCATCCTGTCTTTCATTTTTCACTTCTAAAACCAGTTCAACCCAGGACAAGATTAACCAAACCACCTGACCCCATCCTAATAGATGGAGAACCTGAATTCAAGGTAAAAAACATCCTGGACTCTAAGATGGTTAAATCAAGACTTTTTTATTTAATCGACTGGAAGGGTTATGGACCACAAGAAAGGTCATGGGAACCTAGTGACCATGTTCATGCTCCTCGGTTGGTGAAAAAATTCCATCGGAACTTCCCAGACAAGCCAGGGCCAAGGGGAAGAACAACTTTAGGAGGGGCCTTGGGGGGGAGTGCTGTCATGATGCCTACCCCCGGGCATCCGGATCGAGTCCATCAGCCCCGGGAGCAGGCATCCAGATACTTATTAAAACCCCAGCAGCCCGGGCTGGGGGCTGTTTGGGTTCAGTCCTGGTGCCTTAGGTGCCAGGCTCATCTTAGAAATCAGTCCTGGCACCATAGGCGCCAGGCTCATAGACATAACTTACCTTATGCAGACCATGCTGCAAATTAATCTAAGCCAACGTGAGGCCTGGATGGGACTTTTTTATTACAGGGACTATTTTTTACTTGGGTGTGGTTCTGGGGAACCTCTTACCTGGAACTACTTTGGAGGCTATTTAAACCATGCCCGAACAGCAGCACACGCTTCACGTTATTCTGCATTCTGCAGCGTAACGCTCACCGTGCCTGCAAGTCAGCATCCAGTCTTCTGCCATGCCCGCCTCGAATCCGTAGCTCCTAGAAAAAGGGGAAAGAAGGAGAAAAGGTTAGATCACTGACATTATTTTAATTCCATACCTGATTCTGGATCCAGCACGTCTCCGAGCCTGAAGGGACATTACTTCAGCACGCGTCGCATCGCCAGCAGCAGCGTTGCGTTGTACTCACCAGTCCACAGCATCTTTCGACTCGGCGCTGCCTCCATCATTTTCTTCGTCGAACTACAGCACCTGGGGGAAAACAAAAGAAATAACAAGGTGAGCCGAGAGAGCCGACAAATACAATCACTTTTACCACCATAGGCTTACCTGATTTACCACCAGAGGCATTACCCTTTAATACACCACATCTTAGTATGCCGCACCTATAAAGGGAGAGAAAATAACAAGTTAAACTCATGCAACTTTTACCAGACAATGTTGGGTAATACAGACTCTTACCTGAACACCATCAGCTACCTCCAGGCAATATTCTTAGCTGCAATTCAACAAGGGAATGGAACAAGAGTGAACATCGGACATATTGAACTCTTTGAACTTTATAAACCCACAGTCAATATTCCTCCGGAACTCCTCCAGTACCTTCAAACCAGTGAAGTAACTGGTATCTACGCGCCCCTGCATGCCACGCAGGATGGAGAGCTCATCATTTAAAAACATAAGGTGAGGTTACTAAAAGGGGATATCGGAGGTGACTAGTGGGGAGAATGAGAACAGTGGGGGGGGCATCACTAAAATCCACAGGTGGTAAATCCCTTTCTCCACTTGCAGGAGAATACTTCTACGGGTCAAGCAGACGAGATTAGGCGGGCCAGTCCAGACTGTCATCTCTGTACTACGCATCACGTTGGTGGAGACCGCAGCTGTCCGGGTCCGATCGACGCCCCTGTGGGAACCAGATGAGCGTAACAGGAATGTGGTCTGAGGAGACAGGGGATTCATGGGATAAAAGCATACCAGTATTGTACCACATGTTGCACAGTGGGCTCCCAACAAACGTACAAACAGATTTGGATAAAGTAGTGTGTATATTATTATTATTATTTTATTATTAGTTATTTATAACATGCTTAATACCCAGAGGTTTCTTAGTGCGGACCCGTGGATCAAACCTGTGTTGCTATACGTCTTCTTGCTTCCAAGGCGAGCACGTTGCCCCTGAGATATCCTCCCAAAGTGCGTTGCCCCTGAGTTATCCCCCTGAGACGAAGGGATAGGATGAGATACAGGCACACATAGTGCATTTCTGTAAAAGAAGAAATGAGAAGGAAAAAGAGACATAGGTGCAAGCGCATAGAGCAGAAGCAAGATCGACACAGGAAAAATATAAAAAAGTAATAAGCAAGTAAGGAGCAATACTCACTAGTACAGCAGAAGGGCAACATGAGCGGGAACAACTGCAGGGATGGGGAGAGGGGCAAGGAGACAGAAGAAGGAATGTAGCAGGTTCTCAAGGAGGGAAAAGTGGTTCCCAACGAGGAAGAGCGGTATGCTTTGTAGGGTTAAGGCCCAGGGCTGGAGGACCCTAATGGATGTGTGGAAGAAAGGGTCATTTTGCATGAGATTGTCGGAGTAGGACCCCCATGCAGTATCACCCCGGCATACTACCTGTTCAATATTACACATATAAACCACAGTACAGGATAAAGATACCAACTCCTGGGGCCCCTTATGCCCCAGGTCCAGTGCAAGCAATGGCTCCTACGTATGCCCCTGGCCCTGCACAATCACAGGTCCCGGTGCCCAAACAGCAACAGCCCATGCAATAACAAACATTGTAGGCAGTGCAGACCCCCATGCAGCACTCAAGCTATTTCCCCCATAGGAACAAAATGCATTACCACATGGTACAGTAACCCACTATATGGGAGTAAGTGTCCTGGGGGCTAACCCTTTCGTACTGCAGGGATGAACACATATCCGTAATAGGGCAGGAACAGAGAGCATTGACATGTTCAGTCCTGTCTGTCACCCCTTACCTGTAAGAGGAACCCCAGGTGGGAGTGAAAATTGGAGACAGAATGTTCACCTTTATGGTGGATATGGGGGTCACCAAATCCTGCATCAGGGAAGGGAGGTTTCCATTGACCAACATAAGTATGGCCACACAGGGATTCACTAGGGCTGTCATCACGGTTCTATTTATTGAAGAGTTATCTATCACTGTAGGTGTGCACAAAATATTCTCAACCTTACTTTATTGCAAAGAAAGCCCAGTCAATCTTTTGCTAAGCAAGTTAAACATGACCATATTCATTCCCAGACAAATAATATGGTGTGCTCAACACCAGGCTAGCATTACACACAACAGTAGCTGCAGTTCTCCAAGCATACTGTAGTACAAACACTGTGTGAGGAGTGCCCATACATGAACAGCTGTTTCTATATGGAGTAACTGTCTTGATAGGGTGGCTACCTCACCTCAAGAACATGATATTCCATCCAGAATTCCCGTTCTGATCAGCTGTCCGAAAGGAAAAGATAACAGGCATCATTTTCACCTTACACATAGAAGCAGTGATTACCAGAAAAGATGCAGTGATCTTAGCAGGAACATCCAAGGAGGGGGTGAAGTGGTACACTATACTTTGCATAGATTCCACAGTACCACTAAGAGAAGTGTCTAATGAAAGATTCTTCAAGGACATGAAAGAGAAAGGAGAAATGGTGTCTGAAATGTGCATACCTTGTCACATAGTGGTACAACACAGAGAAGTACTGCACACTGTATTAGGTGCCATGTCATTAGCATTACCTTTGTGTGAAGACAGCACAAGTGCCCAGATTCCTGTGGACTAGTAACCCCCATGAGGTAGGACGACTAAATAGCACAGGATCAGCATGGATCAGGTTCAAACTAGGTGCAATACTGCCACTTGTGAAGCAATACCAAATGTCCAGGGAGGCTGATGAAGGAATATATGACACCCTTGCTGTATTATTTGAACAAGGCATTATACTGCCATCCACATCCCCATGCAACACAGCTGTTTACACTGTGAACACATCAAAAGGATGCTCTTGAAGGATGACACAAGATCTCTGCTCTTTGAATAACATTTTTGAAGCAGTGCTCCCAGTAGTACCCAATCCAGCAACCATCCTTGTGTAACACACCCACACAATTGACCCACTTCACGGTGATTGATCTGAAGAATGCATTTTTCTCAATCCCACTAAACCCAGACTCCTAGTGTCTCACTGAATTCACCTATCATGGTCATAGATTTCAATACACTTGCTTGCCTCAGGGTTATTGTGCATGCCCAAGCATATTCAACCAAGTGCTCCAACTGGATTTAGGCAACATGCAGGTACAAAGCACAGTAATACAGTATGTAGATGACCTCTTGGTGTAAAATACAACAGAATAACAGGGATGCAGGATACCTGGGACAAATATTATCTTTGAAAAGGAGGAGAGTTACCTGAGATAGAGAAGCATGAGTCTACAATATACCCCCACCACCTAAAGTGAAGGAGACGCAGCAGTGTCTGGGATGCTGTAATTATTTAAGACCATGGTTCTTTGATTGTACAACACACATCAAGCCCCTACTCCAGGCACTGGCAAACACACAGAAAATCAAAGGACTCCTTGAATGGACAGATGAAAAGACAGACTGTTCTATTGACCTCAAACTAGCAATTACCATTGCTCCTGTATTGGCAACAATAAATTACAGCAAACAATTCTATTTGTTCTCACACTCAGATGGCCAAGTAAAGACAGTAGTCCTCACTCAACACACAAACATAGGGCATATAGCCCTAGTGTATTATAGTGGGCTCCGAGTGCCAGTAATATAAGGGCATGTTCCATGTGAACAGGCTCTGGCAGCTACTGAATTTGCAGTGCAGAAATCTTCCACAATGACAATGGGATGTTCAGTCACTCTATATATGGAGTATGTCATTTTTGTAATCTGGGAAAAGCCCAATCAACCCACACCACACAGAGAGCCTCAGTATATGAAGTGATTCATAAAAGGTTACCCTCATGTTATTCAGAACAGGCAGCAGAACTCATAGCACTCATTTAAGCTCAGATGTCAGAGTACAATGAAGTTACCATCTTCTCCGACTCAGCGTATGTCCTCCACAGTACATTCTGGATTGTCCTGATGGCACAGGAGAGTGTTCAGGGAGTCATATGGAACACCAATACAACATGCAGCCCTATTATCCATATTGATAGATGCATTAAAGAATTCCCGTCATGATGGCCATTTTGAAGTGCACTGCCCACACCAAAGGAACATACCTAATCTCATGAGGCAATGCGGTTGCCTTTTGGAGAGAAAGATAGAGCCCCTGACATAGCAGCGCAAGAGGGAAACCTCCATTGCTTACACCTCACTCCCGAGGGTACACATTATAGAATTACAAGGACAAGACCCACAGCAGAAAAAAGGAGCTATGGGTCAAAAGAGGATGTACACAGTCACACACAGACCTGATATGGAGACAAAGTGCAGGACGGTTGATGAAGAGACAGACGCGGTCCTTACTGTCCGTGTATGAAAAACCCACTCGGTAACTGATGAGACGCGGCTATAAAGATTCACCACCACGGGAGTTGAAAGCTGTGTTGTTTGGCTAACGCTAGCAGAAAAGCCGTCGGCTTATGAAGCACGTCTGTTCTACTGGACGAACGATCCTCGTTGAGATGAGGTATTGGGTGGTCCGACATAGATGTTGGGATCCTCCCCTATTTTACCGTTGTCAAGCGACTTTTGTGGATAAGCGACACGGTCAAGAATTGTGTGAATGATATTTAAACTGTAGGATTATAATGTTACCTAAAGTGAAGTGTTGAATAGTGTTGCACCAACCATATAGAAAAGAAAAGGTTAAAGGGTACAGATGGTCCCCCTGATGAAGTTCGAGAGTATTTTGTTGAACTTAATTGTTAGACAAAACATGTTGGGCATTCGAGAAGTATTGTGAGTTAGTGGCAATACTTAAAGAACATCGCAAATTCAGTTCTGATTAACCCCAGAGTAGCACCTAAAGGGGTATTAATACACTGTGTTGAAGGCACGAGGTATCTAGTATATTAAGAGAACCCGTGAGCTACTGACCATTGTGTTTTCTTTATGCAGAGTGATGTCCTTTAAGGTACTGTACACTATTTAGTTTTGTATAGGCAGGATGTCACAGGGTTGAGCACAACACTGGGTTCTGTAAGGTTTTGTAATTGTATTTTATGATAATTGTTGTAAAAGGTTTTTAGGAATTTTTACAATTTTACATGGTTTTAGAAGGTGTGTTATGTATATGAAATAAAATTGTGAATTGGTCATTTTGGTTCAGTTTTGATTATTGTTTTTTTGAGATTTAGTACCTATTCGTTAAAAGTACTAAGGTGTAGTGACCTGGGGATGACAGAGATGGGTAACAAGTGGACGTGATTGACCCTCGGTTAAAGGATTGTCCTGTATTTATGCTTAAGAGTCAGGTCAACACTTCGGTAAAAGGCTCGATGTCTCTGTGTGGTTGTAGTATGGAGACAAAGTATTACAGGTAATGTAGTTATGCCTTTGAAATTACTATTCTAGCCCTGGACCAAATGCACTACCTCAATCATTCATCCAAGCAGCAAATTGCCTCTTATATCAGCGAGAACTGGTATGTCCGAGCTCATCAGAACAGGTAAGTACATTTGTGGCCTATTGCACCCTGTGTCCTTTTTTCAACACAGGACACACATTGAAGGCCTTTAAAGCAACATTGCCTCGTCTCACAGGGCACTTCATGGAGCTTCATATCGATTTAATTGATATGGTGAACAGGTGCAATACTTTCAGTTATATGATTTTTGTTTTCTGTCCATTCTCTCGATGTCTTGAGGCTGGCCCATACTTCCATGCGGATTCAAAATTTGTGGCAAGATTTCTGGTTAGAGAGGTATTCCCAAGGCGGGTCATCTGCAATGTGCTAAGGTCAGACAATGGGCCTCATTTTGTGAATTAACTGTTTAGGGAAATCATCAAGTTACTGGGCATACAACTAAAGCTCTGTTCATTGTAAGTAGAGAGACTCACTGGTTTATTCAAAAGCAAAGTGGGCAAAATCTGCTACCCTCTGGCTTCACTGTTTGCCTTTGGCATTGTTCCATTTTTGCAATCCGCCAGCAAAGACCACCACCTGGCACCACAGGAGGTGGTTACAGGTCGGTGGATGCACACACTGCTTGTCCCTGTTTGAACAATCACTGATACCCATAACAGTGCATCAGTGTTGGGGGAGGAGTTTGGGGTGGTATCTGAGGGACTTAATGACATATGCAAGAATTATATCTCATTAGGTCACAAAACAAGTGCTCCAACAGGTCACACCAAACTCAAGCGACCCATTATCGCTACCAAAGCCCAGACTTTACCCTGTAGAGAACATTTTTATAAGGACATTCATGAAGAAATGGCGTAAACCAAGTTCGCCGGCCCTTAAAAAGTGATATATAGCACACTCACCGCTATCAAGGTACATGGATGCCACAATTGTGTGCACCTCATTGATGTATAAAGATATACCAGCAACAGCCCCACCCAACAGCAGCAGGAGAAAGCAGAGGAAATCACAGACGCTTAAGTGGAGTACAGCCCAAGACATGCAAACTCATGCCGAAACAAGCAGGAAAACTAATGTGTCTTTGCATCTAGCAGTATCAGTGTATCAGAACCGGAAATGGATTGAGAAATTGTTATAAGGGATTTTTTTGTTTATTTTCGTTTCTCTATCTTTATCTTTGAAGAAACCTATGAGCATAAAATGTGAAAAAAGGTGGGGGAATGAAACTAATGCAACACATGTCTTAACAGCTAATTGAGACTTTGTGACCAGACAAAAAAGGGATGCTGAAAATCAGGGAATCATATTCAGTGACATTATAGATGAGCATCACTCAGCAGCTTACAATGTTTGGTACAACAGCATGAAGGAGGTTGGTAGGGCTCATTATAAGGATTCATGTTATATGAGTACCCTCATACTGCATGCGGTTGGTGCCCAATGATTGTTCTTACCCAACAAAGTCTGACCATCAGAGGCACAGTACTTGGCACATCTAGTTGTATGCAAGGTACAAAGGCAGATTCAGGGGCTCAGAGCAAAGGTAATAATGGAAGAGGTGGACAGAACTCAGTGTAAGGAAATGAAGTGGCCAGAGTACATGCAGTGCACATTCAAGCAACAGATCCACATAGGTGAGGCACATTTCTGGCATAATAGATGGGTAAAGGGGCAAGCCTTGTTCAAAGCTGAGGCACTGCTGGGCTTAACAGAATATGTAGTAGACACTACAAATAGTAAGTGCAAAACAACATGGAATAACAATGCTAGAAGTGTAACAAGCTTGGAACATCAAGAGCAAGCTGTTAAGGCACAGAGACTCACAAGATCTTCCTTCTATTTAAGAGGCAAGGAAATGTGCCATTGGGATCGAACTTGAACTGCACATAAACATTCTTGATGGTAGCACTACACAATGGTACTGCCACAATCATGGATTCATTTTGGCTGTGTGGGTACATGGCCTACTTCCATCTCCCACCTTCAAGGAATGGTGTATTCTCACTGATCACATTACATTTGTCAGTCCAGATTGTCTCCGAAAGCCACCTTTCAGTGTCCACTCAAAAAGCCCAATCCCCACAGCAGTGCCCCACTAATACAGACAGAGAAATCACAGACTGTGACTCACAGATGAAGAAGTAACTATTACTCTCAGGAATCTACAGATGCTTTTAACAAAATACTCACCAAATACAGACCCTTCACCAAAATGGACTGCTTCTTTGCCTCACTGTTAGCCCTGAGAATTTAGACAGCCAAGAATGCAAATCGTGTGCTGGGACTTGGTCCAGCTGGGAAATTCTACTGAAAATTGACTCAATGCTGTGTGAGAGGAGCTGAAAGCACTTAGAGTAACGACACACCAGAATAGATTTATGTTTGACCTTAACCTACATGGAAGGTGGCCTCTACAAGAAGATCTACCTGTTGCAACCACACACCACCCAAAGACTCCAACAACAGGTCACTAAGTTTCTCAATAAAGATCCTCCATAATTTATGAACTAACAATGGAACGCGAAGGAGGGGTCGCTGATGAGCAAGACTGGTTAACAATGTTTGCATGGATGCCCAATTGGTTGACTATCGCGTGCAGAGCAATGTTTCCTATAGCTGTTTTCTAATATTACTTTTCAGTACCTACAAAATAATAACTGCCTGCTGAGTGCCTAGTGGAGGAGTAAGAGTATTTGCGGTAAGAACCGGTAATGCCACTTCTCTTTGCAAACATGTGCATACACAGACAGATAAAGGGAACAAGGAGAATGGATGTGGTGTAATGGGGGCCCACAGTCCCTGCGCTGTGGGGGGCCCTCTGACTTAAAAATACATATTTTCTTTTCGAATGTCTCTGACTTCATAAAGACATTATTTCTGTTACGAGATTATTATGGAAATTATGTCTTTATGAAGGTAGCGTGAATACAAAAAGAAACTGTTTCTTTGTGATTTTATAGGGATCCCTACACTCATGACTTGCAGGCCTTCAGGTCATGGGGTGTGGTAGAGGGAGCGCTGTATGAATTAAAAAAGAAATTGTTTCTTTTTGAAGTCATTTGGCATGGCATGTTTTACTGTAATATGTTTATGACATATCTAGACGGGTCTACATTGTGCAGCCATTTGGACATGATTTCATTGTGGCATTGCTCTAGCCTTCCTTCTGTCCTCATCCTCCTTGACCTTTCCTCTGCCTTTGACATGGCCAATCATACCATCATGATCAAAGAACTCTAGGAGAATCTGGGCATAACAGATCAGGCCCTAGAGTGATTGATCTCCTTCGTCCTGGACTGACACACCCAGGTCCAAATTGGGTCCTTTCTCTTCACCACCTCTCTCTCCACATGTGGTTTTCCCCAGGGGTCTATCCTCCCACCTGGGCTCTTCAATGTCTACTTGGCCCCTTTGGCTCACCTGATCTCTACCTTCTGCTCTAACTGTCAGTCTTCTGCTGATGACACTCACTTCTCGTTCAGGCTCCCCTTATACTCCCCTCCTCTCTCGTTCATTCCTAACTGTTTATCCACTAATCAAGATTGGTGCTCTCCCAATGATCTCTGCCTTAATGCCAATAAGAAGGATATCCTCCTCATTGGGACCCCTGCTCCCGCTTTCCCTCTGTCACTCCAGCCACCCTCCTTGGGCCCACTTCCTTCGCCTTCCTGTGAATCTAAAATCACTCTCTTCTTCTCTCTTCTTCTCTCTTCTTCTCTCCTCACCTCATGGACCTTGACAAAAAAAGCCAACTACCAGCTGCACCTCCTCAGAGGTATTCTTCCTTTTCTCACTTTCCCCCAGAAGTTCACTGTCTCCAGAGCCCTGGCTCTCTCTGGGCTGGATTACTGCAACAGCCTCTTTCTCAATCTGCCTTCCTCTACTCCCCACTCCCCTCTGCAACTAATCCTGAAGAGGACTGCAAGAATCTTTCTTGGCCTCAAGCCCAGGGAGAGTATCTATACAGCCGTGAAATCTATCCACTGTCTCACAGTGATTGCAAGGATCAAGTTCAAGACTATCTGCATCGTTCACAAGGCTTTCTGGGGCCATGGCCTGCACTACATCCAACTTTCTCTTGAAAAATACCTTCCTTCTCGAGCCCTTCACTCAGCTACCACAAACTCTCTGAGGGTCAGATGCTTCTCCAGGCAGAGAGTGGGGGGCAGATTTCTCTCCTCTGCCGTTGCCTCCCTCTGGAATGGCCTCCCTGCCCCTCTCAAACTTTTACCGTACCACTTGAAGTTCTGGAAGCAGCACAAGGCCTTCCTTTTCTCCTGTGCTTTTTCTCTCTCTCTTGCTCCCCTGCTGACGTACCTGTTGCCGATGCTGACTGGTTGCTTGGCTACCCTCAGAGTCTACTGGATACCAGGTCCTCAATGATCAATCTCCCCTGCACTGCCACCGGGGCTTCCACACATTTAGTGGCTGTAACTGTTTACCCACAGTCCCATGCTTCCTGGCACTTGCCCAGACCTGTGATTTGTTGTTGAACTTTGGGTGGGAGAGCTCAGCATGGCTCACAGGTAGGCCCCCAAATTCTTTGCTATACCACTGTAAGATAGTAAGGATAAAATACCCTATTGGTACCCATGTACTTGTTGGACCATTCCCCCAGACCCAGAGAGTTACCTGGCGTGCTATGTAGACCCTACAGCAGATGGAGTTTGTAGTTTCTTACGGTGCACTCCGTGGGAATATGTCAGAGTGGGAGGGAACTTGCATAATGTCAGAAAAATGTGGGTACCCAAATATGAATACAACAGCATGAGAGAAAGGGAGAGGGAAGAGGCAGCTAGAATGTTTGTTAGGGGAGTAAGGAAACAGGGGAATGTTAGGATGCATGTCCAATGCCCTAAATGTGAGAGAAAGTACTGGTTAAGGAAGTTCCTATAGTAAATAGATTTGGCCATTTATAGGGTCAGTGATTCTGCCTTTGTGCCTGGCTACTCCGCTATGTATTAGCTGTGTCAGGCGCACATGCAGTTTCTAGAACTAATCTATGAAGAAATCTAGGGCACTGATATCCAGTAAGCACCATACATAGAGGATAGTCGAAGTGGGAACATAGGACAGTTTTGCGGCAAAGAAGCAGCTGATTAGAGCTTCAACATGCCCCCCTTTCTGGGGTCTACATAGCACACCAGATAATTCTCTGTGTCTGTAGGAATGGCACTTTTAAGGAAATTAGAAAAACCTCATGCACAACTGGTTTTATTTACTCCTATGAAAGACACTGCACCGAGGTTCAGCTGGCATTTGCAGATAATATTGAATCAGCCCATTGTAAAATTACTGCCAAGGTGACTCCGGCTGCTACACCTATAGTTCTTACAGCATCTTTACAAGCTGATAAATCAATATTTGTTTTTAACCCAATTTTAGTGGCTCAAATGGCTGATATAGTTGGGAAGATGCATCCAACAAAATGTCCAGGTGACACTATCCCTTCTAAGATCATTTGAAACAGTGTCGAATGGTTTGCCCCATTCCTCACATGTTTTGTTAATGCCACCTTTTTTCATAATACTGTACCAAACAATATAAAAAAGGTAATGGTCACTCCTTTAATCAAAAACCTGGTCAAGATCCAGAGGTATATTGCAACCTAAATAGCAGATGAAATTGCTACCACTCGGTTTCAGGGACATTTAGAGAAAGACAGTATTTTACATTCCTGGCAGACAGGTTTTATGTCTAACCATGGCACCTAGTATGCCTTGGTAGACCTACAAACCCATATGTTGAACATTGTAGACAAGAGTAAAGCGGTGCTGCTGATGTTATTAGGTTTATCAGCAGTCTTCGACCATGTGGATCATAAGAAGCTTATTGCAACTCTTTCAGATATAGGACGCTATTCTGGAGAAGCTATGTGATCAAATCTTTCCTTGAAAATAGAAAATTGGAAATATGTTGGGGGAATGTTGCTTCGGAATCAGCACCAATAACATGTGACGTGCCCCAGGGTGCATGCCTCTCGCTGGCGCACATCAATGTTTACATTTAATCCTTTTGCTATATACTTGAAAAATTGGAATTCAGTTCACCAGCTATGCTGACAGCACTCAGTTTATAATTGAGCTGAGTGGGGACTATGCTAATGATGTAGATAAGATTTCTCAAATGTATCAGGCAATTTAAGCTATCTAATTTGCTATGGTACAAAGACAGTTCCTCATATTCGGGTCATCACAAGTAAGCGCAATCAGTACTGAAGTTTTGGTATTGTAGACAACCATATTAAGGTGTCCAATAAGGTTAAGACTCTGGGAGTCATTTTCGAACCCTCTATTGGAGCAGATGCTCAAGTGGATAGCCTTGTAAAGAAAACACAATATCTCTTAAGACTGATAAGACTAGTCAAGCCATATGTCTCCAATAAACAGAGCTACAGACTGAAATCATATCAGATCTCTCCATAATTCTCATTAAAAAAACAAAAAACAGAAACCAATGCAGCACTTTTCAATCAAACAGAGGCCAATTTATCTGGTCCTTTTAAAGTTAGGAACAACACTGGAGTGAATCGCTACACAAATGTAGTAATCAATCTACTAGTGCAATTTACACCAATTATGGACAATATTTACTTACATGGCTTAGGACAGCTATTTTTACAACTCCTCATCCTGCACATACATGCCACTAACAACCATGACACTATCTAAAGTGTATTAGGGATAAGATAGGAATGGGACCTGGAGAGAGAACAAATCCTTATGAACAAAATCCTACAGCTTTTATACACTTCAAAACATACATACAGTATTGACGACCATGTTTCTGAAGAGCATGTTCCTAACAAACAATTTATGTTTATATCTATACCAAACTGTGATAGAATTCCATCTCAAACACTTCTCCAACATGCAAATCATGGCATTTTATCCTCATTTTGCAATTCAGATGAAGTTTCAATGATACAAATAGATTCACATGGCCAATATGAAATAAGTCATATTAATGCTTTAAAAAATACAACATAGATGGCCCTAAGAATACCTGCAAACTCGTGAACTTCAAACTCACCCAAGTATTTCTTGGGAGAAAAACATTAGCCACAGTAAGCATAATATATCACGCTGGTGCCACAACTACTTCAGGGCACTATACTTCATATGTGAAACAAATAAGTGGTGGGTTTGAATGTAACAACACTTCTGTTACTCAAAAACAAAGCATACCAGGAAACATAACAAATGCATACTTAATATTCCTTAAACACAAATGTAGTCATTAAATTATACTTTAAATTCATATTTACAATAATATACAGTTATAATATGTAAATGGCTATCTAACTACTTTAAAAAAAACAAATATGCAAAACAAATATGCCTTAAATGTCTACCACTTAGAACACGCCATCACCTATCTTACTAGTCAAACCATCAATAATGCCATTATAATACGTTCTAGACATACGTACAAAATGCTTTTTTTTCAATACACCTTGGATTTTTTCTCCATGATCCAATGTTTATAATATATTTATACAACAACAGTGTATCACACACATATGTTGTCGAAAAAAAGAGGCACAATATTCTACTCATGAGGGTCAAAAAAAGTAAATGTATGTAGGAAACCTAAAGTAGGTATACTTTCCATACCATGTTCTACAACTAGCTATATTTTATTTCCTTTTCAGGCAAGGAAACACACAGATATACTATACCCACAATCCAAAGTCCCATTACATTTCCGGTTTTCCTCAGCTAGAGCCGCGGTTAACTCCTGCATCGAGAGTAAAATAAGATGGCGGTCATTTCATTCCATGAAAACCCCCAGTTTTTATCATTTACCCGAGGTATAACAATCTGTTTTTGAGAAGGGGCACCCCCTTCTCCATCAAATATTTAAATAATTACTGCATGGAATAACCCCACACCAAGCATGGATTGCAAGTTAAGGCATTGTGACCAAGTTGTTTTGGATCTGGTTCAAATCCATCCAGTGGTTTGGGCTGTGCACGTTGGCAAAAATGTACCTTGTTTGTCTATGGGAAAATGAATGAGAAGTGGGCAGCAACTTTGGAAAAAAAAGTTTTGTCTTCTTAATAACTTTTCTATTTTTTTTAACGGAGCATTATGAAATGTTGCAGTCGGGGGCTAAGGGGGCACAAGTCCCCAATCACTTCTGAAAATTTCAGACAAATCTGTTACTCGAATCAAAAGATATTAACAATAGAATATGAATATCGCTGCCCCATAATAATCCTACATGGAAAACATTATGGTTAAGTTGCACAACTCATAGAAAGATCACTTTTTGGGTGGCTTATAACTTTGCCCCCATGGATGAAACCTAACCAAACTTATATGGCCCCCTCGGAATGATTCTGCAAAGTTTGGTGCGGTTTTGTCAGGGGGACAAAGTTATAGTGGTGTCCCAAAATGTGTGGACAACCTCATAGACGCAACATTAAAAAAAATTGCTCATGCCCACAGCTCCATCCATTCGATGGATTTTCACCATATGCATGCCAGGAGCAGCGTCTTGGTAATGAAAGCGTGCTTTTGTAAATTTGGTGTAAATCCGTCCAGTCATTATTTTTTTAAACAGCCAAAAGTAGGTAAAAAAAATAGTGATATCTGGGTATTGTCTACGTACTCACTTCTCTTTTCAGTCCACTGACAACCCCCTAGACCAATCAGGGGCCGGCATGATTTCCACGGACAACAGACATGCCTGGTGATTGGATGATGAAAAACTTGAGGTGCGTCATATTTCTTGAAACGGTCGTCATGTTGGATCTACTGTGTTCGCAGATAACGCGGTGGAGAAAACATCTACAAAACACATTTGGAGTTATTTGGTGGTCAAAAGAGGGCCTGGAAAGGCTGGGGAGTAGAAAAAAGATAATATTGAGCTGTTTTTACAGGTGAAAAGACGGCATGCAGGTGCCGCAATATTCTGCGGACAGCGCTGTGAACTAACAGTTTGGAAAACCTATTTGGGAATATTTGACGGCTGAAAGAGGGCATGGAAAGGGTAGTGGAATGGAATATAGATGATATGGGGCTGTATTTATAGGTGAAAATGGGATTTGCAGATGCCATAGAGTCTGCAGCCAATTTTAGTGTACGCGGACATCATTTACATTGTGGGGGTTCAGGGCGAGTTTTGTTATTTGAAGGTGTATTGTACATACTTCTTATATGGTTTAATTATATTGTGGTGGTTGTGGCCAGTGGCCTGATTCTTGGGGGCATGGCTGTAGGGAATGCCCCCAAGAATCTGGGCACTGACCACACACACTGTAATAATATGTGTAGAGTAATTATAAGTACTGTAGGCGGAGTATACAATATTTGTAATATGATGGAATTATATAATTGAAGTGTATATGGCATTTATGATTGTAATACAATTGAAGATAGTGCTTATGGAATATGTATTTGTTTATACTGTTATGGTGACTTAGTTGCATACAGTAATACAGCTGGAATCTCTGTTTTTTCTGTGAAAAGATAACAGTATCATATGTTAAGTAGGATAGTTTAAAAGCTTTAATTACATACAATTTTACATATACATTGACTTTTGTTGACACTCATAAACAGTACATTCTATGAACTATGTTTGGTACAACATTAGAGTGTGCTACACTGTTGTTGTATTGACATTAAATAATCATTGGGACATTGGGGAAAAAATCCATAGAGGATTAAAAACACCTGTTCTAATTATGTGAGTGTAAGGGTGATAGTGTGTTTGTTTGAAATGTGATGTTATTAACCCTTTAAGTGCCATGGGTATTTCTCCCCAGTGCCAGGGCCTTTTTTGGTGATTTCGGTATGTGGCCATTCAATGGCTTGTAACTTTTTTGTTACATGAGATAAAAATCGGCCAAATGTGGCTCCTTTTTTTCCCACATGTAGGCGGTCGTAACACCACCCAGGAATCCTAGGTTGCTGTAGGGGGGTGAGAGAAAATAAGCAAAAAGGGCGAAAATGTTGGGTTTTTTCAAAAGATGCCAATAAAATGATGTACAAAGAAGCCTGTGGTTTTTTCCTTGTAAGAGCTAGGAACAAATGGTTTGCTGTGCTGAATTCAGAAATTTACTGGCTTTCAAGAACAGGTTCAGTGGAAACGGAAGAAAATTATTTTGATGTGGTTATCAACTGTTTTGTGAGAGGTAGGCGATTTTGGCAATTTTTGCCAATTGGACATGCATGGACGGAATGGGAGAAAAGGGTAGGAAAGCCAAATTGGAGGATGGTAAGACATATATTTCTGAAAAGTAGACATAATTCCAAGTTTAGGAAGAGGTGATTTGTGTAGGTCAGGCAAACACTAGGTAGGGGAAAATGTCATAGATTGGGGGAAAAGCGGGAAAATTACCGAAAAAAAGGTATGTGTTAAACATGGTTCGCTTGGTACGGCAATGGCTTCTATGAATTTTGAGAAAAGCAATGCTCCAGTACATTCCCCTGACTCTTGCAGCTAGGAAAGCACACATTTTTTGTAGTGTTTTACAAAACAAGCAATACCACAAGCCAAACACTGAGCCATGGTACACAGGAGTTTTACGCTCACGGCCTGAACAGATGCACTTAGCATGTGTAAATGAGGAACGGCAAGCATACATTTTTTGAAAGAGCACAGACAGACCTTTAGAAGGGTAGGTGATATGTGCAGGTTACAAAAGAGTATGGTGCCTAAAGCAGCGACTAAATGTAGGTCACATTTGGGAAATGAAAGGGTTGTGTGACAAAGGGCACCAGCAAATAGGTCAAAACGTTATGAAAACCACACAAACACAACACATGGACTACTGTCCCGCGTTCCCACAGGTGTCACGATGAAAACGGTACCTCACATGTGTGGGTGCACCTATCTGGCCGCCAAGGGGAAAGCCTAAAACACAAGTAACCCCAAGTCTGTTTTCAGACTGGAATTTCAGATGCTCCGCCGACCGGCACAGCATACAGATATGGGCCTCGAGTGTCCAAGCCGCCAAGGAAAATAGGGAACCCCATGCATTTACGAAAAGAGGACACCCGTGGGAACCCGCAGAGGTATGATTTGGGCAAATCGCCCCAGAATTTATTACCCAGACACCCCCGCAAAGTCCGAAATGTGGGGGAAAAATGCATTTTCCGCACATTTCGCTCGGCTCACCCATTGAAACACGCCCCCAACAACACATGGCCTACCGTCCCGCATTCCACAGGTGTCCCGATGAAAACGATACCTCACATGTGTGGGTGCACCTACCTGACGCCAAGGGGAAAGCCTAAAACACAAGTAACCCCAAGTCTGTTTTCAGACCGGAATTTCAGACGCTCTGCCGACCGGCACACCATACAGATATGGGCCTCAGGTGTCCAAGCCACCAAGGTAAACCTGGAACCCCATGCATTTTCGAAAAGAGGACACTCGTGGGAATCCACAGAGGTATTATTTGGGCAAATCGCCCCAGAATTTATTACCCAGACACCCCCGCAAAGTCCGAAATGTGGGAAATAAAACACATTTTCCGCACATTTCGCTCGGCTCCCCCATTGAAACACGCCCCCAACAACACATGGCCTACCGTCCCGCGTTCCCACAGGTATCCCGATGAAAATGGTACCTCACATGTGTGGGTGCACCTACCTGGCCACCAAGGGGAAAGCCTAAAACACAAGTAACCCCAAGTCTGTTTTCAGACTGGAATTTCAGATGCTCTGCCGACCAGTACAGCATACAGATATGGGCCTCGAGTGTCCAAGCCACCAAGGAAAATAGGGAACCCCATGCATTTCCAAAAAGAGGACACCCGTGGGAATCCGCAGAGGTATGTATTGGGAAAATCGCCCCAGAATTTACTACCCAGACACCCCCGCAAAGTCTGAAATGTGGGGAAAAAATGCATTTTCCGCACATTTCGCTCGTCTCACCCATTGAAACACGCCCCCAACAACACATGCCCTACCGTCCCGCGTTCCCACAGGTGTCCCGATGAAAACGATACCTCACATGTGTGGGTGCACCTACCTGACGCCAAGGGGAAAGCCTAAAACACAAGTAACCCCAAGTCTGTTTTCAGACCGGAATTTCAGACGCTCTGCCGACCGGCACACCATACAGATATGGGCCTCAGGTGTCCAAGCCACCAAGGAAAACCGGGAACCCCATGCATTTCCAAAAAGAGGACACCCGTGGGAGTCCGCAGAGGTATGATTTGGGCAAATCGCCCCAGAATTTATTACCCAGACACCCCTGCAAAATCCGAAATGTGGGGAAAAAATGCATTTTCTGCACATTTCGCTCGGCTCACCCATTGCAACACGCCCCCAACAACACACGGCCTACCGTCCCGCGTTCCCACAGGTGTCCCGATGAAAACGATACCTCACATGTGTGGGTGCACCTACCTGACGCCAAGGGGAAAGCCTAAAACACAAGTAACCCCAAGTCTGTTTTCAGACCGGAATTTCAGACGCTCTGCCGACCGGCACGCCATACAGATATGGGCCTCAGGTGTCCAAGCCACCAAGGAAAACAGGGAACCCCATGCATTTTCTAAAAGAGGACACCCGTGGGAATCCACAGAGGTATGATTTTGGCAAATCGCCCCAGAATTTATTACCCAGACACCCCCGCAAAGTCCGAAATGTGGGGAAAAAACACATTTTCTGCACATTTCGCTCGGCTCACCTATCGAAACACGCCCCCAACAACACGTGGCCTACCTTCCCGCATCCCCACATGTGTCCTGATGAAAACGGTACCTCACATGTGTGGGTGCACCTACCGGGGGCGCAAAAGGAAAAGGGTAACCCACTGGGAACCCCAAGCCTTTCGCCACTGCCCATTTTGGTCATGTGGGTAACCTACAGATTTGGGCCTAGGGTGTCGAAGCCAGCAAGGAAAACAAGGAACCCCATGCATTTTCCAAAAGAGGACACCCGTGGGAACCCACACATGGCCAAATTGGAGGGGCGGCCCATGTCATGTAACCCTCTCCAGGGGCAGATAATGGGGGGTCTGTCCTGCACTCCTCCCTGGGCTCAGGCGTCCGTTCCTAGAAGCAGATATCTGGTCCCAGGGAGGGCTGCATGACATGGCACCCACTCCATTGTGGCTGGGGGGGAGGGGGTCAACATCCCATTAGAAACTTCCCAGACCCTTTGGGGTGCCCCACAGCCCCCCTAAAAAGCGTTCCACCATTTTCCATTTTTTTCTTTGTTTACGAAACTTGCCTCGGTGCAGAGGGGCACATTGGTGTGCCAATCTGGCCCCGGGGTGCCCAAACCTTACTGCCCCACCCACTGGGGGGCCTGTCCCACCATTTTGGGGGCCCTCTCCCCCCTCAACCAAAATGGGTGGCAGGGGCACCTCATGCAGGCCTCCCTGGGCCTCCTACAAACGGCTGCGTGAGGTACACCCCCCTCCATTTGGGGTGGGGGGGAGAGGGCCCCCAAAAATGGTGGGACAGGCCCTCCAATGTATGGGGCAGTAGGGTTTGGGCACCCTGGGGGCAGATTGGAACACTAATGTGCCCATCTGTGCCAAGTGAAGTTGGGTAAACAAAGAAAATAATACAAAATCGTAGGCTGCTTTTTAGGGGGGATGAGGGACACCCTAAATTGGCAGCAAATGTTATACTGCAACGGGGTTATACTCACCCCCCCCTCACCCCAAATGGAGGGCCCCACCTCATGCAACCCTCCCTGGGGGCAGATATCTGCTCCTAGGAAGGGGCATCTGACCCCAGGGAGGGATGCATGAGGTGCCCCCGCCATCTGACGTCAGGGAGGGATGCATGAGGTGGGGCCCTCCATTTGGGGTGGGGGGAAGAGGGCCACCCCCTTTACAGTAGAACATTCACCGGCAATGTAGGGTGCCCCTCAGCCCCCCCTAAAAAGGAGTCTACGATTTTGTATTCTTTTTTTGTTTACCCAACTTAGTTTGGCGCAGATGGCCACATTAGTATGCCAAACCGCCCCCAGGGTGCCCAAACCCTACTGCCCCATCTATTGGGGGTCCTGCCCCACCTTTTGTGGTGCCCCTCTCCCCCCCACCCCAAATGGCTGGGGGGACACCTCATGCAGACCTCCCTGAGCCTCCTAGGAAGGGCTGCATGAAGTGCCCCCCCTCCGTTCGGTGTGGGTGAGGAGAGGGCCACCACAAGTGGTTATTTCTGGTACCATCTGCATTATACCTTAGCAGCATCAGTATGATATATTGGCTATGTGAGTTTATTTGTATGCTGGAATGATTGTCTAAATTGAAAAATGGCATAATATGCCATGCAATGTTTTGCATTGTGTAGAAGCTGGTGAAATAGAATGGATTCACAATTTGATATGGATACATACACACATAGTTCACTAGAGATTTGGTCTTGTGAAACATGGTGGCAGAGAGTGCATGTGTGTTTCCATGTGTATGAAATCTGGAAGATTCATTTTTTAGGGATATTTTTGGTGCCCATGTGTAGAAATCTGGAAGATTCATTTTATAGGGATGTTTTTGGTTTCCAGTACTTGTAGTAAGTACATCATGATTTCTTGCAGATCTTCCTGTGCGTTTATGGTAAATTTTACCATTCCTGCACAGTAGTCCAACTCATGCATGAGACACTGTTAGTGTTGTAAGGATTACTTGTGGCATTTCTATGAAGGATGCACATTTGAATACAATACTGGTCGGAGCCATTTAAGTAAACGTTGTGAACAATTGGTGGCAATTTGAAGAGAAGATTGATTGTTACATTTGCATAGCAATGTACTTCAGTTGTGTTGCTGAATTTAAATGGACCAGAGAGTTGTGCATATGGGCCTGCAGATCTTTTTTGAGAAGAGATATTTGTCTGTTTGTCTTCTGATTGATGTGCAGTTGAGTTTGTAGTGGACAGTTTTGTGGTTGTATTATTTAATGGATAAGCAGTTGGTCATTGTTTCTTTCTGTTTTTTGGTATTGTTGGGAGATGTATTATAGGTTCTGTTTGTATTACTTTTAGGTACAAGGTACATATCTACATAGGGTGTACAGTGTGCATAGCCTGATGTATTCTACGATGCAAGGAATGTCAGCGTTGACTAGAAATAGACCATTCAGTGTACAGAGACCTAATTCATATCTCCTTTAAAGACTGTACTGGCAATGTCAATCAATGCATGATCTAGGGTTAGACCTTGCGATTTGTGAATAGTGACAGCATATGCAAGAGATAGATTTGGGCAATTTTGTCAATTTATGGAAGTTTTTCAAAGTGGATGTTGAAAAACTAAATGTTGTTGTCATGTGGATATGTACGGAAGCCAACAACTGTACCAATTGCTCCATTGACTAAACCTTGTTCTACGTCAAGGCTACATTTTAGAATTACCCTAGAGTTTAGACACAAAGTTAATATTTTTTCCAATCCAGCTGTATTGGAGATACATTTTTCCAAGCTATTTAGTTATGCTATTGCTTGTTGACACATAGGGAGTGGCATGTCATGCACTTCTAGTTTTGCTGTGGAGCTGATATGCAGTATGGGTTGCATTTCTTTTTTAACATTGTGTCATTGAATTTACTAGAGCTTGCAAGAGTTGGCATTAAGGACATGCATTTTATATTTTGTTGAGTTCATTGTTCCATGACATCAGGAGCAGATGTGTTTCGCCCATATTGCTCATGGATTAGTCGACTATTTAAGGTGAATTTTGCATCTTTAGTAAGCAGACCAGTTTTAATGATTTTTTAAATGTTAGCATAGGTGATGTCTGCAGACTGACGCATGTTTTGAGTTAGTTCTCTGTTGTTAATATTTTGCCAGAGATTTACATTTCCAATGCTGCCAAGTGTGTTGCGGCATTGCTTGTGTCCTAATGTTTTAAAAACATGCTGAAATTTTACTGATGTTAACTGTAGGGGGTCTCCAAAAACCATAACGTGTTTGCCTCCAAACAGTTCTTTATAGTCGGGTCTCTGGACTTCTTGCATTCTGAGGTGAATTAAAGCCAACATGAGGTTGGAAACCATCCTTACTTCATCTATAAGGAACATTTTCATTTGTTTCAGAATTCTGCTTACTTCAGTAGCAGTTAGCTTCTGCTGATAATTTGTAGTATTCTAATTTGTTTTAGTGTTCTGGAAGGAGCAGTAGTCAGTGTAAAGTTACACCTCCTATGGTGTAGGCAGCTAAACCTGTAGGGGCTGTTACAACAGCCAAAAGGTTGTTGCGTGTTAAGTTTTGTAGAAATTAGTTGATTTTTTTAATTAAGAACATTTTTTCCAGAACCAGCATTACCAATTACCTACAGGAGCAGAGGTTTATAATTTTTACAGATACAAGTTTTATTTTCATGTTTTAAACTGTTTTCTTTTTCTTCAGAGACTTCTAGATAAATATTGAGTTTTTCATCATTGAGCTGTGATTTTAGCACTGACAAGTCTTCTTCAGATTGTTTAGATTGATACATGGTATTTTCTACCTCAGTTATAGCTATTTCTGCTTAATTTCGAATGAGTGGTTCTTCAAGTGGCTCTTGGATTCCTGTAAGGGAAGGTTGACTGCCCTCAGCCATGTCTTTATCTTGTTGAGCTTCAATTTCTTCCTCTTGTTGGCGTTCATTGTCCAACATTTCTTTATATTGTTTGAAATTGACATTTGTTATACTGCTTTCATTTTCTTTGAATGAAGATTCAAATGAGTCACAGCCACCTAATAATTCTTCTTATTTACTCCAAGGTTTAAAAGGTTGCATTAGGGCCATGCAAAAAAGCTCTCTATGTTGCATTGTTTTAAATGATAACTTTATATAATTAATTAGGCTGTGTTTGGTAAGTTTCACTACGCTTCCTTCACAAGTTGAGACTGAATATTTGCCAGATGTCTCATTTGGAGTGAAATTGTTTCTGTAGTAGTAGTTTTGGACTATGCCTGACAGGCCCATGTATTCCAAAGCATTACTTCTGTTTGGGTAGTATGTGTGAATTAAATTGTTTTTTTAATTTAAATGTCCTGCCTATTGGGATTATTTGTGGCCATTGTTTCTATTTCTTTTTGTGACAGGTTTTTGTCAGATGATATGTCATCCCAGAGGTCTTTTAGAAATGTTTTCTCAGCTTTGGTGAGATAGGCTGGGACATATCTTACAATTTCAGTGGAATTGTCCGCAACATATTGTATGTCTGTGTTAGCATTGCACAAGAGGGCAATGACTGCATTGCAATCATTGATGTATTTGGATGCTTTGTCCCTTTTAATGTTGTATGTGTTTTTACAGGCTTTGCCTTTTAACTGTGTCTAATAGATGACATCAAGCTATTTACTTGTCCTTTTTGCAAACTGCCCTCTGTCTTTGTTTTTGTATCTACGTTGACAGTATTTGCCACGCTTATGTTTTTGGAAGCATAAGATCTTTTACGTATGTCACTATTTTTGGTTGCTGAAGGGATGTCGCAGGTAATGTATTTTTGAATAAACAGTAAAACAGGGGCATCACTGTCATGGCCAAATTTGGGAGCATCTTTTATCCACAAAAGCATGTGTATGTGTGGTGCTCCTCTAGATTGATATTCTTTTCTCCGAAAGAAGTGTTGCACTCTCTGAGCGGTGGGGTAATTTTATTACAGATTAAGTGCAGCATGGAATTGAAGCAATGGTCAACGTACCTTGATAAATTGACAGGGTCAAGAGAAAAGAGTTGTCCTGTAATTTTTATATCTATTCCATCTTTATTTTGGTTTGCAGTACGTAAGAAGTTGTGCAAGTCATCCCAAGCGTGCTTTGCACAACTTAAAGTAATACATCATGAGGGTGGGCCTAGGTTCCTTAGCATACAATGTACATCAGCATGATGTCAGAACTAGTATACTTTTGTACCACGCAATTTGTCATACTTGACTGCAAAACTTCATCTTTGTCTTTTATGGTTTGAAGCAGTTGGGCAGACAACATATTAAAAAAAATGGAGCCTGATTTTAATGTGTCCAAAACTCCATAACATAGAGTTGGAGATACTTACTTTGTAGGACTTGAAGAGTGTTATTTTTTCGTTAGCTGTCTTTGGCAATCTGCTTATTTCCTATAATTGTAAAATAAAGTTAGTGGCTATATGTGGCAATGGTGAAGTACTTTTAGTACACAAGATAATTATTTATTTAGGTAGATGGAGTAGTTGGAAGAAAAGGTTAATGAAGTTGTGTCATGGGTGGTGTACTAAAGTGTGTTAACTATGTTGTTAGAACAATGAAGTATGATTGCTGCTGTTTGGCATATTAGAAGTAACAGGGCTAAAATGGATGTGAAAAAACAGTGTATATGTAAGTTATTTGTGTGCTGCTAATTTTAATACAAGTAGTGCTGTGTTTGTGGTGTAATGTGTTTTAAAGTGTTACAGTGTTTTTAAAGAATCCGAAAACTGTGCCCTAGTGGCAATGCAATGGCGCATTGTTGTTGTGGTAGTGTGTGGTGTTTTATAGTAGAGGCTTTGAAAAGAAGAGTACTTTATTTGTAAGGTGAAGTGTTGTATATAGATGCTTTGGTGGTATAAACATATGTGTGAGCATGTGGAGAATGGTGGCAGTGTAAGGGATGTAATGAGAGAGGTTGGAAAGTGTGACATGTGTATGGAATGTAAAATGGAAATTGCTGACTGTTTAAACATGTTTCTTTTTAGGAGCATTTTGATGAAAGTTACAAAAATTAGATATGCATTTATAGCAGCACAGTGTGTAACGTTTTTGTAAAAGAAAAGAAAAACAGAGAGAGAAGATTTGTAGAAAATCTTTAAGTGGCAATTGGTGTGTGGAAGTTTAATATGTTGCCGGTGCATGCATACTTGCCAACATGACCAATTGCAATACGTAGGTGCTTTTAAAGTCTTAGTGTTTTTCTTTGCATTCTGGGAGTTGCACTTGCACTTTTTCCATTAGAAAACTTGGAGTGCAAGCCCCAGAATGCATAGAAGAAACTAGGACTGAATAAACACCTACATATTATACCGGGTCATCCTAGCAGGTATGCATGTCCTGCCAAGATATTAAACTTCCACACATTAAGTAGTCCTTAAAAATGTTGTACAAATGTTTCCATCTGCTTTTTCTTTCTTTTACAAAAAGGTTACACACAGTGCTTCTATACATGTGTTTATGCATTTCTTAACTTTAATGAAAATGCCCCTAAAAAGAAATATTTTTAAACACACTGCATTTTCCATTTTTCATTCCATATAAATGTCACACTTGCAAATCTTCCTATCCAGCCCTGTTTTTTTTGCACTATGGGACTTGCAGTCTGAGTTGTGTAATGGGAGAAGTGGTATTACAATTCACAGAATGCAGAGAAAAAAACAAGTCTTGATAAGCACCTATAGAATGGAATGGGTAATGTTGGCTAGGAGGCATGTACTGCCAACCTATTAAAGTTACACACACCAAGTGCCATTTAAAAATGTTGTACACATCTTTTCAATCTGCTTTTCCTTTCTTTTACAAAAAAGTTACACACAGTGCTGTTTTAAACGCACAGCCTTGTGAGTAACTGCCACTTGATGTGAACAGGTGCTGAATGCTACAATTTATGGCATTTGCTAGAGCGGTTAATAAAAAGAATATGCTTATTGAGAAGCGTATTACAGGATAAGTGGCAGGTACCTTGTATATATACATGTGCAAAAGATTTAAGTTTCCTGGCATGAAGTTTCTGGGGTAAACTGGACAACTAAATTACCATTGTGTGAGATTATAGCTCAATTTAAACATCCAGAAATTATGATTGTGCATTGTGGAGGGACCAGTTTAGCCCATGTGACTGCAGTATCTTTGCAGTTTGCCATTAAGTATTTCTTGAAAAACCTAAAGGAACATTTTCCAACTGTGCAGATAATTTTTTCTGCAATTCATCCATGGCGAATATGGAGATGTCCAAATGCATTCAGTCCAGACATGGAAAAAGCTAGGAAGCTTGGTCAAAAAGATGTATGTTCTTTTTTTATATACTTCAGGGATGGCATCTTTTGAGAATTAAAATATTCTGTTGGATGGTGCAAATACTTTTTCAGAGCGATGTAGTGCATTTAAATGATGTTGGGAATCAAATGTTTCTTTTCAATGTTATAAATGTTGTGAAAAAGTTCATATGAACAATTTACATGGGAAATGTGGAGTGCATAGTAAAGCATTTGTTTGTAGGTGCAGGATATAAAACTGAGAAAAACAAAACAAATTTGAAAACCGAAAATAAACTGAAAAAAGGCTCTTTTAAAAGCCACCATTGTAGAATACATTTTTTAACTTGAGTGTAAACCTCCCCAATCCCTTCAATTGGACCTTCTGTCGGCGGACATCGCAGTAGTCTACGAATGGCACTTGCCACATCCAGGTCTTTTGAGGATGCCTGGCATGGAAAATTGACTGAGGAGACTGCAGACAGTTGTGGCTGTCCGCGGACATCGGGACACATCGGAGTCTTGTGAGGATAGCTCAGGGACAACATGCTCACCTTGGAAGCAAGACAACACGGAGCATCACAGGTTCGAACCCTGGGTCCACGCTTAGAAACCTCTGGGTATTAAGCACGTTTTAAATAACCTATCATATCATATCTATCATATCTTATCAGCCAATCAGGTTTCCTGGGTGTGGGGTACAGGAAAACCGGGTTGCAAGAATTATCTTTGTTGTGTGCAGTGAATATGGCTATGGCTTTGAGGAAGCAGACTGTCTGGAATGTGGGAGACTCGTTGATCCATTAGCTGAAGGTGTATTCTGAGCACTGTGGATTGTCTGACAATCTTGGATTTGATGAATTTCAAGTTTCATGGTAAGAGGAATAAAGTGGCCAGAATTGTTCCCATTTTGAGAGAATATGGTTAACTGAAAGCATCCGGACATCATTGTAGTGGATTGTGGAGGCAACACTTGGGTTATGTTACCAGAACGCCTTATGCAAATAAAGTTGTATGTGCTTTTTGCGGGATGTTGGGATGACATCTTGCCATAATGAAAATACTAAATTTGATATTGTCATCATTTTTCAAAGAGTGCATCTTCAAATGTGGTAAATCAGATTTTTCACAAAAAATTTTTCAAAATGCATTGAAGTAGTTTTTGTGAACATATAGTATTGATTGAAGTATTCTTTGGCAGTTGAAGTAAAGAAAAATGAAAAACAGAACAAACAATTAGAAGCATTTTTTGTGAAAGACATTTAAAAAAAATACAAAAGTCAAAAAGAGAAAAAAGGTTCTTTAATGAGCCACCATTTTTAAACAAAAAAATATTTTGGTTCGAGTAATCGATTTGACAAAAAAATTGATTAGAGATTTGCAGGCCGTCCTGGACTGCAAGGTTTTGCAAGGTTTTGTAAAGATATGTTGAAAAATAAGAAGGTTATTAAGAAAACAAACATCTTTTTTTTCCAAAGTCGAGGCCTACTTCCCATTCATTTTCCCATAGACAAACAAGGTCAATTTGTGTCACAGCTCAACAGCACAAACTGCTGGATGAATTTGGACCAGGTCCAAAACAACTTGTGCACAAAGCATTGACTTGCAATTCATGCTTGGTTTGGGGTTATTCTGTGCAGTAGTTTTTTTAAATATTTGATGGAGAAGAGGGTTGCCCCCTTCTCAAAAAATAGATAGCTATATCTCTGGGATTTACCAAAAAACTGTTTTTTTAGAAATGAAACAGCCACCATCTTTTTTTCTCTTGATGCAAGACAAAAAGGGAATGAAAAGTAGTTTACAAGCTGTTTGCAGGTTAAAATAATTGCAAATGACTTTAGTCTAGAGGTGGGAAGGTTGTTGGAGGACACCAAGTGAAATTTGGGAGTTATAGGAGGTTTAGGGACTGAGTTTGCATCACAAAGCTTTCTGTAGCCACGACTATAGCCTTGAATAGCCAACATCTCAAATCAAACTGCGTCACAGAAACAGTGTGTGTTGTAGAAGGAAAGGGAGAGGCCAGGGGAGGTGAGGAGGCCATATGGGGAAGTGGGGGTCAGGAAAGCATTTTTTCCACCTGTTGTTCCAATATTCACGGTTATTTTTGAGGCTATGATAGTCGCGGGTATCAGTAGTTCCTTACCCGTGGCTATACATTTTGGGGTGTTTGTGTTTTATTTCTTTTTAAAGTTATTTTTATAGGTATAGTGATGTTAGTGTGAATAATTACTGCCCGTGGCCAAAGGCCATGGTTAGTGACACGGTAGGTATTTGGGAGTCTTATCTATTTTGACTGTGTGTTTTCAGAGTTTCTTACTTGTGAGACTGTGGGGAATAAAATAAAAGAACAGCATTGTTTTAAAAGATCATTACAAAAAGGAGTAACCCTACTCTAGTTTTAGATGCCCCATCCACTGTATCTTAGTCTGTGTATTCTCAGCCATGCTATTATGTCTTGTGTAATTTTGTAAATATGTATATATGTATAAAAATGGATGTGAGCCTCCCCATTTAACTAACGATTTACAACTGTGTCTACAAAAAAAGTAAATTAACTTGGTTATACTGAAAAAATGTGTTGTGGGATTCTTTTATTGTATTTGTGTATTTATATGTGTAAAGTAGTCCTTACAAGGACTTTTTTGGGGTCCACTGAGTGTAGGATTTTAGTACATTTGGAGTACTGTTTTGATGTTATGAAGGAACGCTGCATTTTCTTCATCGGTTAGTTGTACTCCATCATGTCTATAGAAATCGGCCATGTAGAACTGTATGCATTATTTATTTACTTGTATATGGTTTTAAAAAAAACCTTTACAAAATTGTACAAAAAACAGAGAATAGTAGACAGTTTCACATCTAAAATTTAAACAATGTTTTGATAAAACATTTGATCTAAAAACAGACTAAAAGTTTGACAGATCTACTATAGACAGTAAATCAAAGACTAAGGATCATAATAAAGTCAGCCCAATTACAGCAATTCATAAAACTAGAAACATTTAAATTATCCTAATAATACCTAATTAAAAAATTAAGAAAGACCACACTCTGTCTTGAGGAATCTAAAAACCACTAATTGCAACAGAACTTTCTTGTCAAATAGCATGCATTTCCACACTTGATCTAAATCCACATTAGACACATCGGGGACAAAGCGGGAGAAGTAAGACAATCTCTTCAAGGTCAAGGCCGGGCACTCAAGCATCAAGTGTCTCAATGTTTTCTTTACATCATATTCTTTACATTGTCTGCACAATATTATGGGACACATAGGTTTTGCACTCAACAGAGTTTTACACAGTTCCATTAGTTTAATCAAGAAAGTCGATTTGGGAACACCTTGTTTCAGCATGTCGGCCAATTCATTATACAAATTATTTTCAGTTTGGACTATAAGATTACGAAATAACAGTAAGCATATCCATTCAACAATACTCTTAAATGATTGTAAACCAAATTCGTAGCGAATAGCTACTATTGGGATGCATTTTGGTAGGCAACAAATGGTTTTTCTAAGAATATCCGCCTCTAATTTGTTCACGTCCAGCTTACCCATTATGAATGGAATTTCACTGCCATATATGATTTTTGGGATAGTTTTTTGTTTATAAAATCTTAGGTAAGGAATATGAGAAAATCCTCCGAATTTGTGGTCTACTATACGATTTGGGTAATGCAAACTTTAACTTTGGTCAAAAAGTGATTTAGTACTTGAGCGCCATTTGCATTCACGAAAAAGCCCAAATAAATCATTGAGTTTTTGATTCCCAATTTACACTTGTCCAAAAAACAGTTTTTTAGTGGGGGTCTCCTCTTTCCACTAAAACATAAAATATGCAATTTTTGTGCATTTACAGCTAAACCATTGCTTGACATATAAATTGCGAAGGCTGTTAACAAATGCTGGAGTCCCACCGGAGTCCTGTCAAACAATAAAAAATTGTCCGCATTGGAGCCCCAGCACATTTATTTACCTTCCAACTTTGGTTGTATAAAGGATGCATTCGATAACACTAGCCCTATATCAGATGTATACAGATTATACAATGTCGGAGCAAAAATGCAGCCTTTTCTGAGTCCGTTGGACGTCTTGATTGGCATAGAAAGAAGGCCTTCGTTGTTTAATCAAATTTGTATCATCGAGCCTTCATGCAGGTGGATCAAAATATCCAGAAGGTCTCGAGGCAGGCCCAGTAGATACAGCTTCTTCCAAAGTATAACTCGGCTCACCAAGTCAAAGGCAAGGATCCATGCTAGCCAAATAGACCGGGCTAGCCCCTTTTTGCCATCCTATTCCTTGTAGGAGGGAGATCATAAGCCCCCCAGCCAAGGTGCCGATACCTTTCCTGAAACAAAATTGAGATGGCGAATAAATCTTTTCTGTAGTTGCCCACTGTTCAATTTGTTGGAGAAGAAGGCTTGCATATATTTTTGAGTCCGAGTCTAAAAGGGCTATTGGCCGGTAATTTGAAGGCAAGGATCTGTCCCCCTTCTAATAGATTTGAAAAATATAACTCATGTTCCAAGAACATGGAATGATCTTTGTCCGATGTATGTCTTCAAAAAGAAGAAATAACGCCTTTGACCACTTGTCCGGATTCCCCTTGAAAAGAGCATTCGATAGGCCGTTAGGTCCCGTGGCTCTTGAGGGGCTGGCCTTAACTATCCTCTCTCTGATCTTATCAATCCAGAAATTGCCGTTCCACTGAGTGGTTACCCGAGAGTAAAATGATTGCTCTATTAACTCTCTGCTTGTGTACAGATTTGTATAATATTCCGTCCATATCTGTTCATCAATGGGGTTGAGGTTCTGTTCTATGTCAGATTTAGAATTTCTGTTTATAAGTTGCCAAAATTGTCTTGCTGAGTTATCTTTCAATCAGCACAGCATTTCCTCATTATCTGCTTGCAGCATCATACGTTTATAGCTTTTAATACAATTTTTGTGTGACTGTTTCAAATATCTGACCCCTCTCTTCTGGAAGTGTCAGAAATGTTTAACAATTGGAGTTGCCTTAGTGAGCGACGCAAGAGGATCTTACTTGCTCGCACTAGAGAGTCATATTTATGTACATGTCTTTTGGAAGCATGTTGTTTTCCTATTTTCTTTACAGAGTTTTCAATAAGAGTTTTTACATAAGGGCCAAAATGATCATGGGTGAACCCGATTTTCTTTTCTTCGTATGTGGAATCATCATGATCTTTACAAAATAAATTATCGCAGGATTGTACATTACCGGAGTGCCAAATAATCCTGTTATTGTCCGAATTCAAGGCCAGATCACAGGGCATCTGCTTAGGTGCTACCTTTACTCTGGTGATGTGCAAATTCAGTTCGAGCATCTTATGACCACTCATCATAGTACTGCCAAGTGTAAAACTTTCTACCAGATTAGAAATATGCTCTGACACATAAATATAATCAAACGCTGCAAACCTGTCTCCCAATGACCAGGTTATATAAGGTTCCTGTCTCAACATTTCATGTACTGAATTCAAACCCCAAATTTGAAACAGCGTATTCCAGCACATTAGATCACACTTTTTATATAGCGGGCTGATAGACTGGAGATCAGTTGTTCCAGAGTGCTCACCCATAACATTCAAGGGAGCTACATAAAATGCTCCTACATTCTCCGTAGAAAGAGTCATATTCGTATTCAGATCCCCCATCAGGAGAATTTGGAGCCCTGAATATTTATAAAAACATTTCTCCATAATCTCTTCCATTTTTGTAATCACCTCATATAGGTTAGATCCTGGCACCAATATTTATTCCAGATTAAGACATAGGCAATACTCTCCACCATTGCTAGCACCCCCAAAACATGGGAGGGAAATAGTAAAGATTTCAATCAGACTGATGCCAATACCAAGCTTTATTGTTAAGGGTAGGCCCCCTTTTGGCCAGCCTATCCGACCCTGAGTATCCAGAAGATGGTGACACTCAAATCCATCCAACTGAGCGGGGGATGTCATCCATGTTTCCTGTATGCATAAGATACTTTTAGTTCTCATTAAACAGCATAGTTCAGAAGAAGCAAAAAGATGGAATTCCCTCGTGAGTTCCAGGAGAGGATAGCAAACATATTGTCCAGATCTATATATGTTGTTTTAAGTTTTGAAGCTGGGAGATTGAGCCTCGAAGGCTCAAGGCAAGCCATCTCCAGCTTGAATCCTGTTCCTGGAGACTCTCTGACTCTTTTTTTTGGTGCTGTCCCCCCAAGGATCCCGATCGAGGGAAATCATTTAGGTTAAGACCCTCTTGCTGTTGCATGATGTTGTGTACGTAGTACACAGAATGCGCATGCGCGGCCTACAAGCCAGCGCATGCGCAGTTGACAATAAAGGCGGCGCCCGGCGGTTGGAGCCGGAGCGCCGGAGCAAGCAGACGTCTCCGAGTCTGTTTCTGCGCGGCGTTGCAGCGCGCTGGGCCCATACGCCGGAGGGGCCCGCATCACACCAGCGGCCCCCCCGATCATCACACTGGCGACGAGGAGGAGCCACGGCCCACTCCCGTGCCCGGCTGCAACGCTGTGATTAAGTCCGCCGCGTCACGGACTGACGACGCACCGGCGGCCATTTTTTTTTCTTCGACCCGCTCCCCGTCACGCGCGGCGACCGTGGTTGCGGCCCAACAGGGTGCTCGTGCGCCACTCGCCGACGGCGTCAGCAGAGGGAAGAAAAAAAAAACACACAAGTCAATTTTTGGAACACCCACAGTCTTGCTGGTGCAAGACTGTGGCACATAAGAAGAAAGAAGGGGATTTCGCTCCCACCACTGCCACAAGGCCGCATCTACCACCTGTGAGTACCTAGCAAAAGAAAATGGGTGACGGCGCAGACGATGAGGGTGCCGCAGCCCCGATTCCCCGCAGCTCCCTAGCCCCCATGCCAGAGTTTGATGCCACTGGACCCCCTTCCAAGCTAGGACCGAAGTGGCTGCTGTGGGTCAAAAGACTGGACATGTTCTTCAGGGCAGCAGGGGTTAACGACGATGATGAAAAGATTGCGACCATGATCTATTCAGCAGGCGCAGAAGTCCACAAGATCTATGACTCCCTGACCATCCCTGTGGTCACTTACGACGCTGTCAAGCAGGCACTCAAAGACCACTTCTTACCCATGGCCAATGTGGACTTTGACAGGTTCGTCATGGGCGCTGAGAAACAGTTGGACGATGAACCCCTAGATAAATTCTGCGCCCGCCTGAGACACCTGGCGACCTCTTGCAGATGGGCCGACGAAGAGGAGATGATCCGCAACCAACTACTGCAGGGGTGCAGCTCCGGTAAACTTCGGAGGCAAGTGTTGAGGGAGCCTGGCCTAACACTCCAGCAGATTCTAGACCTGGGCAGAGCACATGAACTAGCAGAGGCCAGAGGCGTGAAAATGGACGCTGCCTCGCGACAAGGACACAACGAAGAAGCATTTGCAGAATAGGTCGAGATGGGCGCCGAGAAAGACCGACACCGCGTCCACTCCAAGCACCGCCCCATCGTGCCCGAACTGTGGGTATGACCTCCCCCACAGCGGTGACTGCCCAGCCAAGTCAAGAACATGCGCCCGGTGCGGCATACCGGGTCACTTTGCCAGAACGTGCCGTGCGGCTGCCCCTGTCACAACGGCGAGAGGACCAGAGAGAGTGGGGCGAAGCAGTTCCCGCAGAGTGAGAGGCATCTCCTCCATTGATAAAGGCCTGCAAGACCTAGACCTCGCAGAAGAAGAAGAGGAGGAGGAGGAAGAAGTCTTCTTCATCTCCAGCATCGCGAGATGTTCCAGCACGAAACGCCAACCCAAGTGCACCGTCGACATCAAGGGCACTCCCACCCCCATCCTCATCGACACCGGGGCTTCAGTCTGCGTGCTAGCCACCAAACACTACGTAGCCCTGCCAGGCCCACCAGAACTGTCGACATTTGTCGCCCCAGTATCTCATGGACCGAACTCCATCAAGGCAAGATTCTTCGTCACCGACGTCAGCCCCCATTCGCTGCTGAGCTGTGCTCCGTCAGAAGCGCTTGACATCGTGCATTTCACATTTGGGGTATACCATGCAGATCTAAAGATCATGCTACACAAGTTCGCGAGTCTCTTCAAGGGTATCGGCAAACTGAACGCAGACCCCATTCGCTTGCACATCGACAAATCCGTAAGGCCGACAGCCCTCAAACACCGCCGTATTCCATTTCACCTGAGAGCACAAGTGGAGGCGGAATTGCGGAATTGCAACAGCTAATGGCCCGAGACATCATCGAACGGGTAGAAGGGCCCACCCCGTGGGTTTCACCAATCGTAGTGGCCCCGAAGCCGAAGCAACCAGGGGCTGTGCGCATCTGCGTAGACATGAGGCTACCCAATGCTGCCATCAAAAGAGAGCGCCACCTCACGCCCACCCTGGACGATATCGTCGGCGAACTCCAAGGCGCCAAGGTCTTCTCCAAACTGGACCTCAGATCTGGCTATCATCAACTGGAACTGCACCCCGAGTCGAGGTACATTACTACGTTCACGACGCACGAAGGATTGTACCAATACAAGAGACTCAACTTCGGGATCTCATCCGCGGCTGAGGTCTTCCAGAACGCCATAAGAGGAGCGTTGTCCGGCCTGAGGGGTGTCATTAACATGTCCGACGACATTCTGGTCTTCGCCAAGTCAGAGAGCGAACACCTTAAAAGGCTAGAACGCACGTTTGAGAGACTCCAGGCGGTAGGTCTTACACTACACCAGGAAAAGTGCGAATTCCTGAAAGATCGGCTGGAATTCTTCGGGTTCACCTTCCATGCGAACGGCATTTCACCTGATCCCGGCAAGGTAAAAGACATAAGAGATGCGCCTCCGCCCACATCTCCTGCAGAAGTTCGGAGCTTCCTGGGGATGGTCAATTACTGCGGCAGATTCATCAAAGACCTAGCCTCCCTATCAGAACCATTGAGAGCACTCACCAGGAACGACGTACCGTGGCAATGGACAGCGGCAGAACAAAGATCATTCAATGCCATCAAAGAGGCCCTGTCAGAGCAGGAGACGATAGCCTACTTCCACCCCAGCCGAGAATCAGAGATCGTAGTTGACGCCAGCCCCGTAGGACTAGGGGCAGTCCTCATGCAGGCCGATGAACTGGGAGCGATGAGACCCATTGCCTACGCTAGCAAGGCCCTCACCGACACGGAAAGGCGCTACTCGCAAATCGAGAGAGAGGCCCTTGCCATCCTGTGGGGTTGCAAACACTTCAGGATATATATCCTCGGCAAACCCGTCGTCGTGGTCACTGACCATAAACCCCTGATTCCCATCCTGTCCGGCACTTCCTCAAAGCCGCCTCCCCGGATCGAAAGATGGATGCTATCGCTCATCGAATACAGCGTCAAGCTGGTGTACCGCCCAGGCACCCACAACCCCGCAGACTACCTGTCCCGCCACCCCGGCACGAGGGACGCCCAGAATCCGGTAGAGTTATCCGACGCGGGGGACGCTGTGCATCTCGTCGTTGAATCAGCCCTGCCAATGGCCCTGTCGAGGGAGAACATTGCAGATGACTCGAACTCTGACGAGGCATTCTTGCGAGTGAAAAGAGCGGTTGCCACAGGGGAATGGCGAGACGTCCTCCTGAACAACGCCAGAAGAAACCCAGAGACGCAGAGGGACCTGCAACTGCTGTGGAAGGCTCGACACGAGCTCTCAGTGTCCACGGACGGCCTACTACTGCGGGGAGACCAGATCGTGATCCCCAGGGCCCTGGTCACAAGGGTTCTCCAGCTAGCCCACACAGGACATCAAGGCATGGCTAAGATGAAGGCGCGCCTGAGGCTGAAAGTCTGGTTCCCCGATCTGGAACACCGGGTGACCGAGTTCGTAAAGGCCTGCATCCCTTGCCAAGCCGCGAGTCCGGCAGAAAAGAGCCCGCCCATCCAAGCCATGCCACGGAGCGACGTGCCGTGGGGTACCGTCCACGCAGACTTCGGCTCGGCCGGCAGAGGCCTACACTTCATAGTGGTAACAGACCAGTGGTCAAGATACCCGGAGGTGGAACTCGTAGAATCCACCACCAGCGATCACACCATCCTGGCCATGGACAACATTTTCGCCACCCACGGCTTCCCGCTCGAGATCTGTTCGGACAACGGCGCTCCATTCCAAGGGCAGCGTTTTGCCAGATACTGCGCAGAACGAGGAATCAAGCACCGTAAAGTGACCCCACTGTGGCCAAGAGCCAATGGAGAGGTTGAACGGTTCATGCGGACACTTAACAAAATTTTTCGCATCTCCGTCAATGGAGGGGAAGACCTGCGCCATAATCTGATCGAATTCCTCCGTGAGTACCGGTCCACCCCACATCAGTCCACCGGGATCGCGCCCGCCGAAGCACTATTCAAGTGCATACCCAGAGGGTTGATACCGGAAGCGGAAGAGCGACGCCCGGGGGTGATTGATGACACACAAGTGGCAGCGGACAGGGCCGCGAGGAACGAGAAGGAGACAATGAGGCGGAGGCTGCCGGGAAAAGAGATAGCGGTAGGAGACACCGTCCTGGTCCGAAACAGGAAACCAGAGGGGAAACTCTCAATGACATATGAAACACACCCGATGGGAGTTACCCACGTCAAGGGGTCCATGATCACGGCGGCGAACGCGCGTGGGACAGTGACCAGAAATGTGTCTTTCTTCAAACGCATAGGACCAGCAACCTCTGAAGAAGAATCGGATCCTGGCCAAAGGCAGGCGGCAGAAGCACCACCGGAGATCGTCGACACGCCCGGAGACCCTGCGGAGCCAGAGAATGTCGAGAGGGGACCGCCCAGGTACCCCCGCAGAGAGGGGCGCCGCCCTCCACAAAGGTTCCAAGACTTTATTATGGACTCAGCGACCTGAGCAACAAAAGTCTGTTAAGTATATAATGTTTGAGCCACGTTGGCCCCATGTTTAATGTTTTGTTGTTTGAGGGGAAAAGGAGGGATGTTGTGTACGTAGTACACAGAATGCGCATGCGCGGCCTACAAGCCAGCGCATGCGCAGTTGACAATAAAGGCGGCGCCCGGCAGTTGGAGCCGGAGCGCCGGAGCAAGCAGACGTCTCCGAGTCTGTTTCTGCGCGGCGTTGCAGCGCGCTGGGCCCATACGCCGGAGGGGCCCGCATCACACCAGCGGCCCCCCCGATCATCACACATACCATCTCCAAAAATAAGTATATCGAATCCCCTCTTATTAAACTGATCTAATTCCACTAGAACATTTTGGAATACCGACTTGTAATGGAAAACTATTCTTACATGATCAAAGCACTGGGGATGGATAAAGTCCACTCTCTTAATGTCAGCCGAAGTCAAGTTTGCCAGAGCAAGAATATCATTAAAAAGTTGCAAAGATCTATTCCTATTCATGGCTGGTTGCAAGCCACAGTCAAATAGAGGGTACATTAATATACTTGGAGAATTTACAAAGCACGGTTTTCTCCATGGAATGTGTTTAAATTCCTTGTCCAGGTAATTTTTGGGCGGCCTTATCACTGCTTCCCCCCCAGATGTCGACGGAGAAGGGACTGTAGGATTGATAGATGGCAACGTATTAACTGGGTGGGTTTTATCCAGGGCTTCTGAAGGCAAGGAGATGGAATTCGTAATACTAGGGTCTGTTACAATTCCCAGCAGCGCCTGTTGTTCTTTAGGGGCTACAGGATCAGCAGCCCTGGTAGACTGGTAAGAAACTTGATTCTCTGTTGAACCTCTGCCCTTCAATGACTCTTCCACTGCTGTACAAATCAGCAGAGCCACATTGTTTTTACTCAAAGTGATCTTATCTTGCACCCCAGGCGCTGTATCACTCTCCATTGATTTACCCTCTAAGGGGTCAGCTTTCTTTGAAAGACCACCCACAAAATGTTGGCTTAGATTCGATTCAGAGGGCACCAATGGATTAACATTTGATTGAAACTCATATGCTGAGAGGTTCTGTGTGAAAGGTGCTGGCCCTTGATTCGATATATTTGACTTCAAGAAGCGGCCATAACTTTCTCTCTGATCCACAAGCGGGGCAGATTTGCCCCTTTCTAGTTGTTTATTATATGTTGTTCTTTGAAATCCATAACTGGTTGTGGTCTCTCATGAATGCTGGAATTACTTTATTAACATTTCTCTGTGATTTCTCAATTTTACCATTGAATCTGATGGGGCATCTCCATTTTTGTCTCTGAGTCAGATTGGAAAAGATAAAGATGGTGTGAGGAAAAAGTTCCATTAGTTTTCCTATGTCTTGTTTCATCATTAAAATAAGGGACACACCCTGTACATTTCCCAAATCAGCCACACAATTTTCAAACCAGCCATGATATCTGTAGTCTTTCTCTGTTTCCAGGAAAAAAATTCCTAATTTGAATATCTAGCAATTTGTATGAGTAGGGTATATATGATGTGTGTGTTTTGGTATTTGTAATTGGTTTGATGTTACTGTTGTAATTCTGTGTTTGCCTGTGTTAAGTTACACTCAAATTGTGTCTGCCATTTTAGTATTTTGGTTAGTAAATATAGCCCTCTTTTGTGGTTTTGATTTTGGAAAGTAAAAAAATTCTAATTTTATGCAGTTTTGTCCTTCTGATTGTAGAACGCGTTATGCACTATACTCTCGTTGTTTGTGTCCAATCCATCCTGTTTTCTTAACCTTATCTACCCTACCTAATTCTAATCTTCTACATCCTAACTACCATATATACATTATCATCATCCACTTTAAAAAACACTCCATGAGCAGTCATTTAATGTATTGACACCTTTTAAGTACCATTGTATCACTACTGTCTCTTTTGTAATTTATATTCCATACTATAGATTTTTTTTTTTAAAAGACTCCTCATAGCTGTGCCTATAATGAATGGGAATGATTGGTGTATTGAGGATTGCACCTAGCAGCAGCAATGACTGGGATGTTTACTTGAGGCTATACAGCACCTACCTAGTGCGCTGCATTGAAAAGTGACATCCTGTGGAGCAGCGGGTATGTTGCAACAAATGGCACATAGTGGGCCTCATTACGAGTGAGGCGTTAAGGGGTTAACGGCGCCGTAAACGGCGCCGACCCTTAACGCCTGATTCCGAGGTCCCTTTGCGCCATGGTGAGTTTAACGCCTGCTTTTTGCAGGCGTTAAAATCCATGGCGCTAAGGGACCATGGTGCTAATTACGCCACCGTAATTTACGGTGGCGTAATTAGCGCCTTCCCCACTCCCATTATGCCCTATGGGGCAAAAATGGGAATGGAGAAGGGTAAATGGGAAATGGGGATTTACCGCCCCACTCACCTTGGAATGGGGCGGTAAATCCGCCATCCACCATGGTGTAAACATAGTTTACACCATGGTGGTAAGGATACGACCCAGGCGGAAACTTACCGCCTGGGTCGTAATGAGGCCCAGTGTGTTTGTGGACGTGTGGTAACCCACAGCTAACTGACATTTTGGGTGGAGTAGCATCATAGATGAATTGAGTGTTTGGGGGGATTGGGATAGACTAGTGAAGTGGAGGAGGAGCATGGGGAGTAGAGCGGGGGCTGCTAGGCATGTTAGGGACACTGTTTGGAGTTTGTGGGAGTCCAAATACATTTTTTTATTCATTTTTTTTCATGTAGCCGCAGCTAACTACAAACATATTTGAAGGGGCTTTTCATTAACTGCATCTATAAAAATCACATGCATAGGTGCGTCAATGCTTTTAATCATTTTATTACTTGTACCTGTAGGCATAGCTATAGTTATAGCCGCGTCTATTAAATCATACATTTTCTGTGCAATAATCATATTGTTATGTGGATGATACAGTACAGAATTACATTTGTGTTTCTTACTTTATGTGCTTAGGTTTTCCCTTGTTTTATTTGACATTTTGAAGGTTGGCCAAGTTTGTTTTTGAGTTTGCAAATAATTACGTGTAGCTGCCGTTACAAAGCAAGATCCGCAGCCGCGTCAAGTAGCCACGGCTATGAAAGATGCTGGGTGGGAGGGCAACATTTCTGTGAGTTTAATTGTTTGTTATTGATTGTTTTTACTGCTCTATGTGTGAAGCTCTTTGTGATTGGTTGTAGTGAACGTGTGTCATTCATTTTAGTAGTTGTATTGTTATACAGTCTTCTTTTTTGGTATCCCTTTTGGAAAGTATAAAAGCTACCATTTTCTGCAGTTTTATCCTTATGATTCCAGAACTCTCACGGTACACATGGTAGGAGTGTGGCTTATGTGAAAGCGTTAGTAAATATTTTTATATGTGAAGATTTATTTGCATTGTTATCTGTGTTAGTTATATTAACCTCTGCTATCAGGCGGTGCTCATTATAAATGTTTTCATCTGCTCTGATTGTGTAGCAAGTATTTTATAATGTATTGTTTAACTTTCATTAACATGGACCTACAAAATTAGATTGGTAAATCAAGGCCCTTTACATGCAGGCATTTCATTTATGTATTCATGTTAGTGATGTTGAAGGTGTATCTGATTGTATTTGTTGTCATTTCAATGCGCTTTCATCAATGCAGTACTCTTAGCTGTTTTGAATTTTCTGTGAGGTAGTACAATTGATGGTGTTTTGCAATTTCATTTTAGCCATTTGTTTTATTTTAGTATTTTGCTGTAGCGCATTATTCTCATCATCCCAGTGAACTTGCACCAGATGATTTACAGTTAACTCTCAGGAAAGGCCAACCCATATTCAAAACATAGTGGTACGGCTGGAGATGGGAGCAGCACATCTGCAGACAGTTCATGAAAAGACTCCTTTGTGAAATGTGTTAGCATTTTTGATTATTCTTGAAATGGAGTGCTCCAGTGCTGCAGGTCTTTCAAGAATCTGGATATTGGTGGCAGTACATTTAATGTGTGCTGGTTGATTCTGCACAACCACCCCTCACAGCTCAAGTGAAGAGGGAAGACCACATGTAAGTCAGAAAGGGCTGAAGGCTGGTATGGGACAGACCATATGGAAACATTTGAAGGCCCATGCCTTAGTCTTATTTGCACAAGGTTCATTAGACTTTCTCCATTATTTTTCTACCTTTTTGATTGTTTTCTAACCCATGTTCTCCAAGTTTATTTGTGCCACCTGTAAGGAAGGCATGGTAGCAAAGCAAGACAGACGCAAGTGATCACAGTTCAAAGGTGTTTATAAAACTCTAAAAATTGTTGAAATAAACACCTAATCTAAACCTAAATCTAAGATGGGTGCAAGCTGCAACCATCAAACAATAATAATACAGTCCTAATGGAGTGTAATCAAATTAAAAGGGCCTATACTAAGACAAACCAATTGCCAGTCCTCCTAAATACAACATAGTGTGGGACAATGTACACAAAGAAAGAAAGAAGTGTTCTCAAAAGGATAAGTCACAATGTTATAACCTAGGTCTCCCTTCCCCACGTTTGAAGCACAGGACAACGGGACTCTTGAGCACAGCACACTTCTGGGGCTTCTCCGGCCCGGGTTTACAGTTGCTATTCCACTATCAGGGCCTTCTGTGCCCAAGTCTCTTTGTGCAAAGTATCTTGCTTCAGAGGGCCTTATGCATCACAGACAACAAACAAACAGTTCCTTCTATAGATCTTCAGGTCGGGTGACACTTCTTCACTCGAGGATCCCCCTCAGCTGGGCTCCGATCTCTTTCACAATGTCAGCCTCCCTCAATCGGGCTCAGACCAATTTCACACTGTGGATGTTCCTCAGTTGGGTTCACATTCATTACCACAATGCAGTTCACTTTAGCTTTTCTATTCACAATGTGTCAAAAATTGTGTGTATGACCACTTTGACATCTCTGCTGGGCTCTCTGGGGCATCTTGGTTCATGTAGCATTCAAGAATCTTAATGTTTACTTAAACAATTGGGTAGCTTATTCTTTCCACTTGACGGTTTTTCAAAGCACTTGCCAGTTAACATCTCGTTGGTTTTATGCGATCATATAGAGTTTGTGGGATATAGTTACCCACTCAGCAGTACTTCCCCACATCACCAAGCTGCACTTCAGCAGAACCAGCAAAATGGCTGCACTGGCTCCTGTGAGCACCACTGCCTCACACCAAAGCTGCGTTTTACAGCAAAAAAAAGGATGGCTGCACTGTTTTGCCAAGCGCCATTGGGCAAGATGGAACAGGGAGCACCCCGAGAAAGGGTTCTAGGGGGTGTTCTTGTTTGTCTTAAAGAAATGGAGTGAAAAAGCAGTGCTGCTTTGCTGCAAGCCCAAAATTCCTATTGAAAAAGGGAATATTTCACCTTCAAAATTATGCTGGTCTGATGCTATTTTTCCTGTTGTTTCATCACACTACCTTTATCAAAAAGACCCTGTCATGCCCATCCATATTCACATTGTTCTCCATCAGAAAAGGGCCTTATTCCTTAATGGCAGGCTATGCCAGCCAAAACTGAAAAAATCAACAAAAGCTTTCCTTCAGCTACTCAGGAAATGCTTTAATTGTGGCTAAAAAATGTCCAGGATCAACATATCAAAAAGGGCCTGGCTTTCAGGACCTATGTCATTTCCACTGCATCTATCTTTAAACAAAGTGCTGCATACAAAATACTAACTCTGGCTGCAAAACCATGGGGGAAGTCAGAGGGAAGAGAAAAATCGAATTGGCAAGGACAATACTAGCAGTCACCTCTTGTTTAAAATGTACTTTTGCAAAGAAAGAAAAATACTTGTTTAAAAGTGTATGTTGAATAGGGCCCTGCCATTATCTAGCAATGTAAATAGGTTTGCTGTGAAAGATATATCTGGTGGGTTTTATTCAACAGGCTTTATTCTGATTTATAACAAATATAAAAAAAAATAAGGAATTATAAGGCAGTGGCTACATGGGGGGAAAACCACCCAAACAGGTTTCAGCTGGTGGGGATGCTAGCAACCGAAGGCCCCAACAGTAGATACTAGACACACAAGTGGTAAGTGCTACCTTTCCAGACTTCGGTCTGTGCTCCAGCCTCTGACAATGGGATTTCTTGGACACAGGTATGTGAAAAGAAAATCACACTTCCCCGTGACTTCTACCAGAAGCTTCAAAGAAAATCTCTGTGACAACCCTGGAATGAGGGGGGTGGCCTTGGAGGCATGCCCATATATGGGGAACAGACTGAAGATTTGCCTCCAAAGACTATTAATAAAAATGTTAAAGACCTTGGGCCTCATTATGACCCAGGCGGTAAGTTACCGCCTGGGTCGTACCCTTACCACCATGGTGTAAACTAAGTTTACACCATGGTGGATGGCGGATTTACCGCCCCATTCCAAGGTGAGTGGGGCAGTAAATCCCCATTTCCCATTTTACCCTTCCCCATTCCCATTTTTGCCCCATAGGGCATAATGGGAGTGGGGAAGGCGCTAATTACGCCACCGTAAATTACGGTGGCGTAATTAGCACCATGGTCCCTTAGCGCCATGGATTTTAACGCCTGCAAAAAGCAGGCGTTAAACTCACCATGGCGCAAAGGGACCTCGGAATCAGGCGTTTAGGGTCGGCGCCGTTTACGGCGCCGTTAACCCCTTAACGCCTGATTCGTAATGAGGCCCCTTATCTCTGCAGCAGGACTTTGCAAAAATGTGAAAAGTTAATAATTTAAATGTGATTTTCTGGTTTATAATTTAAGACATTGTAGCATTCACTGACACCTTGGGAAAAGCAATGGCAGAGAATTGGGTATTCTATTCTGAGGAAAGTGTACATGATACCAATGTAAAATGTAATACTGACATGCCTGACAATAATCCCGACACATGTAAAGTTACAGAATTTTAGGCCGAATATTTCATACTCAAAATGGCTGAAAAGTATTAGAAGGGTGAAACAATGTCTCACATACTGGAATGTTGGACTGGAATGGTCTGCATAAAATATGTCACCTGCTTATTTAATTTGTTAAGATGCTTCAACTGAATAAATGTGCCATTTGTGGCAAAACTGGATTTTAGCTAAAGTAACTGTGGGAGGTTTTGAACATTGTATTTATTTATTATTTAATGTGTTATAGCTTAACATAAGCTTTTCACATTTCATAAGTTACATAAAGTAAATACTCTTGTAACATCATATTAAAAATACATTAAAAATGATTTTTAAAGGAAAGACAGTAGCAATAATATGTAAAGGAATGTTCAGAGTGTGTAGAATACAAAGTAAGAATGAAAGGAAACATAAGAGATAGAGAATAGTAATAATAATTAGAGAATAGTTATCAAGCAAATAGCCAAAACCAGGTATAAACAATACAAGAACAGCAATAAAGGATAAGAGAAATATCTGGATAGTGTATAATCCATACATTGTCATTAATTAGTAATTACATATGTTATATCTATTGCCTGTTCTAGAAAGAAAATTCTAAGAGACAAATTACTAGTACAGACACTTATTGGTTCATAGATGGAACTCTGATACAAACTAGCAAATAAGACAGTAGGATGGCTAAATAGTTATATCCAGTAATTTCTCTATAACCAACCACACATTGTACATTGCAATATAAAGTTTCAGTCCGCTTGCATTGATCGCCCTTAACCAGAAGTCATTGCTGCTGATATGATCCAGTCTATGGACAAAGTCTGCATAGCATGTAGAATAGACTTTTAGCATAGCAGGACATCTGGTAAGGACATGTTTGCCAGTTTCAGTCTCAGATCTGTCCATACACAATCGGCAGGAGCGTTCAGGTATGGTGAGATTGTTCGTAATACCACTTATAGCCAGTACCGGAAGCTGGTCAATCTTTAACAGGAGGATAAATCATCTCAGGCGCGGTGTAGGGCAAAGGGACAAGTATGGTAATGGCTTCTTGAAGGTGTAGTTCATATATTGGACAAATTTATAGCGCTTCAGGTCTTCCAGATGCGCAAAATTATTAATCCAATCGTGCAATTCAGACTTCTTAGATAACGCTCTGAGTGAAGAAGCTGTGTCCCCTAGTGGCCTTTGGGTCCAACCAATCGTTTCCAGGTAACAGTCCATATGTTTTTTCATAAGTGGATTTAAAGAGGACTTATTAATTTTGCAGTACATAGCAGCTAGCAGGAGGTTATCTGTATGCAGTGTCATTTTTAAATACAGTTCAGCCCTTTTTCTGAGTACCTGGGATTTCCATGAAATAAGATTTTGTTCTAGATTGAGGAATGACATGGGTATGCATGCCGGGAGTCCAAGTATTTTCTTCCAGTATTTTCCCTCAAGAATCTGCAGCCACCCCATAACCATCAGTTGTAATGATTCAAGGCCATAGGTTATCATTGGTGCTAGCACCTGTAGGTATAATTGTCGTGCCGCCCAGATGGTGTACCCACAATGAGAAGTAGAAAAACGATATATCAGGGCTGTAACTTGGGCCGCTCGTGTGATTGTAGTCTGTTTACACATGGTATATTGCCCCTTGGGCTCAATCTCGATACCCAGATATCTGTAATAGGGGGTGTATTGAAATGCAGTCCCGTGTATTTTAACACTCACTCGTGGTATCTTCTTGCTGCTAAAGACCACCATCTGGGTTTTATTCAGATTGATTGACAAGCCGTTATTTTGAGTATAAGACCATAGTGCCTCTGCTGACCTTCGGATGCTGCTAATGGTGTGGTCCATAATGACTAAGTCGTCAGCATATGCTAGGACCAAACAATGAGCGGCACCAATTTTAGGGGGACAGTTGTGTTCCAATGCTAATATTTTAGGTATATCTTGGACAAACAGATTGCATAGTATTGGTGCCGTAACACATCCTTGTTTTACTCCACAATTTTGTCCGATCTTATTGGTCATGTTCCCCTTGGAATCTAACTTCAGGGAGACTGTAATATTATGATGTAACAGTTTGAGATAGTGTAATATTCCTTTGGGACAGCCCAGATTCTCAAGTTTAGACCACAGTAACTCCCTAGGGACTAGGTCAAAGGCAGCCTTGAAGTCAATAAACAGTGCATATAGGGGCAGATTACCTGGTGTTCTGGCCTTATTTCGAAGTGTGTCCATTACTATCAGATTTGTACTGTAGAATATCCCCCCCTAAAACCGCATTGAAATTGGTCTAGGATCTTCTCTCTGTCTGGCCATATTTGTAGTTCGTGGAGAAGGTATGCCGCAAATAGTTTGCCGTTACAGTCCAACATGGAGAGTAATCGATAGTTAGAAGGGTCCGACCGATCTCCCCTCTTATAGACCGGGACCAGGGTTGCTGTCTGCCAGGAGTCTGGAATACACCCATCATTCAAGATCTTTTCAAATAGTATCTCAAGTACTTCTGCCCAGTATTCCGGATTGCTCTTTAGAATAACATTAGCCAGGCCATTAGGACCAGGATCTCTCAATGTTTTAAGCTTTTTTATCTTGGCAATCAGTGATTCGACTGTCACCTTAAAAGGGGGAGTAGGTCGGCCCAAAATTTTCATCTCCTGGGACTGGCCAGGGGCAGTGTAGTTGCGGCTTCTCAGAAATTCCTCCCACTGGACTATACCGATTGGGTTAGACAAAGAGCTATTGGTGTCTCCCCTTGCCATGCTCAGCAGACCCATATAGATCGAGAGTTCCCTGTGCAAAGTGTTTGGACTGTCTTTTGCCATTTAAGTAATTTAGCTGCATAGCATTTCTACCTGAGCCATGCTCCGAAGGCGTTTTTTCGCTTCCTACTTAAATTCAGGTAGCTGTTCCATGAAATGGAAGCTTTGCACAGTTTCTTGATTTCTGCTCTTAGTATTCTTTTGGCGTCTCTAATTTCAATGTCAAAGGCATTAGTGAATTTAACTTCTGGGGCTATCATATTGGTTTTGGCAGTTGCGTAACTATACGAGAATGATGTAATCCATTCTTCAATCTCATTGGTGGTCATAGCAGAAAGCTCATCGCACCCCATATTTGACTTGTCGATCGTGAATTCTGCAGCTCTTTTGATATTTTTGTCAGACCAGCGGATGTTTGAGGAGGCATGGTTCGTCATCAGATCACCAAGAGGTCTGGTCCGGACGTGCTGTACTGGATAGTTGAATGTAAGTGTGAGTGTGGCATGATCACTCCAGTCATTGTCATTAATCTTCATATCAGTGACCCAAGTGGCCATAGAGGGGCTGACGTAGATGTAGTCCAATGTACTTCTGGATTTCGTGTTACTCCATGTGGGTTGTCCCGGGTAATCACTACTGGTTTTACCATTTAAAATTTCAAAGTTCCATGAGTTAAAGAAGTTGAGCCATAGTAATCCCTCTGGATTAGCGCCTGCATGCCTCATCTTGCCTATTCTCTTCAGCAAGGGATTGTTGCTTCTACTCACATCTCCCACTAAATGACAGTTAAAGTCGCCAGCGATTATTACCAGATTTTTTCTTGCATCTATCATCCAATCAATCATCAGATCGTGGCAGGCTTCCTGAATAAGATCTCTATAGGAAGATTCAGGAGGATTATATAAATTAATCAACAGTATTTTCTCCACTATGTCTTTACCCAGTAGTTCTGATTCCACCGCTAGCACAAAATCGTCCATGTTAGTGTGGATACGGGAGGATCTTAGTGGATGTAAAATCCCAGTGAGTAGGCCCCATATGGTCTTCTCCTCTGCCCCTTTTTGGCTAATTCCTGATGTATAGTGTAACCTTTTAACAGGGCCTGAGAGGTAAGCCACGTCTCTTGGAGGCAAATGCAGGTATGTCCTGTTAATAGGGGGATGGAGCCATCCGGAGTTAATAAGTGGCTAAATCCCCGGCAGTTCCAAGATATTAAGCTTTAATCTCATTGTCTTAATGTTAGTGCAGGAAGAGACTCTGCAAGCCACTTAAGAACATTCTGTACATCTGCCATCTGTACTGAGTCACCTTTTGGTAACTGTGGTGTTGTAATGTCTTCTGTTTTTGGGCTGGAAATCTGCGTTGACCATTGCAGATCAATCTTATTGGGATCAGCATCTACTTCCATGTCTACTTCCCTCAGGCTGGTTTTGAAATTACGTATCATATTAGCAGTAGCTAAGAATTTACAGTGTAGAGCCGATGTGTTGGAATTCCTTACTTTCAGTGGTTCGACAAATTCGAAATCCTCGGATCGCAGTACTCTCAGCTGTGGAATGGAGTATAATCTGGTCATCAGTGCTGATCTGGTGATCCAGTCATGGTCGCTGGTTTGATACAAATTTTTGATGAGGCAAGTTCTTCCGCCTTGGGGCGCTGTGGTATTACCATTGTCCTCAACTGGCACTATTGTTGATGGTACAGGTTTGTTATCAGGTGGTAATGAGATGACTGATTCAGTATTTGTAATGTTCATAGCTGGGTTCATATCCTGCTCGTCTCAACAAAGAGATGGCTCTGGATCCCGCACATCTACTGGATGAGAGGTATTGCTCTTGTCATGGATGAGCCAGCTGCTCAATTTCCCCTCTTTTCGTGCAGTGCGTCTGTGGGCACGTGCCGCTTTCTGTTTCGCTTTTCTCTGTCCCTTTTTGGGCGTACTGCCTTCAGTCGGTCTAGGGATTTCCTCTTCCGGCTCTGCTGTGTCAGGTAATGTTATGGTCACAGTTTGACGCTTTTTTCTTCCGGTTGCTCTTCTGGCCAATCGTCATTGTTTACGTGAAAAATAGACTTCCGAGTTACTTGTAGCATTTGAGTCATGATCCGCAGGTTCCGAGCTGTCAGGGATAGTAGCGTTACCTTCCTCTGGCTCAGGCTCCTTATGACTATTGTTCTCTGTATTTCCTGCCGACAAGGTGAGAGTAACATCCAATATCTTCCCACACATCTTTAGCAGTATGTTTAATGCAAATTGTAAAGACACGACCGAGGCTTGCAGATCGCCCAAAGTCGTACAATTTTCCCCTCGATCCCTGCTGTTGTCTGGTTCCCTTGAGTCCAAGTGCACGTCCAAGTTGGGGGAAGCGATAGTCTGTTATATGTTTCACGTTGTGTGTCAATAGCCTGTTGTAGATAGCTATTGATCTGGTTACCAGTGTTGCTTACCGGTAAAGGGGTCATGGATCTCTGCATAGATAAGCAGAGACCCAGAAGTGAATTATTGTCAATTGCGCTTTCCCCTAGACCCTCTGTGTTGTTGATCATACTGTGACTGCCAGACTCCTCCTCCTCAGGTGGAGGTGAGATTATTGGGTTAGGTGTGGCCGGAATAGAGAAAAAGTCTGTGATAGCGCCTTTTTCAATTGGTACAGGTTTAGTTCCCTTACACTTGTTTGTTCCTGATGTGGAAGTCCTGCCCTTCTGATTATGAAGGTTATACCTCGTAGCAGAGCACTTCTTAACTGTGAGCATAATACGTCTTACTGCTCCCCTCTGTAAGAGATCTTTCAAGAATAGAGGGTGTAAGATTGAGAGAGAGTCTTGCAATCAGTTAGTTAGGGTAGGTCCTGGTCCAAGTAAGGCTTATCAGTGACAGTAACAGTAGTGGAGGTCTATTCGCTTTTGTCACTGTAAGCGACCCAAGTAATTAAGTTGCTTATCACTGACACTCTGATTCAGCTGCTCCAGACTGCTAAGCATCCGAGCCAGCAATGGTACTCGCAATCTACAAAATTCTCCTATCATATGCTAATATCTTAGTGCTGTATCATAATAGACTTGCCTTATGTACCAGGATCAAAGGCATTGCCCGCAGTCTCCCAGGCACGGCAGGTGAAAGGACAGGTGGAGCCAATGATTTTAGGCTACTCCCTCACTTTACGCTTTTAGTAGCACAATGACCACTTCAGCATTAAGCTGCTCTAACTACTGCAGTGCTGTATCTGTGGGGACAGTGATGCTCTTAATGGAGCTAGAAGAACCAGGAAAGTGAAAGGAAGTAGAGACGGCACGAGACAGGTCAGTGGAGCGAGAGTGCCGTACGGGAGAAATGCAGCAAATCACACCGCGGGGGGAGTGGCTCTCTATACTCTAAAGTATCTGCACCTCTAATAGATGGATTACGGGACCTTGCGTACAGTAGTGTAGTACTACCGCCCCTCTCCTAGCTTTGCCTCACCTCGCCTCCTTGCCGCCGGGGAAAGGACTTTTTGCTGACCGACTCGCTGGGGTAGATGGCGCCACCAATGCAAGTCTAATTCCCCACTGCGGCTCAAGGGAAAGCAGATCTCGCTCCCAATACATACGCTTCTCCTCCGCCTCTGAGTGCAGGTCCTGCGCACGTGTTCACGTCCGCTAGAAGAAAGCACCCAAAGTGCACGTCAAGCCGCACCAACGTTGCTGTAAGCAGTGGCAGCTTCCGACGTTCCTTACAGTAGTACACCACAGTACCGTACTGTGTTATCTCCCACTTCAAAATAATGGGGGTAGTTTCAACCATGGAATTATTCCAGCGTGCCTTCCAATGCCAAATATTATGGACAGCTTCTTTATGTCTGTGACATTATTTCACTAATGTTTCTTCTTTAATAGGTGCAAAAACCAGTTTATATTACTGCCTTCTCACTAATCGTAGTAGATTGCAATGATGTCCCAGATGGATGTACACTGTGATGTGTAGTATCGCCCCCAGTCTATTACTTCTGGCAGCATCCAAATTGATTTAAAGCATGCTTGCTGTTGTGGGCTCCACTAAACCACGATGTCTGCACAAAACAGGCAGAGTAACATCCTATTGAACATTGTAAAACTCACATCATAAATCTGACATCTTGCCCTTGACTCTAGAAGAGAGTCAACAGAAGCTGACTCAACAATTAACTTATAACAGAGGCTGCTCAGGACAAATAACCATGTTGCAAGATCAGGACAAAAAGATGGAAGAGAATAGCAATTATATTATTAAGGAACTCCACTCCCAATCAGAATTCGATCAAGAGCGCCAAAAATGAAATACCATCAAGCAACAAAGGGATGACCTGGCTGAACAGAGGGGCACCCTAAATCAGGAGAAAGTCACCCTATGCCAGGAAATAAGCAATTTAAAAACAGAGTTACAGGGAAGTGAGTTGGGCCTCCAGAAACTAAATTTACTTAAAACAGAATATGGGAATCTACTGGAGCACGCACATGGGTAGAAGGTGCTCTGGAAGAGAACACCCAAACCAAAAATGCACAAACTCAGGAGGTGAGTCTACTGCAACAAAAATGGGCTCAGGGTGCTCAAACGATACAGGCAGCCCAAAGAGATAACAAGGCCCTCTGTGTAGAGAATAATGAGCTCCACAAACAAGTGACAGCGCAAGAGCGGGTCATAGAGGCCAGTAAAACCCTGATAGCTGAACAAAAGGCTCAGATCTTTGCCTATTATCAAGAGATAGGGGCTGAGAAAGAAAAACTAGCGAGGTTGGAGAAGGAGTATCCTAGATCTAATACAAACTGGAGGGACCCCGAACAGGTTGAGAGGGACAGGGCAACCCCTGATCACACCCATTTAATCCTTTGTGCACTGCTGACTTCATGGCTACCGGTTCACATGAGCCGTAGACCATGAGGCCATCAGAATTAAATAGGCAGAGCATGATGGAACTGACAGGTCAGCGCCCCCCAGAAATTGATAGAAGGGTGTCCCTGTACAGGTACAAAAAATATAAAGGCTGATGTCTCTGACCAGGAAACCTCCTATGAGGAGATAGTAAGGGAATCAGATCTGCAGGAGCACTACCTCCAAAGGGACCTGTTGGTTCAATTTTCTCAGGAACAACAGGAAAAGAGGCCCCATAAGAGAATCCGGAAGACCACCAGCAAATCAGGGCAGTGGGGGGATAATCTGCCAACCCTTGAAGCAGGGGGAGTCAGAAGACTAGCCTCCCGTTCTTTGCAGGAGTGAAGAAACTACGCCCCCCCATTCTGCGAGCCCCTCTCAAGCTCGCAGAATCACGGAGCGCCTAGATGATCATGAGGGGACCTCAAGTAGAAGCGTCTCTGAGTCTAAGGGCGAGTGGACTCGGGTGACTAAGCGAAAGCAGGAAATAAACTCAAGAGAGTTATGACAAAAGACCCCATTAGGCAGATTAAGGCCATTAAGAGTTTCATAACCCCATACCACAAAAACACACAATATTCTGTCTGGGAACACTTGGAACTCTATGAGCAGATGATTGACACTTTTCATCTTAAAGACAACCAGAACTGCATAGAGTATTTTAAATGGATCTTCTCTCCAGAGTTCTCCAGCTTCTTTTCTGGATTGGAGAACCAGAACCATTCAAGATGGTTCACCTACAGGGTGGCCATCTTGAAACACTTTTCTGCCCACAGAAACCCCCAAAAGGCTGGCAAAGCAGCCTACAATCTGCAGTGCGTGGAAGATTAGGCCCCACGAGAATGTTTGCAGGAATTAAAACGCGCCTTTGCACAAAACACTTGGAGGGTGCACACGGATAGCAGGGAGTTTATAACTACCTTCTTTCATGCGCTCCCAATGTACATTATGACCCAGCTGGTGAGGGACTTCCATGATAAAAGATCTTTGGACTGGGCCATAGAGCAGGTGACCCTCATTTATGAAGTCCAAAAACCTGCAGAAAACAAAATTCAGACAAAAAACCCCAAGACAGCCAACACCCTGCAGCTTCTAAGGTAGCGGAGGTGAAGGTTGCCCCCATTTTAGACCGAGAGATGGGGGAGCCTAAAAATGTTCCTACACAAAACCAGCAAAATCAGAGACCCAGAAGGCCTTCAGGCCAATCACAAACATGTGGTGGTCAGGGAGCTAATCCGACCAATGGGACCCCTAAGTCCCCTGATTATATAAGTCCCAGATACAAGGGCAACCAACCAATCTTGGGGTATGTATGGACTCCCCCAGCCCAAGTGGGAGGATCCAATCAGGTAACTAAGGCCCTGGGAAACTTCCCTCCTAACTTCCCCCATAAGGGAAGTAATCCCCCAAATGCTGTGTTAAGGTTCTTTCCCTGGTACCTACAAAACCCCAACCTGCAGGACAACTCTCCTTTCTTTCCCCGCTTGCATGAAACCAGACAACCCAATCTGGGAGAGGGGAGGCCAAGGGTGGAGGGTTACCAAAATTCACAATATCCAGGGTACTACGGGAGAAGGGATAGTTACTCTTCCCGTGACCCACCTAAATTTGAACAGAGACCCCGTACCAGCTGGAACAGGTGTCCCAACTGGAGTGCCAGGTCCAAAACCTTACCCAGGATCTGGGTCGCATGTTGAGGGCTCAACAGAACCCTCAGATGAAATTGGAGGCTAAGGACCCCACAAACCAAGGGTCTGGCACCCCAGAACAATGACAGGAAGAGAAACCTGACAACTCACCGGTTCCAGAGGAGGAGGCATGGGGTAAGAGGGTGTAAAACCCTTGAGGAAGCTTCCTCCATCACTCGTGAAAAGCCCCTGGACACCCAGGAACCCAGAACAAAGATCTCTTGCCCCTGAAAATCTGCAACCCAGGGAACAGAGGGTGGGTAGGAGAAATAAAGACCTCAAAAAGGCCCATTTTGGGGAGGAAGTTAGTGTCCTCGAATTTGAAGGGGAAGATTCTGGTAAAAAAATCTTCAGGGACAGGGGAACTCCTCCCAAAGAAAAATGGGTCCCAAGAGATCTATATGAAGACTGGGTGGATGTGGGGACTGATTCAGAATCGCCCATCCATGAAGCCCAGAATGAGCACCCAGAGAATCAAATATTAAAAGAGGGATCCCCGTCCCCACAAACCGATTCTGGTGACTGCCTCCAAAAAGGGTGCGGGAGCAGCCCAGAATCAGAAAAGAAGGAGCCAGAAACTCCCGAAATATCAGAATGTAAAATTTTAGATTCACAAACTCCAACACAGAATTATGCCAAAAACTACCGCTGTTGCGGAGTCCTGTCATGATCTCTGCTTCCAAAAGGTCAGGGTTTTCCCAACTCCCTTGGAAGCAGATCCATAACCCAGGTTCCGAGTGCCAACCAGTCCCAATTGGGACCTTTTGGACCCAGTCCTGGCGCCAGTGGCACCAGGCTCATAAATATGCCCAGTCCCAGCGCTGGAAGCGCCGGGCTCATAATGCTTGGGTGGACTTACCTTCAGCAGACCATGCTGCTTACTTGCCTGCCAGTTGAGCCTCTGATCCTCTTCTGTTTGGAACTACTTTTCCTGTTGGGTGGGGCTGGAGCCACTCCCTAGATTTAGAACACTGGAACTCTTCTGGAAGGCAGGAACTCTTTTCTTACCAGGAACTCTTTTCTTACTTAGGCGTGGCTGTGGAAGGAGACACCTAAGCACTACAGGAGGCTATTTAAACCACACCCGGTGGATGAATCTTGCTTTGCGTTATTCTGCAACCTCTGCAGCAGAACGCTCATCGTGTCTTCTGCATCCGGTCCTGGGCCTAAGGAAAAAGGCTTACCATCCTGAATCCAGTCTTCAGCAACACCTATAAAGACAAGAAAGAACAGGTTAGCATTCCGGCATCTGAAAGGCAAAGGCTTACCATCCTGAATCCAGTCTTCAGCAACACCTATAAGACAAGAAAGAACAGGTTAGCATTCCGGCATCTGAAAGGCAAAAGTTTACCAACTCTTCGCACGCTCCGGAGGCCTTCGGCGCTGCATCCCGCATCTGAAAGACAAAACAAGGTGCGTTTAAAGACATTGGGGAACTTTAATACTCACGTGCCATTACTCCTTTCCACATCTAATCCAGTGGGTATTCCGGCACCCTGCAGCCGCTCCGAACTCGTACCTGCAAAATAAAAAGACAGTTAGAGCGCATAGTGAAGCAGGCAACAAGCGCTTACTTACGTGCTTCCAGGCGCTTCTATTCATCACACGGGCTCCATCTTCAACTCACTTCAGCCCGTCATCCGCCATCGCCGGAACCCTGCAAAACAAGAGACATCATTACTAAAGACTTTAAAGACATTTGAATGACTCGAAACTTACCGTTCGTGCAGTAAACGACGGACAGCAGTCCTCTGAAGTCAAGAGGCCTGCGCTACCTATCCAGTGAAGAAACTGGTTACAGCACCCTGCCCCGAGGCAGATGGAGAGCTCGGCATTCACTTACCTAAGACATCTTACTCTACACGTCAGGCATACAGTGCACAGAGGTCCAGCCCAAAGAGCCAACCGGGTGCTACACATCACCTTTGAAGATACGGTAGTCGCCCAGTCAAGACCGGCGCCTCTGCGAGAATCAGGTGAGCGTTACAAGTACAAAATAAAGAAATTGACCGCCCAGCTTGCCCAAAATGCATATTACCTTTGCCCACTTGAGGAGAAGGAGGGTAGATTGTATGCCCCGGTCCAAGTGCAAGGGCAATGTACGTTTTCAGCACTGATGGACATGGGATCCAAAGCCACACTTCTGTCAAAAAGGGCCTTTGAACAGCTAAATTCAGGAAGGGGGGAGAGATACCAGATCCATCTCACCCCTCTTCCTGGACAACTCCAGAACTTCAATGGGAAAAAAAATTCCTGTCGAGGGGACTGCGGATTTGGAAATAAAAATTGGGCGAAACATAGTGAAACACCACCGGTCATAGTCGTGACTCCAGAAGGAACACCCTGTCTACTAGGGAATGACATCCTGCGTAGGTTGTCCCCCCTAATAGACGGTGTGAACAAGGTTCTCCGGTCTCAGACTAACAGGCCAATAAAATTAAAACAGAGTGTCAACCATATTAGTTTAAATGCCACATGCCACATGGTTGAACAAAAACCTGATCATATTGTGTTTAATATCCAGAACAATCAAAAACCTGACGTGACAGTAATTGCTATAGGACAACAAAATGGTGATGGGATTTCCATTCCTGAAAATCAACCTTCCTTCCAGTTTCAAGTGGCATTCCACACTGCAAGGAAATACTTTGAAATGTTATACTGATTCACAATCTGAAAACCCCAATTCTATAGCCAAAAGTGATGAGAAACCAGCTCAAAGTTTAGCTGATATTCAGAAAATTACTCTTGAGTGTGCGAGAACAACGGTAGGAGCTTCATCAGCGAAGCCATGTTCCGAAAGCTCCCAAAAGATCCAGCCATTCCCACATTTAAATTGATTGATAAGTGGGAAATGGGCCTGGAAACACCCAATTCCAAACATCTCCTGCCTAGCAGGTGCATGCTCAAAATTTCTATAGAAAACAAAAGCATAGAACATAATTGTTGGGTTGTGCGAGATGTCCCTGCTGCATTCTATTTAGGCGGTGACATTCTCAATCGTTTTGCCATTAATTTGGACCAGATAAGTTACAAAGCCTCATCCCTACTAGGGGGAAATCTAATGGACTCTGATGATTCAGGAAAAGCATTTCGGTCAGCCCAATTGCTGCCGTCTGCAGTTGAAGTTAAAATTGGAGAGGAGGTCACCATCCCAGGACGGACACGACTATTCCCGCTTGAATTAAAAACTCAAAGAGAACAGAAACTGCAAAATCCTGACACATATGTACACCTCATCATATGCCCATCTCCAACAGCAGGGGTTTGGGTTAAATCCAACACCATTAGTCAATACAGATCACAAAACCATTCCAACATTGGTGCATAACAGCGACCTCAGGAGTATCACTCTGGGCGCAGGCACCATTATTGGAATGGCAGTTGATGACCGACAGTTTTCCATGGATCTAGGAAACGAATTGATAGGACCAATCCCCAACGACTGTTTTGACCATGACAGTGACAATGACTTACCACCAGACAGGATCTTCCCCTAGCAAGGGGGAATTTCCTTGTGTATTCTCCCTGCCCTTACACAGAGAAAGAGGTGACCTGTCATGTCAGGCAGGATGAGATGATCTTCCAGGTCCACAATGACAGCCTCTCCTACCTGAAACCCTCTGCCAGGTCAATACTCTAACCAGAGACCTCTCCACCCAGCTGGAGGAGGCCGCTGAGATAGCAAAACTGCAAGTCTTTCCAGGCTTCAGGAAAATGGTTGAAGAGTGGGTCAACCTAGCTGATGCCTGTGAGACTCCGGAACAGAAGTAAAAGTTGAAGCAGGTATTCTTAGATGTTCAAGATCTCTTTGCGGTGGACTGTGGTTGCACAGAAATCCATACTACAACAATTCCCACTGACCCTGCAATGACTCCAGTGCTTATGAAGCAATATCACTTGCCTCTTGCATCCATGGAGTGCCTGACAGAAATAATCAAAAACCTTGAGTCCTGTGGGATAGTTCATCCAGTTCACAGCACCTTTAATAATCCGGTGCCGGGGATCTTAAAACCAAACGGCGAATGGAGACTCTGCCCATACCTGAGGGAGCCAAATAAATGGGTCCACATGTCCCGATGGCCCCTCCCCTACATTGACCAGGGGCTGTCCCAGATCTAGGGGTCAAAGGTATACACTGCCAATGTCCTTACAAATGGGTACTGGACCGTGCCCGTCAGTAGGGACTCGGTAGGAGGAAAAATTCAATGATTGTGAGAAATCACTCCTGGCAACGGTGTGGGCATTGAAAGATTACCGCCCGTTCATCCAGGGGGAACAAATCATAGTGGAGACTCCACACCAGCCTTTGCAATACCTGGAAAGTGACAGAATCTGGGCCGGAAATGTGAGGAATTCCAGAATTACTTCCTGGATTCTGTCAATGCAAGGCTTTCCTGTGGAGGTCTTATATGGCCAGAACAAGAAGAGTCCCCCCTGGCAAGGTCTGGCTGACTTGCATGATTGTGCCAGAGAAAACTGTCTTGAGGACGAAAGTCTTAAAACCCAGGACAACATGGGGGCGTACCTGAATTCCCCACACACAAGTCTATGAAGAAGACAAGTGCCAGGGAATGCCCACAGTTTATGTAGACGGGTGTTGCTACCACGTTGACAACAACGGGGAAAAGGAACTGTTTGCCGGCGTTGGGAATGCCTGGGTGAATGATGCCCTGGAACCCTCCGCTGGTTACAAAATCGGTCCATGGAGTAGTCAGGCGGTGGAGTTGATGGCAGTTCATCAGGCCATCCTCACTACCATCCAACACCAACTCCACGAACTGGTCATAATCACTGATTCAGATTATGTACGGAACGGGTTCGTGGAGCACCTGGTTAATTGGAAAATCAGAAGCATGCTATGTGCTAATAACAAACCTCTCAAACATGGCAAGCTAATCCAAAATATTGATGATCTGGTCACCTCTAGTGGGATGACAATCTATTGGAAGAAGATCAAGGGTCATTCCAGAATAGAGGGGCCAGACAAAACTGGAAAAGACCTAGCTTATCAACTGGCCAAAACCAGAGCCATCCAGGGGGATCTCCTCGAGATTGAATCCCTGTTGCAGGAAATCCAGGTCACTGCTATCACTAGGTCCCAGACAAATGCTCACAATGAACTCTCAACTGCCCAGTGGAGTAAGGAGTAATGAGACCCCGGATGCTGATTTAATCATGGCACAAAAAGGGCATCCAATTATTGGTAAATTATATCAACACATTGAGGACCCTGATAACATTCCCCTGACAGATACCGATTACATTGGGAAAGAGGACCTCAGAGTGTTGATGAAGTGTTAAAAAATGTTCAGAATCTAAGACGGTTTGTTGGTAAGTAGATCCATCACTGGCTGTGACCAGTGGGTGGTACCTACCTCATTCCGAAGCCTGATGCTTAGTCACGCCCATGATGCGGCCACAGCCAGTCATCGGGAGTTTCACACTACTCTAGAAATCTTATGAAAGGTTGCATACTGGCCACACATGGCGCAGGACCTCGACCAATACTTAAAGGGGTGTCTTGTGTGTGCACAATTTCAGCCAAATTCACTCACACACCAAGCTACCCTCCAGAAGAGGAGGATGACACTGCCTTGGTCAGATTTACAAGTAGATTTCATCGGGCATGTGATTCGCTCCTCTAGGGGGAACAAGTACATGTTAACCGTAACATGCTTGTTTCCCAAATGAGTGGGATGTCTCCCGGCCCCAAATTGCAAGGCAGAAACAGCAGCTGCCCTGATGATCAACCACATCTGCTCGCATTTTTGGCCTACCCCAAAGGATTGAGTCAGACCAAGGTAGTCACTTCACCAGCGAAGTGATGACAAAGATGTGGGAGATACTTGGGGTAAAAAGGAAACTTCACATTGCCTACTTGCTGTCCTCTAGTGGTGGAGTTGGGAGGTACAATAAAACCATTGTGAGCATTCTAAAAATGTTTGTGGCAGACTCTGGGCCAAGTTGAGACATCTGATTACCACTTGTCCTGATGGCCATCAGATCTGCACCTTCTTCTGCAACTAAGATGTCTCCATTTGAGCTGATGACTGGACGAAGGATGGTGCTACCTCAGCATCTGCTCTATAGAACACAAGAGCAGACACTGATAAACGCCTCCACAACTCATGAGTATGTTGAGAATCTAAGAAAACACCTTCGACATGCTTTTGCGTATGCTCAGCAGAAACTGGAAAGATCTGCAGAGGGTATGAAGACTCAATATGATTTAAAAACAACCAAAAAGGAATACCAAGTAGGAGACAGGGTCTACTTGTACAATTTCCAAAGGAACCAGACCAATGAGCATACATTTTTACCAAGCTGGTGCAGACCTTTTCAAATTGTAGAAGAGAAATGGGTCCATATTAATCAGTTAAAAAGGTGTCACCCTAGGCATAAATTGAGGAGCCCAGAGAAAACCAAATAGAGGAGACATCTGAAGCATGAGAATAAGAAAAAGAAGAACCAGAAGGGAACAGATAGATGTATAGGTATAATTATGTAACAGGTAGTATTTTTTCTTCATTGTCAATTGTCATTATTGAATGCACGTGTGTCCCACTGCTGTCATCCTTCCGGGGGGTGGGGGGCCGTCAGTGGGAAAATGTAGTAACCGGTTTGTGTTTATTTCATAGATTCATGCTGGTTGCGCCTTCACTACCAAGGAAATATCAAAGAAAATCTGGGGGTGTCACTCCACACCATAAAGGAAGACCAGAAGGAGAGCTGCGGCTATCACTCCACACTACAACAAGAGACAACGGGACGATCGTGGAGTACCGCTCCCTGATGTAAGGACCCCACCTGATGAACACAGCTTTGCTCCATTGATGAATCCCACTTTCCCCTACTCTCCCTCAACAAGAAATATCATTAGAGTCGGGTGGAGGGGAATTTGTGGGATATATTTACCCACTCTGCAGTACTTCCCCATATCACCAAGCTGCACTTCAGCAGAACCAGCAAAATGGCTGCGCTGGCTCATGTGAGCACCACTGCCTCACACCAAAAGTACGTTTTGCAGAGTAAAAAAGGATGACTGCACTGTTTAGCCAAACCGCATATGGCAAGATGGAACAGGGAGCACCCAGAGAAAGGGTTCTAGGGGGTGTTCTTGTATGTCTTAAAGAAATGGAGTGAAAAAGCAGCGCTGCTTTGCTGCAAGCCCAAAATTCCTGTTGAAAAAGGGAATATTTCATTTTTAAAATTATGCTGCTGTGATGCTATTTTTCCTGTTCTTCATCACACTACCTTTATCAAAAAGACCCTGTCATGCCCATCCATATTCACATTGTGTTCCATCAGAAAAGAGTCTTATTCCTGAATGGCAGGCTGTGCCATCCAAACCTAAGAAAATCAACAAAAGTGTTCCTTCAGCTACACGGGAAATGCTTTAATTGTGTCTACAAAATGTCCAGGATCAACACGTCAAAAAGGCCCTGGCTTTCTGGACCTATGTCAATTCCAGTGCATCTATATTTAAACAAAGTGCTGCATACAAAAAACTAACTCTGGCTCAAAAACCATGGGGCAAAGTCACAGGAAATAGAAAAATCGAATTGGTAAGGACAGTACCAGCAGTCATCTCTTGTTTAAAATGTTCTTTTGCAAAGAAAGAAAAATACTTGTTTAAACGTGTATGTTGGATAGGGCCCTGCCATTATCTAGCAATATAAAGAGTTTTGCTGTAAAAGATATATCTGGGGGATTTTATTCAACAGGCTTTATTCTGATTTATAACAAAAATAAAAAAAATAACGAATTATAAGGCAGTGGCTACATGAGGGAAAACCACCCAAACAGATTTCGGCTGGGGGGGATGCTAGCAGCCAAAGGCCCCCACAGTAGATACTAGACACACAAGTGATAAGTGCTACCTTTCCAGACTTCAGTATGTGCTCCAGCCTCTGACAATGGGATTTCTGGGACATGGGTATGTGAAAAGAAAATCACACTTCCCCAAACTTCTACCAGAAGCTTCAAAGAAAATCTCTGTGACAACCCTGGAATGAGGGGGGTAGCCTTGGAGGCATGCCCATATATGGGAAACAGACTGAACATTTGCCTCCAAAGACTATTTATTAATAAAAATGTTAAAGACTTTTATCTCTGCAGCAGGACTTTGCAGAAATGTGAAAAGTTAACAGTTTAAATGGTAGCATTCACTGACACCTTGGGAAGGGAACGGCAGAGAATTGGGTATTCCGAGGAAAGTGTACCTGATCCAATGTAAAATTGAATACTGACATGCCTAACGATAATCCAGACACATGTGTAAAGTTACAAAATTTTAGGCCGAATATTTCATACTCAAAATGACTAAAAAAAGTATTAGATGGGCTAAACAATGTCTCACAAACTGGAGGGTTGGACTGGAATGGTCTGCATAAAATATGTCACCTGCTTATGTAATTTGTTAAGATGCTTCAACTGTATAAATGTGCCATTTGTGGCAAAACTGGATTTTAGCTAAAGTAACTGTAGGAGGTTTTGAACATTGTAAAACTCACATCATAAATCTGACATCTTGCCCTTGAAATCCAACCAGCTGAGAGTGAGACAGGGACTATAACCCCTGACCAACCCAGTGTATTAGAGGCGTGGTTAGCTAAGCCTGCCTGACCATATAGTTATATGATGTCACTAATGCTATATAATTAAGAATCCTTGACAGAACTCTAGACACACATCCTCTCCTGACTTTCCTGCGCTGGCGTTCCTGATCTGCTACATTCATCTTGCTGATTCCAGATTTCACTACAAGGCCAAAGCATTGCTGATCCTATCCCAAGCAAGGCCATTGATCCAGAAAAGCCCCCACTAAAATCATATCAAAAGGGGGAAAAGCTGTGGTACCTTTTGCATCCTGAAATCAGACCGGCTTGCAGCCCACTGCAGCCCTATCATCCAGCTGTCCTTGTTATCCGGTGACCAGACCTTTGCCCAGCTGTCTTTTGCCAAGGGGTCTGCTATCCAGTGACCAGATTCTTTTGTGACCAGAACCAGTTGACTGTCCAAAATATCAGACTCAAAAGTGGACTGTGAGTATCCCACATCCCATAACTCATAGTCTACCCCATCTTGATTTTTCTTTATTCCACTCTCAAAGCAATCCTATCCATACCCTGGTAACTTTTTAAAACTGTGAGAATTATCTCTGCACCATGCCCTTGACTTTCGAAGTGTTAGCGCCATCTCTCTTTTCATTTCTGTCTGGTGAAAATCATAAACCCTTAGTCATATTTTGAGTAATCAAACTAATTTCCAGTTAAAGTTGAGCACTCGGGTGACAAAGTTGACTTTGCAAATCAACATTGGAGCTTACTGTGTTCCTCTTTAACAATATAGTCTAAATAATTTAGTTTAAGTAACATTTGCCTTTCTTTCAAAACCGAAGTTTTCATTTTATCTGCTCTATTTTCCTAAAACTGACCCTCATTCCACCCAAAAAAATCGCATTCAAATCTTCAGCTACCACATTTCTTTCACTTTGATATTGTCCCTGTGATATACATATGTCCCCCAGACCAAAAACTGCATTGTGATTTTCAGTATTTCACCCTTTTTTATTTAACCGTTTGGGTCATTTAAAGCGGGAATTGAGAAAACTGCAACTTTCCAATGTCATTCGCTGCAGCATGTTCTAACTTTTCACATATTTTCGAATTATTTGCTTCTTTTTGATCCATTGCATTGTGATTGCTAGTGTTTATGCATTCCTGTTGTGGTGAGAAATCATCTTTGCCTCACACATTTAACCACACATTAATTATTTATTTGTCCTTTTCTGGGTGTCATTTCATGCCATAGCTAGGGGTTTTTGCCTCGTATTTTGAGAGGGAAGGTTGGATTTTGATTCTGTTTGCTGTCCCTTATTCCTAACTACCTGCTGCTTCTTTCTATCCACTCGGAATCTAATTGTGGGTTAGTGAACATTGCAGAGGAAAAACCTTACCTTGGGTGCTATCTGTCCTAATTCAAACAGTGCTCCTATTCACTTATGCTTTGTAAATGTTCTAGGAGAAGGTTAACCAAGTACATTGCTTCCATTTTCATTGTAATTATCACCCCATTGGTGATTGCTGCCCCATATTAAAAATGGTATGATTACTTTTGAATGTTACAAATAAATAAATATTGCAGTTTCACCAACCGGCCTGCTTCATGGTCCATTGTGACCAGGTGTATTTGAAAAAGGGTGTGTGAGATGTGTTGTGTACCATCTCAAATTGAATTTGCATAAAATAAAGAGAAAGGCATCTCAATTGAGTGCTACATCCTAGCCTGAGACCAAGGTGTGTGTCGCCAGATTGAAATCCATAACAAGTTCCCCTCAAGCGTGACACAAACACCATTTCAGGTGCAGTTTCACAGTTCATCACATTCTCCATGTTCAGGAGCAGGGCTTCTGTTAGAATCTTTCGAATGAGCGCTGGACCACTTTAACCCTTATACCTCTGATGTTCACAAAAGGACGTTATCTATTATCTTGTGTTCTTTACGCAAATGTAGCTTCTGCAACCATGAGCTCGACACAGTCTGGTTTTCTATCAGTTATCTCCGACTCACCAGCTGGGTTGAACTCGTTGCCTTTTCTTCCGCTGGAATCAAGGATGGTACCACGGCGGCAAGCTCTTTTCCACGCCCTGGCTATTAGTGTGGGAGGGACCTGTGTACTGTTGACATCTGCCACACCTATTGACAGCTGCAATTCCCAATCTTAATCTTCCTTTATCGAAGGCTTTGCCTCCTTATCATCCTTTCGGTTTCGTCCACCTTTCTCCTTTGTTTGAACTGTCGTCCTGAAATAGTTGCTTCCTCGTGCTCTCAGCCTTGCTCAAAGTGTGCTTTCATGCTCCGCCTTTTCCCTGTGGTGAAGGGAAAGGGCCGTCATGTGTGCGCAGTTATCGGCAATTGCCTGACCCTTGTTTTGGGACATGTCAGGTAAACAACTCTGGTGTTAGGCCGTTGTCTTTCACGGTGTGAGAAAGTATTTGTTTAGGAATGGAGGAGGTAGAGCTTTTACATATCCTATGGGGTAGGATGGGGAAAAGGTGTTATAAAGAAGGGGGTACCCAGTCTCACCCATCAGTGTCCCACTTCCACTCCCCAAAGTCCCCCCATCCAGGTGATCCTGTTACACTGTTCCACCCCCAGGAACTGTATACAATAGTGATGGTCGTGTCCTGGCCACCTGGATGACAGATCACCGGGGACTAGCGGGTGAGACACCTTCAGGTTTCTCATACACCCTAGTCTCTCGTGTTCCCCAAGCTTACATAACCTTCCCTATTCTCTGTCCTGCAACCACCCAGTATAACGTCCTTTGTTTATTCTCACCAAGTTATATATCCCTGTTTGTTTATTGTAGTGGTAGTTTTTATACTTTTTTCTATTATTGTACGTTTCTTTTTAAATCCAAGTTGGATTTTTTTTCCCAATGTCCCAATGATTAGCATGTGAAAGACAACAACAGTGTTGCATGCACACATGTTATATCTTATATAGTGCATGTGTTACACTGCATACAAGATATGAGGGTCATAAAACATGTGTGTCAAATTGTGTTTGTTAAAGTGTGTATGTGTTCTTTAACTAATTATGTTTTCTTTTTTTAGGATATGCGTGAAATTATCGAGTTGAAAAGTTCAACCACCAAAAGTCCTTGTTTTTTTTTTGTTTTTTTTCTCGCATATATATATATATATATATATATATATATATGTGGGGTGAGACCCCACACGGCCCCCCCACCTAAAACCTATACATTTTTATTAACTTTACCCCCCCACATATAAATATGCGAATAAATGGGGGTCAGACCTTTGGTGAAAGGACTTTTCTACTTAGGTAATTTCACCCTAACCCTTTTTTTACAGATAGAAGCATATTATTATTTGTTTAAACATAGCTGAATAACAGCGGCTACAGTATCACCCAATGGAGTGTTTAAATCCTGAGGTGCGGTTAACCACAGCAACGGCTGAGGAGGGTCGTTGGACCATACCCACTGCTTTAGGCATCGATGTGCAAAAATGTAAGCTATTTGCACCTGAAAGAGCCCTTTCTAAGACAGATGTATTATGTATAGATGTATAAAAAATCCAAGTGACTTACCCCCAAAGTTTCATATTGTTATTGTGGCTAAAGAAAATACGTCAATGAACTCTGCCGCGGCTATAATTGATGATTTATCTTAGAAAAATGTTTTGGATGCTATTTCATTGTATTTGTGTATTTATATGTGATGTCTGTTATTTCATTGTATTTGTATTTTTATATATGATAAGTAGTCTTTAAAGAACTGCTTTGGAGTACACTGAGTGTAGTATTTTGGCGTATTTGGTGTGCTCTCTCTATTATCATGTACATTGCATATCTCCTCCAGCCATTCCATGTAGTTTTCCATTGTACTTTCGTAGAAAAAATACTGCGTGTCACCTAAGATATTAGAATTAGAAATGGAGGAAGATTACATGAAGAGAGAAGGTGGAATTTCTTGTGTTTACTTTCTGATTGGTTGTTTATTGTTTGTGTTGTGGGTAGCTGCCAATAGGATATCTAGTACCTCAGATACTGTTCAACCTATCAGAGAATTTACTTTTTTGAGTGATGTCTATATTTTCCAATACAAATTTAGATTATATTGTATCATTATATTAAGAGTTTTTCTATATAGTACATTTGTATTGCTTGAGAGTGAGGTGTAGTTTTAGGAGATTGTGCTACAGGCACAAAGAAAGTTAGCTCGTCGTTGAAGCTTGACTTTCGAGTGGCTGTGGAAAACAGGCACGATGCCGCATAGCCGTGTGAACACAGCTTTCAAAAAAAAAGTGGGCCCTCCTTCAACGCAGCTACAGCCACGTGCAGATGCGTCTTCTCATTGATTTAGGTGATTGGTCAATAATTCAGGTGCGATCACATCATTGCGCTTGGGAGAACCCGCACATACCAAAAGCACATTCTGGTTCGCTATATTGTATAATTGTGGTTATAATCCTCTCGCAAGCCCCGCTTTCCTGTTTCCTGTCATTGCTTTTTGTCTCTTGTTGGGTGAACTTCTTTTTAAGTCTTCAGGAACTTTTAAAAGCAGTACCTTCATTTATCCATTCCTTTTTTACCTTTCTTCTTCCCGTACCATTGTCTTGTGCTCTGTAGTTTGTTATTTTTTTTAATTTTAGCTTGTTATTTTAGCCTGCTCTTTTTTAAGTGTTTGATATTAAGAGGCAGGGGGCCTCATTACACGGTGTGCGGTAACCATGGCGCTATTAGCGCCATGGTTGCCGCCGGTATTTTACTGTGTCCGCCTTGGTGGATGGCGGAATTACCATCCTACTCCAAGGTGAGCGGGGCGGTAATTCCCCATTCACCAAGGCACTTCCCCATTCCCATTTTTGCCTCCATAGGGCTCAATGGGAATAGGGAAGGAGCTAATTATGGTACTGCAAATTGTGGTACCGTAATTAGCACCAAGGTCCCTTTGCGGGCCCGTTCCTTAACAGCTGGTAAAATCAGCTGTTGAGGTCGGGTCCCGCAAAGGGACCTCGTAGTAAGGCGGTAAGGGTTTACCGGTACCGGTGCCCTTACCGGTACCGGTGAACCCTTAACGCATTCCATGTAATGATGCCCTGAGTCTTTTTTGTGTTATGTATTTTTACAGTTTTTATTTGCCTTAACGGTCCTGCATTTGAAAATGACTATGACCAGCACTGATGATGAGGTGGTGTTGCTTTACCGCCATGGAAGAAGCAATGTGTACAAAAAGCCATTGCTGATAGTTGGCAACATTTCCACGTAAAGGACCAACAGAGCAAAAAGGAGATCGAGGAGGTCATACGCACATTCTGTGGTAAGGTTATGCGCAGGGGACATTCACACAAGCTGTCGCAAAGCTTGGGGACATCCATGTTAATTCAACATTATCCACGTTAATTCAACATTTTGTCCATGGCCATTGGGATGAAGTGAATTGAGCATATAGGAAGGCTCATGTGATACATAAGGTCAAAGCACATGGAGCAAGACCAGCACAGCAGTATTTATCATCTGCGACACAGACTTCCAATAAAATTACCAGCTATTTTCCACCAACTAACACCCAACATCAGCCCATCCTGCCTGCACCCAATCTTTCGAATTGTATTGTGATCTGCAAAACCTGTCACAGTTGATGGAGGTGGGAGGTGGCATCCGAGACGCTTTGGGCAAGACTCTTTTAGAACATATAGCCAATTGGCAATGCTAGGTATATTTTAAGTGTTCATTTTTTTTTACCCCATTCTTTAGAAAAATAACAGAAAAAAATGTACAAAATATAAAATGTGAAAAAATAAATGTTCTTTTTTTTAACCTTTTTTTATATGTATGAATCCTAGTGTTTTCCCTTCCCAATTCCTACCTCGTTTTTCCTTAGCTCCCAAAACGGTCCTTTTCAAGTCAACTTTTCTGTTATACAAATAGACAATAAAAAAACATACTGTATACATGGATCAAAGACCGTTAATTGATCTTTTCAATACAGGGTGTGTTAAAAAAACGAAATATCCTTATGCATTTAATTAAAGCTGCAGTTATCTACTGTGAAAGCTTAAAAAACAAATGTACATATACATTTGCGTAGTAGTCTTGTAAAGAATTCTTTTAGGATGCATTCAGTGCAGTCTTTGTATACTGTTATTCTAACACTTTAATAACGTTCTATTTATCAACAGTACATGTAAATGTAAACACTTGAAAAATATAGGTAAATATGCAAACTACGTTTTTTTAGAGCAGGTTTATTTGGGGGAAATGTGGTTGCCCAATTTCTTTTTATTTTACTTTCTACACATGATACATCATTTTTATTAGCTCAATTGTCTGTATTATTAATGTCAATTATGTATGGAATAACAAAACCTTTTTAAATTCAAGATAAAACTTTACTTGCATGGATGTTAAGGAGAGCAATACATTGTAAATAAATCCTTGAAATTCAAGGAGAAAACGTCATTTGCAGGGATGTTAAGGTGAGAAGTTAATGTAACAAAATCCCTGAAATTCAGCTAAAGCCACCTTAACTTAACACCCCCTGTTGTGCAGCCTATGACCACAATGATGATATCAGAGATGACATCCCTGATGACATCACTGGTGCCATCACTAATTAAATCATCTATGACATCACTTTTGGAATCTCTGATTACATCATATAACACTAAGCGGCTATGGCCAGTGTCGCAGTCTTTGCCCAGTGCCCACTGTATAGTTTAACACATTAAGAGCCCACTAGCAATGGTCTGTGGCCATGGTCAGTGATCACAGCCTTTGGCCATGCCCATTTTATATTTTAACACATTAGGAGACATTAGCCATGGCCTTCCTCCATAGCAAGTGGCTGCGACCAGTGGCCATGGCATTTGGCCGTGCCCACTCTATATTTCACAAACCTAACCAGCCACTAGCCATGGCCTTCAGCCATCTCCCCAGCATACTATAACAGATTAAGTGGCAGTGGCCACGGCCTTCATCGGTGTCCACTGTATATTTTACAACACTCACCAGCCACTAGCCATGGCCTTCAGGCCATAGGCAGCAGTTCAGCCTTCTGCCATGCCCACTGTATATTGTACAACACTAGCCACCCACTAGCAATGGCCTTCGGCCATGCACAGTGTCCACAGCCTTGGCCATGTCAAAGGCCATGGCTTAAATTGTTTTTTTAGTTAAACAAGCATTCATTAGCTAACTCATAAATGATAATATGTCTGATGCAATCACAGATGGCATCAGTGGTGTTATATATGATGTAAACAGTGATGTCACCAGTGATTCCATCAGTGATGTCATCAGTGATATCATAGATGATGTAATTAGTAATGTCATCACGTCATAGGCTGCACAACAGTGGGTGCAAATTTAAGGTGCGTTGCCCTGAACAATTGTGCCATTGGCCAAAACGCCAGGCTTACTTTGTCTACTCCTATACCCACACTCCAAAATTCCCAATGAGCGCCCGCATACATCAAAATCTGTCTGCAACATCTAGCGACATCTTACCTACATTTAGGCCATTTTTTAAAAGAAATGACTGGAAGGATAAACACCAAATTTGCAAACACTCGCTTTCGGGACCAGGCCATCACTCCTCGCATGAATTTGGTGCAAATCCACCTACAACTTTGTCCCCCTTGACAAACCCATATCAAACAGTGCAAAATGAGTAGAGTCCTTTTTTTCCTCCAAGGTTTTGTGCAGGTTCATCGAATGTGCCAAAGTTTTAAGCCACCTAACAACTGCTGTTCCTATAGGAAAGCCAACTTAACCATAACTACACTGTCACTACCACCGACCCTTAATTACAGGGCCTGCATAGCAGCCTTGTAGTTATGGTTAAGTTGCTCACAAAACTTGGCAGAAGAAGTATATGCCCCCCTCAGAATGGTTTTGCAAAGTTTGGTGCGGTTTTGCCCAAGGCGGGCAAAGTTATAGGGGGTCCCAAAATGTGTGGAAATCCTCATAGACCCAATGGAAACAAAACTTTGCTCTCGCCTTGTCAAGGGTTTTGACCCATGTTGAATCCTTAGACTGGGTAAATGTGGGGATGAGCTGTCGCCGCCCATTATTCTATCCCAAAACAAACTAAATCAATAGACTGGGTGGATGTGGGGATGAGCTGTAGCCGCCCACATTCACGCCAGAATCCAGGAGAACTGCGCATTTGGCACAGGCCACTCTAAAGATACAACCTTCTTGTGGGGGGTTCCACATCACCAGTCTACTGTAAGGATGCCATCAAAACAATGTTAAGCAAGGGTCCTATTCTATCAAGCAAAAGACCACTCTATTGAAATGAAGTAATTCAAGACAACTCAAAAATGGATGCAGTACCAACAAATTCCCCAAGGCGGCGCTAGCGGTCTAAACTCTGACAGGGAAACTCTGCCCTTACCAATCCAGAGCCACCATGAGCAGGAGCTCCTTCCATCTACTGCTGAAGCTGCTGACACCAGGTATGTCACGAGTCCCTAGCTACAGCACGAGCGTGCGTCTTGAAGACAACACGCGGCAAATTATTTAGTAATATCCGCACTGCTCCAGCGCTGCCCAGTGCGGCCCTTCCTGCCAGGATCTGCCCCATTAATGCACTCAAAGTGCATCCAGCCACCAATCGAAGCCCCGAGGTCCACACCATTTAAAGATGGCTGTCCGCCGCATCTTTAGCCCTCCAGCCGGCCCCGCAACCCTGCAAACATCGTGATTGGCCCCTCTCCTCTATTGGCAGCCAACCACAAGCCAGCAGGTTCCGAACCGGCCCACCTCGAAGGCACTGTGCACTGTGCCTATCTCTAGCCTGTATACACCACCGAGCATAGGGCTAGATCCCCTGCCCATCTCCTCTGGGGTAAACATACCGCCCCTTACAGCAACCTTTCTTCAACTGTTCCAGCCAGCAACCTGAACTGTTTCAAGCCTTCACTGAACCCTGTTCTCGCAGTACGGTATAACACAGACTACTGCTCACATTGTGTAGTGCCTTATGGTCGCTTAGAGACCACTGTGACCACTTGTGTTGTGCCTTATGGTCGCCTAGAGACTACTGTGACATTGTGTAGTGCCTTATGGTCGCTTAGAGACCACTGTGACCACTTGTGTTGTGCCTTATGGTCGCCTAGAGACTACTGTGACATTGTGTAGTGCCTTATGGTCGCTTAGAGACCACTGTGACCACTTGTGTTGTGCCTTATGGTCGCCTAGAGACTACTGTGACATTGTGTAGTGCCTTATGGTCGCGTAGAGACCACTGTGACCACTTGTGTTGTGCCTTATGGTCGCTTAAAGACTACTGTGACATTGTGTAGTGCCTTATGGTCGCCTAGAGACTACTGTGACATTGTGTAGTGCCTTATGGTCACGTAGAGACCACTGTGACCACTTGTGTTATGCCTTATGGTCGCTTAGAGACTACTGTGACATTGTGTAGTGCCTTATGGTCGCTTAGAGACTACTGTGACATTGTGTAAGTGCCTTATGGTCGCTTAGAGACTACTGTGACATTGTGTAAGTGCCTTATGGTCACGTAGAGACCACTGTGACCACTTGTGTTGTGCCTTATGGTCGCTTAGAGACTACTGTGACATTGTGTAGTGCCTTATGGTCGCTTAGAGACTACTGTGACATTGTGTAAGTGCCTTATGGTCGCTTAGAGACTACTGTGACATTGTGTAATGCCCTATGGTCGCTTAGAGTACACTGTGTATTAGTACTGGGTATCAGCACTGTGCACTAGCATTTCTCCGATTCTCTGCGCTAGTACCCTCACTACAGCACCATTGTGTACTAACATTGCGCACTAGCTTCTCTCTGACGATTTTGTGCGTCAGTTCCCTCTAAACTCAGACATGATAACCTGGACCTTCCTCATTATGTTCCCATTCTGCCTGGTCCCCCATGACACCCCTTGTACAGGGTCACACTTTCGCTTACACCCCAACGGCCTCAGCAGACTAGCCTGCCCCAGACATTATCCCATACCCTGCCCCACCCCCTTCCTACCCAACATCAACCCCTTCCAGCCTACCTCCTCCATTGACTCTCATCGCATAGCAGACACCCCCAGCCCCCAAGAAGCATCACAAACTACTCCCATCGGCCAACCCACTATCACGAACCTCACTACCAGCAGATCCTATCCCTGCTCAGGATTATCGAGATTCACCCGACTCAGATCCAGAACACACACACCCGCATCCTTCCCCAATCTAGGCAACAAACAAAACATAACCTTAACCAAATCTGCCCCTCACTGCACACGCCCTACACTTCCGACAGACCAGATAGCACACGGCCTGATCGCATCCTCCCCCCGCACCCACACCAAAAAATCATGCATCACCACCGAAACCATTAAAGGTGCACTCATCAATGCGAGATCTGTAGTCGCCCATGCCTTAGACATTGCCGACATTATTACCGTCAATGATCTCGACTTCATAGCTATTACAGAGACCTGGCTCCACCCAGCATCTGGCCCCTCTCTATCACTTGCTATACCCAATGACTATACCATCTACCGTGCAGACAGACAAACAGCTAAAGGTGGTGGAGTAGCCGTTATTGCAAAAAGTTCCATCAACATTAGACACATACAAAACCAATCACTGACATCAGCGGAATTACTCACCCTCAAACTATCCACAACGCACACAAGCACTATCACCATCCACCTCATCTACAGACCGCCAGGCCCCATACTATCCTTAATGACGACATAGCCCTTCTACTCTCTAACAATATCAAACCTAACTCTCGACTACTCATCCTAGGAGACTTTAATCTAGGTCTCAATGATGAGAAAGATGACAAAGCTCACACTATCGCCAACACTATTTCAGAATTAGGACTCACCCACCATATCGCACAACCCACACACAACAAAGGCCGCATCCTTGACTGGATAGCTGACCTCAATTGCAACACTACCATCCTCTCCAACACTCCATGCCCCTGGACCGATCACCACCTTATTACCTTCACCATCAACAAAGGCACTCAAACACCAGTGCCCTCCTCCAATGCCCCACCCACACTCACAAGAAACAACAAAAATATCACACTAGAGAAACTCCTCCCGCTACTCCAACCCATCACCGACTTCTCACCCACCATGACCAACCCTACTGAATTAGTAGATTTATACAACACAACTATCCTTAAGGCCATAAACACCATAGCACCACTCAAGCTTCGGAAAGCCAAACCACGAGCACACCTCAATTCCTGGTTCACCCCCAAACTAAAAACACTCCGCAAAGCCAAAAGACAAGCTGAATTAACATGGAAACAGTCACCATCCACTATTAATAAGACATCCTACGCACTAGCATCGAACATCTATAAATCAGCCATCATCCAGTCTAAAAAAAACATGTACAATGAAAGAATCAGCAACGCCAAATCTAATACCAAAGAGCTCTTCAATATCCTGAGAGAACTCGAATCACCCTCCCCCATTCCAGACACTTGCAACAAAGACATCCACTGGTGCACGAACATCCAGGAAGCACTCCTAGGCAAAATTGCCACGCTACAAGCCAAAATCCTGACAAAGAAAGAAAGCCTCACCCTCTCCGATAACATCACCCCCTCTACACACACCCACACCACCCCCCAAAATGATGACAATAACCTCTTTGAGTTTTCCACCATAACCATTAAAGAGGTTGAAGAAATAATCTACTCTCTTAAACCGTCCAAATGCCAAGGCGACACTTGCCCAGCCCCTATCATTAAAGATGCAGCCAAACAACTTGCTCCCTTCATCACCTCCCTCATCAACGCATCTTTCACCTCCAACATAGTGCCCAACAACCTCAAGGACTCCTGGGTTCTTCCTTTACTTAAGAAGCCCACCCTTGACCCTAATGTCCCCACCAACTACAGACCCATAACGACTGTACCCTTCCTACTAAAAATCCTCGACAGAGCTGCCTATCTCCAGATACAGAACCACCTTGAGAAAAATAACTTACCAGGACTCAGACAATCAGGATTCCGCCCCAAACACGGCACTGAGACCGCCCTGATTGACCTTAAGACACAGATGGACAACATTAAAGACAATGGTAAACTAGCCCTCCTTCTCCTCCTTGACTTATCGGCCGCCTTCGACCTGGTCAACCACGACATCCTCTGCAAACATCTATCCTCAGCAGCCAAATTTTCAGATAACGCCAACGCATGGATCCATTCCTTCCTTAACAACAGATCCATGAGAGTCTTCGCACCCACAGCCTCTGCCATCCCAGCCCCAGTCACTTGCGGTGTCCCCCAGGGCTCCTGCGTCTCCCCCACTCTATACAATGTATTCACGAAACCCCTCTTTGACATACTGGACCGTTTGGGTGTCATCTACACCAACTACGCAGATGACACCCAAATACTGATCCCTTTAACAGGCGACTACTCCACCGACCTCACTGCTCTCAACAACATTTATTCCATTATCCAAGAATGGATGGGCAAGCATGGCCTATGCCTTAATGACGACAAGACCGAGCTTCTTCTCCTAGGTTCCCAACCCAGACTTAATAAACTCGACAAACTCTATCAAGCATTCACTATAGACGGCAATAACATCATCGTCTCTAACAGCGTCAAAACCCTAGGAATCTACCTCGACTCCTCCCTCACACTGACAAGACAGATCAATTCCATCTCATCAGCCACTGCTTACACTTGTAAACTTATCAATGCCAGCAGACCTTACCTCTCACCATCCAACTGCATCACCTTAGCCAGAGCGCTAGTCCTTTCCAAAGTTGACTACTGCAATGCGCTATACTTGGGAACCAGTCAGAAAAATATCAACAAACTACAAGTCATACAAAACAACGCCTTGCGAGCAGCCCTGAACATACCCAAACATGAACACATCTCGGACGCCAGACGCACCTGCCATTGGCTATCCATACCACAAAGAATTGAATATAAAACCATCTCACTCACACACAAATGCCTAGCTAACCAAGCACCCAGATACCTATCCGACAACCTCAAGCACCACACCCCAGCGCGCCCTACCAGATCAGCTCAAACACACTGCTTAAATATCCCAAGATTTAAGCTCCAAAAAGCAGGTGGCTCCAGCTTCCCCGTGCTTGCCTCCAAACTTTGGAATTCACTTCCACTCGAGCTGAGATCAGAACCGTCCTTTCACAGATTTAGACACAACACCAAAACTTGGCTTCTATCCAAAGAAACTGCCTAGCCCTACCGAACTAGCATGCACCAAGACTGTAAATTTGTAAATATGTAATCGATTTGTACATTTCTGCTGCATTATTCTTGTTGTATTCATTATTCTTGTTGTATTCATCGCAAGCGCCTGGATGCCCTAGGGCCAGGCGGCGCTATACAAATAATAAACTAAACTAAACTAAACTAAACTGTATTTAGGAGTTGCAAGAGGGGCAGGGACTTCAAAGCTTGTTGGTTAATTGAAAATCTTAGCCACCTGCTGTTCCCAGAGGCCAAGAGGTTGAGAACTCTTAACACCCCAGACACTAACAACAGGAGGCAGGATATCACATGGCCCTTCTGAGTGAGAGGGAGGGGGTTTCCCCTTCAGCCTGGAGGAGAGAGACAATAGCCCCTTTCAGTTGAATGGGGTATGTTAATTTTGAGTGTTTCCTGTCAACAGCCCTCTGCCAGCAAGGAGAGACATGTGATCACTGACCCACCCAGACTTCTGGAGGCGGACCCAAACACTTTGGGGAGTTGAATTGCAACAAATATATATTTTATAGAAACAGTGATAACTTATTGTAACCAAATGACAGGAATGTACAACTTTGAGAGTCTTAGTATGGAAAATGCCCTCACGATTTGAGTCCAAACTCCGATTTGTACCATGTTCTGGGGCAAAACCCCGCTAATTATGAATATTGTAGACACTGGGCCTCATTCCGAGTCGGGCGGTAAGGGTTAACGGTCACCGGTAACGAGACCGGTGCCGTTAAACCCGTACCGCCCTATTCCGAGTTCCCTTTGCGGGTTGGAACTTAACACCTGCTTTTTGCAGGCGTTAAAAAACCAACCCGCAAAGGGACCTTGGAGCTAATTACGGCACTGTAATTTACGGTGCCATAATTAGCACCTTCCCCATTCCCATTGAGCCCTATGGGGCAAAAATGGGAATAGGGAAGGGCCCATGGTGAATGGGGAATTACCGACCCCGCCAACCTTGGAATGGGGCGGTAATTCCGCCATTCACCATGGCGGAGTCAGAAAGATAACGGCGTCAACCAAGGCGCTAATAGCGCCTTGGTTAACGCCAGGGTCGGAATGAGGCCCACTGTATTTAAGCTAGAGACATGGAAAGTTACTGGGATATATGTGGAAGGGAAATGTACCTTTGTATAATTTTTGATGAAAAACCAATGTTGCAAAACCCACTAAAATCGAAAATAAGTTGCCATGTTTGAATGCAAGCTCCTAGAAACGCCAGAGTCGGGACAGGGACTATCTTTAGTAATATATGATGTGTGTATGTGATGTCAAACAACTGTGTACCTGGGAAATATGCATTTGGATCAGGTATAGATATGTGTGCACATTGACCAGAGGAGTGTCATTTCTGCAGGTCATAAAAATGACATCACTCTGACACACTATCCCTTCCCAAATCAGGGACCAAAGAATCTATTGACCTATCAAATCAAGAGAGGGGCAGGCTTAGTGATGCTAGCCTCTCAACCCACTTTTTAAAACACATAAAAAGAGACTGCTGGGACAGGTAGAGACATTCAATTCCATTTGCTGCGGAGCATGCTGACCGACGACTTCACATCCAGAGATCCAACACTTAGACTTCCAAGCTAAACAGAGACTACAGAACTTTGAACCAAGAAGGCCCACTGCAAGCAAAAGTATTCTCAGCAGGCCTTCAGAATCCAGCAAACCTAACCAAACTATTCAACAGCGGGCGAGCTGTTTGAATGCTTTGCCAAGAACTTGTGCCGGAACCGCAGACCAGACCCAGAACGCTGTGAGCAGAACCAGAGATCCGGATCGCTGTGAGCAGAACCGGTGCCTGATTGACCTGCCGAGCAGAGAGAACCGCCGCTGGATGTGTTGACCAGATCCGTGACGAGGCCCATTCCTTTCAAAATTAGAAGTGAGTATCCACTAGAACTGTGCAGAACCCAATCTCTTAGTTAAAATAATCTAATCCAAACTATTTTAACCTAATTAGAACAGCCTCCTAGAAATCGTGTGATCTGTCATTTATAAAGCTGCACAACTGTCACCTGTCAATTCTGCAGCTGCAAGCTGTCACCTGTCATTTTGAGTTTTACTTTAAATCCGAAAATCTACCTTTATTAAATCGTCTGTATCTCCGGAACCGTTTGTTTAACCTTTTTAGGAACGTGGTTTAACTTTCATTTTAAAGCTGTGATTCTAGGCTTTCCAACGAACCTAGAACTGACTTCCTACTCCCTATACTTTTTCCGCAATCACGATTTACGCACTCGCGAAATTTACCGCGATTTGCGATTTTGGCTCAATTGCTCCACTTGTCAAAATAGCAGCTCCATTCTTTCCTTTGTTAAAATCTGTTTGCAACCTGGTAATAACTCATAGAGCATTGCTAAAGTGAGCCTGAACTAATACCAACAAGCATCTCTCACTCACCCTGAATCTCTAGAGGGAATTAAAATCAGTTAGCACCTTGTCCCATCCATTGCCATCACATTTAAAAGCATTTTGGGCCTATGTTTTAAAAAGCATACCTGTTGTCTAAGCTTGCTGGGGGGGAACTGAATTCTGTATTGTATTTGATTGTCTTCCTGAAGACTGTGTGTGTTACTTCCATCTCCTTGCATTGCATATAGGGGGGGTGAATTGCCACCAGGGGAAAAGTGAACATATTATCTCTTGTGAAACCATATCAGTTTATTTTCTGTACTGCAATTATTTCACCTTGCATTTCCTTGAAACCATCAAGCATTTTCAGCTACCTCATCCTCTATACTACTCCTAAGTAACCAAATCAGTGTACCCCTGTAACATTATCCATTGTTGATCACGGTCATATTCTGAAGTGTGATATCAGTTATCAATTTATTTATAAAGTGTGATAGATATATATTGTTGAATTGTCCAAATAAACCTTTTAAATTTGCAAAACAAACCTACTTCTTGGCTCAGTGGGGTCAGGGGGATTATAAGAGGGGGGTGTTATACAAGGGTTGTCATCCAGAGTACTGAACTGGACATAAAAATACATCAATAAGGGTTTTCCTCAGCATCCCAGACTAGGCATTGACTTAGCTGTAGTGTTGATTGAATATCGCTTAACAGCCTACATCCCAAACAGCTGGACAGATTTTCACCAAATTAGTGGCATGAGCGGTGACTTGGTCCTAATAGCGTGCTTTTGTAAATTTGGTGTGAATCCATCCAGTAGTTTATTTTAAAACAGCTAAACAGTAGGTTAAAAAAAAAGTGCTATACTAGGGTTCAGTCCGCAGACTCACTTCCCGGTTTGGTCCGTGGACACCTCCCTGGACCAATCAGGGTCTGGCTGATGTCTGCTGACATCGGACATACCCCCTGATTGTATAGTGAAAAGTGTGATGTTTGTCTTATTTTTGGTAATGGCCGCCATGTTTCATCCGCGGACAGCCTCAGGTGTCCACGGATAGCGTGGTGGGGAAAAAGTCTGGAAAACTTATTTGGGGTTATTTGGTGGCCAAAAGAAGCCCTGGAAAGGGTGCAGGGTGGAGTAATGATGATTTGGAGCTGCTTTTATAGGTGAAAAAAGTGGGTGCAGGTGCTATACGATCCGTGGACAGCATGGTAGTCCATGGACAATGCTGTGAACGAGCACTTTGAAAACACAGTTAGGGTTATTTGATGGCTGAAAGAGGGTGTAGAAAGGTTGGGGGAGTGGAATAAAGATGCTATGGTGCTGTTTTTATAGGTGAAAAAGAGTTTGCCGATGCTGCTGAGTCTGTGGTCACCTCTTAGTGTCTGCTGATATTACATGGTTGGGGGTGTTGATGGCGAGTTTTGTTATTTGTGTATTGTACGTATTTGTTGTATGGTAATTTTATTGTGCTGGTTGTGGCCAAGGCAAGATTCTTGGGGGCATGGCCTATGGACATGCCACCAGGAATCTGTCCACTGGAAAGACACGCTATAGTAATATGTATTCTAATTATAAATAATGCAGTGGGAGTATACAGACTTTGTAATATTTGAAATAATATAATTACATTGTATATGGTATTTATGATTGTAGTTAGTGGTCGAAGTTTACAAAAAAAAGTAGTGGAATTATGTTTCCTGCTGGTCCACATACACTTCTCAGAAACCCCATCACCACGTCCCCTTCCACACACAATACAAACCCCCCATACAAACCCCCAAAGAGATGTACCTGCTGTTTAAGAGAACATGTTGTGTAGTGTACTGAAAGTGCACGTTGGAACTTCTTACAGTTTTAGTTTAAAATGAAACTATTCCAGAACGGTTTCTTTTCAAATAAAAGAACACTCATTTGAAAAAGGGGAGGAGCACTGCTCCCAACCACTCCCATTCACTTTGACCACTAATTGTAGTACAATTGAGGACAGTGCTTTTTTATGTGTCTGTCACCTTCTTTATGGGCAAGAATTGTATCCTCATTTAATGGTTACGTGATACCATTAGCATTGTGAAGCAGGTGCTAGACTGGCTAATTTGTTTTCCTCACTAACCATCCTTACCAGGTGCAAATGGGCTGTTTGTACTGTAGCACTTCACTATTTACCTGTAGAGTACCCAAAGGTTTTATGCAGTAATTGTGGTTCTTGCATATGTATTTCGTTCCCCAGGCTTACCTGATGTACTTGTTATTTTATTATATCTAGTGTTATGTTAATGGCACGTTGGTTTCCATTAACTTCCCTGAACTATTTTGTAGTCCTGGGTTTTTATCTCTACGTGTCTAACTGTGATTGAGGAATTGTTTGCAGCTAACAATCTGTGTGTCAATGCTAGTAAATGGAGATATTGTTTACTGTGATACCTGTGCCAATTTTTCTCCGAACGCTCTGGCCACTGTCATTGGGCCGTGTACTCACCATTCTATGAGGTCAAAAACCATGGGGTTATCTTTAAGTCTTGTCTGTGCTTTATTCTTTACAATTTGGAACTTGTAAACAAAGCCCATGCGTCAAATATCCTCCTCCTTACAGACATTGTACCGTTTCTCACCTTCACCCAAAAGGTGAACGTGTCTAGAGCCCCGGTTTGGAGTAAGCTGTACTACTGCAAGAGCCCGTTCATTATCCTCCCTCCTTGTTGTTTATGCCTCCTTTGGGTAAGAGCTGCAAGACTTATCCTTGGCCTCAAGTTCCGGGATCATATCAGTGGATATATACAATGTGTACATTAGCTCCTGCTACTTGCAACTTTGCTTCCCTAAATACTGCCATGCTAGAGCCCTCTGCTGCTTTTACTCTAATACTCTGCTTGTCAAATGATTTTTTGAAACAGAGAGTTGGAGGAATGTGTCTGTCTTTTGCCGTTGCTTGTGTTTGAAGCAGACTTCCTGCTCCTGTTACACCTGAGCTGGACATCCTTAAGTTCCCGAAATGTATGAACACTCTATTTTTGGTTCCTATTTTAGTTAATCTCATCTCTACTAACTACTGTGGGTCTACCGTTTGGTGGATGTGTACCACACTCTTGGGACTCCTGTGCCCCAGTAGGTAGCTAGTGGCCTTCTAATTTGGTTTGTTTGTTTGTTCATTATTTGTAGTGCGTGCCTAACCCAAAGGTAGCAGGGTGCAAAAGCAACAAGAGGATTGTAAAGCTTAGGTTACAGGGAGCACAATAGATGGAGTCCAAATGAGGTTACATTGCTGGAAAACATCAAGAACAATGAAAACCGATACCTCAAATTATAATTACAGGAAATATACAATATTTGCAAGTTATATGATATGTCTAAACATAGAGGGTCAGTAGGTATACATAGTTAAACACAATTTACAGTAGTTAAGTATGGCACAGCAAGGAAGAGCGTTAGGTGTCATGTTCCTTGAGCCAGAGGATTGTATTAGATCTGAATTGAGGATAGGGAAGGTCTTCCCTGATGGATGGTGGTAGGGAGTTCCATAATTGTGCTGCTTTGACAGGAAAGCTATTCCCTCCGACATAGTGCATTTGAATCTTGGCACCAGAAGGAGGTTAGAGTTGACCTTTCTGGAAGGGCGGCAGGATGCTGGTCTAGTGAATCTCGTTATCAAGTATTGGGGGCAGCTTGGTGGAGGCATTTGTGAGTCAGAGAGACAGATTTAAGGAATATTTTGTCTTTCGTTGAGAGCCAGTTGACAGATCTTCTAGTCTCTGAGTGGGCTTTCTTCGGGAGGCTTAGTGCAGCTCTTAAAGCATTATTTTGTAAAATTTGAATTTTGTTCGTGATGTATTTGTTGCAGCCTACATATGGAGCATTACAATAATCCAGCTTGGACAGGATCAAAGCTCTGGTATGTCTTGGCACTTTCCTTCTGGGCTTCGATGATCACTTGGTAATGTCTACTACTCCTTCCATTCGTGCACTTGTTTTACTGCACAATGCATTTATGAATTTAAAGCAGCAGTGTGTACAATTTTTTTTAAATAAGCAAGTGAAATGCATATGGAAAAGATTGGTAGAACATTTTTAGCGGCATTTGGTGTGTGGAAGTTTGATATGTTGATAGGATACATGCACAGTTTTTTTGCAAATTGGTAGATATATGTGTGAATGTTTTAAAGCAGACAATAGGGAGTGTTACAAGTATAACAGTAAAAAGAGTAGAATGGCTGTCTTGTGCGGTGGTATTTATGTGCAATCCAAGTTTTTTTAATAAGGTATGGGCTAGAAAGCGGAATTTGTGGGACTCATTAGTCATGAAGGACAATGGATTATGGTATTTGTTGCATACTAGAGAGAATAATTTCGGACAAAAAATTGTTTCTGTGCTTTTTTCTTTTTCTCTAGTATATAATTGTCCATTATTTCCATTAGCCTAGTTGGAAATGCTGATGGGAATTTCGGAGATTCTTATTGAGTTTAACTACTTTACTAAAACATGTAAATTAAATGGAGTCTATAAGATTTTGTTTTACTTCTATTTTTTACCTGTGAAAGGTGGTTCCTATTTTTTAGTTTATTTTTTTATTTTTTTTGCAGGAGAGGCCAGGAAGTAACGTGGACTAACCACAAATATTGAGGGGCAGATGGACAGGTGAAGATGTTGCGCATGCGTTAAATATAAGGTAGGGGCAGTGTTTCTCATGCTCTCTGATTACAGCTTCAAAAGCACTTTGAAATTGCTCCCCTCTACAGAGTGATGTGTTGCAGTATATACAGAGAACTGATGTCTTCGAAAGATATGGATCAACATCCTCTTTTATGGCTTGCATGCTAGCTGGTGGGATTTTATGTCCCACAGCAGTAGGCTGCGTGGTTGAAGTATTTGTTGAGAAAGATGAGGTAGAGGAAGACATCCTACTACTTCCTAAGAAAGGAACAGCCTTTCTTAGTGCATCCTGGTGGTTGGATTTGGTGTGGCGGTGCATGGAGGTGGTCCTGTACGAGCACTGCCCAGGTTGTCCGCGACTGAGTATGATATGATATGATATGATATGATAATTGATTTGCAACACACCTGAACACAAGTGTTTCTAGGCACGACAAGACAATGGAAGGAAGACAGAGGGAGGACAAGACAAATGATCTTACTGTGATGCTGGAAATGCATCAGAGGGACAGGGCCTCTGAATCCTTGTCCTTTATTGCTTTGTATCATGTGTTCTGTCTTGTTTTCCACACAGCAGTTCATGTGGGACTCCTGGCGGTGCGGCTCTTCCTGTATTTGGTTTGATGAACAGACCCTTTGGATACCCTTATGGAACCCATGGGTGGGAGTACGACCCTGTACTCCTAGTGTATGGTTTTGGACACCTGTGTGTGGCCCACAGAGCAGGGTATGTTCTGGTGGCAGATCTGTGCTGAATTTCGAGGTGCCGTGTGCATCCTTCATTTTGGGATGCCCAGGCCCTGTCATTGGAATCAGTGGATTCCTGATAGGAAACAAGATAGCCCCTGTGGCGTCTTGATTTCTATCACCTGTTTCCTTACTTTTCCCAAAGTCCCAGGAAGCCCTGAATCTGTCCCTTCCCCCTGACTGCCTGTTGGGTAGAAGTGGTAGTGTGGGGAAGTCCAGGCCAGACCGGCTAGAGCCTTCCCAATGACTGTATGTTATGGGTACACCCATGGGGTGGGACCTGGGTGAATGGAGTGTGTGATGAATATGCATTCCATGTTGTGGGTGTCTAGTATCTGGTGTTTGACAGAATGACTGAGACAGCCCTGCCCGAAACTGGTATGAATGCTGTGTGTAGTGCTGAATTACAAAGTGCTTGTCTGAATCCACATTTTGTGTTGTGAGTGTCTGGATGGAGAAGAATGGCCTGAAGGAACTGTGTGCCTGATTGGCTGCCTGACTGCCTGAATGCCCTTCTGAGTGATTGGTTGCCTAAGTGTGACCCAGCAGAGTTAATGGGAGATCAACAGTATATCTGGGGGCCTCTCACTGCTAGAAATCATTCAGAAGCTGAAGTTGAAACTGATGCTTAACTTTGAAGCACACTGGAAGAAGAAGAACTGCTGCTGCTGTCCTTCGCTAATCTAAAAGCTGCTGTGCCTTCAAGGAACTGATCCAAGGAAGGACCTGGCTAGTAAATCTCTTCCTGAGCTACGAGGGACCGTTGTGCACCAGCTGATCTTTGCCAAAGCTCCCTGATAGAGAGACCTATGAAAGGCTGCCAACCGGAGAAGGGGACAGCCGAGGAGAACGATGAAAAGAACCGGACAGCTGTCCACCATCACCGACTGCTGTCACTGACCGGAGCCGCAGTGATCCTTTTCCTACGAACATTTGATCAAAGGACTCCCTTGTTCATCCTTGTCGACCGCTTTCATCCTGCCGGAGAAAGTCAAGGCTGCCGACGACTGAGGAGAATCCGCCGGTGGTTTTCCCGCCATCCGAAGACCTCAGAGACGCAGACAAACCTACTGAAGCCAGCCGTGGTCATGTACCGTTCGCCTTCACCGATGACCCGATGCCCTTGCTGGGCCAAAGTTCTTCATTGACTCTTTGCGGCAGCAATCACTCGTCGAGGTGCACCACACGCCTCTTCTTCACAGGACATTTATGAGCTCTCATCAACAAGCACCATGAAGATCGAAGCTGCTCCCTCTATGGCTACGTTTGCCTCTTTCTTCACCGAATCTCAATGACCCACAGGTCCTGCCTGAGTGCGCTCAAGTAGTGCCTGTCGACGACTCAGTGAAGAACTCTATGAAACCAGGTACTTTGGGAAAGTAGAAGTTTTATAGAAGGAGATAAGACTCTAATAGACAATATATGGACAAGGCTTGTAGGGCATCTTCATTTACAGGTTGCCCAGGAGGGGGGCTCCTCATGCAGTACTGTGTCTAGTTATCAGGGCCAGTATTCTGCCAATTGTCTAACCAACTTGTCTTACTCCTAAATCTATGGTTGACATTGTTTTGCTGTGTTGATTCGTATGTTATTTGAACTGAGTACAGTTGATGCATTTTAATGGAATTAGAGTAATAGTGGTACCACCTAGAACTGTATATATTTACCATTTTAGAATTGTCGGAGCACAAAGTGCGTTATTGTGATTGTGTATATAATATGAACCTTATTTATATAAAGAACTGTGTTATCACTAACATAGTGTGTGGACATTCCTTTGTGGTTGCTTGGGGACTAGACTGTACTTAAGAACCAGCCCGCATCACCTCCTGGGAAGTTATGCCTTGATTGCTTGACCATAGCTACCCTAATAGAAAATCTTGAGTGGGGTCCTCTGTGCCTCTCCTCTATCATATAGAGAGCAGGAGTACAGACGCTCCCTCCGGTTATTTACACTTACTATGCCTTGTTTTATTTAGATCATGCAAGTGGCAGACCAAGAAGTTCAAGGGGAAAGGAAGGGGAGGCGTGCGAGGGAGAGGGGAGTGGAAAACAACACGAATATAATGTTTTGTTTACATGACTACATCCTTTAATACATGAAGAAGTTCATGATATGACTCCCTATTACCCCTGACATCTTGTTAACAACATTATAAACACAACCTCTTGTAGGGACTGTTTATACAAATTAATTTAATATGTGATGTCATCAGTGACGTCATCAATTAGATTTGTGATATCATCTATCATGTCCTGGATGTTAGTCTTAGCAGTGCACGGTGGTGGTGCAAGTTATGGTTGCTTAGCTTACAAATAACTGGTGAATTTCTGGGGCTTTTCGCTTCTACATGTAATCATAACATTCCATTAACAATGTTTTTTCACTAAATTTCATAGGTTTTTATTAGTGCAATTTAGCCATAATGTCCCTTTACGAACTTTATTTCAGTGAATGTAGATATGTGCAAGTGCCAATCTTTATATGCATGCACAGCTTTTGGTTTAATTTAATTTCATCATTTGTAAAGTGGCTTTGACCATGGGTATGTTCCCAACGTGCTGTGGGTTGAATGCCCTCGGAAGGACCAAAGTGCGAAGTCTTGGAAAGATAGGAGGTGCTAGTATGCATGTTTGCATAATGGCCATTAAAGGTTATGAGGTCTTGGTCGAGTTCCTGCTACCCACCCACGTCTAATTTGCATGTCTATGGATGGCGAGACGTACACTGGGGAGATAAGCAGGGATGTCTATGTAAGAGAACAGTCAATTATGTGGGCAAATCCGGTTGGAATTTTTGTCATGAAAAGTAACAATGATGTGGATTGTAAGTGTAAAAAAAAGCATTGACTATAATCAAGTGAAAGCCTATAGTTGGAAAATTCAGCATCATTCTGGTACATCTGGGCTGATAACTCATGGTGGGTGAATTCTGCATGCATCCAGCTTTCATTAGGCAGTTACCTTCAAGAACCCACTTAGCCGTAAAGGCGACAGTCTGCTAACACCTGCATGACATGTAGTTGAGCACATTCTACAATCGCCTAGAAACTGTAACTTGGTTGCCCACATGGACTTGACTAGATGCAGCACCCTGGTCAAATCGTAACTAGGTCACCCTCATGGTCTTCACTAAGTGCAGCAGGATGGTTACATGCTCACCCCTTCCAAGTCCTATACAAAGACGATCATTGGCGACTCTGTCTTAGTGGAAAAGCTACCCATTCTCAGTATCAATCAAAGGGCAATACATTGCCCATCCTCTTTGTTCAACTGAGTGTGAATGTGCTGCCCACTCTCCGGTCCATCCAACTGCAATATATTGTTTCCCATCAGACAGTTCAGATGCAGACAGAAAGCTCACCCTCAAGATGCATTAAGGAGTGATCCATCTCCCACCCCTAACCAGTCACAATGCAGCACATAGACCACCCACAAGTCCATCCGGGTTGAACACATTTCCCGCCTTCAAAAATCAGTCTGAGTGCAATATTCTACCTCCCCTCAGAGTTCTTCTCAGTGTGATATGCTGAAATTCAATATGCTTACCCCATTAAGGCAGTTTGAGTGCAATGAAAAAGCCCACCCACAGAAAACATTAAAAAGTAATACCATGACCATCCTTAGACAATCCGAATGCATCACATAGTCCACCCCCAAATCCATACAGGTGCAGCACATTGCCCACCCTCACAGAAGAGTTCAAGTGTAACAGATTGTCCACCCTCTAATCCATGCAGGTACAATACCAAGCCTTCTTTTGAAGGTCTTCCAAATGGTGGTAGTAGGAAGCCCCCACAACTCCACTGGGCGCCCTACTTTGTCTCTTCTGGTGGGGTGGAGGGTAGCAGTGTCACAGGAGAGAAAAAAGCAAGAGGGTTGCAGCAGGGCCCAGATGACAGCTGGCAGAGTGAAGGAAAGTAACTGAATGGGGAGCGCCGGTATAATACTGAATTGTTTCAGCTCTTCTCCATCTTTTGCTGGTATGCCTGTTGTTGGTTCCTAGAGTGCTGTCTGTGTGTCTGAGTGAGTTTGTTCACCACGGGCATTTGTGACACATCATAGAATGCCATCAGATACCCTTGTACTTCTTACCTGACCTTGCCTTAGATGGAGCCCAGAAGTAATTGTCAGTTTGATAGCCTCTAATTGTCTTGCTGCTACAGTGCGAGTTAGAAACATCGTTCTGGTTAAAGAGGATTTGCTTTCATCATGCTCTTCTCGCGTCTGATTACTTCCGCGTCGCTAGTGTGCAACAAATCAGCATTTACCTGTAGTTCTATTGAACTACAATGCCCAAGCTTATCCTTACTCATAAGCACGTTGGCGACACGTCAGCCCTGGCGCATTATGTGGCCCGGTTAGCACCGGTTTGCGTCCAGAGTGTGGACGTTTGGCTTCCGTACCTCGTTTCATCCTGCATACCGTCCACTCAGGTAAACCGGCATCTATGGACGCTATCTTTTCTGTTTCTGTGCTGGGTACTGGGTACTTGTGTCCTTCAACATGTGTCCTATACCTAAAGGTCGCTTGGCAGGGCATGAGCACTTGGTTACCACTAATCCGACTGTTGCATTACCTACCAGAAAAAAGCCGCCAACCCAAGTCTCTATCCACCACGCTCCTCAACACTCGATCCTTGATGTCTCATGGAGTAGAGGTAGAAGATTTGCTTACGCAAGCTGGCTTCGATCTGAGTCACTGAGTCATGGCTCAATGACTGCATCTCCAACGAGGCCATCTTGGCTATCCTCCCAGGATATGCTTTACTTAGGGCTGACCGTCAGGTTTCTAAAGGTGGAGGGGTCACCCTCCTTCTGAGAGACAGCCTTCAATACCACCTCTGCCCACATGAATCTCCTGATGTATGTGAATCTCTGCTCATCAAAATTAAGATCTCTAATAACATCACATTAACTGTTATTCTTATCTACCGGCCTCATCGCAACTTACCTCTGTTTGAAGAACAATTGTTATATATTCTTAACAGTATCACCAGCAACAAAGGCCTGGTCATTCTTTTCGGCGATTTTAACTTATGGGCCAATGTTCCCTCTGATAAAACCGCACAATCACTGCTTACTGCTGTATCCTCTATTGGATTTTGTCAGCAGGTTACTGAATCCACCCATGTAGGTGGTCATATTCTTGATTGGGTTCTCTTTCATGAAACCCAAGCCTCCAGCCCCACTATCTCGCCATGCCCCTGGTCTGATCACTCTTTACTCAAATATATGATCACTCTACCCACTGTATCTCCCAGTGTGGACACCATACCTAGACACCCTATTGTCACAAGATTGTTCAAAAAACGAACCCCTGCAAGGCTATCCCATGAACTCACCAATAGATTAGGTAATCTGTGTAATCTTGAAGACTCTACCAAAATCTCTGAACACTTGAAAAAACACTGGACTCTATTGTGGAGAACCTTGCCCCCTTAAGTACCAGACACATCAAACCAGAAACCCTTACCAAACACTGGTTAAATGATGAAATTCTGGCACTAAGACATCTTAGACGTTCAGCTGAACGTGTGTGGCAAAATCTTCCCTCTCCAGATTTGCTCGCCGCTTATAAAAGCTCAGTAAAAACATTCAAATCTGCTGTGATTAAGGCAAAAGCATCCTATTACTGCAATCTTATTCAACAAGCCAAATACAGATCTAAGGAACTTTTTCCCATCCTTCAAGAATTTAACTCTAACACTCAGACAATGGTGCAGGCACCCGGTGTCAAACCATCCATTATGCCTTCTTGGCAAAAATTGCCTCACATCTTGTAGCTAGTGCTTCGACCTCCACTAACGCCCCTGTTACTGCCCCGGCGGCACCTCTTGTTCCCATACCTGTTCACTTATCTGAAAAATCCTCATCATCGAAGACTGCCCTTGACCATTCTCTCTCCAGTGTGCCTATTGATTCACTCCCTCACTCGTCTCGAGGGACGACCCTTAACTCCCCTACTATGAAGGCGTCTTTCTCTTTCACCCTTTGCACAGTATCCAAAGTGACTTCTATCATACTAAAAATGAAGCCCACCTCATGCAAAGGCGATGCTTGTCCTTCTAGGTTGCTGGTACAATGCCTAGAAACTATTAGTCCCTGGATCACTAAACTGATCAATCAGTCCTTTATAGAAGGCCTAGTACCAACTAACCTCACGGAGGCATGGATGACGCCCCTTCTCAAAAAATCCAATCTGGACCCCCTTCTTGCTAAACATCATCGCCCTATCACCAACGTGACCTTCCTTCTTAAGGTCATGGACCAAGTCGCCTATCTTCAGTTACAGAAATGTATCGACGACAATGCTATCCTTGGGCCTCGTCAGTCCGGTTATCGTGCCTGTCACGGCACTGAAACTGCCATGCTGGATTTAAAATTAAATCTAGGATCCATCATTGATCATGGCCATCCTGCACTCTTGATGCTGTTGGATCTCTCTGCTGCATTCGACTTGGTCGGCCATGCGCTCCTGGCAACTAGGCTACAATCCCTCGTCGATTGCTTGAATCTCACCACGCAATGGCTAGTCTCTTTCTTTGGTCCTGTGAACGCCCATGTGGTCATCCAAAATGCTTCTTCTATACCATCTTTGCTCACACGCGGTGTCCCCCAGGGATTCTCTCTATCGCCCACCCTGTTTAATATTTATATTCTCCCCTTGCTTCTCATGCTCGACAACCTGGGTGTTCTGTATACGAACTACGCTGACGACACCCAGGTCATCCTTGAACTGTCTGGCTCCTATCCCACAGACTCCAATGCCATTTCTGCCATCTATTCTATCATCCACTTGTGGATGAGCCAGAATTTCATGCCTCTGAACGTGGATAAAACTGAGCTTCTCATTGCAGGATCAAGCCACATGTTAAAAATCCTTCCTAAGGAATATGACTCATTTACCGTTGCTAGTGTGTCTATTCCAGTGGCACAAAGCGTTAAGACTCTTGGCATCACCATTGACGCTGAGCTCTCAATGCGCTTACATGTTGCTAAAACTAGGGCAACCTGTAGCTGGATCAACAAGCAACTTTCCTTTCTGTCAGCAACATGTCCCTTCTTGCACCTGCCCTTGTTTATTCTAGGTTAGATTACTGCAATAGCCTCCTTGCATGCATGTCTGCAGTTAATATCACCGCCCTCCAGACGACCCAAAATGGTGCAGTCCGAGCAGTGCTTGGTTTACCCAGGCATTCCTCTATCACTGAAGCTAGGAAAAAACTGCACTGGTTGCCCATCAAGCATAGCGTATCCTTCAAGATACTCACTCTTACTTTCAAATACTTGATTGACGCTGCACCCCTCTATCTGACCCAGTGCATTCATCGTTATGTCCCTAGTCGATCACTGAGGTCCACTCAGCAGGCCAGGCTTAGTCAGCCACACTTCCGTTCAGTCAAATTTGGCAAAACCATCTTTATTGTCGCTGTCCCTGCTCTTTGGAATGCTCTACCTTGTCACCTTAAGAGTTCCTCCTCTCTGATCAATTTAAAAAAAAATCTGAAGACCTATCCCTTTAACACTCCTTAGTCCTCTCCAAATGGTCTCTTTTCAGATTTCCACGCCTCACTTTTCTCTTTCATGTCACTGTCTTGTTTGTTTCATGTGCGCTGTGAGGCCTCTGGGCAATTTGGCACGTTACTAAGAATTGAAATAAATAAATACATAATAAATAAATAATCAGTGGCACAGGGGAGAGAGGGTTGGAGCAGGGCCCGGATCATATATAGAGGAGTGAAGCATAGTAACTGAATGGAGAAACAGTATTTATTTAGGATTTATAAAGTGTGAACGGTGGCCCGAAGGCATCAAGGCACTGAGGTGGAGCGGTTTCACACAACAAGAACCACAGCCTAAGAAGCAGTGAAGAAACCAAAGAGATAAGTCTTTAGTAGCTTCCTAAAGGTAAGATATTCGGTCTGAGCTCTCAAATGGAATGGCAAGACATTCCATAGGGTGGGGCCAATACTGAAAAGGATCGTCCACCCAGACGCTTGCAATGACATTTTTTAATTTTCTACAAGATTTGTGTTACTGACCGTAGGCTTCGAACTGGATAATACCTTGCCAGTTTTTCCTCAAATAATGAGGCCCAACATTATAAAGAGCTTGATGCATGACACACAAAATCTTGAACCCACCGGCAGCCAATGAAGCCGTAGAAGAAGAGCCGTGGAAGAGGTCAGTCATGGAGCTTGGAGAGAGAGCCACAGTCTTCTGAAGAACTTGAAGTCTCTGAATCTGATGCTTCGGTTGTCCTATATAGATACCATTGCAGTAATCTATGGACCCCATTATCGAAGAGGTTACCAGTGTAGTGCCGTTTTCCAAAGGGAGCAGAGGAAGAATTGTTCACAGCGCTTTCAGTTTTCCAAAGTCTGCCCCACTAGGGGGGATTAGCTGCTGCAGTCGCGTGTGTGTGTGTGTGTGTGTGTGTGTGTGTTTTACTATCCTTGTGGGGACTTGGGTATGAAAACACACACACACGCTGTGGGGACTTGATTTCACTGTGGGGACCTAAACCCCATGGTAATGCCTTCCAAATGATTTAAAACAACTTAAAAGTCGTCTGTGCCAATTTTTATAACTTTTTAAAAAATGGCCTTGTGGGGACCTGTGTTTATTTTGGTGTGTTGATTTTTTACTCAGCTCTGCCCCCGCAGGCTGGGTGTGGTATTGCAGTCATCAACACACGGACAGGAATTTAAACACACTTGATAAATCGGATGCCCTACATGCTTAGGCAGCAGACAGCAGATTCATGGGAACCATTTATACACAAATACAATTATGTTTTAAATGGCCTTAACTCTGCGTTTAAATGTAAAATAATGAAATGACGCTGTTTTTTGTGTATTTTGTATGTTTGCAGAATTGGATATAATTGATATGCTATTTAAGTCTTCCCTCATTGATTGCACAACACACTTCCAGATTCATTTCAAGCATTGGCTACTTTTGTAACAAGCGAATCACAATGTGACTTACTTTACTTCTTTATTTTTCTGTGATTTTGTTGAAGTCCCTATAGGGGTGGTGTGTGTTGATATTGAATTCTACACTGTCAAGACAACACATTATGTGCACGGATGTCATCTTGTCTATAGTCTGAATGATGTGTGAATTAATTGAATGTTGGCATCACATTTTGTCTGATTATTCAAAAAATATTCAAAAGGTTGATGTTTAATTGATACTCATTTGGTTTCATTACAAGTTGATCTCTAAGGGGAAAAAGTGGCAGTAATGGAATTGCCGCCACTTTGATCAATCTGCTGATATAAGGGTTATTGAAAATGGACGCTAATACCTCTGGTGGAATTAACCCTGAAGAAATTAGCGCTGGAGGAATAAGTAATGAAAACCACTGATAATTCCCCCGGGGCTAAATTGTCCAGTGGAATTAGCGCTGGAAATAAAAATGCTAATTCCATCCTATCTTCAGGTTAAAATACCGAACGAAACACTGCCAAAAATAGTGCCCAATTTAACCAAAAATACCCAAAAGGGGAAGGAAAATGCATTCAGGTGATGCAAATGAAGCCAGAGATGCACCCAATTGGCCATACAAGGGTATGTGAATACGAATAGTATGTAATGATGCTGAAGTCCCCATAGAGCTGATATGATGGTACTGAGTCCACCAAAAGGATGGTGTGTGGTCATGTTGAGGTCCCCACTGGGATGTTGTTTGATGATAGAGGTCCTCACAGGGATGGTGTGTCATTGTATAGAAGGCCACATAAGAATAGTATGTAATTATGCTCAAGGGCCCATAGAAATGGTATGCAATGATATTGAATCCTTCAACTGAATGGTGTGTGCTGATGTTGAGGTCCCCACAGGGTTGATATGTGATGATATTGAAGTCCTCACATAGATGGTGTGTGCTGATGGTGATGTCCCCACGGGGATGATATTGAAGTCCTCACATGGATGGTGTGTGCTGATGGTGAGGTCCCCACAGGGTTGATATGTGATGATATTTAAGTCCTCACATGGATGGTGTGTGCTGATGTTGAGGTCCCCACAGGGTTGATATGTGATGATATTGAAGTCCTCACATGGATGGTGTGTGCTGATGGTGAGGTCCCCACAGGGTTGATATGTGATGATATTGAAGTCCTCACATGGATGGTGTGTGCTGATGTTGAAGTCTCCTTAATGAAGATGTATTATGATATTAAACATTTCGTATGTGGGCTCCTTGACATTAAATGCCTTACAGATATATAATGCTTCAAGGAAGTAAAAGAGAGGTTTTGTGAAGAGGTTAAAATCATTTAAGAAGGTATTCATAGGCCTGAGTGTGTTTTATGTTAACATGAAATCATGTAATGGTAATGTTACATCAATCTTAATTTAGTACACGGCTAAATCAGAAATTGAACGAAATCTCACCTGACAATGGGGGCCATTATGAGTTGAGCGGTATTCTGTCTGTAAATCCACTGGACTTACTGTTACCGCCACTTGGTCTGGCAGATTTACCGGTGGATTACACATGGTGGTGGCGGAGTATATTCCCATTTTTTCAGTGTCCATTGGACTCTATGGGGCATTTTTGGCAGAATTACTGCCTAAGGGAGCTAGGGCTAAAGGTCAATGTGAACAAGTGCCAGTTTGCTGGACAAGCATCAAATACAGCAGAATCATCATCTCTGCAGACAGCATTCCTGTAGATCCCGCAAAGACGGAATCCCTCCTCACCTGGTCACTTGAAGGAGTTACAGAGTTTCCTTGAATTCTTTAACTGCTACTGGAGATTTGTTGTGGGATATGCCAACATCGTGCAACCGCTTGTGGACCTCATCAAAGGATACCTGCCTAACTAGAGGAGCCGCAGGACTGCCATCAACTCTTCAGACCATTTACACCATCCACATGAGCCCTTTGATGATAGGTGGACCGACTAATGCCAGGAGGCATTCAAGGAGCTGAAGCGGATCCTCACTACTTGAGCTCCTCGAATCCTGAAACCAATTCTGGACTACACAGATCCTCAGTTGCCTTGAATCTTGCACATTGATGCAAGTCTTCCACCTGGTGATTGTGTGTTGATCCACAGCCTAGGAAAGAGTGGACAGAACAAGCTGAGTAACAAGTGGGAGTCTCAACCATTCAACATTGAGCATCAATTAGTAGTGCTGCCTGTCTACTGACTGTGGGTATGAGTACAGCCAAGAAACATCAAGAGCTTGCACCGGAACCATCTGCTCCAAGTCCAGGATGAGTTTGAGCTGACACCGGTAGTGAGAGAAGAGGACGTGAACCCGAATGTGGGAGTGTTCTTTCGAGACTAATCCTGATCCCATTGCTCCTGCTAACTTGGATGTGGCAGGGAACCCTTACCCATTCCTCCACTGGAATATAGGGTGCCTGACTTGGTACAGGGTTGATCACTGGGTCAGGAAGAAACTCTAGATGAGGCACCGGCTGATCTTCATCCTGCAACCAGGGAGAGCAGGACTGTCATGAAACTAACTTAGGATTCACCATGGGTCCAATGTGAGTTTCCCATTGCCTGATCCTCAGTTTTCCATTCTTTCTTCTTTAGTGCAGGTGTCTACGAGTTCAGGGGTACTGTGGCAGGTGGACTGTAGATCTAAATCATGGCTCAATTATTTTTATATTATTATTATTATTATTATTATTATTATTATTATTATTATTATTGTTAGGGTATTCGGAGGGGGAGGGTGGGAAAGGGATCTCCAAACAATCAGGGGAGGAAACAGTGAGGAGCAGATCACCCAGTCTCAGGTCGTGGGGAGTGGTAGGTGTGTGGAGCAAGTTGCTAGCCAGAAAGATTTATAATTCAGGCCATGGCTATCCTCAAGGTTGAGGATATTTTAATGGGGAGAAGCATGCAACAAATTAGAGTAAAAGACATCCGCACGTGATGCCACACAGGGATTCTTTAAAAAGGAAAAGGTTTGCAGCATGAGCACAGCGCCTTGAAGACAGTTGGTCTGAACCTCCACTGAGGAGTATTGAGCAGCACTCCTCCCTGCACCTTTGCTAGTTCTTTTTCACCTCTGCGGGCCCGAGCTGAAAGAGTGATTCTCCCCAGATAGGTAGGGGAGTGCCAGAACCCACCACTGCCTCCTTGCACTCCTGTTACTGCCGTGGCCTGGCTCCACATGGCTCTATGTGCGGGGAACGCCCCCAGTCATTGCCCCCCTCTCACCCTCCATTGTCAGGTGTGGCGCTCTCCAGTAGAGAGGGGAGCGCTGTGTAATGATTTAAGGCCTGCCCCCTGCCAAGACAGGCCTCCGAGACTGCCGGGGCTGCATCTGGCAGATGCAGCCTGGGTGGAGCATTGGTTTGGGCCCCTGCCCCCACACTGCCATAAATGCTGGGCTGCACCTGGCATAAGCTGCCCATCCAAAAGAAACTTTGGGGACCCATCACACATGCTGCTGCTGCTAGCCTGCCAGAGAACCATCACAACACAGAGGAAGAGAAATACCCATAGCAGAAAGGACCTTGTGACAGCGCTGGCCTGGCTGGCTCACAAGTAATGTTTTTTATACATAGTTACAGCACACTGTATGGAAACATTTGCATATATTTTTAAGGACTTTTATTTTTTGGAAGAACTGTTTATATTTTAAAAGGACTCTTTTCTGTACTGTTTTTAGTAATTCAGCTGTTTAGGTAGGTTAATAATGTAAATAGTATTGTGTGCTTACCCCTTTTTATATACAAATGTAAAAGTCTGCTGGTGTACTGGGAGAAGAGAAAAAGCTTAAGATCAACTAAACAAATCGTACACCAGCATTTTGCTGTCTGTCTTTACTTTTCTGTCTGCTAAAAGTCATATCCCTGTGTTTCTTACAAAGAGGTTTTTGCATTTTTATCCCAAGTCCACTTCCCACCGTGGTGCAACATGGCAGGTTCAGACTGGGGCATTACATTGGTCCAGGCACCATTGAAAAAGTGGGTCACAATCACACATTACAATTCATCACTATCCAGAACAGACTGTTTGTGTATTAACCAAGGTGGTCTCTGTGGTAAGATATGCTGCAACTAACATGTTTGAAAACATATTTGCTTAGTAACATTGGTGAAGCCTATTAGTAACTTATGAAACTGGCCCACTCTGACCGAACCAGTTGTCCATTCTGTTAAAAGATAACTGGCCCCTTCTAGAATTGGCATATCTTAGGCAAGTGGGGGCTGCTGGAGACAGGTAAGAAGTAGGTTACATTATTAAAGTTAAAGGTTGAGTGTCATAAACTTATATTGCTGACCCCATCTACACCTGTCTTCCATCCCCCCACTATAAAAATGGGGGATCCACTCAATGACAGAGCTTTGGGAATCCTAGCACTGAAGGGAAGGATGCACTGGATGTCACGGGTGGGTGAACATCAGAAAGGGTATGTACTGTAATATGCAAGGTTTTGGCATTATATGCTTTGTTATGTGATCATGGTTTAAACTGTGCGAAATTGCCAGCACAGTGGTATGCACAGTAGAACACATATGCTTGCCCATGGGGTGGCATACCATGAACCTACCAAAGGTATGCAGACCTTAATCTGCTGGAAGAAAGAAAATGAGCGCAGGTAAGAGAAAAGGATGGGAAAGTTGCAAGTAAATGTCAGTGTTATCTACGTTTCAGATTTTGCAATGAAATATTTTGATTCTATCCTCAGTGATCATGTTATTGTACTAAACTAATACAATATTAATCTGATTAGTTCATGTCAACAGTTTTCTCTATGTTGTGAAAAATGCAGGGTCCTGACCCTGTTCCTTGAGCTAGCGGGTACACTAGGGACAGTGATGGCTGGTAAGAATTTTTTATTGGACGGGTGTATATGTTTCCCACGAATATGGTGGAGTGACTGAGTGTAGCGAGGGATCAGGAACTAACAAAAGGGGGACTCGTGTGGGTTCCTTCCCTGAAAATCTTTTTTATACAATAGGCTAAAATAGTGCATTTTACAGCACACTTACAGTAAACAATTGGGTAAAATGCCACACAGTTTGCAATCGATTTTGTATAGTAACACATGAAAACTTCCAATGACTGCAAGTCACCAACAATGCACAGAAGCGTTTTCCAATTCATTTCCACAATGCCTTTGTGCACAATATTTGCACGTTTTAAAAAAATGTCATGCTGGCTGTGCCCATACAAGTCCATGCAGACTGCACCAAATATGCCAGTATTACCAGATAGAAACATACTCCTGTTAGCTGTGACAGTACAAAATGCAATGCCACAATGAGAGACTGCCATCACCAATGTACGCTATTATGTCAACTTAAGAACCCTCATGTTGGCTTACCTCCTTATGCCACTAAGAAATGCCATGCCACAGTATTAAACTATTTGCAGACTGGTTGCACCATTGTAGGGCAATCTAGCCATATAATAACACTGATCATGATTCTTTAACTTTGGTGCCTAGCACAAAATGCCATACCACAATAAGAAAAGATGTGCAGGTGGGATGCACCAATTCAGGCCAGTCTAGCCACACAATAACACTTATTAGTTTTGCCCATTGGGCATGCTCACTAGGGTACTGAAAGCTGTCAAAGAGAAACTATGTTTCCCTTTGCAGTTAAATTCAGACCTGGTTCACTTACTGAGCTGCTTGCCGCAGCATAGAAAGCACTCAGTCTTATCACAGGGCTAGCTTTGATCCTCCATAATATGTGGTGGGCCAGTTTCATGCCGCCCAGTATCTATGAGCCACACCTGCATGGAGACCAGGAAATCCAGCTTACCAGGACCCTTAGGCCAGTGGCTTTAGTTACCTGGAGGAAGACTGAGTAGGGTTTTTCAGTGGTCTCTTCCCCATACCCACCTACCACCTTCTCAATTCATTAGGGGCGATGCCCTTGCAAAGCTGCTTCCTAATTCTCTCCTAGTATGATTCCCAAACTTTTTATGAAGGCAGTAACAAACAAAGTATGGTGTTAAAGGCACAATAGGTACAACTGCTCCAACTGATCTCACTACAACCAAACTCAGGCTCCACATGAGACACTTCCTGCTTAGCTTAGACACAGACCCAAACCTGGAATTTCCCTGAGTAAGCTACTAGAGCCACCACAGCCAGATGGGACATAGACAGAGTCACAGAGAGAAGGCAGGATGTTCTCCTGACCCCAAATGGTCACCCAGCCTTTTCAAGCATCGGGCACTGCACCCCAGCCAGCCATACGTACATATTGAATTAACCCCATTGCTACAGAGCAACTAATTTGAAATATCCACAATTCAATAGGGAGAGCCAATGCCAAACAGGCAATTGGCGCTATGTGGATTTATTTTCCTTACTTTGAAAATAGTATCTTGTTTGTAAATCAAAAGGTGCTTTCCTAGATGGGAAAATGCCCCCTTTAACCACCAAACATATGCAATTATCTGAGAATAGTCCCAACATTATGTGCACTTCTAATGAAGTCCCTGCAGGTTTTCTGTGTCATGATATTGAAGTCCCCAAAGTGATGGTGCAATGGCGATACAGAGGTCAATGTAGTGATGGTGTGTGAGGATATTTAAGTTGCCATTGTTTTTTAATTTTGTACCTTACAGAGATAGCTTGTGGTAATATGGATCATCTTCACAGTGAAGTTGTGCGAAAATATTGAAGTCTGTATGGGCTTGGTTTGGTGGTGTTGTATATGTCTCTCCCACTGAGGTTCCACTTGCCTCATCCCCTAGGAAGGACCTTGTGGAGTGGGCTCACATCGCTAGCCTTACACTGGGAGGGTCTCCCACTAGGGGAAAAGGGATGAATACCTATGATTTGTCAAATACCCTTCCCCTAACAATGGTGGGTTCCCCATCTCTATTTAGAAAATCAATTTAGAAAATACATATTCCGCTGTTCTTTCCCCATCCGCTGTTCTACGGTGAAGCAAAATGATTGGAGATCTAGGAACCATCTCATTACTCTTGGGTTAGTGTCTCTCATATCAGGTGCGAGTAGTTCATCAGATCCCGTTTCACTATGCATTTTGGGGCATGCATAGAGAAAAACAAGATTTTGCCACCAGATTTCAGTTAGTCACTTTTTCACTCTTATAGCTCCATGAACTATTTAACTGGGAATGTTCAAAGTAACCATTGTACACCAACGCATGCTATGTATAATGTGATGGTATAGTTCTCATGCTATGTACTCCTTTCCTGGACAAACTCCTGGAAAAGCTGGCCCAGCTTAATCTTCAAACTGAATCAGTTGGTTGTCTGTGACCATCAGTCTGGCTTCAGAGCTGCCAGAAGCATGGAAACTGCTCTCCTGAACATCTGTGAAGACCTGCTCTCCAACCTGGATTACAACACACCCTGTGTCCTCATCTTACTTGACCTCTCTTCTGCCTTTGACATGGTCAACCATGACATCCTGCTCAACCATCTCCGTGATAACCTGGGTATCACCGATCAGGCCCTGGCTTGGCTGACCTCTTTCCTCTCCAACCAAACCTCCCAGATCCAACTACCTCCTCTCCTCTGTCTCTATCTCTATCTGTGGTGTTCCCCAGGGGTCTAACCTCTCTCCCTGGCTGTTCAACCAATACCTTGCACTTCTTGTCCACCTCATTGCCGCTCTCTGCCACAACCTTCGGTGCTATGCGGATGACACTCAACTCATTTTCAGGCTCCCTTTTGTCACCTCTTCTCCTTCTCTCATCTCTGACTGTCTGTCTGCTATCCAGGAACGGTGTGCCGCCAATTATCTCTCCCTTAATGCCAGTAAGACCAAGATTCTCCTCATTGGCACACCTGCTCCCTCCTTTCCTGTCACTCTCTGACCAGCCACTCCTGGCCCTTTTCCTGCTCCCACCTGTGAGGCTAAAAACCTTGGGGTCATCTTCGACTCCACACTCTCCTTCTCTTCTCACATCTCTGACGTCTCTAAGAAATCACACTACCAGCTGCACCTCCTCAGAGGTATTCTTCCTTTCCTCTCCTTCCCCCAGAAGCTCACTGTCTCAAGAGCTCTTGTTATCTCTAGGCTGGACTACTGCAACAGCCTCTTTCTAAATCTGTCTGCTTCTACTCTCCATCCATCCTCTGCAACTCATCCAGAACAGGACTGCGAGACTTGTCCTTGGCCTCAAGTCCAGGGATCGTATCTCTCCAGGACTGAGAACTATGCACTGACTCCAAGTTCAAAACCCACTGCATTTTCCACAAGGGCTTCTGGGGCCTGGGGCCTCAATATCTTCCACTCTCTCTTCCTAAATATCTTCCTTGTCTAGCTCTTTGCGCATCCGCCTCCAACTCCCTCAGGGTCAGCTGCTTCTCCAAGCAACTAGTTGGTGGTAAATCTCTTTCTTCGGCTGGGGCCTGCCTCTGGGACAGCCTCCCTGCCACTCTCAAACTTGAGGCGAACCAGCTCTGGTTCCGAAAGCCCTTCAAGACCTTCCTCTTTGCTTCTGCTTTCTCTTCTTCTCTCTCCGGCTGATTGCCTGGGTTGAAACTGAATCTGCACTGGTTACCTGGCTTTCCTCTGATCTCGGGCCCAGGTCCCCTCTCTGGCCATTTGGACACCTGCACTGACCCCTTGGCAACCCTAGCACTCAGGGGTTGTTTCTGTGCCCCTACAGCCCCCTGCCAGCACTTGACACGTGATGTCTGCACTTACCCTGGAACTTGCCACCAGCTGCCCGCACTTAAACACCCTCACGCCAAATGGAGGTTAATGCTGTGTGCATTTTAGGGACTCGGTTTTTGTGGTTGTCAGAAATTGGCATTGATATAACCCATCTAAAAACACTCAGTGGCATATGGGTAAACATACTACGCACTTTGGAATTTTGCTGGCCATTTATTTTAAAGTTACATATGTTGCCTTTTTTCATTGCAAGCCTACACTTTCTCCTACTTGACTAGATTGAGTAGGGAATGGGTTTCTTGACCTCACAAACCGAGAGGGGAGGAAGTGGGTACACGGCACTGCATACCTGTATAATGCATTATATTTGCAATTCTACCCTTGTCAAGAATCACACAGTGTGGCTAGTCAAGCGCTAAAGCCGGGAGTAGAAGCCGGGGTTCCAGGTTCTGAATTGGACATTCTATGCTCTCTTCCCTATAAACATGCACCATGGTCCAAAGCCCTCAGGCCAATCTCCTCTACTTTGATAGGCGCTTCCCTCGCCTCATCAATTTCCTCTCATCTCCTGCTGTCCCCTCCTCTCCCCCCTTGGCTAATTTACCCTCTCTCTCCTCCTCCTCTGCCCCTCCTAGGGCCCCTTCTCCTCCGCAGAGCGTACCTCTGATCTGTACCCCTCTCCGGAAGGTCTTTAAGGCTGGCAACCTTCTTCATATTGCCACTCTCAACACTCGCTCTGCTGTCAAACACTCCTCTGACATCTGCCACTTCCTTGAAGAACTAGACCTTGATGTCCTTGGTCTTACTGAGACATGGTTCATGGCAAGCTCTGTCACGAGGTTTGACACTCTAATCCCCAATGGCTACAAGATCCTCTCCACACCAGATGCTCCCGGTCCGGTGGGGGGGTATCCCTGATCTTTCCTGAGTGGATTCCTGCCTCTATCATTCCCACTCAGACCTACCCCTCGTTTGAATGCCTTGTCTGTAGGCTCTCTCTCTCCTACCCATTCTCTTACTGTGGCTACCATCTACTGGCCTCCTGGCGAAATCACCTCATTTCTCTCTGAGTGGGCGGACCTCTCCTCCTCCCTCCTGGACTCTACCACTCAACTGCTCCTCCTCGGTGACCTCAATATCCATTTAGACTCTCCTTGTTCCTCCTCTGTACTCTTTTGCGACTCCCTCTCCCTGTCCATCCTCCCTCACTCTGCAGGGCACACACTAGATGTCTTGATCTCCTCTGACCTACCCCTCTCCATCCCTCTGACCACTCCTCTCATCTCTCCCTCTCTTCCCCCCCCAAGCCAACACTGCCACCTACCTTGGACATCCGGCCCATGAAGCGTGTGTCAGTTGAGGCTTTCGCCACCACTTTCTCCCCCCGTCCACCTCTGGCTGTCTCACATCCTGACATAGACCTGTCTCTGCTCTACTCTTCAATTTCTGATACTCTTGCTGCTCTTGCCCCTGTCATGAGGATCTGTTTGAAGTCCAAAGCCAAGTTCAATTCCTGGTATGGCTCTGACCTAGCTACACTTAAACGTAAGTGTAGGGTGGCTGAGAGGAAATGGAGGGCTTCTTGTTCATCCTCTGACAAAATGGCTTGTCGCCTGCTACAAAGGAAAAACTGTCTCTCTGTCCTCACCAAGAAGAGCGCACACATTCAAGCTTGTGTCTCTGCAGCATCTAACAACTCGGACGTGCTCTTTAAAATCTGCAAGGAGCTGGAAAACCCTGCTGCAGTATCTACCCCTCCTGTTGCCTCCCAGGCTCTTTGCAATGCCCTTGTCTGTCACTTCATTTAAAAAACCCAGGACATCCTGTCCACCCTCTCCACCTCTGCCCCTCTCTCCCCTCTCCATTTGTGCTTGCTGACTCTCCTTCAGCCACCCCTCCACCCTCCTTCTCGTCCTTTCCTCTTTTCTCCCCTGACAAGGTCGCTAGACAAGTCTGATCTATGAAAGCCTTGTCAAAACAGGTTCATCCCTGTTCCTCTAAAATCATCAAGGACCACATTGACACACTCGCTCCAGCCCTTGCTGATTTTTGCAACCACTCCTTTGCCTCAGGATCCTTCCCCTCCCCTCTGAAGCACCCCCTTGTGCATCCTATTCTCAAGAAACCCACATCTGATCCTTCTTGTCCGGCTAACTATCACCCAATTTCCATTACTCCCTTACTGGGCAAACTCCTGAAAAAGTTGGCCATCTCTCAGCTTAACCTTCATTCCAATTCTGTTGGCTGTCTCCATGACCACCAGTCTGGCTTCAGAGCTGCCAGAAGCATGGAAACTGCTCTCCTGAACATCCATGTAGATCTGCTCTCCAACCTTGACTCTAACATTCCTTCTGTCCTCATCCTCCTCGATCTCTCTTCTGCCTTCGACATAGTCAACCATAGCATCCTGCTCAACCTTCTCCATGATAACCTGGGTGTCACTGATCAAGCTCAGGCCTGGCTGACCTCTTTTCTCTCTGATCAACCCTCCCATGTCCAACTTGGGTCCTTTCTATCATCTATCTTCCTCTCTACCTGTGGTGTTCCCCAGGGGTCTGACCTCTTTGCCCTGGCTTTTCAACCAATACCTGGCAACTCTCACACGGCAACTCTCACCCACTGCATTGCCGTTTTCTGCTCAAATTTCCAGTGCTACGCTGACGACACTCAACTCATTTTCAGGCTGCCTTCGGCCACCTCTTCCTCTCTCGTCTCTGATTGCCTAACTGCCATTCAAGATTGGTGTGCTGTAAATGATCTTTGTCTGAATGTCAGCAAGATAGAGAACCTCCTCATTGGCACACCTACACCATCCTTTTCCCCTCAATATCTGGCCGGCATCTCTTGGCCCTCCTCCTACCCCCACCTGCGAGGCTAAGAACCTCGGGGTCATCTTTAACTCCACACTTTCCTTCTCCGCCCACATCTCTGAGGTCTCCAAAAAGTCAAACTTCCTACTGTACCTCCTCAGAGGTACTCTGTCTTTCCTCTCCTTCCCCCAGAAGCTCATGGTCTCCGAAGCTCTGGTTCTCTCTAGGTTGGACTATTGTAACAGCCTCTTTCTAAATCTACCTGCCTCTACTCTCTGCCCTCTGCCACTAATCCAGAACAGGAATGCAAGACTTGTCTTTGGCCTTAAGCCCTGGCATCATATCTCTCCAGCTCTGAAATCCCTCCATTGGCTCCCAGTAGATGCAAGGATTAAATTAAAATCCCTCTGCATTGTCCACAAGGCTTTCTGGGGCATGGGTCCAGAATACCTTCAGCTATCCCTCCGCAAATACCTCCCCTCTCGAGCTCTTCGCTCCTCTATCTCTGACTCCCTTCCGGGTCAGTTATTTTTTAAATAAACAAGCTTGGGGTAGATGTCTGTCTTCGGCTGGGGCCTCCCTCTGGGACAGCCTCCCTGCCACTCTAAAACTTGAGGAGAACCAGCTCAGGTTCCGGAAGCACCTCGAGACCTTCCACTTTTCTTCTGCCTTCGCTCCCCCTCTCTCCTGCTGATCTGTTCTCTCTTGGCACTGTGCACCTGGCCACCCTCTGTCCTCCGGGCCAAGGTACCTGCTCACCCTGCCACCCTCCCGCACTACCCCTTGCACTGGGGACTGTATCTGTACCCATACAGTCCCCTCCTTTTTCTTCCTGCACTTATCAGACCTACCCTGTCTGCTGCCTTAAACCCAGCACTTGCCGGCTGCAGTACCACTGTTTGTTGCCTTTATTATATATTTATATATTATTATTTATCTGTTTCTCCTTTGCTCCGCACTTTCCACTTCTCCCCCTTCCATGCACTTTTCCCCTCCCGCCTCCCATGCACTTGCGTGTTCTCAATGTCACTGAGACTAGTAAGATCGTTGTTTTGTTCTCCCCTGTTCCCCTCCCTTGCCTTGTCACGTTCTGAAACATTTGTGTACGAGCGCGATAGAAATAAAATATCAATATCAATGATCTTATCAATTTTGCGATTGGCCCCGGGCACATATACGCTCAAGCCTGCCCCAATGACAATTATGCGGTCCCTTTCTCTGCCCCAATTGTGGGGTTGGGGGTCAGGGGGTGACCTTGCAAGTCTGGGCAGCACTGATGTGCAAACAGATCGCTGCATTCCGTTGATGTGTGCCACTTTATTCACGCATCCCTGGCACTGCCCCGCCATGCACGATTTGATTTCAGCGTTTAATATCCCACCTCAACGTCTGGTCATGTTTGGCGTGTGTGCCTGTGCACACGCCCACGCGTTTCTGTGTGTTTCTGTGTGTGCAGTAGGCAAATCGCAGCAGAGCACTGTATAAATCCTAGTAAGTTCACATTTTCCACTAGAGATCACTTTTTTCAGTTGTAAAATAATGTGTGCGCTCAAATTAACTGTTCCCGATCAAAAAGATTACACCGGGAATTGTTTGGTAAAAGCTGGTCTTAAATGCCATACCTAACAATAGAGAGTAATGGTTATAATATGCGCGGAAACAATCGTGTTCTTCTTTGGGGTGCTGTGTTGGCCCTTTCTAGGCACATTAAATCGTTAAGAAAGGTACTTGCCCACTGAAGGGTCGGTGATCACAACGATGAAGGGGCCAGAGACCTATTGCGACCATGCCAGGAGCCTGAACGCAGTCACTGGGAGGCCTCACACCGGTGCCAAAGCGACATGTACATTTCAACGTGTGCCTTGTGAACCTGCCTCCTCCTGCAAAGTATTGCTTTTTTGGATAGGCATTTTGGTCTCTCGTGACACAAACTCCAGAATGTCAAAGTAACTTCATATATTAGCCTGATGCATTGCAGGCATGATAGCTCCGTGAGTCAAGGTGCTGTCTGCAGCTATCTCCGTGTCCCCCGAAAGTCACAAGTTCGATATTGTGCAGGTGTAGCATATATAGAAAAAAGAATTATGCGGCATTCCTGGCACCAAAAGATCACTGTGGCGACATGTTCCAGCTCTGAAATGGGTGCGCCAAAATGGGGGCGCCCAAAAGTCTCCTGCACCAAAGCGGTCATGGCGAATCGCCCGCACAAAACAGGCCACGTCAAATTGTCCTGCTGCGCAACTGTGGCGTTCAATTAGGCTTGTACCAATGCCTCACAGACCTTACCTTTTTAGGAGAGTTCAAACTGTGCACTGCTTTAATGGAAACACACCTTTTCAGTTTCTTTACAAACTTCTTTTGGTGCAAAGTATGCACACACTTGTCAATATTTAAACTGGTTACACACTTGACATGAAAGATTACATTTTTGCTTTAGCATTTGCAATACATTTATATTGTTATTTGCAATACATTTATATTGTTAAACTAAGCACAATATAATTATGTTTTAAATAAGGAACCATGGAAATGTTTAATTACAGTAAATAATCGTGCGCCTTAAATGTGCTTAGATTATAAAGTTAATAGTGCTGCTTCACTTTATCATCCTAAATATAAGGATTATTTTAAACTATTTGTCTCTCAATGAATGCCATCGGTTTGGGTTTGCACTGGGGATCAGATTTCACAAGAGCCAAAGCTTCAAGGTAACAGCTATTGTCATGTAGAAGCTGCTCTGCCCATGGAAATTCACACCTCCTTTCCACTCTTCAACTTAGAATAACCTGATGTGGAGAAGGGGGAGGAAGCAAAGTGAGGGCAGAGGGTTGATTAGCCACAGTGGTTTCAGACTGGATTTCCCAAACACTCTCTCCAAAATGGTACATTGTTCGACCGCATATGTATTTTCGATTCTTTTATTTAAGACGGGTGCTATTCATTATTATTATTATTTCGCATTTATATAGCGCTACGAACCCTCGGGTATCTGAGCGCTGCTTATTATTACCCACGGTGTGTCAAAGTGTCAAAGCGAGCGCTCTACTCGCTGTGCCACTTGACCGGCATATACTTGAGGCCTAATATTTTTCTTCAGAGCCGATTTCACACAAAAATGTGCGACTATAACAGAGTTTCCAAAGTATAGGCTTAATTTAAAAAAAATAAGTTTTCTATCACTGCAATCCTGCTTCTCATGTTTCCATATGCTGCATTAAATCATTAAGAGTATGACCATGCATGCCCTAAGCGAGTCTGACATTCTGGAGAAGCTGTAGGAATGTTCCATTTTAAAGTGAACTGGATTAATGTTGGTGAAAGCACAATACAGTTTAGTGATATTTTGGCAGGTTATTGTGTAGATGACACATTGCAATGGATGTTTTGGACATTACTGGTAAAATGGTGTATTTCAAAGTACACTGGGTCACTTTATTTCACATAATCAGTTGTTATCTAAATACAATTTTAGAGGCGTTTTTCATGTACAAAGTAAGTTGTTTCAAATTGTTCATTCCAAAAGCCTACTGGGCTGGTGGTGTTTTCAAACATAGGAAGTGCTTTAAGCAACTGTAGAGAACATATGTCTCCCTTTCGTATATACAAAAATTAATTTAGGGAAAAACGAATAGGAGAAGGGAAAATAGACGCACATTTGGCATGGAGCCTCAATGGCAAGTGAAGTGGATTTCTAAAGGTGTCTTGAGCTGGAGAGTAAAATGCTTGTGATTGGTGCACACCAAAATCCGAGATAATAACGACCAATGCCAGTCTTTCAAAAACTGAATTAGTGACAATACCCCTCAGTGACAGTTTCCTTTGTCAGTACTGCTTTTGCTCAGCTTATTGTTCCTATGAATGAATATGCCAAATCTTACCAGAATAAATAGTCATATGTAAAAACATAACATATTCAAATGCCAGGGTTGGTTCGTATTTTTAAATAATTTCCACCAGCATATCTGAATAAAATTATCTAATCAACTTCTAATATTTGTGTAGTGACTTTTTCTGCCATGGTGCAAGCTGAATGATACATCCTAATGAATAATAGTGGTCACATTGGTGGGGCCCTAGGTATTGGAAGAGGTGTATTGTAACAGGAAACAACAACATGTCTTTAACATGCAGGTGACCTGTGATGCAGACCTTAATATGAACCATTGCTATGCCCTCTTCCCCAGGTTCCACTAATGATGCCATGGTCTTCTGCAATACCAATATATATTGTGACCCAACAAAGGCAATCAACATCCAACACACAAGGTTCACAAGTGCAAAGGGTAGGACCCATGAGGGGAGGGGTTTCACCTATGTGATTATAATGTAATACAAGCCCTTTCACAGCCCTGTGCTAGAAGGACCGGCTCTCTGACCCAACACCTGAGAAGCGCTACTCCACTGGACAAATCCCTGCACAACAACATCTGGGCATGAAAGGAATACAAAAACCCACATGATTAAAGACTGCACTACAAGTCCCCTAATGTATAGGAAAACCATACCTAGACAGGAGACAACACAGTTCTCTGGTGTAAGATGACAGGTGCAACACAGACACACAGAGATGGCACAAAGGCTGCACCATATGAACACCATTTCCCAAGAGCAGGACCACTATCACAAAGTGCACAAGATTATAAGAAAGCATATCAAGGCACATGCATGAGTTTACAGTATTGAAGATTCAAAGATAACATGTATGTTCGCAATCCAGTTGCAGTTCATGTCTGTTACCTCTGGTGGAAATGGGGTAATCCCCTAGTGACATTAACCATTTCCCCCCTTATTCCATAAGGCATTGCATGATTCAGGGAGAGCGAGAAATTATGTAACAATTGTGCCGTCGGTAGATTACCTGACAAATTGACAATTATGTCATGACTACTTGTTCAAAAACAAACTAAAAGTCTACCTCCTCACCTCTGAGTTACCTTCTTAACCTACCTCTCATCTGCCTGCTATCTAACATTTTCCCTTGCCTCTAACCTGCCTCTGCCCCTCATTTCCTCTGTTTCCACTCAAGCACTTCACTCATCAGAGTCACATTAATTCACCGTAAAACAGAATACCAGAACCACCAGATCCTCCAATACTTTCCAACTGACGGTGCCCAAATACTCCCTTAAAAGATCCGGTGGATCCAGCTTCCCAGTTCTAGCCTCACAACTGTGGAACACTATCCCATTGGATATCAAATCCACCCCTACCTTCCAACCTTTCAGAACTAAGGTCATCACTTGGTTACTCAATAAATAACCAATTATGTTTGTATGCCTAATGTATGATTGCATCCTTACTATGTCTGCTTGTCAGTATCTGCTTTCTTGTAACTTTACATATGCTGCACAAATGTACAAATGTTTCTTACCTTTGCCTGTAACTTGATACTTAAGCGCCCATATACCCCTGGGTCAGGAGCGCTATATAAAAACAAATAAAAAAACAAACAAACATCCCGTGCAAAGCTGGCCAAACATCGGCCTGCAATTAAAAATGTGCAATGTTGGTTGTTCTTAATCTATGTATGGTGTAAGGGTGCAGTATTAGACTGTGACACAGATGGGTCATATTGGTTGGCATAAACCTTTATTATATCATGAAAATGTAAAGAAAAGCCTATTTTACCCTAACTTTAAGTGGGGTTTCCCAGCCTCAGCCAAAATAACAGATGTCACCATCAAGATGTCGAAAGCAAAAGTCTCAATGTCCAATGTCAGAATCCTAACTCTGTCGCTCACACGCTACGTTTAAACTAAATGATAAGGAGGTCTTCCTGGCCCACAGGCATGACTCTCTTTGCCTGGACAAAAAGAGAATTCAGAGTTTATTAGTTCCTTTAACTGGTGAAGGGAATGTCTCCCTTCCCCAGCCTTCCTTAGGCTTCTGTTGCAGTCCATCAACTGCTAGGGGATATCTTCCTTCCCCAGCCTTCTTCCGGCTTGTAACACAATTCCTCTTCTCTGTCCCTCGAGCCCCCGGCGCTTGGATAAAAAGGCTTGGTTCTTTTCTCACCAGGCACTATGAAAAAGAAGATGAATTTGAGTATGTCTCCAAACTGCGTTGGGTCTCTGACCCTGGTTGGCAGATCTGGCTTCCTTTGACCAAGTACTGCAATGAAGAAGAGAACACAAGTGGCTTGGATGCTCCTCTAAGCTGAGGTGGGCCCTTGGCTCTGGTTGGCAGACCTGGTTTCCTCCTACCAGGCACTGCAATGAAGAAGAGTGACTTGGATACTCCTGCAAGCTGAGGTGGGTCCCTGACACTGCTTGGCAGACCTGGTTTTCTCCTACCAGGCACTGCAACCAGGAAGAGTGGCTTGAATATTCCTCCAAGCTGTGGTTGGTCCCTAACCCTGATTGGAAGACCTGGTTTACTCCTTCCTCAGGTCTCTTAGTTTCAAACACAGACTTAGTTCAAAGGCCTGCCAAGCTCTGTGTTCCTTTGTACTCTTCTACAGACTTGGTTTACTCCCCTGCCAAGTACTGTCTTCAGATATATGACACTCACAGTTCTCTTTGTGTTTTTTATGTTACAGTCCTGGGTCACCCTCACTCCAAGTACTGCCATGAAGAAGATTATGCCTTCTTATCACTGGATATGTCCTTTTCCCTTGTTACCGTGTCTTGGTAAACCGTCTCTTAGGATTGCGTAGGGGCTGTCCTCTTTCCCCCACTTTTCAGGGTTCATGCTTTTTAAGGTTTCCTTCAGTTTATGGGGACCCCCAACCAAAGGCTCAGCCATCCATTTACCGCCAGGATCTTGCTGCAGCCTTCCGGTTGGTCGCGGGCTACCCTGTGTTTTTTCTGCTTTGCTGGTTCTCTGACATTCCTGTCCACTTGCCGCAATGGCCCAAACCCACTTTAGCATCTCCCTCTTCATCGGACCGCGTGTTCCTGTTAGGCTGTGCTGCTCACACTTGCCACAGCCAGCCTCTCATTTTGTTTAGCGGTAACAGTAGAGATCGCCCCTTTATTGTCTCCGTGCTTGGATCTACTTTTGCCGACTTTCTCTCCGAGCCTCAGTCCCTCTCGTGATTCCTCCCCGGAGCATCTGACAAGTCTGTTGTCTGTCTTTATGCTCCCAACCAGTATGCTCTGTGACTGAAGACTAGACTGTTCAGATAGAGTCTTCTGAGTGAACTGTGCAGCTCTGTGCATCTTCCTTGTCACAGTTTCTTGCTTCAGATCTTCATTTTAATCATCCCTATTCTTCCTCGTATCAGTCCTTCCTACTTCTTCCATAGTACAGAAATGTATAGGATAGGAGGGTAGGGTTGAGGAGAGTGGGGGTGAAGGACAGGTGGGCCAAGGTGGATACTGCGTTCTCCCACTATCGTCGCCACTGGTCCCATAGGGGTTTTCCCGTTCCATGAGATCCACTCTCAGAATGCCATCCCCACAGGGACTATCGGATAGCGGCCTCACCTCCTTGGAATCATAGGAACGGGCTTCTTCCATGGAAGCAGTGTCGACATCCTGGGATTCGTCACAATGTCCACTTATGCATTGTACCCAGTGACTGTTCCATTTACTCCCCTCCACAACCTGATCAGAATGTCCCTCAAGCTCCCATTGTAAGAAGCTCACAGCTTCCCGGCAAATCTAATTTCTTATCTATTGGACATTCTTTTGTGATCAAAAGAGCATTGTTCCTCCTGTAAATAAATACATTATTAAATACTTATTACAATTGCTTATTGATTTGCACCCGACACCTATCCCCATTGCCTTGCAAGTGAATTCAGTGTTACAGAGCTCCAGGTCCTTGTGGACAAAGTAGTCAGACAAGCCGACATGCTATTTGGAGCACAAGAACAAAATTCCTCTTTCCATAGGAATATATAACCAGTGAAGAACAATAAAAGCGAAATAAAAACACTTCAAAACGTAGATCAACCACACTTTAGCAACACTAAAAAATGAAAACATGGATATTAAAGAGCACTCGAACTGATGCAATTCTATTATTAAATCTATGGTTCCGGAAGCACCTCAAGACCTTCCTCTTTGCTTCTGCCTTCTCTCTACCTCTCCCCTGCTGATTTCCTGTCTGATACTGCACTGGTCACCTGGCTACCCTCTGATTTTGGGCACAGGTCCCTGCCTGCCCAGTTGCACACCTGCACTGCCTCCCAGCAACCCTTGCACTTGGGTCAGTATCTGTAATCCTACAGTCCCCCTGCATGCACTTTTAGACACCTGCTGTCTGCACCTACCCTTGCACTTGCTGCTGGCTGCACTTCTTGTTATTGTTTTGATCCCATGTACAGCACTGCCCCCTCCCCTTTCCCCTGGCACTTTTCCACTCCCCGCCTGGCCCTGCACTTGCGCGATCTCAATGTCACTTGGTCTAGTAAGATCGTTGTCTCTGTCCTCCCTCTGTTCCCCCTTCCTTGCCTTGTCGCGCCCTGAAACACTTGTGCATAGGTGCGTTACAAATGCCATATCATATCATATATACAGAAAATCTGAATCGGCATAATGATCCAATTGCCTATAGTTACCACATTGGATACGATGCATAATATCAGGGATGAGCTAGTAATAAGGAAAGTTCCTAATTTTTCATGTCTGATGACTTATTTGTTATATACATGCTTGATTTGACTCAACAACTGAGCACCATAACATGTATTTTTGGGATGTTGAGGCTGAAAAAAATTCACTATTATGTTTAATGTTTAACTCTCAATCAAATACATGCATTAACACAATACAAATTATATTTTATTTAAAGGCAGTAAAATATAGTTAGATAATTTCTGTTGAAAAGAATATACCAAGCAAAGGAATTTCTCAATAGAACAGGAAACACCATTGCTTTAAAACCAAAACCCTCAGTTGCTGATGGCAAATGATGACTTTCATTCATGAAGAGTTGATGTAAACTTCTCGCTTAAAGCTCTCAAATCTATATTAGCTCATGCGTATACACCCAGCAGAATTTTTGTTTTAAATGTGCTTTATAGTGACACATTTTCCAAATTATTGCTTATTGTCGTTTTACCATGCCACTTCAATTGGGACAAGCACCATGCTATGTCAGCCACAGATTTTGCATGGCCCAGACATTCACAGAGGGCGCTGATTTGCTGTTTTAAGTTCATGTTTTACGGATAATACTCTAATACGTTATTCATCTGATCTGTTTATTGAAACATCACGTGGAAACTATTTAAAACTTCAGGGTTTCTAAAAACCCATACTCTAAATGCGAGTTTTGGCATGATACTTACTGCTATAAAAATATCAACTTAGCTAACATTACATGTTTTAGGCACCACAGATGCGTATTCCCGTTTATTTTTAAACATGTAATTGTTTGAGCAATTAATTACTATTTTTGTTGCTACAATAGGTTGATCCTTATGTCAAACTCGCAAATAGAGCAATCTCCTATGATACCCCGATATATGTTTTTGCGAGATGCGCTTTGTTTATATTTTTATAGGAAAGTTAGAGCAAAAGTTCACTGAGGTGCTTGTCTTGCAAGTCATGAATTCCTTGTTTTGAAATAGATGATGCAGCAATTGCTTTGATTCATATTTAAAGTTGCCGCCCAAGTAAAGAGTGCTTTCATTCATTCCCGTGAAGCACTTTGTTTTGCAGCCAGGAAGGGATGAGAGTGGGTGAGGGGGCGCAAAGCAGAGTCAAATGCACACAGCCTTTGTCATTCAGAACTTGATGGCTGCCGTTCACAGCTTAGCCACCTGGTAGCCATGGCAATGGGAGCTTATCTGCAATGGAGAGGGGTTGCCCAGAACACAAGGGAAATTCAGGCGGGCACACTGAAAAGGAAATACCTTGCTGGTCAGTTTATATCATGAAATTGTAAATGTCCAGAGGTCACAGTTTACAGGCGAAAAGTTCACTGAGTTACTTTAAGTTTTGGAGATGAAATTGTGCTTTTCAGTTTACAGCCGCAGGGAATATTTACACCCACAGGAATGTATCACCTTTGCTTGTGTGTCCAAGAAAACAGATCTAGTTAAAGCCTATGCGTGCTGTGAGCAATCGGGATCGGGAACACTGTGACCAAAGCAGAGGTCCTTTGGTAGAACTGTTTTTGTACACGCTCTCCGAGCTATAATGTGGACATACTGCAGATATGGAAACATGATCAGCAGCATACATATAGCATATAAACATTTAGGTGAGCATTAGAAACTATCGAGCTCCACATCAGGATTAAGGTGCATTGATTCAGCTGTGTGTGGTTGAAGCAATGAAAGAAATAGAAATGTCGCATTGAATGTCAGAACAGAGCTGCATTGGCAGAATAGTGTGCAAATCCAGGGAGAGACCGCTCAGTGAAGAAAGGGCTCACTGAAGACATGGGTGTGCAATCTACAGTCAAAGATTTAAATCTTGGCAGGACTGGCTCAGTCTTTCATAATTCCAATATCAATAACGTGCATACCATTAATTTAGGTCATTATAACTCCTATTATTTCAGCTTATAGAAGGGGGAGAAATCTGACATAAATACAACCATGTAATTGTTATTGTTATTATGCCCACACTTGGCAAACGTGTTGGGGATACATTAGGACTGAGCTCCACTAACAGAGCTGTCTGTGGATATTAGCACAAAAGGGCAGCGATTTCAGGAAGAAACTGGTGGAAATTCTGTAACAACCACTTTTTTGGTCAGCAACGGAAGGGTAGCCTTTTTACCACCCTCCACCCCCAAACTACAAGTTTGGCTTGGAGTCTGAGATATTCCTCGAGCCTCATGCTGCAGTTAAATCTGCCACTTTAAGGTCAAACATCGGCTACATTTCCGCTTCCAGAAATTAAACTAGAATCCCCATTGAGTCCTACGAAATCCAAAAATGGGGATTAACATTGTGCTTCCACCACGTGTAATCCTGTGGTAAACCCACAAGACCAAGTGGCAGTAACGGTAAATGAGTTTGGTGGTAATTTGGCAGATTTACGGTCAAATTATCATCAAACTCATAATGAAGCCCAATAATAAACCCAAACTCATAATGAAGCTGTTCTTCATGGAAATCCTACATCGCCTTTTACTTTCGAAACCAACAGTGACACAATGGCCTCATTACGAGGGTGGCATTACCACTGCCTGATATCCCAGTGCCACCAGGATATCACAAGTGGCTGCGGTAACTATAATTCCACATTTACATGGAGTCCACTAGGACTCCATGGAAATGGGGTCACTGAAGCACTGGCATCGCTGCAAACGGTGCCGGTGCTTCAGTGACAACCCTGCTGGTAGGTGCCTGAAAACCCGGCAGGTCAGGCCTGTTGGCGGATCTGTGGCACCTACCGGCATTGTTGTAGTATGGCGGTCTGGAAAGGGTGCCGGTACGTTGCTACTGGTACCCTTATTTCTGGACCGCCATACTTGTAATGAGGTCCAATGTCTTCTGATGAAGGCAAGATATTCATTGACGGACTCAGTTTTGATACAACTGAACATGACTTGGAGCAGCATTTAGCAAATATGGCGCAATCGATGAGGTTGTAGCAATAAAGAACCGTGAAACACAGAGATCCAGAGGGTTTGCATTCCTGTGATGATGCAAAGAATGCATCAAAAGGCATGGACGGCAAGGCCCTGGATAGGCGCCAGATCCGAGTGCACCATAAAGGCAAATCGGACGGAAGCCGTGGAGGGTACCGAGTAGGGACTGGGAGTGGATTTTCATGTGGAGGAAGAGGGCGAGGTGACGATAGTTATGGTAGGAGAGGGTATTAATCCAGAAGCAGAGTATATAGAGGTGGTGGATAAGGAGGCAGATATGGTAGATCCCAGGACTCTAAGAGCAGTGGTGGTGGGAGCAGTGGCAGCTATGGAGGTCGATCGTATAGAGACAGTTATGATAACTAATGCTTGCAACGATAAAAAAATCCTGACTCAAGCTCGTCCATACAATAGCTGTATTTCTAAAGGTTTTTGGAGCTGTGCTGAATCGTTGTTCTGCACCTGTATTTTTTTTACTGAATTGCAACTGGTCTGATCTTGTAAAATATACGTTGTTTATAAAACTTGTTCTACATTTTTGTTGTCCACATTTCTCACTGTTTTAGCCTTTTGATAAAAGGTCCACAATGCAAACTGTTTTTAAAAGATGTGTTTTATTTTTATTTTTTGTCATGCAATGTGCCTGAAAATCAAAGCAATTTACTTTTGGACTTTACCATTTGAAGAGCGGGCAAAAGGGCAAAGGGCTGATGCAGAAGAGTAGAAGTAGAGCTGTCATGATGATAGTCAGATGATAGTCTGCTTGGGTGAACAGTATTTTAGAGACCCCTCATATCACAACTGCATTGGTAACTGCACTTTGAATCATCTCAGTTTTCTCGTAGGTATCTCAAGTCATCAGGTGGCATCAGGGAGGTTAATCTATGCGCGTTGAAATTGTGCCCCAAGCTTTGGGTGCCTCCTGTGACTCTGAAGAAGAAGGTTTAGTTGCTTTTCTTAAGTGATCGTTGAAGGTTTCAGCTAGGCACTGGCTGCTTGTTCTGCTGGCCAGAAGTCAATAAAGAGTCTCATGATAACCTGCAGCTATAACCCCCTGCCTCCATTGCTTTATCTAGGTGTTTCCCATAACATGAAGCTACAAGATGGTACTGAAGGTATGCTCATATGAAAGCATAAGTCTCACAAACCAAAAGCTGTGCATTTGCTGGCCAAAGGTGAATCTCCTGAAAGTATTTTGCTCTGCATTCACCTCTATGGTGTGGGGGCAGTGAGTATGCTTGGAGATTAATGAGCTTCAAGGAGGCTCATGGTACGCAACCTCAACCACGGAAATCACCCATTGTAACTGTTTAGGAAACAATCTATTCACCACACAGCTGCCTACCCCACTTGAGGTCCTTTATATGTTCCACTGATTTCCTTCTTCAAAGACCTCATAACACATTGTTTGATCAGACACTCGATGAATACAAAACTGCACCAATGGAAAATATCTGTGCCCATTTTCCACTGCCCTTTTCCATTTAAAGGCCTTACATTATATCAGATCTGTAATTTATGTTAACATATGCAGGCAGGTTTTCCCAACTGTTGGCAAGAGGACCCAAACAACTTTTTGAAATGGCCCCTTGAACGTCTTCTTTCAGCCCTGCATGTCTTTCAATAAATTGCTGTAATCTTTAAAACATGTAATGTCCTGATAACTGTTTCTTTCTAGCACTTTGTTACAGCTCTTGGTACATATGCTGGTTTTATAGAAGTGAATAAAAAATAATAGATTGTATTCACTTGTTAACTCATTGGTACACATTTTATCATTAGCAAAGAATAAAGACTGAGACAGCTCTATCATCATTTGAACCAGTGAATTGCATGTTCACACCAAACCCTCCTGCAGGTACTCAAGCCACCCAACTATGTTATGGAACATACCCATGTAGAGTATCGTGTGAGGAAAGAGGAAACCATCACTTTAGAAGTCAGTTCCGGTCGTGGCCACCGTGCATGTTGCACCAATGATTTTAAAAGAGGGAAGATCACTGGCCAGACCATGGCCATTTGCACTGGTCTACCCGCTGAGGCCCATAACCCCCTAGGTATCTTAGGATCCACTTCCCTATGGCCATTTCCAGTGGGCCAGTAGCCATGACTGATGGTCTCAGGTCCACTGGCCACAGCTGTGTCCACTGTATTTCACTGGCCACAGCTGTGTCCATTTAACATGTTGTTTCAAGTCTTCCCAAAGACCCTTTGCCCCCCTGATCTGTGCTTAAATGAGGTTTAAATTGGAGTTCAAGGGACTTTTCCCCCCTCTTCCTATTCCTGTGATGATACCACCAGAGTATCCAGATTCCCACTCCCGGCAATGTAACAAGACAAAGTATCAAAATGAAAATGTCTTCCCCATCCTCACTGGCACTCACCATGTCACCCCTTCATTTCTTGGGTCCCCACCACAACCATTATGTTTTCCCTCCTCGACCCTCTTCTACTACCCCTTTCACTTTTTTAGTTTAGTGTGAAGCCCTTTCTTTTCCAAGCAGGTCTTGCGATGTTGCCGCGTTAATCTCGCGAGATTCCCCAGGTATTCCACCAATAAGTCAAAAATGTTCTACCCCAAATGGGCTCCCAAGCCCACCCGAAGACCACCATTTCACATGTTGTCCTCTTTCCTACTCCCCACCATTGAGCAGATGATAATACACCCCTTTTTCTCCTCGGAATAGTATTTTGAATACTTTTTATTTTCGGCTTCCCCCAGTGTTATCATGGGAAGCGCTTGCAGTACTGTAGCTTTCTGTTATATACTTGATACATTATTTTCATTGCAAATTTTGCTGCCATTTCATTAAGAATACCAGCTGCCCATGAGGAGCAAATGTACATCCCTACTAAGTTCAAGGACTGGTGTTCTTTACATTTGAAAGATCATTTCTCCTAAAAAATAATGTATCATTTGCTGCATTGAAAGTTTTGTAAGCCACTTTGTGTCACAGGAGGAAAAGACGACATCTTGCAGTTTTCCCCAGCCATTACTCTCTCTCTGGGCACTAGAAGGCAGGTCTAAAATGGCTGTTGTGCTGTTGTGGGCTCACCCAGAGCCTATACCTAAACACACGGTGTGTGGTTACAGCTGGTTTAGACTTGCTTACAACCCCAGACATCCCCAATCTACATCCTTTGTGGATAGGTCAGCGTGTTGGCAATTTATCTTCACATGCTATCACTGATAGGATGTAGCATCCTCCTCCTCAATAACACCTCTTTTGGGTATCAAACATTTCTAATACCACACAATATCTACAGTCAGTTAAACATCTCTTTTGGTTATTAATGTTACTCTTCACACTCCTCACACACCATCCATATGGGGACCTCAGAAGCACTATTGTCAAACACCATCTCTGTGGGGACTTTAATGGAATTATTATCACACACTATGTCTGTGGAGACTTCAACTGCATTATTATCACACATCACCTCTTTAAGGACTATACCAGACCCTTCATCACGCTCACTCTATGTTGTGACTCAAACATCTCCAACAACTACACCACCTCTTTCGGGACGCCAATGCCACAATCATCACACACCATCTCTGTGGGGACTTCAATAACGCAATCCTCACACATCAACTCTCGGAGGACTTTGCAATCTCCCACCTCACTCACCCCCTATGTTGAAACTTAATACATTGTAATATTGCACAAAATATCTATGGTCACGTAAACATTTGTGTTTGATCTTAACATCACTCTTCACTGATTGTCATCATACACCATCTATCTGGGGACTTCAACACCTCTATATTCACACTCCATCTCTGTGTGGACTTTAATGTCATTAGTACGCACCAACCCTATGGGAACTTTAATCCCACTATCATCACACACCAGCCCTATGAGGACTTTAAATCAACTTCATCACACTACATAAAATCCCTCTGGAGACATACATCTCACTGTCGCAATGCATCATCCCAAAGTAGGGAGTAACATATTTATAATTATACCATTATTGTGCAGAGAACCTATTCTCATGGTTAAGATGGTGTCTATGGAGCCATAAAACCGAAATATAATTCCCAGTTTCCTATCTTTGCCACATAGCATGATCCTAGGCCAATCCCAATTAACTCACTTGGAATGTGGGTTCCTGTCAACATTAGTGTCTTTAAGTGAACATGCAAACATGACTTATCTGGTAGAAAATTCAAAATCATTAAACTGCATTCAGTAAGAACCCCATAAGAGTCTTAAAATTACTTGTATAGAAGAGAAAATTGTGTAATTAATGTGTGTTGTTGTAAACCATGCATATTTACATTTGAAAATGAAAGCACTGGATTCCAAAACAGAGTAATGATGCAAGTTCCCACATGGATAGTAACACATGTTCAAGTCCCCACAAAGATGGTGCCGTACACACAATTTTAAAACAACATTTCAAAGCAATGTAGATGAAAGCACCAACATCATCAAACAATTGCTGTGGAGAAGATGTCTGTTGGCTTGAGGCGATGTGGTCTACATGCTAATTTGGCGACTATGGATCACTGACACCCGACTTCTAATTCAGCTTCCTCAGTTTCCTGTCATCACACAGCACCTTTCTGGGACCAACAAAATCACCATCATCTCTCAACAACTTGTCTATGCGATGTGTAAGACAACCATCATCACACATTAACAATGAGGGCAGAATATAACATTAAACATTTCCATCTTATAACACATTTGTAGTGGCTTTGACATTCCCATCATCATCTATTATCTCTACAGAGATTTTAACTTTACCAACATCACATAACATCTCTGTGGGGTCTTTAAAATCATTTTTGTGAAGTTATTAACCTTCACACTCCCTCGTTCATGATCCCCCCACCCCCCATGTTGCATTGACACACCTACCCATATTCATAAGATGAATCCTGTTAGTATTTCATGGAACACATCTAGGGCCCATATGTCAACACAAAATCCACATGTCCAACTCACCCTGTATTTTACCAGTTCACAGAAAGAAAAGCATGTACTTCCACATCTGTATTAATAAACACTTCAGGACTTGCAGATCACATTTTCTCTGCTTCCACCAATACCCACCTTCCTCTATTTCAGTAAGTAATGCCATGAAGCCACCAAAACAGCTTAAGCCACATTATACAAGATCCATTTACCAAACATTGTTACCTACCATCTCTGACTTTAACATTGCTGCACATCATCTCTGTGTAGACGTTAACATCATTATTATCCCACTCTACCACTATGAAGACTTTAATAGCACCATTATCAAACAAAACATTGCTGTGAGGACTAAAACATCAATATAATCAAACACCATCTCTGTGGGGTCTTCAAACTTATTTTTATCACACACCATCTCTGTAGGGGCTTGAACACCCTTATAAACACACACCATCGCTGTGGAGACTTTAACATCACTATATTCAAACACCATCTCTGTGGGGTCCTTAACCTCATTTCTATCACACACCATGTATAAGGTGAGTTTAACAATATTATAATCACACACCATCTTTGTGGGGATTTAATCATCACCATCATCACACACAATCTGTGTGAGGACCATAAAGCCGTTATAATCACACACCATCTGTATGGGACTTCAACATAATTTTCACACTCAATACATGAACTGAAATGTGGTCTTCCATAGTAAACCTTTTGCATTTTGGTGGTTTTATTGCATGCAATGTTTCTAGAAAACTGGTGGGGTCGGAGTCATAGTGGGTTAGAGGGGGAATCATATTCAAAACCAGCATTGCTGATGTGTGGAGGCCAGAGGCAGTGCCTGAGTCCTCAGTGCCAGTATGGGTCTGTGTGGTTTGTGACAGTGGCACTTGGACTTCTCTTTTATCCAGACAGGAAAGCCCCAAATCTATTAAATGGCAGCACTGTGATACTTGATTTTCCACTGCCTTAGGGGGGTGAGTCAAATAAATAGAGATGATAGCGTTGGCAAGTCTTCATCAGGTTAATTTGGTATTAATAGACATAATGCTGCAATGTGTGAGGTGTAATACGTGTGTGTAGTGTAAGTGGTAGGAGAAGGAGGGGTACATCATTTAATATGTGGAAGGGGTGATGATTTATTAGGACAACCATTGAGGAGTTGAATACTAGACTCACATTTTTAGTTCCAGTTTTTTGTTGACCTCTGTGTGGCCCCTGGGTGGACTTTAGCAATATTCTTATCACACACCTTCTATGTGGGGACTTTAGTGTTATCATTATCACACACCATCTCTGTGGGGACCTTAACATCTTAGAAATGACACAACATCTCTGTGGGGACTTTAGTGTTCATCTGTGGAAACCTTATTTTGTACTCGTCATTTTTTCGCATTTTATTTAGATTTCTATAGCGGCTAATCCTAAGCGCTTAACATCATCATAATTACACACTTGGCCTCATTACACGGTAGGTGTTAAGGGTTAACGGTCACCGTTAATGGTACCGGTGACCGTTAACCCTTAACACCTTACTACGAGGTCCCTTTGCGGGTCGGATACTTTAACGCCTGCTTTTTGCAGGTGTTAAAACCCAACCCGCAAAGGGACCAGGGAGCTAATTACGGTACCGCAATTTGCGGTGCCGTAATTAGCACCTTCCCCATTCCCATTGAGCCCTATGGGGCAAAAATGGGAATGGGGAATGGCCTTGGAGGAAGGGGAATTACCGCCCCACCAACCTTGGAATGGGGTGGTAATTCCCCTTTCCGCCAAGGTGGTACCGGTATGGTACCGGTGTCAACCAAGGTGCTAATAGCACCTTGGTTTAACACCTACCGGGTAATGAGGCCCACTGTCTTTGTGGGGACTTGAGTTTTTTCATAATCACACACCATCTCTGTGGGGACTTTAGTGTTATCATAATCACTTACCATATCTGTGGGGATCTTATTTTATATATGTATTTTATTTTGTATTTTATTTAGATTTCTATAGCGGCTAATGCCCAAACTCTTAACAGCATCATAATTACACACAGTCTCTGTGGCGAATTGAGTATAGTCCTAATCCCACACCATCTTTATGGGGACCTTATCATCATTGTAATCACACACCAGCTCTGTGGGGACTTTAGTGTTATCATAATCACTTGCCATATCTGTGGGGACCATATTTTGTATTTGCATTCTTTGTATTATATTTAGATGTAAATAGCAGCTAATGCCCAAGTACTTAACATCACCATAATTATACACTGTCTCTGTGGGGACTTGAGTATAGTCCTAATCACACACCATCACTATACTATGGTGGCCTTATCATTGTAATCACACACCATCTCTCTGGGGACTTTAGTGTTATCATAATCACTTGCCATATCTTTGAGGACCATATTTTGAATTTGTATTTTTTGCATTCTATTTAGATTTATATAGCGGCTAATGCCCAAGCACGCAACAGCACAATAATTACACACTGTCGCTGTGGGGACTTGAGTATAGTCCTAATCACACACCATCTCTATGGGCATCTTACGATCATTGCAATCACACACCATCTCTGTGGTGACCTCAACATGATTGCAAGTACACACTGTCTCTGTGGGGATCGTTTCATGATTATCGCACATGATCTCTGTGGAAAATAACTTTTCCATAATCAAACATGACCCCTATAGGAAGGTTAACTCCACTATTAGTATACACATTCAAAAAGAAGAAAGCAAACTCATTTCCATTAGACCATTTCTAAAGAGGAGATATGAGTTAGCAGGGAAGATGATGCCTGTGAAGAATGAAATCTAAATCTGAATTATTTATTCCTTTTTGGCCACAATGTGTGAGCCTGGGTCAATCAAGTCATCTCCTCTGTCCCAGTTATCTTTTCTGGAACATTTTCAGTGTTTATAATAGTGTTTAATGCCAGAAACTAAGTGCCTTTTTAAGTTTTGCATGCAAATTAAACATCTTGTAGGAAATCCCCAACCATCGAAATCCATCTGTTGTGATAGCTATAATGCAGGCAGGTACTCACTTGTAGAAATACAATTGTATAATGTCGATTGAGTACTATAAAGTAAGCATTTTTCCATTTGCTTATGGTGAAATCCATCCCAAATAAGAATAATAAAGTAAGTCCCCACAAGGATGGTAACACGCGTTCAAGTCCCCACAAAGATGGTACCGTACACGCGAGTAAAAATAAGTATTTTTGCAAATATGAAGTTGGATCCTGTATTATGAATTTTTTCTGAACATAGTTCTGCTATTAGCCCATTTCTAAAACATTGGGAAGGGTTAGTCCCCACAAGGCAGGTATCCACACATAGTCCCCACAAGGTAAAATGTGTGGGGGGGGTGTGTGTGTGTGTGTGTGTGTGTGTGTGAGAAGGAGGAGCCTTCTAGTCTGGAGAAGTTAAACGGTGAGGCCACCAGGAGGTGTGTAGAACCTTATCTTAAGATTTTGTTGGGGCGGTAGTGTATAAGTTTGTGTTGGAGGAATTTGGGGCCTCTCTTGTGTGGGGGCATGATGGGTAATGCACATGGCTTTGAACAAGTCCCAGCGGCCGATGGGCATCCAGTGGAGTTGGAGGTGTGTTATCTGGGGGAGAGTGCAAGGGGGAGCCTTGATGCAGAGTCTTGCATCCGTTGGTGCATTCTGAGTTGAAAAGCAGGGGTGCTGAGATAGAGGGAATGGGCATAGTTTAGTCAGTGTAGGATGATGGCCAGGATTGCTGAGATTCTATGAGGGTAGGAGAGGTAATAAAAGATTTGCTTGAGCATGCAGTGGTGGAAGTGGCAAGATCTAGAGACGGCAATGATGTGGCAAGATAGGGTTAGGTCTGAGCTGCATGTGCAACCCAGGTTTGACGATGAAGTAGCGAGTTGCTGTCCTAAGGAGGGCAGCCAAGGGGTGGGTTGGGGAAGGAGAGCAGTTTTGCCGCAGATTTGTGTTTCTGTTTTTCCGGGGTTGAAGAAAATAGTGTTGTTCATCATCCAACAGTCTATGGGCCTCATTACGACCCAGGCGCTCCCGCAATGAAGGGTGCCGGTACGGGACCGGCACCCTTCATTATGGGAGCGCCTATTATGAGGGTCCCTTTGCGGGACCCGGAACAGACGTCTGGTAGAACCAGATGTCCTTTTCGGGTCCCATGAGGGGAACATGGAGCTAATAACGGGCCGTTATAAACATGCCCATTATTAGCTCCCTCTCCATTCCCATTGAGCCGTATGGGGGCTCAAATGGGAATGGGGAATGGTTCCTACAAGGAGAAATTACCGGGTCCTCCCATGTTGGAATGACCCGGTTATTCCTCATTGAAGGAACCCGGTATTGGAGCCCGGTATGGAGGCAGCCATGGCGCTAATAGCACCATGGCTACCTCCATACTCGTAATGAAGCCTTATGTCTTTTAGGCAGGATGCAAGATCTTGGTAAGGTGAAGAAGGGGATTTAGGGATCTAGAAATCTGTGTGTCGTCAGCATAGTTGTAGCATGTGAGGTTGTGGGACCGGGTGAGTGCGGGGAGTGGGGATGGGTAAAGGTTGAAAAAGAGAGGGGAGAGGGAAGCTCCCTGAGGGAATTCATGGGGGACCGGCCAGGGGACAGATGTGAAAGGTTGGAGATAAGTGATTTTGGAGAGGTCGGAGAGTAAACAGGAGATCCATCTCAGGGTAGAGTCCATGATGCCAAGAGAGAAGAGCCGTTTGAGAGAGTGTGTGGTTGATAGTGTCAAAACCTGCCGAAAATTTCAGGAGGATAAGTGTGGCACAGCCTTCTGAATCTGCTTTTATTTTCAGGTCATCCCAGATTGAGACAAGGGAAGCTTGGGTTCCATGGAGGGGTCTGAAACCTTACTAGCAGGGTCAAGAAGGCTGTGGAATTCTGTGAAGAGGCTGAGCTGGGCATAAGCTGTGTGATCCATGAGTTTGGCAACTAAGCATTTGTTAGAGATGGGGTGGTAATTGAGGGACAGAGGGGGTCAAGAGATGGATATTTTAGTACATTTTTGATGTCAGTGGTTTTGTATGCTTCCAGGGAAATGCTTGATATCAGTGAGTGGTTGATTAAAGATCTGGCAAGGCTACCTGTGCATGTGGAAGAGAGAATGTTCTTGAGGAGAGCGGGGGGCAAAGGTCAAAATGGGAGTCTGAGAGGCGACTATTTAAGAGGAGGTTTAAGTATTCGGGGTGGGAGATGGCAGAGAAGGAAAAGAACAGGGCGTGTGTTGGGGCGGGGCATTGTGGGAACGGTGAGAGTGGGGAGAAGGATGCTAGTGTGTTGAGAATGGAGAGGTTTCTTTCAATGGCTATGTTGTAACAGTGGTGTCTATTAGGGCAACACAGAATGCTTGGGAAACAGAGGGAAGGGGGTTGCACAGAGAGGAGACTTGAAGTCTGTGATAACTTTGTGGACTTCCTAACAGGGGTTGTTGGTGTTGGAGATGCGGGAGCCATAGAATGATTTCTTGACTTTCCTCATTTCCATCCTGTGGGCCCTGGTCTGTCTAGCATGGGTGGTTTCATTCTGGAGGATGGGGCTGTGGTTGAGGATTTTGAGTGAATTGAGGGAGGGGATTAACCGCATGGGAGAAAGGCCTGTACAGTTGAAGGCAGATCTCAGAGGGAGGGGCAAGAGGGCATCGGAAATCCATTGGTGGAAGTGGTCAGGAGAGGGGTTTCCACCTTGCAGGTGGAGTGAGGAAAGGGAGGAGAGTAGGGAGTTAGACATGTGCAGGGAGATACCTTGTTCCAAAGAGGGATACAGGAGTGGGGGAAGAGGGAGGCAGGGTGGAGGATGCCAGGGTGTTAGGAATGAGACATAGATGGCAGAGCTTAGATTGGTGGAGCTGAACACTGCATCCAGGGTGTGACCTGCTATGTGGGTAGGCCCCAATATACGTTGTGACAGAATGAGGGCTTCCAGATTGTCAATGAGTTTACGGGTCATAGGATTGGATGGGATGTTGGACCAGATGTCCAGATCCCCTAGAAGGGTGAGTGAGGTGTGCAAGATCATCAATGTGGCTGCAGAGTCAGAAAGGGAATCTGCAAAAGTTCTATTATAGCCCAGGGATCTGTAAAAGAGGAGGAAGGAGTGGACAAATGAAAGAGGGTAAAATTTGCAATTTAACAAGCAGGGATTCACAGTCATCGCTACAGGGTTGTTTCTCAGAGTGTGGGGGGTTGAGTTGAGGTTTGCGAAGGATAGCTATATCCTGTGTTCTGCTGGATCTGTTGTGCGTGATCCGGGAGTAACCAGGGGACATGCCATGCGTGCAGTAGGAAGGAAATTGTCAAAGAACCATGTTTTAGTGATAAAAAATAAAGTCTGAGTTTTCATCAGAGATAAGGTCAAATATCAAGTACTTGTTTCTACTGACAGACCTGGCGTTGATGAGAATGCAAGAGAGGAGTAGAGGGGAGCTGTGGTGCTAGTGGGAGGGGAGTTGTGCAGGGGTAGGCAATGTGAAGCAGGATTAGTGGATGGGGTCGGTAGGATGGGGGATGTGTGAGATGGAGGGGAGGAGAAAGGGTAGGCGGTTTGTGGGGAGGTGGGCATAGCTTGATAGAGAAGCATGGATGCTTACAGCTTAGTGGGGGTGAGGTAGAGGGGTGCTAGAGGAGTTATAAGTAGAGTGGAATAGAGGATGGGCAGCGTTAGGCTGAGTGGGGAGGGGGCAGAAGTATATTTAAATGGCATGGGATGTGAACTGGAAGTGAAGGTGGGAGAGGAGAAAGGGGAAGTGTGTAGTTTTGACTTTACATGTGTTTTTTGAGCTAGAGATATACTCTTCTCCAGCAACAGGTACATTTATTAAATAAAATACTGCAGTTTCACATTACACATGAGTCTGCATGTGCATTCAAAGATAAGGGACAGCAGAGGTTTAATACTTTGTATAATTTTTAATTAGAAGGAATTCTTTATGTTCATTTCAGTTACGCAAATATCTGATTTATCACGAGACTTCTATCAGCTACTTATCGCATGATATCACACTGGAAAAGTGGTCTTTAAACTGTGGGGCAGAGACCTCTAGGGGGGACTGAAGGATGGCCAGGGAGCGACAGGCTCTTCAAAGAGAGAGTTCAGTGACTGCTTTCAATTGAAAATATAAGCAGATAAGCATCTGAGGGGTGCAACACTATTTATACTCAAGGGGGGGCTCGACAACAATCTTTTTACTCAAGGGGGTGGGGGGCTCAGTATACAAAGGATGAATACCAATGCATTTGATGATAGTGTGTCACAAATACACTATTACATTTGTGATTCTGTGTCAACATGAGCCCAGGATTCTATTCGATGATACTTCATCTTACAGATACATTCTGCTTCTAATTTTCCCACAAATGCATTCACTTTTAAATTGTACCTCTCTATTGAGAAATGCATTGAATTTTAAGGGATAGATATCTCACATTATATTTAATGTAAATGGGAGACATAGGGCACCATATCTCATTGCACCTTGGTCTTTGTCATATTAGGGTTCCACTTTAGATCCCAGCCTCTTTGATTCCATGTATTATACCATGGATAATATAGGGACAATTTGGAGTTACATAGTGGTTTTATTTATCTTTTTAAATGTGGCTTTCCATTTGGGGAAAACCAGCTTGGGCTCTTTCTCTGGAGCTGTTGCACACAGCAGAGTCCTTGCTCTGCTGGTTGCCTGTAACCCAGGCCAGCTCATCTCTCCAGCCTACCTTATAATCACCCTCCAGGTCTAAATTCTCAGAGCCATCTCTCCCCAGTTGTATCCAGAAAATGTTATTTGTTCATCTAAACATATTAAGTACTCCCTCTATACCAGTATCATAACTGCAAAGGGAGGGGTGAAACACATCCCTTATGCAAAATGACAATTTTGTTCTCATCACATAACTTTGGATGTGCATGTGTGAGATTAATAATATCTATATCACCATATTCTGCAGATCAGTGCACACAATCACATGCATGGCTGTCCCTGTGTGATGTGTATTTTCAGGGATAAGAGATTTTTCCATTTATCTCCAAAACATTTCATGGCACCCCTTGAGGATTGTATATGGGGTACAAAAATGTGTTTATCTATGATTTGCGACTGCTCCCACATTGATAGGGGCTTGATTTCAAAAGATATGATTTTCTTTTAATAATTACATTTTTGATTTCAAGGGTATACCAATAACCTTTCCTTCTATTTGCAAGTGAATAGATGCTGACCTTGTCCTGCAAGTGGCACTGGCATACATCCCTTTTACATTCTCCTTGCTAATATGAAAATATGTCAAGGTAAACTCTATCTTGATTGGGGATAATGGGCTTTAGAAGGGGCCTGTGCTTGATATATGTGACAGGTTTCTTCGAAGCTCATATGCCTGACCATATAGCAGTGTTTTTATTTGTATAATCTTCTGAGCCCCGTCATGAAAACTACTCCCGAGGAGCCAGGACTGGCCCAGCGCCCCCGGAAGCAGACCCTTCTTCCACATCTCTGGACCCAGCAGACCCCTACAGGGGCCCTTTGGACCGTGTCCTGGCGCCTTTGGCGCCAGGCTCATAAATGACTTCAGTCCCGGCGCCATAGGCGCCAGGCTCATATTGATAAACTGTGTGATAATGCTTGGGTGGACTTACCTGAGGCAGACCATGCTGCATACTTACCCAGAACAATCCAGTCTGGCTGAAGTCCCCAGCCATCAGGGCTGGGAGGAACTATTTCCTCTATTCAGGAACTCTTTTCTTACCTGGGTGGGGCCGGTGGAAGAACACACACCTGAAGCACTTCTCTGCTATTTAAACCACGCCCGATGGAATACACGTGCTTCGCGTTATTCTGCATCAGCAGCAGGACGCTCACCGAGTCGGCTCCTGCATCCTGGCTCCTGACATGCCCGCCAGCACCCGGAACACCTGCAAACAGACAAGAAAAGAGAAGGCGAGCATTAGAAATTACTTACCGGAATCCGGCCTCAGTAATCCTACCTCCGACGATCCTGCAAAGGAAAGGTACAAGATTAGCAGCGCTCTCAAACGCTCGCAGCCGCGCCGCCTTGCCTTACCCATCCGTGGCCTCGCTGAACTCCACCGCGGCCACGACGCCGGCAGCATCTCGGCACCTGAAAAACAGAAAAAGACAGTCATTAGAGGTGCCCGCTCTAAAGCGGCCACATTTCTTCCACTTACTTACGTGCCTCATCACGCGCGACAGCGGCTGTGTCGCCGGCAGCATCTCGGCACCTGTAAGCAGAAAAAGACAATCATTAGAAGTAAGCAGTCGCTTTTCTTTCACTTACCTTCCTCCACTGCGGCTACGACGCCAGCTACATCCCAGCACCTGCATAAGAGGAATACATGGTGAGCACTAATTAAGCACGGAGAACAAATACTCACCAAGAGACTTACCAGCTTTAGGTTTCTGGGCCCCGGCTCCTGTGGAGAAAAGACACTCATACTTACAGCTACCGTAGGAGAAACAAAGTCCGCAACTATTTCCCATCCAGTGACGTCATCTTTACAATACCTAAGGTGAGAGCTCGCAGAAACCAAGTTGGGGGTCAAGAAGAGTGAGAAACGGGAGATTGGTGGGAACACATATCCACCCCAGCTGGTAATCAATCCCTTTTCTTCCACCTGCAGAAAACTTACTCTACAAGCCAGGCAATCCAAATTCGGAGGCCCCGTCCAGAGCATCTTCCGGGCCCTGCGCCTCACGATAGAAGAAACGGTAGCAGTCCAGTTCGGGTCAGCGTCTCTGTGGGAATCAGGTGAGCGTTACAGAACGCAAAGCCTACCAATAATCTCCTACCCAGGCGCTATGGAAACTTCTGATACAGATCAACTGGCCCAGCTACTGGGGGAATTAAGGGCTGAAGTTCATGCTGCTCGCCAGGAGACGAACGCCCTCAAGAGAGAGTTAATAGTGTCAAAGGAACGAACTGATGACCTTGCCAGACAGTTATTACAGAGCCAAGCGGGGCAAACCCCTCTGCCCAATCCAGGGGGGAATTTTACCCCAGTTACTTCAACCAATCCCGTTCAAATCAACCTACCTGGAAATGTGCCACTGGCACCACCTGAACGTTTTGCTGGAGACCCTAAAAGATTTGCAGTGTTCATAAATCAATGCCGATTGCACTTTCTCTGCAGGCCCGCGGCCTTCCCGAATGACCAGACCAAGGTAGCATTTGTACTTTCGCATCTTAGCGGCAGTGCCGCCGATTGGTCAATTCCACTGGTTACACAAGATGATCCAATCCTTTGGAATTTCCAAGCCTTCCAGACGAGTATGGAAAGACTTTTTGCAAGGCATTCCCAGGGGCAGGCCCTGGACAATGAACTCCTTTCCCTACGACAGGGCAACCAGGATCTCTTAGCCTACATTGCATCTTCAATAGGTTAGTTGTGGAAACTGGATGGCCCGGGGAGAAAAGAATCTCGCTATTTCACCGAGGTCTACGCGGCGAACTCAAAGACGTCCTGGGCCAGGTTGTAAATCCACCTCAGGACTGTTCGGATTATATTGATTTGGTGGTCCAATTAGATCACAGGCTTCAAAACAGGAAGGCGGATCGATCCAGGTTTGAAACCCGAATCTTCACTAAGACTCAGAGCAACTCCAAAAGTGTCGATGGCACCGAACCTATGCAGGTTGGGGTTGTAAAGGGCCCCTTAACCAAGAAAGAGCGTGACAGAAGACGGCAAATGCAACTGTGTCTCTATTGTGGGAACTCGGGACATTTCCTTCGAGACTGCCCTGTAAAACCACCTAAGAAGACCGTAGGAGCTTCCGACAAGAATTCCGAAAAGTCTGAGCTGGGAAACGACCTTGCCCGACAAGCGTAGAGGTCTGCTTGCCGAGCTTAAAAACCAGTTCTTTGACCTCGCACTTCATTATGCCAATGGACCTCGTTAATCCGAAGCAGCCAGAAATATTGCATGCAATTAAGGCATACATGGACAGTGGAGCTATAGGAAATTACGTGGACCGCGAGTTGGCTTCCAGGATGAACCTACCTCTTTGCCCAAAAGCTGTTAAAGATGTCATCACCACTGTGGATGGGACTGAGATCGCCTCCGGGCCGGTAACCCATACCACTACTGAAGTGACATTACTAGGCCAAGACGGGCATCGGGAGGTAATAGTGTTCGACGTGATCAAGGCTCCGCAATTTCAAATAATTCTTGGAATCCCTTGGTTGGAAAAACACAATCCTCAGATTGATTGGCGAGCAAAGACGATAACGTTCCCAGAGTGTGCACAAACCTGCTACCTACGATCAGACATTGGCCTAGCGTCAGTAACGGCCGACAGTTTGCAATTACCGCTGGAGTATCGAGAGTTTCAAGATGTTTTCCAAAAGGAACAGGCTAACACCTTACCGCCCCACAGGTCATACGATTGCCAGATAGATCTACTACCCGGTGCAACTCCTCCTTGCAGCTGGATCTACGCCCTTACCGAGCCCGAGAACCTTCACCTGCGACAGTACCTGGACCAGTACTTGGCCAATGGTTTGATTCGTCCATCGAAGTCCACTGCATCCTCGGCTCTGTTCTTCGTGCCAAAAAAAGAAGGTGACCTCAGAACCTGTATAGACTACCGTGCTCTGAATCAGATAACGGTAAAAAACAGATACCCTTTACCTCTGATCCCGGAACTCCTTGACCAGGTGAAGGATGCTTGCATATATACAAAACTAGACCTACGGGGGGCTTATCACTTGGTACGGATAAAGGAAGGCGATGAATGGAAGACGGCGTTTCGCACTAAATATGGGTTATTTGAGTACCAAGTGATGCCTTTCGGACTATGTAATGCACCGGCCGCCTTCCAATATTTTATGAATGATGTCCTCAGGGAGCTCATTGATGTCTGTGTTGTCGTCTACATAGATGACATTCTTGTTTACTCCTCTTCGGAAGCAGATCACCGGAATCATGTTAGAACAGTACTTGAAAAACTTCGCCAACACAAGCTATTTGCCAAACTTGAAAAATGTGTTTTCCATGCCACTGAAGTCGAATTTCTGGGTTTTATCCTGACACCCAAAGGCGTCCACATGGACTCGCGAAAGGTGGACGCTATTCTCAAATGGCCATCACCTACTTCTGTAAAAGGCGTTCAGAGCATGTTAGGCTTTGCCAATTTTTATCGCAGATTCATTCCGGAGTTTTCACGAGTGGTACAAACCATCACAGCTCTCTTAAGAAAGAATAAACGTTTTCAGTGGTCTGAAGAAGCTGAACAAGCCTTCCAAGAGCTAGAAGCCAAGTTTACTTCTGCGCCAATACTGAAGCACCCACGCCCAGATCTCCCTTATATCGTCGAAACCGACGCATCCAGCTTAGCAATGGGAGCGGTCCTCTCACAAAGAGACCCAGAGACTAACCAATTACATCCCGTGGCGTTCTGGTCTCGAAAATTCGCGGCGCCTGAGATTAACTACGCCATCACAGGCAAGGAACTGTTAGCTATTAAATCTGCCTTTAAGGCCTGGCGTCATTATCTCCTTGGGGCCAGACACACCATCACAGTGATCACCGATCATCGGAATTTACAGTATCTGAAAACCGCCAAGGCTCAATCCTCTCGACAGCTCCGCTGGGCCCTGTTCTTTGCCGAATTTGACTTTGTGATCACTTACCGCCCCGGCAGCAAAAATGGCAAAGCAGATGCTCTTTCCCGGATTGGAATGGGATACACCATTGTCAACCCAGAGCCTGTACCAATAATTCCTGAACAAAGGATCTTGGGCCTGATTTCTTCACAATCCATCGAGGACATTGAGGCAAAAGTTAAACAATTTCTGAACCCAACAGACTTGCAGAACTGGCTACAAAAAGGAATGGATTTCACTTTTAACAATGACTTGCCTTATTTCCGAGGACGATTATTCCTACCACACGCCGATTTGCAAAGGCAAGTAATCTCCTGCTATCACGATTCATTGATAGAGGGCCACCCTGGCATTGCCAAAACAGAAGAGAAAGTGAGAAGACAATTCTGATGGCCTTCGTGGAGAAAAGACATAAAAGAATTTGTGATGTCCTGTGGTGTGTGCGCTCAAAACAAGGGTCAAAAGAAAAGACCGGCTGGTCTTCTCCAACCATTAGACATTCCACCGTCTCCCTGGCACACCCTTTCTATGGATTTTATCACAGACTTACCCTCCTGCTCCGGGTACAACACTATTCTCGTTATTGTGGATTTGTTTTCCAAGATGGCCCACTTCATTCCGTTAAAAGGCTTACCCTCAGCTTCGGTACTAGCCAGAGAATTCCTTGAAAACATTGTCCGGTTACACGGATTCCCATCGGTACTAATCTCAGATAGAGGAAGCCAGTTTATTTCCCATTTTTGGCGTAGTTGCTGTCAATTGGCTCAAATCGATGTAAGACTCTCAACCAGCCATCAACCCCAGACCGATGGTCAAACTGAAAGAACTAACCAGACTCTCGAACAATATTTACGATGCATGCTACAACAGTCAGAGAGCAACTGGAAGGACATCCTTTGGATAGCTGAGTATGCATACAATAATTCCGTTCACTCTGGAACCGGGCAAAGCCCCTTCTACACTTTGTATGGAATTCATCCTCGAACTTCCAACCTCGATCCACCTCAAGATCTTGGAACACCTGCCGTGGATCAGTTAAGCACTGCTATTACCAAAGCCTTCAAAGAAGCTGCTGCACATTTACAACAAGCTAAAGAAAGGTACAAGAGAGGAGCAGATCAACACCGAAGCGAGGCCCCTCAATACCAGATTGGGGACCAGGTCTGGTTGTCCACCAAACACTTATCACTCAAAGGACCTCGCACTTTTAATCCCAAATATCTGGGGCCATATCCAGTTACGGCCATAATAAACCCAGTGCCGTTAAACTAGGATTGTCAGCTCATATGCGAATACATCCTGTTTTTCACGTATCGCTTTTGAAACCCATGCAATCTGGAACCAGACTAACCAAACCTCCAGAACCAATTCAAGTGAGTGGGGAACCTGAATTTGAGATTAAAAACATTTTGGACTCTAAGATCATCAGATCAAAGCTGTTCTACCTGATTGACTGGAAGGGTTACGGGCCTCAAGAGAGGTCATGGGAACCCTATGACCACGTCCATGCTCCTCGTCTAATCAAGAAATTTCACCGAACCTTTCCGGATAAACCAAAACCCCCGGGGAAGACAATTTTGGGAGGGGCCTTGAAGGGGGGTGCTGTCATGAGCACTACTCCCGAGGAGCCAGGACTGGCCCAGCGCCCCCGGAAGCAGACCCTTATCCACATCTCCGGACCCAGCAGACCCCTACAGGGGCCCTTTGGACCGTGTCCTGGCGCCTTTGGCGCCAGGCTCATAAAGGACTTCAGTCCCGGCGCCATAGGCGCCAGGCTCATATTGATAAACTGTGTAATAATGCTTGGGTGGACTTACCTGAGGCAGACCATGCTGCATACTTACCCAGAACAATCCAGTCTGGCTGAAGTCCCCAGCCATCAGGGCTGGGAGGAACTATTTCCTCTATTCAGGAACTCTTTTCTTACCTGGGTGGAGCCGGTGGAAGAACACACACCTGAAGCACTTCTCTGCTATTTAAACCACGCCCGATGGAATACACGTGCATCGCGTTATTCTGCATCAGCAGCAGGACGCTCACCGAGTCGGCTCCTGCATCCTGGCTCCTGACACGCCCGCCAGCACCCATAAGACCTGCAAACAGACAAGAAAAGAGAAGGCGAGCATTAGAAATTACTTACCGGAATCCGGCCTCAGCAATCCTACCTCCGACGATCCTGCAAAGGAAAGGTACAAGATTAGCAGCGCTCTCAAACGCTCGCAGCCGCGCCGCCTTGCCTTACCCATCCGTGGCCTCGCCGAACTCCACCGCGGCCACGACGCCGGCAGCATCTCGGCACCTGAAAAACAGAAAAAGACAGTCATTAGACGTGCCTGTTCTAAAGCGGCCACATTTCTTCCACTTACTTACGTGCCTCATCACGCGCGACAGCATCTGTGTCGCCGGCAGCATCTCGGCACCTGTAAGCAGAAAAAGACAATCATTAGAAGTAAGCAGTCGCTTTTCTTTCACTTACCTTCCTTCACCGCGGCTACGACGCCAGCTACATCCCAGCACCTGCATAAGAGGAATACATGGTGAGCACTATGTAAGCACGGAGAACAAATACTCACCAAGAGACTTACCAGCTTTAGGTTTCTGGGCCCCGGCTCCTGTGGAGAAAAGACACTCATACTTACGGCTACCGTAGGAGAAACGAAGGACACAGTGTCCGCAACTATTTCCCATCCAGTGACGTAACTGGATTCTACGCACCCCTGCACCTGAAGCAGGATGGAGAGCTCATCTTTAAAATACCTAAGGTGAGAGCTCGCAGAAACCAAGTTGGGGGTCAAGAAGAGTGAGAAACGGGAGATTGGTGGGAACACATATCCACCCCAGCTGGTAATCAATCCCTTTTCTTCCACCTGCAGAAAACTTACTCTACAACCCAGGCAATCCAAATTCGGAGGCCCCGTCCAGAGCATCTTCCGGGCCCTGCGCCTCACGATAGAAGAAACGGTAGCAGTCCAATTCGGGTCAGCATCTCTGTGGGAATCAGGTGAGCGTTACAGAGCCAGTTTGAACTCAGTGAATGTATTAGTGCTATATGGCCTCTGCCTTGAGATGTACATTTCTGAAATGGGGCTTGGTTTGTGAAAGATTAATTTTCACTCAGTTTCAAGTTTCCCCAAGCTACATAAGCAATAAGTTCAAGCATGTTCATTTCGAGATTTAAATAAATCACAACATTATTTGAAGTTAATTGACAACAATGCAAAACAAAAATGGAATTTTAAATGTTGCTTTTTCTATAGTACATTTGACATTATTTTGATTAATCAACATAGATAACAAGTACTGTCATTGACATTGAATACAGTTTTCTATAATACACAGCCTGCTGAGTTGTTTTGCTGGCAAAAATTGGACTTGTCTTCAGCACTGATAAGTTGTTCTCTAAATTCAATGAAAAGGACCTTAGGCATTGGGGAAGTTGATAAGGTTCACTTTTACTTTGATGAAAAAATGTCTTGGGCACGTGCAGTGATTTCCATTTTGCATTTTACATGGGCATGCCATTCATCAATGCAGCGAGCAAAATGTGCAGTCCATTAGGAAATATAGTTCTGTGAATGGCGTCTCTCTCGCTCTGTCAGAGATGCTCGCTGTTCTCAATTTACTTTCAGAAAACTATGTGTCCTGCATTTTCTCTGAAAACCACTAGCCAGTATTTGTTTGCAAATGCCCATTCCTGTTTAGCTGGGCAAAGTAGAATGTCCTTTCAGCCACTGCATCCACCTCTTCTCACCTTCTTTCTCTCTGTCCATATTCACAATGCTGCTGTTCACCTCATGCTCACTTGTTGGTGATGGCCAGATGAAACACAACCTCACTCTTAGTCTCATTGCATGCCACAACCCTTGTGAGGAATTGCCATCTAGCAAAAGGTGTAAAACTCTGACTTTTTTTATTTTGTATTAACAAATACAGTGATGAGGGCAATTCCATCACCAGATTCCCCCTTTCTGTCAACTTCATGCCAAAGGCATAGTGCACTAGTACCCTGTCACATCAGTAGTCTGACCGCTCTCCCTGCTGTACCCGTGGCACACAGCAGGTTCACAGGTCACACGATACCCACTTGACATCCACAGAGACAGCCAGGTGCCTGCAGCGCAGACACAGCATTTAAGGACTGCCCCCTGTACCCAAAACTATGATGACCATAAGTAACCCATGCTGGTGAGAGGGTAAAACTCTAAAGAAACACTATGCCTGAGTTTAGGTATAGTTCATGCTATTACCTATGATTATGACTGCCAAATTCCTATTGATATGGCACATGTGCAAGCTCCTGTGAGTCAGCTCTGCTGTGGAAGGTGACACTCACAACACAGAATGGGGATTCGGACAAGCACTCCGCCATTCAGCACTCCACACTGCATTAATACCAGTTTCGGGCAAGGCTGTCTCAGTCATTGTGTCAAACACCAGATACTAGAAACCCATAACGGGGAAATGCACCCAGGTCCCAACCCCCTGGCATACCCACAACATACAGTCATTGGGAAGGCTCCAGCAAGTCTGGCCTGGATTTCCCCACACTACCATATATGGAACTTCCACCCAACAGCCAGTCATGGGAAAGGGACAGAGTTAGGGCTTCCCAGGACTTCAGGAATACAAGATAGCACGCAATAGAAAGCAAGAGGCCAGAGGGGACATTTTGTTTCCTATCAGGAATCAACTGATTCCAATGGCAGGGCCTGGGCATCCCAAAATGGAGGATACTCAGAGCAGCTGTCAAATTCAGCATGGAGCTGCCACCAGCCCATACCCTGCCCTGTGGGCCACACCCAGGTGCCCAAAAACATACACTAGGTGTACAGGGTTGTACCCCCACCCATGGGTGCCATAAGGGCATCCCAAGTGTCTGTTCGCCACAACCAAAAAGAGGAAGAGCTGCGCCGCCAGGAGTCCCACATGAACTCCTGCGTGGAAAACAAGACAGAACATACATGATAAGGCAATAAAGGACAAGGATACGGAGGCCATGTCCCTCCAATGCATTTCCAGCATTATACTCCTGCTCATCCTTGTACTCCTGCGGAGAGAAATTCAATTCGTCACACTGGTAGCATAGGCAGGATTTGAAACAGACTGTGACTACAGCTTGTACAGTCAAAATAATAGTGTGCAGTTAACGTTAGTTTTCACTCTCAGGGTACTTTTACAACCATGGAACTCAACATGAGCATGGTGCAGACCTTGACAGCAAGTGTCGTATGCAACCTCTGTTTAGAGAGGGATACCCTCATGGCAGTAAGGTTAAGAAAGCCAAACTGTTAAAAAGCCTCCAAGTTTTCGAGAAATCTAGGCAAATAGAGGGCTATATGGATACTAACACCAAGCTGGATTCCCTAGCTCTATGTGGCATGGAAACTGCTGAGGAGAGTGACAGGAGAGTGCTTCTCAGTACTCCTCTCATTGGGCGGACACAGCGGTTTCCCAAAGGTCACAAGCCTCTCACAAGTCACACTCATCCATAGGTTCAAGTGCTACGGCCAGGTCTTGAAGGACTCTCACTGGACTCTACTCTGATGTGCTCTACCTCCTGGAAGAAAGGAAAGTAGCCATAGCAGAGTGAAAACAGCTATCCACCGAGGCCCTGATGAAAAAAAGCAAAGGGACTATATGATGCTGCTGAAATGGAAATCAGGGCACAGAAAGAGGCCAGTAAAATTTCCAGTGGGGAAGGAAGTATCTCCACCAGTGGATTTCAATGAAAACCTAGGTGCCACCTCCCCAAGCACTCAGGATAGTCGTATGAGAAGGGTAAGGACGTTTTGGACTGGTTTGAAAAGCTGGACTTAGCTTTTCGCCTCCAGGAGGCGGAAGTGGAGTTATGGGGTGCAGCCCTTATGAGCCGTCTACCGATGGTTGGAATTGATGTGATTATTCGGTTGACTCCTGAAGAGAGGCCTATCTATTCCAAAATGAAGGCCGCCATCCTCAGGAAGTTCTGCCAACCCAGACAAATACCTCAAGTGCTATAGAGAGATTTGATGGAAAAGGGGAGTAAAACCTTTGAGGCGTTTATGTAGAAAACCCTGAAATATCAGAGTGGTTGGGTCACATCACAGATAACAAAGTTGATACATTCACTGCCATGTTTAATCTGATAGCAAGTGAGAGCATGCTTAATCTATGTGAGATGGAGTTACACCAGCATCTAGAGGACACAAACAGCATAGACCATCAGGGGTTTGCAAAGGCAGCCGGCCAGTTTGCATCCAAAGCAGATGACAAAAGGGTTGGGAAAAGTACATTTAAAGAGGCTAAGGACAAATGTCTACACCATCTTGCTAGGAAAGGGCTCCAAAAACGAGAGGGGAAATTCCAGGCACCTACATTGTGTGCTCCTTCAGAAAGGAGAAGTGGGGGCAGGATAGCTCAGCGGTAACATGCTCGCCTCGGAAGCAAGATGACACAAAGCAACACAGGTTCGATCCCCGGGTCCGCGCTTAGAAACCCTTGGGTATTAAGCACATTATGAATAACCTATCATATGATATCATATCACTAGCACTAGGACATCCACATTCACAGCCCCTCAGGGCTGCCTTGTCTGCCGCAATCAGAGGCAAAGAAAGGGAGATCTCACCTGCAAGGGTAGACCCAAGCCAGCCATGGGTAGCGCTATGATCATGGAGGAGAAGGAATAAGAGTACATAGTCAATGTGGGCATCTTAGACAATGAATTCCCACTCAGTGTGGGATTGGCTGACTATCCCCTAGTATATCTGAGTGGGTAAAGGTACTTGGTCTCACAATGAGACCCTGGTTCCTATGAATACAGAGATCTTTTAGGACCATGTCTTCATTAACAGGAGCAAAGTCCCATCACTTTGTGATACTGCAGCATCACTGCTATTTGTATTTGAATTTGTATTTATTAGTCTTATATAGCGCTTTATACCAAAGCGCTGTACAGTTGCAACAACAGGGTACATTTAACATAACAAAAACTGTAACAACAGAAGCAAATTACAATCATGAATCAGTCACCAAAAACAGTATGTAGAGCAATTATTCAGAGGGGGAAGGGGAGAGGAGGGGGAGGGCTAAGAGGAAGAAGGAGGGAAGGTAGGAGGTGGAGGGAAAGGAGGGGGTGGATAGAGGATGGGGAGGGGGAAAGTGGGGGGAGAGGTTAAGGGGGGAAGAGGGGAAAGGGGTAGGAGTGGGGAGTGAGAGGAGGGGGGTGTCATGGCGGGGAATGGAGAAGAAGAGATTTGAGGGACGTGCGGAAAGAGGAGAAAATAGGAGTAGAGCGGATAGAAAGAGGCAAGGAGTTCCAGTGGAGGGGGGCCAGGAGTTGGAAGGAGCGGAAACGGGAGGAGGCACAGAGGGACGGAGGAACAGTGAGGAGGAAGTGGTCAGCAGAACGAAGGGGACGAGAGGGAGTGTAGAAAGAGAGAAGGGAAGAGAGATCAGGGGGAGCAAGATCGTGGAGAGATATGAAGACCAGGCAGAGGAAGTGAAATTTAAGTTGAGAATGAAAGGGGAGCCAGCCAATGGAGGATAGGGAAGCAGAGATGGAGACACAGGGGGAGAGGAGACAGAGGGTATGGATGGCAGAGTGATAAATTGAATTGAGGGGGGCAAGATGCAAGTGGGAAGACCAAAAAGCAAGGAGAAGGAGTAGAAGAGGCGAGAGAAGATAAGGAAGGAGATTAAGAGTTTAGTAGCATGAAAAGTAAGTGAGGGGCGAACTTTGCAAATATTGTAGAGGTGGTAGCGACAGACACGAGAGGTGAGTGAGATATGGTGGGAAAAAGTGAGAGAAGAGTCAAAGTGAAAGCCTAGGTTACGAGCATGGGGGGGAGAAAGTAAGATTAGAGGGAGGAAAATTAATGAGAGGGGAGGGAGGGGGAAGGGAGTTGGAAGAGACAAAAACTACTTCAGTTTTGTCAGAGTTAAGGGAAAGAAAGCGAGAAGCCATCCAGTTTTTAATAGCAGTGCTGTCAAATGACAGTGGGTGAGAGATGACCAGATCATCCTTCTTGACTAGTTTGGGGATTTTATGGTCACATCCCATGTCTATTGGCCATTGTGGAGTTCAGTTAGAGGGGGGAGCTCTCAGTTATGTGTTACTATTAAAGATTGCCTTCCAGTTGACTCTGCTGGGAAACGATAAAACCAACGCTGAAATAATTGCTGTGGTCACACGACCTAGGGAAAATGAGGCAGCTCGGCAAGCAACCCTGAAAGCAATGGATCGAGGGGTTCTTCTAGCTGATGACAGCAAAATACCAGCTCTGCCAGTAGTATTTAGTCTGTAGAGCATCCACAGAGACACCTGCACCTGCCACAGAGGATCTAGCAATGAACTGACCTGAATGCTACAGCAAGGAGACGAGACACAGCAGAAAGCACAGCATTGATTCTCTTCCATATAGGATCACAGACAAACACACAGAGGAAGAGGATTGATGGTTGCAGCAAGCTACTTGAGGGAAAAGCGAGCTTGATAAAGATCAAGAGAAGCAATTTGGGGTGAATGCATTTCACTGAGAAGTGGCAACAGGCGCAGACAAACATCACCAGCAGGCGTGTTCTGCTGAATAATTTGAATATCTGAACACTGAGGCCAGACAATGTATGCCCAAAAGAGAAACAAGGAGATGTCAAACGTTATGCAAGGGTCAGGTGTTTACAATATTATTAGGCAGAATCATATGCAGTACCCTTTGGGAACACCACACACAATTAAGACTACAAGTGTAAGTACAATTTCACCTTTGGTACAATCCTGTACTACACAGTAAAGTGGTAGCGATGGCTGAGCAGCCAGACTTATCTCAAGAGTAAAGTGAGCAGTACAAGAGTTTACACAAAGGACAACAATTACTATGATTCAAACAAACACTGATTCAAGGTTTCTAAGTAAAATAATATATATTTATTTACACCGTCAGTTATAAAACAGTTCACTATCACAAAGCAGCAGAAAATCACAGTCTGAATATACTACAACAACCTCCAATCAATTCTGGACAAGTTAGGCTCAAACTGAAGTGTGAGCAAAATGGCACTCCAGCAATTTAAAAGGGAGGGAAGACACGGTTATTCAAAATCAACAGCACCAACAAGTTATAGGCAGGGCAATCTAGAAAAGTCTACTACAACTAGTATTCAAGTCAATAGGTCTGGGCCAATGTTAATGGTTCAGAGTCTTTGGAGAGGATCACATAGTTCAAAGTAGTTTGTGGTTAAGTCGTTGCCAAGAGTTCAAAACGAAGTTGGTTGGAGGAAAAATTATTTAAAGGAGAAGGGAGGGACAAGCCTTCAGAGAGGCGAAAGATTTCAAGCACTTTCACCACGGTCAGATGGAAAGAACGACCAAGTTTGCACAGTACCTTAAAAGAAGAAGAATGCTGTAGCTGAGACAGTTGTTCCTGGCATTTCCTGCAGGCTCGTGGTTCCTGAAGCATCAATCATGGTGACAAGAAGGAGGACGGTTGGAGGTTCCTGCACTGCCCAGGCAAGAATCCAGCAGCGGAGCAAAACAACAAATAAAAGGTGTGCTCCTTAAAACCCAAACTGGTTCTCTTCCCACTGGCTATCTGATCTACTGCAGCGATGCACAGCAAATTCGACCAGAATGAAGACTGGTGTCTGGTGTTTGGGGAGCTGGTTGTTCCCACCAAGCTCAAGGGGAGAAGATTCTTTGCAGATCTCCTCTGTCATCGAAGTTTCAGGCAATTCGGACCTGGAGCAGGACTTCACCGGGTGTCCAGTAGTTGCAGCAGTCGTCTTCCTTCAGCATCTCATTGGTTCTCTCGTTCCAGTGGCGACTCTGCCTTCCAGTCCCAGATACTGGCTTTTAATGCACCAAATCCCCCATTCACACAGCCTGGCTGTCAATCACACAGCAGGGAGGCCTGGTCAATCAAACAAGAGTGTGACTTGGGTCTCCAAGGAGACAGTGTGCAGGGTGCCTCAAACCCCTCCCTCACATCCTGGCCACCCAGATACTCAGGCACCTACGGAAGACTTCTGTGCAGAAGCCTGCCAAAGGACGGCAAAAAAAGGAATCAAACCTGGTTTGGCGCGTAGAGTAAAACACTAGATAGACCTTTACAAAAAGATATGGTGAAACAACTCAACCAGAACCAAGTAACATTAAAAGTGGATTACCCGGTTTCAGTTTGAGGCTACCACCATAGCCTCTAACGGTACTGAGGCTATTTTCATAGTCTGCGGTAGAATAAAAATGGTAGATACCACTGCCACCAGCCAAATCTTAGAGAAAGGGGAACATACTAATGTTCCATGAGAATCAGACAAAAGGGGATAACTATTAACCCCTCCAGTACTCTATTGGAAGATACGGTGTACTGGGTCTGTAAATTTAAAAACACTAGTAAAGTCAATGCAACCTTACATGTTCGGGGAGACAGTAGTCAGTCCCAGAAAATGGAGTTTAAAGTGGGAAGTCTAAAAAGACAACCCTGTGTCACTGCACTAAAGGTGCTGGGTGACACACAGTAAAAATATGATGCCTATGGGGTGGGTGAGACTCCATAGCCCATGAGCAAAAAATGTACCACACACAGCAAATGAAAAGTTCAAAGCCCAAAAATATAGCAAAAGAGCTGGAGGGCTCTAAGGTAGAGGGAATTTAGCATTTATGTGAGAAATATCCCTAACAAAAATGAGTTCCTGAAGAAGGCGGTTGACTTGCTACCCCACCGAAATGTCAGGCTAGTGCAGGCGGGTCAGTTGGAAGTCAGGCAGACTTTTGACAGGTACAGAGCGACTGCCCAATTTGGCAGATTTGCATGAACAGGCAGAGAAGCAGGCCCAGGGTGATGCCCCTAGGTATTTATTTATTTATTTATTTATTGGTCATTTATATAGCGCCTATACACCTAAACAAACATTTCAAAGTGCTCCAACTCAGAGAGGGAAACAGAAAAAAAAATGAAAAGAATCATTCATAGTAAGCACTGGGACATTCAGAATGGGCAAGAGCTATGTGTTAGGAGATACAACATATAACAAAAAGTAAGACAAATAATAAACAATATAAATCAGAATTGTTTGTGCCTGATGAGGTAAGAGGAAAACAAACTGTGAACAACAAAAAACATAACTATTGTTCGTGCCTGATGGTTGATTCAATATGCAAGAGCTAAACATAGAGAGAAGGGAGAGGGGCGGGGTGGAGAGGGAGAAGACAAACTATCGAAAATGATCATACTTGGCCTTGCGACATTTCAGAAAGTGAAGTGCTAAACAATCAAACGTTGAAAGGGAGGGACGAGGGAGAGTAGTGGAAGAGGGATAGTTAGAAGACAAGGATAGTGCAGAATAAGCATGAGTGTAGGGTCCTGGGCAAACAGATGCATGGAGGGGTGCAGGATGTTACAACAATCCACATTTCAGAGTCCAGGACACACAGATGCATGGAGGGGTGCAGGATGTTACAACAACCCATATTTGAGAGTCCAGGGCACACAGATGCATGGAGGTGGTGCAGGATGTTACACCAACCCAAATTTGAGAGGCCAGGGCACACAAATATATGGAGGGGGTGCTGGATGTTACAACAACCAGCATGTAAGAGTACAGGGCACACAGATGCTTGGATTGGTGCAGGATGTTACAACAACCCAAATCTGAGAGTCCAGGGCGCAGAGATGCATAGAGGGGTGCAGAATGTAACAACAACCTAAATTTGAGATGTTCAGTGTACAGGGTCTCCTGTACAGTGAGCCTAAGAATTCTGATGTGGGGGCCAGGTGGTGTTTGGTGGTTCTCTAGTGCCACATGACGATTCCCTCTGGACTTGGCTCAAGATATTCCATTGGCAGGTCATCTCGAAATGTCAAAGACAGTTGACAGCCTGGCTGCCTATTTCTATTGCCCACAGATTTGGTGAAAGATAAAATAATGTGACTGGTCCTGCCACAATTGCCAAGCATATGGTAAGGCTGGCAGTGCCACCAAGGCCCTCAGAATTCCACTAGCACTCTCAATTCCCGAAGCGCTCACTTGTGCACTCCATCCTTAAAAAGCCTGCTGCTGATCCTAACTGTTCGACAAACTATCGCCCAATCTCTATCCTTCCTTTCCTGGGAAAACTCCTGGAAAAGCTGGCCGTCTCCCAGGTTACTCACCACACTGAATCCGTAATATGTCTCCAGAGGCATGGAAACTGCTCTCCTAAACACCCGTGAAGATCTACTCACTAATATTGATTCAAGTCTTCCTTCTGTCCTCTTCCTCCTTGAGCTTTCCTTTGCTTTTGACATGGTCAATCATGGCATCCTGATCAATCAAATCCGTGAGAAACTGGGCATCATGGATCAGGCCCTGGGTTGGTTGACCTCCTACCTCCTGGACCGACCCTCTAAGGTCCAACTTGGGTCCTTTCTCACTACCACCTCTCTCTCCACATATGGTTTCCCTAGGGCCTAACCTCTCACTGTGGCTGTTCAATGTCTAATTGGCTTCTTTTCCTCTACCTTCTCCTCTAACTTTCAGTGTTATGCGGACGACACCCAGCTCTCTTTCAGACTCCCCTCAGCCTCCTCTCCTCTCTCACTCATTCCTCACTGTCTAGCCCCAATTCAGGATTGGTGCACACCAACAATCTCTGACTTAATGCCATTAATACTTAGATCCTTATCATCAGGACCCCTGCTCCCTTTTTCCCTCTCTCACTTTGGCCGCTCTCCATGGGCACTCTTCCATCACCTTCCTGTGAGGCAAAAAAACTTGGAGTCATCTTCAACTCCACTCTCTCTTTCTCTCCTCACATCAGAGACCTTGCCAAGAAGGCCCACTACCAGCTGCACCTTCTCAGAGGTATTCATCCTTTTCTCACGTTCCCCCAGATGCACACTGTCTCTAGAGCCCTGGTTCTCTCTAGGCTGGACTTTTGCAACAGGCTCTTTCTTAATCTGCCTTCCTCTATTCTTCTCCAACTGCAACTAATCCAGAACAGTTCTGCAAGACTTGTCCTTGGCCTTAAGCCCAGGGAACATATCTCTCCAGCCCTGAAATCTTTCCACTGGCTCCAGATTTCTGCAAGAATCAAGTTCAAGACCCTCTGCATCATCCACAAAGCTTTCTGGGGGTATCAGGAAATATTGTCCCCTTATATATTGTCACCATACATATAGTTGAAGGGAACCAGCATAGGCAACATTATATAAGGGGACAAAATATGGGGTAAATGGGAGCAGCCGTGTCCCTGCTCCCTTTTTTTAAAAAGTGGTGTTGTAAGGGTGTCCCCCGCAGGTTCCATATGATAATATCACCACAAACAAACTGTGCCATTCTTGCATGGAGACATTTTTGGGGGTACATTATCACATGGAACCTTTCTGGGGCCAGGGCCCACACTATATCCACTCTGTCTTCCAATAAACCTGCTTTCTCGAGCCCTTCATTTATTTCTTTATTGTTTTGCATTTGTTTCAGCACACAAAGCCCTCAGGCATCTAGGCACTGGTTATAGAAATTGCTTATGAAAGTTAGTTACAGGTAAATTGCATTAGCAACTCAAGGTTGCACAGGTCATAGAACGTTGTTACAGGTAAATTGCATGAGCACCACAAGGCTGCACTGGTCATAGAGGGTAGTTTCAGGTAGATTGCAAAGGCAACATAAGGCCGCACAAGTCAAGATAAGGATACGTAGCACAAAGCTGCACGAGTCAAAATAGTCAGTTACATGTACGTTGCGTGAAAATGCATAAAGTTGCAGACAGAGTTAGTGTGTGTAAACAACTTGGCAAAGCCACGACTCATGTTAAGGGGGGGGGGGGCTGCGCGAAGTATATAAACAGCTGATCATAGAAACAGTAATGGATAGATAAATAGTGCTAGATTTGGTTTTTAGTCAATACAGTTCAGATGGACAACTCAGCAAATCACAGCTCATGTTAAGGGTGGGGGGCTACATCAAGTATATGCACAGGTGAGCATAGAAACAGTAATGGAAAGATCAATGCAACTAGATTCAGTTTTCAGGCAATTCAGTTCAGATGCACAACTTGGTAAAGCCTTGCCTCGTGTTACAGACTGCTAGGTCAAGTATGATCATAGTCATCGTTGTAGTTTCAGGTGAGAGTGGGCAGAGCTGGAAAGGGGAGGTAGTAAGTTCAGCAGCATTGCAGGTAAGCAGGGGAAGAGTCGACACATGTGCCTCTAGATGGCACAGTGATGATGAGATGTGTGGTGGAAGGTTTTCAGATACTTCAACCAGGTCATTACAGTCTGATTGGCGAGAGCGAATAGAGATTAGGTAATGCCCCACATCCTAGGCCTGGTTCCAGGGAAAAAAGAGTCACGGCAGGAAATTGAGCGGGACACAGCAAGGAAAAAGAGGGAGCAAATGAGATTGGCACATGCTGAGCAAAGCCACATCTAACAGTTGTGCATCAGCCTCGCACACGCTGATAGCAGCAAAGTACCATAGCTGAGGTGGGGGGCTGCAGACGCATCAAGATGTGGACGGTGAGCAGGGAGTTGTGTAAGGCACCCTTATCTTGTGTGTTACAGAAACAGATGCAGGGGCAGCTAGGGATGGAGGAAGCAAAGTCTGACAGCCCCGGACAGCCCTCGCAGGCTACATGCTTTACTCAGTGGCATTCCCCAGCAAAAGTGACCCAGTTTCACCTGAATGCTGAGGAAAGCCCGGGATAAGGAGACAAGGGCCCAATCAGGTTGCATGTCAAGGGGTTCACTCCACCCAGCACATAGGTAGGGCTCGATTTAGCAGAAAAGGCGGAAGCCATCTTAACAAAGTAGGCGCTCTGATGTTTAATGCAGATGCAAGTGGTTGATGCCACGATAAGAAAGCTGCCCCCCACACTCCTAGATGGAATAGAGGAGGGGGACAGTCACAGACAGGCTAGAAGCCTTACCCTGCGGCCTTCCCCGACAAAAGTGAACCGGCTTTGCCTGCCGGCTGGGGAAAGCCCAGGATAAGAAGACAAGGGCCCAATCAGGTTGCAGGACGAGGGGTACTCCACCCAGCACACAGGCAGTGCTCGAGTTAGCAGAAAAAGAGGCGGCCATCTTAAGAAAGTAAGTGTTCTGATGTTAAATGCAGGATGCAAGTGGTTGATGCCAGGATGATAAGAAAGCTGCCCCCCTCACTCCTAGATGTAATGGAGGAGGAGGTCAGTCACAGACAGGCTAGAAGCCTTACCAAGAGGCCTTCCCTAGCAAAAGTGAACCAACTTCACCTGCCAGCTGGGGAAAGCCCTGTTCATCTCCTTCAAACTCTGAGGGTCAGATGCCTCTCCAGCCAGTGAGTGGAGGGTAGATCTCTCACCTCTGCAGGTGCCTCCCTCTGGAATGGCCTTCCTGCCTGTCTCAAACTTGAGCTAGACCACCTGAAGATCTGGAAGGAGCTCAAGACCTTCCTTTTCTCCTGTGCTTTCTCTCTCTCCCTTGACTGGCGCCGGTCTTGACTGGGTGAATGCCGTATCTTCAAAGGTGATGTGTAACACACGGTTGGCTCTTTGGGCTGGACCTCTGTGCACTGTATGTCTGACTCGAAGAGTAAGATGTCTGCAGATAGAAAATATGGGATTAATGAACTGGGGTTATTGGGTGCCTCTCTCCTCTTCCCTTTCTCTTCTCCTGTAAAACCCCAAAGGTTAGCACCCTCACCTTAGGTAAGTGAACGCCGACCTCTCCATCTGCCTCGGGGCAGGGTGCCGTAACCAGTTTCTTCACTGGATAAGGGTGCAGGCCTCTTGACCTCAGAGGACTGCTGTCCGTCGTTAACTGCACGAACGGTAAGTTCTGGGCACTTCAAATGTCTAAAAGTCTTTTGTAATGATATCTCTTGTTTTGCAGGGTTCCGGCGATGGCGGATGGCGGGCTGATGAGAGTTGAGGATCGAACCCGCGTGAGGAATAGAAGCGCCTGGAAGCACGTAAGTAAGCGCTTGTAGCCTGCTTCACGATGCGCACTAACTGTCCCTTTTATCTTGCACGTACAAGTTCGGAGCTTTAGAGAAGCTGAAGGGTGCTGGAATACCCACTGGATTCGGCGTGGGAAGGAGTAATGGCACGTGAGTAATAAAGTTGCCCAATGTCTTTAAACGCACCTTCTTTTGTCTTTCAGATGCGGGATGCAGCGCCGAAGGCCTCCGGAGCGTGCGAAGAGCTGGTAAGCTTTTGTCTTTCAGATGTCGGAATGCAGTGCGAAGACCTCCGGAGCATGCGAAGAGTAGGTAAGCCTTTGTCTTTCAGATGCCGGAATGCAGCGCGAGGCGTTGGTGACAGCCGATGGACCAGGTAAGAGATGCGCTGCCACTGAAGACCGTAGTGCTAACCTGTTCTTTCTTTGTCTTTACAGGTGCTGCTGAAGACTGGATTCCAGGATGGTAAGCCTTTGTTCCCTTAGGCCCAGGATCAGAAGCAGAAGACACGATGAGCGTTCTGCTGCAGAGAATGCAGGATAACGCAAAGCAAGATTCATCCATCGGGTGTGGTTTAAATAGCCTCCTGTAGTGCTTAGGTGTCTCCTTCCACAGCCACGCCTAAGAAAAGAGTTCCTGCTTTCCAGAAGAGTTCCAGTGTTCTGAACCTAGGGAGTGGCTCCTGCCCCACCCAACAGGAAAAGTAGTCCCAAACAGAAGAGGATCAGGGGTTCAACTGGCAGGTAAGTAAGCAGCATGGTCTGCTGCAGGTAAGTCCACCCAAGCATTATGAGCCCGGCGCTTCCAGAGTTGGGACTGGGCATCTTTATGAGCCTGGTGCCACTGGCGCCAGGACAGGGTCCAAAAGGTCCCAATTGGGACTGGCTGGCACTCGGAACCGGGGTTATGGGTCTGCTTCCAAGGGAGTCGGGCAAGTCCTGATCTTTTGGAAGCAGAGATCATGACAGCACCCCCCCTCAAGGCCCCTCCCAAACCGGGCTTCTCCGGGGGTTTGGGCTTGTTAGGAAATGTTCGATGAAATCTTTTGATTAGACGAGGCGCGTGGACATATTCTGCAGGTTCCCAGGATCTTTCTTGGGGACCGTAGCCTTTCCAGTCAATCAGGTAAAATAGTTTAGATTTGGAGATCTTGGAATCCAGGATGCTTTTGACTTCAAACTCGAGTTCTCCATCAACTAGAATAGGTTTTGGAGATGTAGTTAGTCGGGTTTGAGGTTGCACGGGTTTTAATAGAGAGACGTGGAAGACCGGATGTATCTTCATGTGAGGGGGCAAGTCCAACTTGACCGCTACTGGATTTACTATGGTAGTGATGGAATAGGGACCAAGGTATCTTGGGTTGAATGTGCGTGGTCCTTTTAGAGGTAGATATTTGGTGGATAACCAGACTTGATCTCCTACTTGATATTGGGGGGCTTCCTTCCGATGTTGGTCTGCTCCTTTCTTGTATTGTTCTTTAGCCCTTTGAAGGTGAGAAACGGCTTCCTTAAAGGCTTGGGTGATTGTAGAATGCAGGTGGTCTACTGCTGGTGTTCCAAGATCTTGGAGTGGATCCAACTCCGAGGTTCGAGGGTGACTACCGTATAAAAGAAAAAACGGGGTCTTCCCAGTTCCCGAGTGGACAGAGTTATTGTAGGCATATTCGGCTATCCAAAGGATATCTTTCCAAGTTTTTTCAGTTTGTTGTAGCATGCAGCGCAAATACTGTTCCAGAGTTTGATTGGTCCTCTCGGTTTGTCCGTCGGTTTGAGGGTGGTGGCTGGTCGAAAGTCTCACATCAATTTGAGCCGACCGACAGCAACTTCGCCAAAAATGAGAAATAAATTGACTACCTCGATCCGAAATTAGAACTGAAGGAAAACCGTGCAGTCGGACGATGTTTTCGAGAAATTCTCGGGCCAGAGTTGCTGCTGTTGGTAAGCCTTTAAGTGGAATGAAATGCGCCAGCTTGGAGAATAGGTCCACGATTACTAGGATCGTATTGTATCCGGAGCATGGAGGTAGATCGGTGATGAAGTCCATAGAAAGCGTATGCCAAGGGCGAGGCGGGATGTCAATAGGGCGTAAGAGGCCGGCTGGTTTTTCCTTTTGACTCTTGTTTTGGGCGCATACTCCACAGGACATTATAAAATCTCTGATATCTTTTTTCCAAGACGGCCACCAGAAGTAGCGCTTGATCTTTTCCGAGGTCTTGGTCATACCGGGATGTCCTTCCATTAAAGAATCGTGATAACAAGAGATTACCTTTTTCTGTAAATCTGTGCTGGGCAGGTATAACCGTTCTTGGAAATATAATAGGTTGTCCTTCACCGTAAAGTCCTTTCCCTGCAGATGCCAATTCTGTATGTCTGCTGGAGTTACCAGTAGCCTGGCTTTATCCTTGACTTCCTCTATGGATTGTGTGGCGATTACACCTAGAATTCTTTGTTCGGGAATGATAGGTACAGGTTTAGGATTGATCAAATGTTCTTGCACTCCCATCCGAGAAAGGGCATCGGCTTTACCGTTTTTTGTACCAGGTCGATAGGTAATTATGAAGTCAAACTCGGCAAAGAATAGTGCCCAACGGAGTTGCCTAGAGGATTGAGCTTTTGCGGTTTTCAAATATTGCAGGTTTCGGTGATCTGTAATCACAGTAACGGTGTGTCGGGCCCCCAGAAGATAATGCCGCCAAGCCTTAAAGGCGGACTTGATAGCTAGAAGTTCCTTATCAGTAATAGTGTAATTGATTTCAGGAGGCGAGAATTTGCGGGACCAAAATGCCACGGGATGCAACTGATTGGTTACTGGGTCCTTTTGTGATAGAACTGCCCCCATGGCAAGGCTCGAAGCATCAGTTTCAACGATGTAGGGGAGTTCTGGGCGAGGATGTTTTAAGATCGGTGCAGAGATAAATCTAGTCTTCAAATTCTGGAAAGCTTGTTCCGCCTCGGTAGACCATTAAAAACGTTTGTTTTTCTTTAACAAGGCGGTGATGGGCTGGACTATTCGAGAGAATTCGGGGATAAACCTGCGGTAAAAGTTAGCGAAGCCTAACATGCTTTGAACACCTTTTACGGAGGATGGCGATGGCCATTTGAGAATTGCATCGACCTTCTTTGAATCCATACGCACTCCGCTAGGTGATAATATGAATCCCAAGAATTCAACTTCAGTCACGTTGAAAAAACACATTTTTCCAACTTAGCGAAAAGTTTGTGTTGACGCAATCTCTCGAGGACCATTTTCATGTGTTTCCGATGTTCAGTTTCCGATGAAGAATAACTGAGGATGTCGTCAATGTAAACAACAACACACACATCTATGAGCTCTCTGAGGACATCGTTCATAAAATATTGAAAGGCGGCCGGGGCATTGCAAAGTCCGAAGGGCATGACCTGATATTCAAATAGCCCATACTTGGTGCGGAAGGCCGTCTTCCATTCATCGCCCTCTTTTACTCGTACCAAGTGGTAGGCTCCTCTAAGATCCAGCTTTGTATATATGCATGCTTTTCTAACTTGGTCCAGGAGTTCAGGGATCAAAGGTAACGGATATCTATTCTTAACGGTGATCTGGTTCAGGGCGCGATAATCTATACAAGTTCTAAGGTCCCCTTCTTTTTTTGGAACGAAGAACAAAGCTGAGGAAGCAGGGGACTTGGAAGGACGAATAAACCCATTCGCTAGGTATTGATCCAGGTATTGTCGGAGGTGAAGATTCTCAGGCTCGGTGAGGGCATAAATTCTACTACAAGGAGGAGTAGATCCAGGTATCAGGTCTATCTGGCAGTCATAAGACCTATGAGGAGGTAGAGAGTTAGCCTGATCCTTCCGGAAAACATCTTGGAATTCTAGGTATTCAGGAGGTAACTGAGGAGCCTCCGAGGAAATTGCTGCCAGTGCAACACCAGGTCGAGGGTGACAAGTAGAGACACATTCTGGAAACTGAACCGTTCTTGCTCGCCAATCGATCTGAGGATTGTGCTTCTCTAACCAAGGAATTCCTAGAATAATCTGGAACTGGGGGGCCTTGATCACATCGAACACGATCTTCTCATGGTGTCCATCTTGACTTACTAGCGTCACTTCTTGGGTGGTATGCGTTACTGGTCCGGAGGCTATCTCCGTACCATCCACCGTAGTAATGACGTCCTTTACAGCCTTTGGACAAAGAGTCAGATTCATCCTCAAAACCATTTCATGATCCACATAATTGCCGATGGCACCGCTGTCGACGTAAGCTTCAATCGCATGTAATCGATCCGGATGTTCAGGGCTAATGAGGACCATAGGTATCACGAAATGCGAGGTCACAGAACTGGTTTTAACGCTCGGCAAGAGGTCCTCTATACTTGTCGGGCGAGGTCGTTTCCCTGCTCAGAGTTTGTGACCCTGGTAACTGCAGCTCCTACTGCCTTCTTGGCTGGTTTCACCGGACAGTCTCGAAGAAAGTGCCCCAAGTTTCCGCAATAGAGGCATAATTGCAGCTGTTTTCTCCTTTCCCGCTCCTTTTGTGTTAGTGGTCCTTTCAGGCCCCCTATTTGCATGGGTTCCCCGGAGTCTACTCCTTTGGTAGGAGTTGGTGGTTTGGAAAATACTCGAGCATCAAACTTGGAACGATCGGCCTTCCTGTTCTGCAGTCTGTGGTCAATTTGAACGACTAAGTCAATATAGTCCGAACAGTCTTGCGGGGGATTCACTACTTGGGCTAACACATCTTTGAGCTCTCCACGTAGACCTCTATAAAACAGCGTAATCCTTTTGTCCTCAGGCCATCGAGTTTCCACTATCAGTCTGTTGAAAGACGCAATATAAGCCAAAAGGTCTTGATTACCCTGTCGCAATGAAAGGAGCTCATTGTCCAAGGCCTGCCCCTGTGAATGTCTTGCAAACAGTTTTTCCATACTGAGCTGAAAAGCTCGAAAATCATGGAGAACCGGATCATCTTGATTAACTAGAGGGATCGACCAGTCTGCCGCATTGCCACTGAGGTACGAAAGCACGAAAGCTACCTTAGCTTGATCAGTTGGAAAGGCTGCTGGCCGGCATAAGAAGTGCAACCGGCACTGATTAATAAATACTGCAAACCTCTTTGGGTCACCAGAAAATCGTTCGGGCGGAGCCAGAGGTACATTCCCAGGTAGGTTGATCTGCACTGGGTTCGTAGAGGATGTTGAAGGAAGATTTGCCCCTAACGGAGTTTGTCCGGCTTGTGACTGTAGCAATTGTCTAGCGAGATCGTCTGTTCGCTCCTTGGAAATAATCAGTTCCCTTCTTAGAGCATTCGTTTCCTGACGGGCTGCATGCACTTCTGCTCTTAGTTCCCCAAGTAACTGGGCTAGCTGGTCGGAATCCGAGGTTTCCATAGCGCCTGGGTGGGAGTTTTGCGATAGGCTTTGCGTTCTGTAACGCTCACCTGATTCCCGCAGAGGCGCCGGTCTTGACTGGGTGAATGCCGTATCTTCAAAGGTGATGTGTAACACACGGTTGGCTCTTTGGGCTGGACCTCTGTGCACTGTATGTCTGACTCGAAGAGTAAGATGTCTGCAGATAGAAAATATGGGATTAATGAACTGGGGTTATTGGGTGCCTCTCTCCTCTTCCCTTTCTCTTCTCCTGTAGAACCCCAAAGGTTAGCACCCTCACCTTAGGTAAGTGAACGCCGAGCTCTCCATCTGCCTCGGGGCAGGGTGCCGTAACCAGTTTCTTCAGTGGATAAGGGTGCAGGCCTCTTGACCTCAGAGGACTGCTGTCCGTCGTTAACTGCACGAACGGTAAGTTCTGGGCACTTCAAATGTCTAAAAGTCTTTTGTAATGATATCTCTTGTTTTGCAGGGTTCCGGCGATGGCGGATGGCGGGCTGATGAGAGTTGAGGATCGAACCCGCGTGAGGAATAGAAGCGCCTGGAAGCACGTAAGTAAGCGCTTGTAGCCTGCTTCACGATGCGCACTAACTGTCCCTTTTATCTTGCAGGTACAAGTTCGGAGCTTTAGAGAAGCTGAAGGGTGCTGGAATACCCACTGGATTCGGCGTGGGAAGGAGTAATGGCACGTGAGTAATAAAGTTGCCCAATGTCTTTAAATGCACCTTCTTTTGTCTTTCAGATGCGGGATGCAGCGCCGAAGGCCTCCGGAGCGTGCGAAGAGCTGGTAAGCTTTTGTCTTTCAGATGCCGGAATGCAGTGCGAAGACCTCCGGAGCATGCGAAGAGTAGGTAAGCCTTTGTCTTTCAGATGCCGGAATGCAGCGCGAGGCGTTGGTGACAGCCGATGGACCAGGTAAGAGATGCGCTGCCACTGAAGACCGTAGTTCTAACCTGTTCTTTCTTTGTCTTTACAGGTGCTGCTGAAGACTGGATTCCAGGATGGTAAGCCTTTGTTCCCTTAGGCCCAGGATCAGAAGCAGAAGACACGATGAGCGTTCTGCTGAAGAGAATGCAGGATAACGCAAAGCAAGATTCATCCATCGGGTGTGGTTTAAATAGCCTCCTGTAGTGCTTAGGTGTCTCCTTCCACAGCCACGCCTAAGAAAAGAGTTCCTGCTTTCCAGAAGAGTTCCAGTGTTCTGAACCTAGGGAGTGGCTCCTGCCCCACCCAACAGGAAAAGTAGTCCCAAACAGAAGAGGATCAGGGGTTCAACTGGCAGGTAAGTAAGCAGCATGGTCTGCTGCAGGTAAGTCCACCCAAGCATTATGAGCCCGGCGCTTCCAGCGTTGGGACTGGGCATCTTTATGAGCCTGGTGCCACTTGCGCCAGGACAGGGTCCAAAAGGTCCCAATTTGGACTGGCTGGCACTCGGAACCAGGGTTATGGGTCTGCTTCCAAGGGAGTCGGGCAAGTCCTGATCTTTTGGAAGCAGAGATCATGACACCCTCCCCTGCTGACCTAACTGTCTGCCAAGCTAACTGGTTGCTTGGCTACCCTCAGAGCCTAACTGGGTACCAGGCTCCTACATGATAAGTCTCCCCTGCACTGCCTCTGGCCGTATCACGCACTGAGGGGTAGTAACTGTAACCCTACAATCCCTTGAATCCTTGCACTTACCCGGAGCCATGCTGCCCTGGCTGCACTTACTCAGAGCAATGCTGCCCTGATTGCACTTCCCCCTTCCCTCTCCGTGGCACTTCCCCTTTCGTTTTCCCCTGCACTTTGGGTTGTCACACTTGAACGATCTGAATGACACAAGGCCTAGTAAGATCGTTTGTCTTGTCCTCCCTCTGTCTTCCCTGCCTCATCTTGTCACACCTAGAAACACTTGTGTACATGTGCATTATAAATGACATATATCATATATCACTACCTGTGGTTGGGCAGCCTTCGAGAGGATAGATGTGGACTTTGTGGGTCCTTTGGATCCTCAAACCCCCTCGGGAAACTGGTATATATTGGTAAAGGTTGATCATGCCTCCCAGTACCCTGAGGCTGTCCCCCTGAGATACATCAGATCCCCTTTTGTCATGAAGGGTCTTATCTGGATATTCTCTTGTGTGGGATTCCCTAAAGAAGTAATTTCTGACAAGGTATCCAATTTGATATTGGCATATATAAAGGCAATGTGGGATGAATATGGTATAAACTACAAGTGTCGACAGCCTTTCACCCAGAAACCAACAGACTGGTTAAGTAGTTCAACAAGACCCTCAAGGGCATTGAGCGATTTGAGGACTGAGGACTCTGGGTAAACAGCGCTATATAAAAATAAATATCCATAGATAGATAGATAGATAGATAGATAGATATAAAGTGCAATATTCTCCTGCAATGCCACCTGCTATCCTACTGGGAGATGCCACAGAACGGTGTTGAGATTAGTCCCTTTGAGATCCCATTTGGCCATCCTGTTAGGGGTCCGCTAAGTCTGCTGCAGGAAGGATGGGAGGGCAATCCCCAAACTCCATCCCATAACATAGTGGACAATGTGCTTGGTCTTCGATCCAAGATGGCTAAGTTTAGGGAACATAGAACCCAGAATCCGAAGGCAAGCCAGGAGCTCATGAAGCAATGGCATAACCAGAAGGCCACAAAGATGGAATACACACCAAGCAAGATGGTCGATATCATGGAGACCATCAAGTCCAGTGCCTTCAATTACTAGTGGACTGGGACCTATTTAGTGCTGGAAACGATCAGTGAGATTAACTACCTCATTGATACGAAGACCCCGAAGCAGATGCATCATGGCTTCCATGTCAACTGGCTTAAATCCTATCACAGCCAGTGATGGCTCGGTCAAGGAGCATGAGACTGAGGAGGAGACGGATCACCTCCCAAACGTGTTGCACATAGAGCCCACTGATGGGACCTTCGAGGGACTCTAATTCTCTCCAAGCCTCACTGAACAGCAACAGCAGGACTGCCAGCAGCTGAAGTTTCAGTTCCCCAGACTGTTCTTGCTGACCCTCTGGAAGATTGATTGGTGTGTCAATGATATCAATACGGGGGACAGTAGGAGTCACCAGATGTCTGAGAAGCTCAAAGAAACCATCAAGGAGGAAGTCTCCAAGATTTTGACCTTGGGGGTGGTCGAGCTGTCCCACAGACCCTGGCCTAGCCAAGTGGTATTGGCCCCTAAAAAGTCCAGTCGGGAAACCCGAGGTCTGCTTTTGGGCTCAACTGTGTCATAAAGAAAGATGGACACCCCATAACTCAGGCAGATGAGCTCATTGACTGGCTAGGTGCTGCCAAGTTTATGAGTACCCTCAACCTCATGACAGGGTACTGGCAGGCTAGCCTGACCGATCACGCAAGAGAGAGGTCTGGATTCTCCTCCCCATATCGGCATTATCATTTTACAGTTACGTATTTCGGATTAAAGAATTTATTTTTATTTTATTTTTCATTTGTATAACACACAAACAGCCTGTGGGCATCGCAGCACTGTTACACAGGTATGTAAGTTACTTAGTTACAGACGTGAGAACATATAACGGTGTACAAGGTTCATGGGGTTACAGAAGAACCTGGTACATCTGGAACAAAACATAGAACAACAAGGTAAATAAAGGTCTTCAGGTTGCAGGCGGTTGTGTGGGTTAGTTGAACAGCCTGGTTTTGAGGGCTTTAAAGAATGCAGGGTGTGTTGGTTCATTTCTGAGGGTGGGTGACAGAGCATTCCATTGTCTAGCAGCAACAAAAGGGAAGCTGGTGCCGCCAGCTTTGGCGCGTTTCACAATGGGGATGATGAGTTGGGGACGTAGGGTGTTCTGGTGGGCCCAGATTTCAGAGAATGCCCCTGCCACCTTCCAGAGGATGGAGAACCAGGTCCAAAAAGGGTTGGAACACTTCAGCATCATTCATCTAGATGACCTGGCGGTATTCAGCAACTCCTGGGAAGAGCACCTGTCCTATCTGCTTAAAGCAATGCTGAAGGCTTGCCTGACTATCCAGGTGTCAAAGTGCCAAATAGCGTAGGGTACTGTGACTTACCTAGGTCACCAAGTAGGTAGCAGTATGAAACAGCCTCTCCAGGCCAAAGTCCAGGTGGTGAAGAATTGGGACATCCCCACCACCCAGACTCAAGTGAGGGCCTTCCTCTGCCTTACAGGTTATTAGCAACCTTTTATTAAGGTGTATGGGACCCTTGCCCTTCCCTTAAATGACATCACATCGAAGGAACTGCCGAAAAAGGTCACCTAGACCTCTGCCTGTCCGTTGTTCTTCTAGAGCTCGAAGAATGGACTGTTCCAGGCTTCAGCTCTAAATATCCTGGATTATGGGCAAGAGTTTATCATCCAGACAGACTCTTGTGAATGTGGCATTGGTGTAGTATTAGCCACCTGAATTCCGAAAGGGTAGAACAAGCTTTTGCATACTTAAGTAGGCAGTTGACCAAGCAAAAGTGCAACTGGGCCACCAGGCAATTGCAGTAGCTTGGGCAGTACGTAAGTTGAGACCCCAAATATTTGGGTCTCACTTCACTAAGCAGTAGACCGCAGACCTCTGAGGAGGCTTATGGCCAAGCAGAGAGAGAACTCCAAATTACTGCGTTAGGCCATATCCCTACAGGGACTGGACATCCAACACAAACCTGGGTGGCAGCACCCCAATGTAGATGGCCTCTGTCTGTACTTTCGCCAGGAGGATTTGAAGGGTGAGTCTCAACTTTTGTGGCTGTTGTGCATGTGAGGAATTTCTACCTGGATAGGGTGCAAAGCCCTGGCCTTTTTTATTTTTATTAACAAGTAGAATGATGAGAGTAATTGTATCTCCAGGAGGAGTCATCTGCCAAATAGAGTCCCTTTTTGCATTGACTCCATGCCAAAAGAATAATAAACCCATGCTCTGCTGCATCAGTAGCCTGATCAGCAGTGATTGCTCTACTCATGGCACTGGGGATGTTCACAGGTCATGAGATGCCCACTTTACATCACACAGACAACCATGTCCCTGCGGCGCAGAGGCAGCATTTAGGATTTGCCCCAGTGTACCCAAAATTATGATAATCATAAGTAACCCATGTGGGTGGCAGGGTAAACTCTAAATAAAATCTATGTCTGAGTTTAGGCATAGTGAATGATACTACTTAAGATCATGACCACCACACTCCAATTGATATGGCACATGTGTCAGCTCCTGTGAGTCAGCTCTGCTTTGGAAGGAGATGTGTATTCTGGTCAGCTGGGGCAGCCCGCCCAATGCAGGTGAAGAACCTGGAGGGCCGGGCCTCCTCTTTGATCTCTTTGTGAGGGCAGGTAACACCCTCTGCCCGAGAACGCTGCACAGCAGGCAGCTGGCCTGGGCACGGGCCTCAAAGGAGCACACGCATTCAAAAGGAGTAGCCTCACACCAGGGTGCTGCATCTCTAAAGGCCTTTGTCTCAGTGAGAAGGGAAGGGGCAGGATAATTATAGGCAGGACGGCTCTGGTCAATGGAAGGAGGCTTCCACCATCTTCATTCTCACTGTCCCTCTTTATCTTTCCTGTCCCCTCCACTTCCTCTGAAGCAAAGCACTTTGGGTGTGACATCAGAATGGCACAGTTCACTCCGATCAAGAGCCAGGATTGGACCACTAAGGCAGACTTGCTTTAGACCAATAGCCTGAGGACTTGTGCCATTAAAAGAACGGGTCTTCTACCCTTTTGATAGATTCACTCAGATTCTCTCAGATCCTTTAAGGCCACAGTTGTGTTCTGAAGGTCTCACTGGACTTCCTTTGGGAAAGTTGCACTCTCCAAAGCCCTCAGCTGGAGGTGAAGAAGGAATCATGCAAGACAGAAGAATGATCTGTTCTCTACCACTCCCAGGGCACATGAGGAGTAACCTCTCCTGTGGATCAGGACCTCCCACTCTGCACCAGAATCTCCTGAGCTGGGAGAGCAGGCCCTGAATGAAATTATCCTATTCTCAAGTCACTCTGAGAAACCGGAGGACCATACCAGCCGAAGCTCCCAGATTCTACCACACTGTCGCTCCATGTTCACTGCACCTGGAAAAAGAGGTAAGTCACTAGCGCTGATTGCTGTGCTCCACTGCCACATCGAAATTTGCTTGCAATTTCGACCAGCTTGGCACTGCAATGTGTCCTGGCTAAGCTCGTCGCCTGCTAAGAAAAAGCATCTGTTCAACGCTGGGACCTGAACCTAATCACTGGAAGATCACATAGTGATGCTAACTGGGACGTACTTCCATGGCTTGACTCAGCTAGCTCTTGAACTGCCACTTCATCGATCGCACATCGACACACCCAAGATCACCACTTCAACAACAGTCGTCCATTGACTTGAACCACTGGAACATCACTCATCAACCCCTCCCAGCCACTAAAGCCTGACTCAGCAAACTGCAAAGCTTCCCTGGGACCGCCCGGCCTGCATCCCTAAGAGCTGCACTTGTACCACACAGAGAACCTCTCTTTGCCCCTACTCGAAGCCCGCCTGCTGCTGGGGCCTCCACAATCTTACATGCCTGAACTAAGCATGATCAGCTCATATCTATGTTCGACACTGGGTCCAACCATGTCAGCCCAAGAACTGTTGACTCTGAATGGCCCCCTTGGTCCGCCCTAGAGGTTGGTTATGTCACATTTGTTCCAGTTTTCAACAAGATCCTTTTTGTAGTTAGTAATTTACCTACCACCCTCAGAACTATGCTCAGCGTGCTACTTTCCCCAGTGTGTTGCATCTTCTCTGTTCTTCCTCTGGAGTGGGTTTTTGTAGAGAGTTTTCATTCATTCTACGTGCAGGTGGTGTGTTTGAATAACGCATATATATTGTTATAGAACCTTTATTGGGCATTCCCTTCATTTAGGACTGTGATACTGTGTTGTTTTGTTCAACACTGTTCACCTTCACACTCCTTCCCTTGGCCCACATTACCATAAAGAGGTGAAAGAGGTGTATCTCTTAAAGGTCCCTGTTTTACCTTTATGACTGCTTTGTATTTTGGTTTGTAGAAGTGTGAGGTTGAGTGGGCCATTTTACCCCTGATCATCGTGCAGAGTGGAATTCACACACAACATCCTTCCATTGTGGCATTGTTGCCATGGATTTAAATTGATTGGGGGGGTTGCTCTGCGATCTGGACGTGGCATGCACAGAACACCACGAGTGCTAAACGACTTACCAAACAGGGACTTTGCTCTGGACATTACGCCGGGCTTCATCGTACCTAATTCTATGGAATTCCATCCACCAAAGAGTGCCAATATGTGTTAGAGGTGCACCGAACCTCAGCTTTTAGTAGCTATTCTGCCAAAGTTTGTCTAAAAATGGAACAATAGGATTTGGCTGAATCCGAGGACAACCGCTGCTGACTTTCTGCTCCCATTCAAAAGCAGCACTGACCAGAGTAATAAAGTGAAGACAACTGCATGGCAGAGTGTAAATAAACACTGTCTGACAGAATCATGTTGATTAAGTCTTTTGTTTGTAAAGAGAAAGAGAGGTAGGCATGGGTCAAGTCCTAAAAATTAAAGTGGGAGGACTCACAACAAGCGCAATGGGATGTGGCGGTTGGCAAAAATTAGCATATCAAGGTGAAATATGCACATTTCATTAAATTGGCTTTGCATAACCACCCAAATTGCACAGGACGAATGGCATTTTCCTTTCATAAAATCAACACACACACAAAACCAAGGGAGGATGTTTTCTTCTAATAGTGTTTTTGAAAACGTTAAAAGGTGTGCATTGTTCAAACTCCAAGAACCAATACAAATGTTTTCGCAGTACTGAAATGGGACATTTCACCTATAGTTGTTTGTTATTTTTCGTCAGGTTTATAGTGCAGTCGTGAAGTTTCCGGCCTGCAAACCTCTCGACTGTTGTTCTAGCCCCGAGCTCAGCTTTAATTCATAAATTCAAGGAGGATGTTCATTGTTTCTCATTTTAGCTGGGGGGGACTGAGTCCACCCTCTGAAAAAAGTGGGTGGACTCCGCCCACCCGCGTGTACCCTAGACTTAAGCTCTGGAGGTAGGTTGGAGTGATAATGCCCAAGGACCTTTGTTCACAGGGGTCGAAGGAAGGAGGAAACCAAAGGGTACATGAGGGACACAATGATGATTCACTGAAAAGTGCCCATTAAATGTATTTACTTTGTTCGAAAAAGTAGAACAATTGAAAACATAAAGAACATGTACACATCATGTTTCTGTTTTCTGTTCTGAGCATACGTAAATGTTTGTCATTTAACTCTGAATAATTTGCCTGTTCGCTGTCATTTATGCATTTACATACCACTTTAACTTTTGTCCATATTTCCAATGTGTTTTCTTTGGAGATTGTGTTTGAAGTCCTCAGTCAGGAAGCAAAGCTGTATCCTTTCACACTTCTGACATTGATGAGCTAGAACCCAGCAGGGTACCCTGAATCTCAGAATAACAAATACAGTATGTAATTTAATTTGTTGCCTCAGTGTACAAGATAGTTAAGAGATAGGACAATGTTGGGCTGCTGAGTTTAAGGGGGAAAAAAGAATTACCAGCAGGAGATTATAATTATTTTTATTGTTGTTTATTATTATTAGTATTTTCATTATCATCATTGTCATCATTATCATTATTATTATTATTGTATTTATTGACCACATACCTAGCTTTGAGAAACAAATGAGCCCTTTATGAGATATACAACAGTACAGATTCATAACAGAGCACTTTACAGAGGAATACATCAGTACAGATGCATAACATAGTGCTTTTCAGAGGTAAAAACAAAACAGATATTCAGCAGGGGGATAGGATATAGAGAGGCTCAGAGGAGGGGCACAACTGTACAGAGTGGCAGGGAGGAGAGTGGGGACGGTGTCTAGTGAGTCAGGTGGCGTTGGGGGATGTGATGGCCTAGGTTTTGAGGAGGAGCAGTGGCGGCTGTATATTTAGGGTGGGGGGGGTGCCACCCTCCCTCCCAACAGGAGTGCAGAGAGACATGTTTTCTTATGGGTGCATTCCTTTGTCCCAAGCAGCGAAGCAAAACTGCAATGTTTACTTTTAAATAAATAAATAATTATCTCACAGCATTAGCAGGGTCGCGTTATGGCTGGGCTTGACAGGTTAACACTGAGGGGCGCATCCCAGTTCGCACAGTTTTTATATTAGTAAACAGCATGGAGCTCGTAGGCTCACGCTATTTACGTAATGATTTTGTGACTGGAGGCTGCGGGACGACACTAGAGCTGCGGCCCGCCAGTAATAATTTGTGCGCAAACAGCGCTGTCAGTACATTCTGTCACAGCATAGCAACAGGATATCCATTGGCTGTTTTTCAGCCAATGAAAATCGTTTTCAAGAGAGTGTGGATGAATGCGCACACGCATCACCTCACTTCTCTTCATGTTGTTGCTGCCGAAGTCGGGGGAGCAAAGGTGTGGTCATGCAGTGCGGCCTTGCCAACGTTGCCTTTTACTTGTGGAGTGGACCCGAGTTTGACTACATCTGGCTGGTAAGTGCTAGGATAAGTACTGTAAAGTTGAAGAACAGTACGGACTCCAGTCCATAGTTAAGGTAGTGAACATGTAGCTTCCTGCTGCCAGGGCCTTAAATGCCTTGGCCCTGGAAGCAGCTAAGGTCCAGAGCTCACCACCCAGGCTGCTGTTACTGTTCTTGCTGCTGGCAGCCGCTGCCAGTCTTGCAGCAAGACTTGCATTGGGGCATCCCGCCCCGGCATGAGCTTGTATTTCATTTTGCCGAAATCCAAGCTCATGCCTTCTAGCCCATTTCACTCAAATAATGCTAATTATATATATTTTGCGCAGCAGAGTCTGGTCTGAGACGGGACCTCTGCTCTGCAAAACGTCTTCAAATGTTTTTTTATTTTCACAACAGCAAATAACAACAAAATATGGCATTAATCTTTAAATCACACTCCTTGTCAACCAAAGTCAAAACATATTAATCAGTTCATCATAAACTACCACTAAATATCCTATATAAGAAAAAGAATAGAGGTGCATACAGGGGAGAAAAGAAGAAGAAAAGGAAGAAAGGAAAAAGAAAGAGAACAACAAAGCCAAAGAGTGCAAATTACAAAAGCAGCAATCCATGCAGCAGATACAAGAATATCACAAAAACATTGTATAAAACCATAAGTAATGACACATAACAGCAATATACAATGCCAGAGATATATCAATCCTGAATGAAAGTTCAAGTTCATCCATAGACATCAAGAAAACTGCTCCAAATGTCCCAAAATTGTTCAATTTCATCCTTGTACTTTTTTTTCATACGTTTAGACAGTATGAAGCTCCTCCACCCATTCATCAATATTGAAAGAAAGGGTTGACTTCCAGGACCTCAATATTATTTTTTTAGCAACCATGCATGCTCGCAGCAACCACATTTTCTTGCCAAAGTCAATTTCATCCAGTAAAGAAATATCACCTAGAATGAATAAAGGCGCATTCATGGGAATTGCAATGTTTAAGACTAGACTCAATTGTTCACAAACCTTTTCCCAGAACTGCATTGTTTTGGGACAAGACCAAATCAAATGACTGAAGGAACCTCTTGAGCAGTTACACTTCCAACAGAGGTCAATGTCCAAAAGTTGCCTCCTGAACAACCTTGGACTCCGGCAATAGGCCCTAAACAGCAATTTCGTTTGAGAAGCTCTGAGGCCCCAATCCAAACTCACCAGACGAGTGTTTTCACAGCACTTCCGCCAACATCTCAAGCCAACATCTTCTCCTAATTCCTCAGCCAAAATGGTTGGCAGCCGTGGATCTCCTTTTCTGATAGCCTTTATGATTCCATACATGATAGAAGCAAGGTGTGCTGCACTCAAGCATATCTCCACAGCTGCCCAGGCGGTACTTTGAATATTTAATTGTGGTACCTCAACACAAGCTGAAATTATAATCTTCAGTTTTCTATATTCAGCAAACGAGCAGCCTGTCATGTCAAGTAACTGTGCAAGTCGAGCGTACGGTATCCAATTGTCATCTAGAAACACATTTTTAAAGTATTTCATACCAGCCACAAACCATTCTATCCAAAAGAGGGACTTACCCTGGAATGTCAATGCTGGGTTATTCCAAATCGATGCATCTGGGTGTAAATAGGGATCAGTACCCATACGACTCGAGAGTTCACACCATCAGTCCTACAGAAATTAAGTGAGTGCGCTGGTCATTCTGGATTTACATCTTTTAGAAGACAGCAGGCCTTTAGGGTCCAGTTGGGAAACTGCACCACACTCCCATGACAACAGTTCAGACTGCTCATTGATAGAGTCAGCAACTTGCACAAGTGGAGAGCAGAGAATGATAAATGGTAGTCCAGGAAGTTAGGCAGGTTCATTCCCCCAATTATAACGGGAGTTGAAGTTTACAAATCACGAGCCTTGGAGGTTTGCCATTCCAAATAAAGTTTTGCAAAATTCTATCGATCTCCTTGAAAATGTTTCTTGGTACCCTAACAGGAAGCATACTTAAGATGTAATTTATCCGAGGTGTCAAATTCGTTTTTATACAGTTTATTTTGCCCCAGTTTGACAACTTCAAGAGACCCCATCTTTCCAAATCCGATTTGAGTCTCGGGAGGATCCATGCAAAATTTATGCCAGGTAGTTTTTCTATATCCGCTCCAATCCAGATGCCAAGATATTTCATCTTGTCTGCATACCATCTAAATTGAAACTGAGCACATGTATGCTGTAGACACAGATTATTGATCGGTAGGATCTCAGATTTGCTCCAGTTAATCTTATAGCCTGACAACATGGAGAAACAATTAACAGCTCGCATAAGGTGAGAAATACCAATAGCAGGGTCCTGAAGGCTGACCAACAAATCGTCCGCATACAACCAAAGCAAGTTATTTCTGCCATTCCCAATAATGGGTTGAAGATTTGCATCTGCTCTTAAGCATACCACAAGTGGCTCCGTAAACAAAATGGGTGTCCGGTCAAAGGGTCGACTACAAAAGGATCGAATGTAATAGGGTTGCCGCAATAGGGCCGAAAACAAAAGGATCGGATTTTCTTTTTTAATTATATATATTTTTTGGGGTTTTCTTATAGGTAAAAAAAGTGTTTTTTACCACTAAAACAGGGGTTGGAAGGGGACCCCCCAAAAAAAAAAAGATTTTTTTCGATCCTTTTCTTTTCGGTCCTTTTGAATCGATCCTTTGACCATTCGATCCTTTTGAATTGATCCTTTGACCTATAACCAACAAAATGAACAGGAGAGGTGAGAGCGGGCAGCCCTGTCTTGTACCTCGATGAAGTCTAAAAGCATCAGAAATAAGTCCATTCGTCAACACACTCGCAGAAGGATTGCTATATAATAGCTTGACCCAGTGTTGGAAATCCTGCCCAAAGTTCATTTTTTCAAGGCACGCAAACAGAAATTCCCACTCCACATGATCAAATGCCTTTTCAGCATCAAGTGAGATTACTGCATTGGTGATAGGCTGATTGCGTCCCTTCTCAATGGTCAACAGCAGGCGTCTCATGTTGTCCGCCACCGCCCTGCCAGAGACAAAACCTACTTGGTTTTCATGTATCAAAATTGAGACAACCTTTTCCAATCGGCCAGCCAGGATTTTAGCCAATATCTTGCAGTCACTGTTTATCAGACTGATCAGCCGGTAATTTTTGCACCTGGTAGCAGACCTATCCTTTTTTTTAAGTACTGTAATCAATGCATGTCTCATTGTGTTTGGTAGAGAACCAGACTCAAAAGCATCATTAAAAATTTCACACAAAAGTTGCAGTGCAGAATCGGGGAGGGCTTTATAGAATTCATTAGGTAGTCCATCTAAGCCAGGTGATCTCTTCCACATTCACCCTTCCCTCAAGGGCTGCCATCTCATCAGGTGTCAGACGAGAAGAAACATGTGAGTCAAGGATATTTTCAATGTCAACTTTTTCACAGGCTAATTCAGAGTCATAGAGTTTTTCATAGAAGCCACGAAATAAATTGTTGATACCTTTTTGCTGTGTTTCCAATGTGTTGTTCAAATCTCTGATTGCAGCAATAAAGCGATCGCTTTCAGCCATTTTCAGCCTACGTGCCAATAACTTCCCTGCTTTCTCACCATTCTCAAAGTAATTTAATATTTTGCCTGAACAGGGCATAATCGACCTGGCTGGAAACAAGTTTGTTCAGTTCATACTTAGCCCTTCTCAATTCAGACTTTGTGTTTTCATCTTTGCTTGCTGTAAATAGAACATCTAGGCGTTTAGCTTCAGAAGACAGTCTTTGAATTTCCTCCGCTCTCAATTTTCTCTCCTTACCAGTTTTTTAAATCAGCACTCCCAGAGCAAAGCATTTCAGTGCCTCCCAGACTATTGATATTTGGACATCGGCAGTTCTATTAATTTGGCTGAAGCTGTCAATTTCCTCTGCCACCTCCTGCCTGATCCGGTCATTTTTCAGTATATAAGAGTTCATTCTCCACCTCGATGATTTAACCAGAGAGGGCTCGCAAGGACAATCGCAATGAAACAGGTGCGTGATCAGACAGGGCAATGAGTCCAATATCTGAATCATAGCAACTTGGAGTCACCCATCCAGCTGTCAAGAAGAAGTCAATTCTAGAATACGTGTCATGACACTGAGAATGAAAGCTGTAATCCCTGTCCGACGGGTGCTCCAGCCTCCAGATGTCAGCCAAGTTGAACTCCCTAATTAAACTCTCCATGGATCGTTTGCATTTATTCGGGTTCCTGGTACAATCCCCATTTGATCGATCTAAAGCTGGGTCCATGACCTGATTGAAATCACCTCCAACTATAATTGAGTCATATTAAAACTTTGCAGTAATTGAGCCACTTCATGAAAGAAGATTGGATCATCTAAATGTGGTCCATATATGTTGCATAGGAAAATGCCCACACCTTGAATCCTCACCAATACACACATAATTCTTCCTTCTTTATCTCCTCTGCTTTTAATGACTGATACAGACAGATTATTCTTAATAAGTATTGAAACACCTCTTTTTCTAGATGAGTGATTAGAGAAGTAAGTATCCCCTACCCATCCTCTTTTCAATTTTTCAGCCTCAGGGTCTTCCAAATGTGTCTCCTAGAGGAATGCAATGTCACAAGAGTTTGAACGTAGATGAGACAGAATTTTAGTCCTTTTCACCACATTGTTGAGTCCATTAACGTTCCACGAGATAATATTCAGATGATCCACAATTTTAGCACCCATGGTACAGTTCAAATTTTGAGTCATTTATAACATATGCAATCACAGTAAAAGAACAGGACAGGGAGAGAGAACAGGAAAAAGAAAAGAAAGGAAAGATCGAAGAAAAAGCACATGCCCCAAAAAGGCAGTAGACCACTAGGATATACTAGTAACGGTAACAAGTAGATGGCACACTGTACAGATACAGCAGCAAGGCAACTAAAAGTTATGGCTGAGGCCTTTTGTGGGGGCCTAAGGGTGATATTGATACAATTCAGCAGAGTTAGTCATAATGCAGTATGTGCCCAGTTGTGTCCATGGGGGTATTACTGCTGGGTCTCTTGTGTGGTTCAGAAGCGCAAATGTGTTTTCTGGTGCCAATGTACTGTGGCATGCGGTGTGTCCTCCTGGGCATCTGATGTGCATTCCTGGGGCAATAGGTAATAGTGGTCTTTCTGTCTTTGTCTTGCAGGTTAGCATGTGAGACTGGGCCTTTGATGCCAAAATGAAGGGGAATGTTGTGGGTGACTGGCACGAATTGACTCAATTGTAGTGTTGCAAAGCAATGCCTGCTTAATCTTGCTAACATCCGTCAAAGGATGTCAATACTTGAGCTTATCACATCAATAACTGATGAGCCGGAGCTATTATTTTTCCTGGGCATTGGCAGGCCTGTGTTGTGTGCTATGTATGACAGAGTGGGCACATGTCACTTCTTTTCTTTGGTGATGGCAGGCATTGCTCGAGTGGTCTTGGGATAAGTTCTTGTTGCAGTGCTAACTATGGTTTTTTTTTGGTTCTACGCTCTATGTCTCTCTGCCTACCATTGCCTACCTTGTCCTTCAACTGGATTGGTTCATTTGGGTGCATATTTTAAATTGTGCCCCTGATTTGTCATTTTTGTTTGGGTAACCAGGTGAGGGTGTAGAATGAAATCACCCCTTCTCCAGCCTTTGACTTCGGCCCTTATGCAAACATTGGCACCTGCATCCCAGAAGTACCTATGTTTGATACTCCGTGTGCGTGGGGCTCTCTTTGTGATTTTGACCATTGCAACAATCTGGTTCTGGCTGCTACTGCTGCTGCTGCTAGAAGTCCAACTTCCAAAAAGTGCTTGTTACTATGCTTTTGATCCTCAATCGGCGGCGATTGGTCACTAGCTTTGAATGTTATTGTATGTGCTGGGGCTTTTATCACTATACTATGAGACTCAGCAGGTTCTTTGTTGGAGGAGGGGTGTGTTTTGCTATGCTATGCTCCCAATCGATATGTTCCTTTTTTGACAGTTGGACCAGAATATTGGACTCATGACTTGTTGTCATTGCAACAATTATGGGTTGTGTACTGTTCTAGGCTATATGTGGTAATGTGGTAGGGTTTAGGATTAATAATCTGGGTTCATTGCTTATGCCCATGAATGGGTTGTCCTTGTTGTATGCGGAAGTTATAGAGTTATGTCTTAAGTTAGGCATTGTGAGTAAATTTAGGGTGGGGATGAGAGATTTGGGATTCGTGTTTATTGGAAGTTTGGTGTTTTTGTGACATTATACTTTTAGTTGCTCTGCAAAACGTACATCATATAACGGTCTACATTTCAAGGGTTTAATGTTCAAAATAGTAACCAGGATGACTGTAAATTGCAGATACCCCTTAGAATGTACTAGAGAGTTTTGAACTGGCTCATGGTCATTTGTAAACGTGATTCTTGCGTTGCATGCTAAACTTTCCCTATAAACAAGTATGGCACAGATTGCTAAATTAATCACAATCAGTTGTACATTGTGAGCAACTCTCCTGTACTTACTTCAGCAATCCTGAAAACTCTGGTTAAAAAAAAACACTGTTGAACAATGGGTTTATGTTCACAAGTGGCAGCAAGTGGCATTGAAGGCACGGCACGGCAGCAGGTTGCAGGTACATTTTGCTCTCTCTCCTTTTTGTAGGTTTTAGGTGGCAAAAGGTGTTTCCTGCAATATCCCAGACTATTCTTTTAACTGCAGCACTCTAGTACAAAACAGGCCATTTCAATGACCTGTCTGCATTTAGTATTCATTGTGTTGTTTAAAATTGCATTTTGCAAATTATGAAATTGTATGATGAAAACCATTTGACCTGAGTACATCCGTTATAATAAGATTCGAATATGTAATATTCTGCTAAATTGATGATTTTCAAAGTGGAGGCACCATTGTGTTTAATCTTTTTGAAATGTGGAACTTCTGAAATATTTCAACATCATGTAATAAAATGCATCATGTGCACAGAAAGTGTGAGAAACGAGGTCAACAGTATCGTTTGACATTAAGATTAATGTACATGAGGATTGAAAGACCACTTCAAACACTGTAATCATGTTTCTCTGAGCTGTAGCAGCTGTAGATGCAAGTAGCCCCACTCTGTCCTTCAATAAAAATAGTTACGAGCCAGTGCTGCATTTTAAGAATCTCGGCTTCAAGATGACCACAAATGTCAACCCCAGCATACCTAGGGTAGCCTCTTTTAGTGCAACGTTGACTGTGCGAGAAAAGAGTTTGTAATAGCCTGACATAAGTCTCAAAATCAATAATGTACACTATTGCCTCAATGTCACTGATTTACATGAGACGCTGCCAAACACAACCTTTTGTGCCTCGTACTGTACTATTTTTATTCAATAAACTGTACATTTTCCTTTATTTTCTGCTCAATGTAAAAAAGGATTCTCTGCACAAAAGCCATAAATTAAAGTTGCGCAACTTGTTCAATGCGGCTACTGCAGAGTATTCTGAGAATACGTGTAGATGTCCATTAGCTTGAATTGTTGAATCCAAGGCCTTTTGTTAAGAAATGGCATTTCTCCTATTACAGCAAACAAAGACCAAATCACATTCCATGGACATAATTCTGCAAATTAGCACATAGTAACACCCTTTACTGTGACACACAAACACCAGGTCAACATGGAAGATTTTCTTCCACGTTTCAGACTGTAACTGCAGGAGTTAACATTGACGTAGCCCAGCGTACTCCACAAGAAGCAGGAGACACCAATATTTTTCAAACATAGCGCCATGTGATACGCCATTGTGAAAGTTGCCTCAGAGAGTAATTTAGTGAGCATAGTGACGTGTGTGTTGACTACTCACATTGTTTCAAGGACCTTCATAGCAATTTATATTTGTGAGGCTGGGAATAATCCTTTCAGGGCCAAGCTGCAATTTACCACCATTCGTAAAAGAGAGTGCACTGCCAGTAAGTCGCAAAGATTGAGGTAGAGATGAAAATCCATAGTGCAGAAGTGCATAGATTCTGCATTGCCAGGGAGCATTGCTTATTGGAATGACATGCAGAATGGTCTGTGCAGTTCACTCTGTCCCATATAATTAGATGGATTTTAAGGTTCATTTTATGTTTGAATCTTGAGAAATAAAGTATGATTTTTATTGGTCAACTAGTTGTGCATTTTTCCAGTTCTTGAAAATTAAGTATTGCTGTGTGTAATAGTCATTCAGATCAAGATTGAGTACCAGGTACTTCGTATTCCTTAAATATTGACCATATTTTCTAAAGCGACATGGTGAGAGGGACATATCATATGTCCCTATCATCATATTGCTCTAGAAAGCCAAACAAATCAAGAGGGTGCAGAACAGTGTGCAAATATAATGGCTTTCAATAGCACCCCCCTCCCCCAATTACAATATTGTTATACCAAAGTTTGTTCCTCTGAGATAGGATGTTATCTCCAATTCTCCGGGAAGGTACGATTATACAGCACAATAAGAACAGTTTACACACACCTGTTTCATCAAGGTGGCCACCAACCTTTTTAAGTTTTAAGTTGCAAGCCATGGTTAAAGTCTTAGACTTTCATCTCCATCTTAGTCTCATGGTAGCTGCAGAGTGCCAAATATATATATATATATATATATATATATATATATATATATATATATATATATATATATATATATATATATATATATATATATATATATAGGTATTTATAGGTAGAGTAATCCATTTGAGCCAAGTCACACATGCTACAGTGCCACCTAGACTAGTAACCATTGCTGGAAGTTTATCTCCAGTTCAGAGTTCATAAATTTTGAACTGTTCCAGTACCTAAAACCTAATGCTTTTTAAGCCATATGTGGGTGGGTTTGGACAGTAAATTGCAAATTTTGTAAGCCATTTTTCCGAAATGTTCCCAGGGAAAACCCCCCGCACCATCCATGATGTGGGTTGGGCTTGTGAGCTGCGCTCGCTCGCTTCAAAATTCAACCGGGCAAATGTACGCCCCATCATTCTTCAAAGTCAAAAGCCGCCACTGAGGAGGACAGAATCCTGAGGTGAGTTATTTTATGAATTGTCAGAGCATGGTCTGATGCTGATGTGGAGGAGGTTCCATAGTCTTTGTGCGCAGGGAGAGAAGGCTTTTTTCTGGTCCTTTCCTTTTTGAAGCAGGGGATTTCAACCTGCACATGTCCTGGCTTCTGGTGGTGTGCTGTCCGCCGGAGATATGACTGCCAGTAATTCTTGAAGGTGATTTGTGTATGCAGTGGGAACAAGTGAGGACTGGTGTCATGTGGTCGTATCTCCATAGACCCTTGATTAGACATGCAGCAGTGTGCACAATACTTCTCAGGGGCACAAGGGAGGACAATGGGAGTCCATTGCCACCTTGCACGAGGGATAGGACCAGTGCTTGAACAGTGGATCTAAACCTGACCGGAAGAAGGAAGGGCTTGACTTTCAGCAGGTGGGAGAGCTGATACCAAGCTGTCTGAGTTTTCTTAGCTATGCGTGTCTTTCAATGAGCGGTGTTTGTTGATGTGGAACCCAAGGAACTTGGTGCAGGAGGTGAGTTTGGGTGTGAAGCCACAAGAGTTCATGGTTGATTGTCAGATCTGAATGTCTCAGTTTTCAGTGTTGGTGGTGAGGAGTATGAATTCGGTCTTGGAGGGGTTGAGCTTCAAGTATGCACTTGACATCCCAGACTGGATCAGAGAGGGGCAGGTTTTGAGCCTGTGGATGTCCTTGATGGAGTGGATCTTGAGGCATACATGTGTGTCATCAGAGTATTGGTGGATGTGGATGTTGTGTGCAGCTAGAAGTGTTCCATGTAAAGATTGAATATCACTGTGGGAGAGGATGGAACCCTGAGGGACTTGTGGGAAACCAGAAGGTGTCTCACCCGCTAGTCACTGCAGATCTCTCTCAGGTGGCTAGGACATGGCCATTGCCTTTGAATCCGGACCCTGGGGGTGGACCAGTAGGGGAGGATCACCTGGGTGAGGGGTCTTCAGGGAGTGCGACACCAGATGGCAAGACACGGTATCCCTCCCCCTGCAACATCTTTACCCCATCCTACAAGAATGTGGGAACCTTACCGCCCCTTCTCCTTCTCTGGCACTGTCACACAGACAACCCCCTCTGGGAGAAAACAGACATACACAAGAGCAGTGTACCTGACATGTCCCTCTACTATGGTCAGGCAAGGTCAGGCAATTACTGACAATCACTGACACCTGACTTCCACTAAACCTCCCCACACGGATAAAAGGCAGAGCACAAGAGCGCACTCTGAGTGAGGGAAAGCACACAAATGAACAGCAGTTTCGAGTCAGCAGCTGAATGAGGGGCGAAAGATGGCAAACCCAGAAAGGCTTGTAGGAAAAGGAAATACCCTTTACCTTTTCAGCAGAACGCCATTACTTTCAAGAAACCTTCAAGGCAGAAAGCCTAAGATCAGGAAACCAGGCTAAATAATCCTGCATTGTGTGTTGAAGATACCAAGGGCCCTCTCTTGTAACTGACGAAGTTGGGGTGGTGCTTTGCAACTGCCGTGGTATCATCCTTGGCTCCGAGAACAAAGAAACGCAAAAGGGATCAACACAGCCGGTGAGTTGGGGAGACCGATGAAAGAACGTTCTGTGTTGAAGTCACGGTTGCAAGGGGCAACATGGTATGACGAGCGCTGTAATGAAAATTGTCAAACATATGGGATGAAAGACGTGACTAAAGCTAAATTGGTGATAAATGTTTGAACTTGAAAAGGCAAGATACGATACCGTTAACAGAGTGGTCCAGCACTGTGAATGTGCTCAATTGAAGGTCTCTGTAAGATATCCCACCAAGAGAAATGAAATTAGAATATTGAGGAAAACAATTGTGTGTGTGAATCGAAGTGGTCCTGTGACAGCTTAAGCAAAACCAATTGCACATTCAAAAGTCTTCGATTTTGGTAGAAAGATCATCCAAGCCCAAAAGAGGGAGGTCCATGGTCTGAGCCCGAATGAGGTAGGCCAAATGTAAACATTGAGATATCAAGAGGTTCTGAGCCCAAACTAGGGAGATCCATGGTGCGAGCCCAAACGAGGGAGAACAAGTGTGAACATTGTGATTATAGGGGGGTCTCAGCCAAAAGAGAGAGACTGTTACGCTCACCTGGTCTCTGCAGAGGCGTTGGGGCACGGTTGCAGCCCTCCCAGGAATTAGATCACCCTAGTCTGGCCTCTCCCTCTGCAGATAAGCTGTGAGAGGCGGCAATTGGTGACACTGCTCCTGCGTGGATATGAGAGAAGGTGAGTGCGCTGATCTGTGACTATTGCGCCTCTCAAACTCTTCTCCCGAAGGTGTGGTTTCTGTGAGCATATACTGGCCTATAAGGCTCAGCTGTTAATTATTGATAATAAGCTCTCTGTCCTGCTACTTCTGGCAGGGGCGCTTGTCGATGGGACATAATTCCTTCACTGATCCCCCGTAAGTAATAGTCCAGTCCAGCTGCGACTATCCTTCTCCTGGTTGGTAGTAAGTATCTCTCAATGTCACTTATCTCTTTCTTCTTCTATTTTCTCTTTGTCTCTTCTCGTTTTAATATCTTTGTATTATTGCTCCCAATATTGTTGTCAATTCCTGAATAATGTTTCTCTTCAGTTTTCTTCCCAATAGGTGGAAATGCGGCTCAGAAGCAGCTATGGGGCGCGGCACGCGGCCGGGTGGAAGATGGATGAACCCGCAATGTCCAACAACAGGTGATGCTTTAAGGAAAAGTGTGAGGTTCAGTGGTAGCGTGACCTTAAACTGAATGTCTTTTAAGTGTCTAACCTTGTCTTTCATTTTTCCTTGCAGGTGCTACTGTCGCAGACGGAGTGCGTCGTGCTGCGGTGCCAAGGTGAAGATTTTAGCGTTCCGCAAGATTTGAAGATGAGCTGCGGTGCCAAGATGAAGATTTCAGCGTTCCGGAAGATTTGAAGATGAGCTGCGGTGCCAAGATGAAGATGTTAGCATTCCAGAAGATTTGCCAGGATCAACGAAGACGCGCACAGGTGAGAGCAGATTTCCCCAGGTGGTAAGTATAATGGCAGGAAGCAGGTTTTCCAAAGGTAAGTCTGATCCCAGGCGGCGGTGAGCATTACACTGCATGGAAGTGCAGAATAATGCAAAGCATCTGCCTCGGGGATCGGAGCAGCTTATATAGCCGCGATCGTGGGCACACCCACTAGTCCTGGCTTGTCTGCCACACCCTGCCACTTCTTGAGAGTCAGCACATGCAAGGCAACCCAATAGTAGCAGCCACACCCAAGAGAACAAGTGGGGCTGCTTTAGTGAATGAAAGTTCCCATGTTAAATGCACTTTTCACCCAAAATAAGGTGCCATGTCCATGATAAAGCACTCTTTTCCCAAATAAATGTTCTTGCTTACTGTTATTCATGAGCCTGGCGCCAAAAGCACCAGGACTGTGTCCATCTGGGCCCTCTGTGTATGTGGCCCTTTAATGTTTGCGTTCTCGGCCCGATGACCATGACAGCGACCCATGATGAACATTGAAAGGGAGAACGTGTGCATGTGGAAATCCCAATAGGAATTGAACTTTGAAAAGGCCCTGATGTCTTTGCTTTGAACTGTATTCTTGTGGCCAAGAAGCCAAAGTGTGTGCGAAGCTCTAACGTGCCACCTTGCCCTGTGCTAAAAAAAGGTGGGGAAGGCGAGCCAACTCCTCAGCCGTTCTCACATATTAGTTCTTGAACATGTTTCATATTGCATACACCATTGTCCCACACCCTTTTGTATTTTGAAGAGGGATGATCGAATCCTATCCCTGCTCCCCCTCCCATAAGATACATGGCCTGGAAGAAGAACCTCAGATACCACAATCACCCATACCATTTTGAACCGAGTCTTAGCGCTCCTATGATAGACAAGTATGTCGAGAGGTACCCACTCAGCCAACCCTAATTCCGAGGAGCAGTGCAAACACTACCTAGAGTGGATAAGGAGCCTCAAACTGCAACTAAGGAGACTTCAATTGATAGTATCAACTAAAGTGCCATGAAGCCACACTACTGATGTCGTTAGAGACACCATGACATAGAAGAGTTAGACACAAAGCACACGTGCCATTCACACATCGGGACAAAATCACACACCCGAATACATGAAGAACACATGCAGAAAAGTTCTATAAGTTAGAGGACAGATACATATACATATTGCCTTTACTTTATTATTTTGTCATTATCTTAACCACAGAAACTCAGAAATAGCAAGAAGCAAGAGATCCTGAGCAAGCTTGCAGATGCTTACATGCAACTAACCTAACGGAACTGTAGGAGCACATATGGGACCTGAAAGAACCAATGCATTACTAAACATATGGAGAACTATAGAATAGCCCAGACATGTAAAATCACAGTATGCCACAAACGTCTCAGTAAAAGCTTAGCTAAGCTGAGTTCAGACTGAACAGGAGAGCAATCGTGTGGGACGAGGGCCTGCTGCCAAGGCCACCAAGATACGAGTGACATTCCATTCCCTGAACGGCAGTAACACCAGCTGCAATAAATACGAATAAATCCATATAAATCTGAGTAATTTGTAGCTCCAGAGACCCAAAACACGGTCGCTGAACACATGACTCGGCAACTTGGATGATGAATCGAAACTGGTGCTGGGAAAGAGGATAGGTCTCACGCCGCCAGACAGAAGTGTGCAACAAAGTCATTACAGCAAGAGACAAAGGTTGCTTTATGTGAACGAGCAGTCCCATAGACTTTGGTGATATAGACGAGTTACAATGGAGATACATAGTTATACTTATTACCTTAAAAAGGTACACCTCGAGCTGAGAACCATTTCAGATCCTAGGCATGGGGAAATCTGCTCTAGCCAATCACAGTTCAGGACCCTAGGGGTGGGTAGCAATGGGGAAGAACCAATGTTACGACCCTCACACTGCAACATTGTGTAGTTTTAGATACTTGGGGATGGGCCAGGCCAGCCACCTGACATGCGAGAGCCAGTGAACTAACATGTACAGAGTCCACTATAGTTGTACTACCACTCAACGCCCAATCCCAGGCTACGATAGGTTGTATGGAGAGGGTCCCTGGTTGTGACATTACTATGATGCCACTAGGATACGAATCTGACCTGCGAGCCAGAGATCTTTGAGATGTTCCAGGATTCCTATCTATCCTTGTACTGATCCCTGTTGGTTTTGACTGTACTAAACTGCAATTCCAACTTGCTGTCCATCTGGGTCTGCATTCCTTTTGGCAAGGGAATGTGTTGGGCCTTCCACGAGTTCTGAGTCCGCAAACTCCTAGTAGCCCTCGAACCTACCTGGGAGTTTGTCCCAACAATGTGGTAGCTAGAGGATGGTTGCCTGCGCCAGCCCGGCACTAAGCCAACCCCTTCGCCGCTGAACCTGAGAGACTGTGGGACCCTCACATGCATTTCAAGAAGAACAGGAAACACATACCCATTTTCAAAGGCCGTCAGGAGCCATTTTGGAAATCATCCTGCACTAGATTGGCGAATTGTCCAGGCAAACAAGGAGACGGGGAGGCAAGCGTCTTGACGGGGGAGTCGGCAGCCAAGCAGCCTCAGTGCAGCGCTGAATGTAACTATTGATATAGACTGACATCAATTGTGGGTGTAAGGGAGGATGTTGAGTATTGGGAGGTATTGTGTAGAATTATTGTGTAGTGTCAAAGTATTGTCTAGTATTGTTATAGTGAGTAGGGATAAGGAGCGAAGGTAGAAGTTCTTTTTCTGTTTCCAGGCAAATTCAGTCTTCAAGGTAAATGTTCTGATGAGCAGTATTGACTAAGTAGCTGAGGGAATTCGAATGACAAGAGTTTTGTAACAAAGTATTCCTGTGGCTTGGGCGTTTTAGCTCAGATCATAAATGATGATATTTCTATGAAGGTTAGCTGGAGCTATCCTAGATTTGTGGAAGGTGAGTCGACTGGCAAAGTCTCCTGAAGCGAGGCGTTTCACACGTTAGGTGATGCAAAGGGTGCAGTTCGATCACACGAGAATATTGGTATACTCTGCTCTGGAGAAGCAGGAAGACAGCTCTGGGGTTTGTGTGGGGTTGGAGTAACGGGTCATTGTTTTGTGTGCATGATCATAATCCAAACTGTATTGTGAATTTAGCTTGTTGATGTCACCCTTAGGTTGGTGCATAGGATGGAGAGTTTCGACAGTGACAAGCTAGTGTTTTGAACTTGGGAATGGCAGATGAGGTGAACCAGTAGCAGTGTGCTGAATGCGCATGCACAGGATTGTAGTGGTGTGCCAAAGGAGACAGTGATTCTGAAGGAGGGGCACAGCGCGGACCACGCCTGATAAGGTGCAGAGACAGAGGGGCTTGTAGAAATTGAAAAGTACAATTGGTGTCTTGTAACCCTGTTTTTTTTTAATAGCGGTCCATCGAAATCCTCAAATTGAGGTCAGGTAAAGGAGGTACTATCATGTATCAAGGGAACAGTGGGGGGTTACTCCCCTTCAGCATTTATGTAAGACACTTCCACCTTATAAGGAAAAAATATGCAAGCATAGCATAAATGGTCCACACATACATAAGGTAAATTAACAAAACCATGGAGGCCTTGTGGCTATTTCTCCAAAGACGTGCAGCAATCGCTATTAGCACACATACAGGGCACTTATAAGGGCAGACATTGGCCAAACGTATGGCTATATTTGAGTTATGGTGCATTTTTCAGGAGAAGAGAGAGGGAAACAGAGAAGCATCAGTGGATGCTAAGCGAGCACGAGGTGAAGGAAGAAGGGTCTCACCCTTCCGCACCTATCCCTGCCCCTCCAAGTATAGTATCTGATGACACAGAAGATGAAAAGGGGATGTACCCAATTAGGAAATTGAGAGCAGCAGAGGGGTGCTCAAATCTGACATACAAGCCACCACTAGACACTAAAGAGGATAAGCCAAAAGGCGCAGGGCAGCCAGCTGGTGGTGCAGGAGCGAGCGAGGAGGGGCTACAGCATGCAAAGGAAGAATTCAAGGGCATAAGCACAAGCAAGTGGATAGCAGCAAAGGTACCCCTAAAACTTAAAGGGAAAACACCAGAAGGGGCAACAGAGGCAATAGAAAGCCTGAAGAGGGACAGGGACATGGCAGACTGGGTAGAACTAATGGAAGAGGAAGATAGAAGGGAGAAGGACAGGTAGGTGAGGTTGGAACGGGAGGACAGAGAGAGGAGAAGAGAAATAGGAGCAGGAAGATGGAGCGGAGAAGGGAAGAGGAACAAGAGCATTTGGAGAGGGAATGTGAAGAAAGAATAGAGGGGGATCTGAAGGAGAGGAAGAGAAGAGGAAAGGGAGATAAAGGAGAAACAGGAGAGAGAGATGAGAAGGCAGAGAGGTGGAAGAAGATAGCAGAGCAAGGAAAACACAAGTTAGCAGAGAGGGATCAGAGAAAGTTATAGTTGAGTAGGCTAGCGAGAGGACGAGCGTGAAAGGAGGAAGATGAGCGGGCAATAAGGGCAGTAAAGACGCAAGTAGCAGTAGACTGGGAGAGGAACAAACATTAGGAAGAGAGATGAGTAGAGCCAGATATTACACATTCATTGGGCATGAGCACGGCAGACATTGATTTTAGCATGAAACCTAACACCAACTCAACATCAAGGAAATTAAATTTTTCTGAGGACTTTTGTAGCAACATGGACACGGGATCTGACAATGACGACAGACACAGCGATGACTAGAGGGGGGAGAAAAGCAGACCCCACTCCATGGTGTCGGACGAACTGGCATAATGGAAGTGTAGGTGCCATAGACAGGGAGAAGGCCAATGCAGACAAGCAAGCACAGCAAGCGAACGACACATACACCAAACATAACACATATGTCAACAGACTAAGTGACCTCCCAGAATGTAGGAGGGAAGACACAGTGCTATAACTTTCAAGGGGACGATTGTCTAGGGCTTATGACAAAGGCAAACGCATGCCTACCCTAGAACTATGATGAGGGTTGGTTTGCTCCCAAGAATTACGCACACAACCGAAAATTACAATGCTCAATTAGGTATAGTTTAGTTTAATGCAGTTCGAAGACAGCCAACACGTGTTTCGAGCAACAAGCTCTTCTTCCAAGGCTGTAAAGTTATGAACATATTTTATACATTTTTGACAATCAATTATTGGGATAAGTAACAGTTAGACATCAGTCAGGTCCAAAAAACATGGAGTTAACATAAGGGTGGCATATAATATAACCAATACAACATTTCTCAACAAGATATGCCAAATTCATTAGCATTGCAAAATATGTTAATATATCATTGCAGAATTAAAATAAACATGAAAGGATATGTGGCCCGTTGAACATTGAAGTTCATCTGGACCGTCGAGTCAGTGCCATGTTTAAGAAAGGAAGAACAAAATAATTGTGCGATAAGATGATGGGAACAGCCTCGTAATTACAAAACTCGTCACACTTATGTCCAAATACTTGAAAATATTATTAGACAGATACCTTTACCTGAATAGGCTTGGCACTAATTCTAATACATGGGGAAAGCAAAAAACACAAGGTGTTTGTTACTTGATGGGCAAATTAGATATTTGCGAAAGCCAAAATTAATTGGCTATCAAAATATTTGCCAGATTAAATTGCTGCTCCAAATTCCAGCAGGTTTGCAAAAAGTTATATGTATCTATTCTTACCTTTATATATGGTAGATAGATATCCAACAGAAATTTCAATTGCGGCTCTGTTGCAAGCGGGAGAATACTAAGTTAGCCGCATTATATAAACTGAGAATGAAGCCTAAGTAAGGAGTATGTATATATCGGAAAAAACATACCTATATAAACGCCTGTGCGTATTAAAACTGTAGCTGGCAGACAGGCCAAATGGGATGAGATGGGGTGAAATTGAATACAGGTACGTGGCGCCGGGTAGAGGGGGAGAGAGGAGAAGAACAATCTAATTAGTCAAGTAATTGGCAATCATTAGTGCTAGACTGTCACCTGCGTATACCCCCAGGCCAAGAGGTCCGTAGGGGTCTACGCGAAAGACCTTCACTTACCGGTGTTTCCACCCAAACTGATGAACTGGAGCCTCGCGCGTGGTGGCTGTGCTCGTATTTACAATGCGGCCAGCGCCATGTGAGCAACTAGAGCTCTGACACTAGCTCATGTCGGTCATGTTGGGTGAGGACCCAAAACATATTCAATGCACGTGTGTGTGCGAATAAAATAAAATCCAAGGAACAGTAATATCATTGGGGTTGAGATGAAGGTGAAGGTGCATGGGTGTGCAACCGAAATACAATTTAAAGCATGAAATTATATTGAATCGAAAGCAGTTTTCATACGGAGCGGATACAATCGTGCTTGATATATGTGTTAAAAATAATGTTGTTATCCAACTGAGAAATCTTATAGTTCAGGCCTAGAACTAGTAGAGATATGCACAAACATTGAAGATGAGAGAGGACCTATACAAATCATACAGTAGCGAAGGACACCAGAAGAGAGGGCAGCATACTCACAGATGCCATTACTAGAGAGGGGAGGAGCGAGACCACAGTATGTACCTTGGAAACACACAGATATGGAGAATGTGAAGTTCAGGTTACCAATATTGAGCACAGGAGTGGGGAAATGGATAAATGAGATGGTGAAACTGACAGCAGGTCACAGACTGTCAGTGGGCGATGTGAAGGGATTATTAGTTCGATACTGGGTGACACAGCTGATGACAGAACACAGTGCATGATGGGTCACGATTTGCCAATTGCAGAGCAGCCGTGTGACAAGCATTACAAACACAATATCTAGACAAGTCAGACATTGAGGCGATTACATCATGCAAAATGCGGGAAGAAAAACATCATGTTCGTTACATTCCAGATATTCAAGAGTTTTGGCACCTGGAAACTCGAGAGCCGTGAGGCAAAATGATAGCCACATTCTATCATATTTTAGTGCAGGAATTACCAGAGCAGTACAGAGGAGTCTGAACAAATTGGTGGGGATGGAAGCAAAGGGATGGCCAGAAATACAGCTCACAATAGTACAGCACTATAGACTATGGCAGGAAAGAGTTAGGCAAAAAGCAGAAAAGAAGTTAGTGCAAAAGAAGCTATCAAAGTATGCAATGGAAGGGGAGGTCATAACCATCCCCACCCCACAAGCATCAGCACCGCAGCAGCAGTATCAACAACCACAACCATATGCACCACCCATGGGAGGAGGATACATAGGGCAGGGCGGCCCAGAGCAGGGATTGCGAGGAAGGGGAGGATGCAAAGGGGGCGTGGCTTTGGGCTATTGACAGCAGATGCAGCCAGGGGATATGTCAGGGGGTTTCCAATGACGGGGAGGGAACCACCACAGTGCTGGACCTGTGGGCAGCTAGGACACATTTCTAGAGCGTGCCAATTCAGAGGGAAACAACAGAATTGGGGAGATCAGGGGCAGCAGAATTATCAAGGGGGGGGCAGGAAGATTATTATACTCTGGGCCAACCGCCGTAAGGACAGACGCAAGGCTTCTACCAGCAGATCCCACAAGCACAAACACAGACACCAGCACAAACACAGGTACAGACACAGGCACCACAAATGACAGCACCACTGCCAAGATACTTTCAATCACGGCAGATTAAGGGAACTACACAGCTGTTTGCACAGCTACAGGATGACCATGCAAAAGAGCCCATGGACACAATAGTGACGCTGCAAGTTGGACAAGTGGGAGGGATTACCATGGTGGGGAACAACTCCTTTACAGGGAAAAGACTATCTATATGCCCTTAAGAGGACAGCCGACAGGTGAACTTTATGTGTCCTATCCTGTCGTTGACACCCAGCCGTGTGGAGGACCCTCGCATAGGGGTGGCGATAGGTGACACCACTTTTTCCTTTCTTGTTGACACTGGGGCGACAAGGTCATGTATTAAGGAAGGAATATTTACTTTGTCAGGAGATGCCATGAACACTTAATGATTCTCTGTAGCTCGACAAGTGGTTTGTTTACTGATAACATCTCCTTATCTATAGGGGATCACGATTTATCACTACCTTTGCTTTACTCTTGACAGACACCTGTGGACATTTTGGGACAAGACATCATGAGCAGACTAAACATGACCATTTAATTCACAGACAAAGGCATACTGTGCTCAACACCAGGCATACACATGTTGAATGTGAGACAGATCGTTCAGGCATATTGTGGATGCACAGTACAGAGGGGGGTGCCAATGGACCTCAAGATATTTCAATATGGGACAGACATTGCCATTGCATGGATGCCAGGCATCGCAGGAAAGGTATGGTGAGCACCAAACGAGTATCTATTGAGGCCAGAGACACCCTTAGATGAGCCACAGGAAACAATAGTGTCCATCGGGATTGAGGTAGTGTTGGCCAGAGAGGATTGGATTGCAGTGCATGCTACAGATAACACAGGGAGGGCTTGGAGAGCAATTATTGCAATTGCAAAAGGGTGCAGGCTAACAACACTGACAGATGATGAACTTTTCAGAGAAGGGCGACTGGAACTGGAAATGATGTTTGAAATGAGTGTAACATTCTGGTTACAGATTCATTACAGAGAGGTACCACAGTGAATAGCAATGGTGCTGCAGGCACCACCCACATTCTGGGAGGAGGACATGGCCAGGGTCACCGACAGCTTATTGACCACTAGTCCTTCTGATGTGGGCTGCATAAAGAGCATAGGGGAGTGAAAATAAACTGAAACCAGGAGCAATTTTGCCAAGGGTAAAACAGTATCATCCCCTAACTAAAGAGGCAGATGAGGGCATCTATGAATAAATCAATGCCCTCATTCAGAGAGGCATACTGGTACCATCAGAATCTCCATGCAACATGATAGTGTACCCCGTACACAAGGCCAACAGGGAGTCATGTCATTTTATCCAGGAACTAAGACCTCTTAACTATATTTTAGGAGCAGAGTATCCAGTAGCAGCAAACCCGGCAAATATTTTGTGTGGCATTCCAGCCGAAGCCACTTGCTTCACAGTCACTGACCTGTGGAATGCATTTTTTTCAGTACCACTACACCCTGACTCACAAGACCTAACCAGCTTTATATACCCCAACCATAAGTCGAAACATACTTGTTTGCCACAAGGCAACTGTGAGTCAACATCCATCTTTAACAGGGTGATCCAGATCGATCTAAGCAACATACAGACAGAAAGCACTGTCCTACAGTATGTAGACAACATTTTGATTTGCAGCGAGACAGAAGATCAGTGCAGGCAGGACTCATACACATGCCCACGTATTAGCAGACACAGGGTACAAGGTGGACAAGGCCAAACTACAGTATTGCCAGAAGGAGGTACTTTACATTGGACAGGTGATATCTAAAGATGTCCGACTCTTGCCCCAAACAGAGCAGAGACTATACACAACACTCCTCAACCCAAGAGAGTAAGGGAAATGTAACCATTTCTGGGGTTGTGCAATCATTGAAAATCGTGGGTTTTTGATTACAGAACATACACAAGACCACTATTGACTGCACTAAAGGAGGCTCAGAAGAGAGCAAAGACACTGACATAAACCACAGATGGCTGAAGCCTTCGAGGGGCTGAAAGAAGCCATATGCACATCTCCAGTGTTAGGGACCCCAGACTACAAAAAGGAGTTTTTCCTGTTCTCCCACACTGATGGGGTAGAGATGAAGGTGGTACTGACTCAGAAAATAAGCATCGGCCATAAGCCAATTGCTTACTACAGTGGACAGCTTGACCCAGTGATGAGGGGACATTACCAATGTGAACAATCATTGGCTGCAGCGGTCTTCGCAGTGCAAAGGTCATCAACAGTGACAATGGGGTGCACCACCACTCTGTACATGGAGCATGCCCTGTTTGCGATCTTGCATAAGCCGAAGCGCACGCTGACCACACAGAGAGCATCAGGGTATGAGGTGATACTATCAAAGCCAGAACTGAACATAGTAAGATGCAGGACAGTTAACCCAGCACAATTTTCGCCAGATGACTGTACAAAGAACATAGAGTTGTTCAGTGACACACGCATGTGGAGGAGGATGCACTGAGGGGAGATACGTACTGTACATTGATGGTTCATCGGCAATTGACCAAACTGACGAGATCAGAAGGACTGGAACTGCAGTGGTAAGACTGAAGGAGAAACGGACAAGTGAGGTAGTTATGAGCGTATGATTACCATCCCATTATTCAGCACAAGCAGCAGTACCAGTGGCTCTCATACTGGCACTAGTACACAGTGTAGGGAAGAATGTGACAATATATGCTGACAGTGCTTATGTCAAATCAACAGTACATTCAGGTCTGGCACGATGGCTCAGGAGAGGGTTCAGGAGAGCGGATGGGACCCCAGTGCAGCATGCACTACTCTTGGGTAAGCTGATTGACGTGATTGCTTATCCACAGAAGGTGGCACTAGTAAAATGCCAGGTTCACATGACAGGGGAAGATCCTATCTCAAAAAGGAATGAAGCAGCAGACAATGAGGCAAAGTGTGCAGCATATTTTGGGAAACTGTGCGAACTGGAAGAAAGGCCAAAAGTCCAGGGAGAAGTGAGGAACATGTTGATGAGGGAAGGCTACAATGCATTAAAAGAGGCACAGATACATGGAGCTGCACCACAGGAAGGAAAGGAGCTATGGATAAAGAGAGGATGCTCAATGTCGCCAACAGACGCCTTATGGTGACAGAACAAAGTATGGAAGGTGGTCATGCCACTGGCATTGTTGAAAACAGCACTGGCACAATGCATCATCCAACACATACAGGGAAGGAGGTCATGGCTGCATGAATTGGAGAAACATGGTGTTGCCCAAATTTGAATGAACATGTAGCAAATGTTATCAGTAACTGCTTAATTTGTCAGCAGTTTACAGCAGGATATACACTGAGAGTTGTGAGAGGAGCCATACCAAGACTTGTAGGCCCATTTCTGCATCTCCACGTGGACTATGTGGACATGATCCAAGTCTGACACAGATACTGCTAAATAATAGTGGTGGTGGTTTGCCCATTCTCCAGATGGATAGAGTCTGGGCCATGCTCCCATGCTAATGCACTCAGAGCAGCAAAATGTCTGGTCCAGAAAGTTTTCCCAAGCTGGGGTGTATGTGAGGTCCTGCGGTCTGACAATGGCTCTCACTTTACCAATGAACTGTTTCAACGCATCACAACCCTGCTAGGCATCCAGCACAAATATGCCTCTGAATACCACCCGCAAGAAAATGTAATGTGTGAATGCCTGAATGGACTCCTAAAGGAGTGCATTGCCAAAACTCAGCAGAACACCAAGAAAAACTGGCTTCACTGTTTGCCTTTCACACTCTTTGAATTGTGTAACAAGCCAGGGTCTGTCCACCATTTAAGACCCCATGAGCTGGTGACTAGCCAGCACATGCATCTTCCCCTAGCTTCTCCCAATAGGGCATTGAAGGATTGTGAGAGCAGTGAGGATGTGTAAGGGCAAGAAATGTTTGAATATATTACTTCCCCCGTTTCTAGTGCATCTTTTATCTATAACCAGATACAGTGGATCCAGGGGGCAGGCCTAAAGACAAAAAAGAGAGTGACTGCGATAATACAGACTCTGATGACAAACGCGAACACTCAGTAAAGGTGGGAGACCTTGTGCTCCTCTGTAATTTCCTCAGGCACTAGAAAGTGGCCCACTTCACAGGCCCTCACACTGTTGAGACTGTGACAAATCGAGCAGTAAGGTTCGAAGGAAAGACTGCCTGTGACCACATCCAGGACATCAAGCCCTACAAAGCAGTGGCCGCACCTGGCAACGGAATTGCAGTGACCGAAAGGGTCAATGTTCAAGATCTCGACGAGCGACAATCACAAGCGGATCACACAGAGATAGAGAGGGCAGGACACCCAATGGTTTGACGATCCCAAGTAGCAGAAGTTGCAACTGGCATACTGGTCCAATATATAGCTAAAAGCACTATCTGTTGTTTTTCTTGCTGCACACACAGGTCCATCTGTAAGTAGTAACACACTGTTCATTTGTTAGTTTCCTTTTCACACACGCAGGTCTATGTGAATGTAGTGAGGGTTGTATAGGCTGTTCTCCTGATGTTACCTCCCATTGATAACCCTGAAGTGTTCTCCAACCAGTTTGTACATTATGTAAGGATACCCAGAAGATTGCAAGCCAGATCCCCTACAGTGTATTTCCTCATATTAATCGAATATCTGGGCCAAGCATACCCACAATTTGAACACCCTGCATACCCTCTTCTGCCCAAATTAAGAGACTCCTCAGTAAAACAGGTCTGGGAAGAGGTCTTTGCCTTCACCATTAGTGACTATTTAGTTCACGAAGCGGAGGGTACTGACAAGTATTAACAACATAATGCCTTCCTGTGCAATTTAAAGGCAGGCAACTTTATCACCTCATCAGGTGCAAGGATCCAGCAGCGTAAGTGGTCATGAAAGGACTAATAAAGGAAATTATCATCATGGTGTGTTTACAGATTCCCAGTGGCATACTGACCATCGTGTTCTGGTCCCTTTGTACTGCTATGAGTATTACTGCTGTACCCTTTACTTACATTACCCCAACCCTAGCAGGGAGGATAACCATGCCAGGTGGAAAAGAAGACACTGCTGATAAGGTAAGTAGAGGTAAGCGCAGTGTTGGAACAGACATGAAGGGAGTTGACATGTACTTCACAGACACAAGACGAGTCACAAACAACATCTGGTACAAGCACATGTCCAAAGAATGTGGAGAAACCACCGGGGAGAGCTGTTATATCTGCTCTTTATTCCCCTACAGCATGAGTGCTACTCGAACATTCATTGTAACTGAAATACCTGCAGCATGAGCACGGTGTCTGATGTATCTCGCAATGGTCCAGATGCAATGAAGATTTCAAGGGAGGAAAGCAACACTGAGATGGATGTCCAAGAAGATCTTCCCCAATGTAGGTAATTACATAAAGAATTTAGACATGATGAACAATTAGTGGCAGCTACATGAAGGATTGCAGTCCATCACTGATGGACCTGAGAAGGGAGAGACAAAGACTATCACACTGAAGGAGTTACTATGTCCTTGGCCAAGAGTAAAGGAGATAGGAGGAGAACTAGGATGCTGGGTAACACCAGAGATATTAGTGTATGGACGAGTGTACACTAATGACGGCTGGAAAGATGGAGTGGTGGGAAGTAAAGCACTGACACTAGCACAGTCAGCAGTGATTAAGGTGCAGGAAGAAAATGACAAGTGCCTGAAGGAATGGACACAAGCGCATATTGTGGGATGTATTGACCCACTTTTGCTCTGCTATGCTGCATCACTCTGTTATGATGGGGCCAGAAACAGCAAAATGCCCGCAAAACCCTTGTGCGCGCCAAAACCCCTGAATATCACACTATTCAATGTGCAAAAAAATGTCTGCCCAATCTGCCATGCATGTTGTCAGTGGTGGAACAGAGCACTCACGACTGAAATGTGTCACTGGGCTCCAAAACAATTGAAAGTGGAATGCAGAAGGAAAAAGCAGAGCTTTGCTAAATGAAACTCCAAGATTGCTTTAAATCACCTTTTCTTTGCTGCTGAAACTTCAGAATGCCGGTACAGAATACCTTCAAATAATCAAAATCCTCACTGGGTGCTACAATTCACTTAGTTTAAGGAATCACTGTGAACTTACAAGGTCCTGCAAGGCTAAGAGCATAAAGAGATCTCCACAGCAAAAGTGGCCTGTCCGTGGATCTGTAAAAAAAAATCTCTGTGCAACAGAAGGCTATCTGTAATGACAGCTGTCCGGGGCCTTCCTGATTAAACTTAAACATGTTATAAACTGAAAGTCAAATGTCTGCAATATATGAGGCCTGTTACTGATAGCAACCCATACTATAGTTGTTTTGACCCCACAGGTTTAAAATCTTGAATGAGAATTCTATTTGTTATTTGATGCAAGTTTGTTTTGTGCTAAGGAAAAGCCAAAAGAATTTAACAATTACATTAAACCTAGCTGAAGCTGCAAAACTGGAATAGCAGGTTTTCCTCACAGAAGCAAGGTCTTCCCTCAGCAGGAACTCACGGGGAGGCTCTAATTATAGGGTGGGACAGAATTTGGTCTACAGAGGGAAAAGGAACAAGGACAAGCTGCAGCAGGAAACTCGAAGTGTGAATAGGGTCTTAAATGGCCTTTGCAAGGAATAAACAAGGAGGAGACTGCTCCTGGACTGCAGGGAGACAAAAAGAGGCGGACCCAAGCAACCATCTGTGGCTGAACATTAACAAAGAACACTTTTTAAAAAACGTATAAATTGCTAGTCAAAATGGTGAAAAAAAATAAAAATGTCATTTAATTTCTGGCTGCACGTTTTAAGATGCGGCAAAACCGTGGGACATGTTCTGGAAAGGAATGGCAAGAAATGTGATTTTACATAAAATGCATGGTGAAAATGTACACACATGTCCCCATGTTAAACACGCATATTTGTGGAAAGTTGCAGAAAAATCGGAAAGTGTGTTCATAGTGAAAAGGGCAAAATCCTGTATAAAGGGGAGACATGATCCCACAGCTACAGGGTTTTGAGGAATAGCTGCTATGTAAAACATGGCATCTGTATGTGTGATTTGTATAAAGGTGACCAATGTAGAAGTGTACATTTAAGGTCAAATCCGATTTTGAGACCAGTGGCTAAAGGGAGGTCTCTGAGGATTGTAAAACAAATCATAAAACCTGACATCACCCAGCCTTGAGCCAATCACTCAAATTGCAAGACGTAGATGAAGTATTGATCCTATCCCAGCACAATGGGGCAAGCTTAGATAAGCCCGCCCACACACCCCCTGTATGATGTAATTTCATAGCATAAATAGAGACAGCTCACCAGACATAGGGACAGACAGATCCACTCACTCTCCTGATGCTGACGGAGCACCCTGATGCTGAAATCTACATCTTCCTTGTTCCAGAAACTTGGCAAAGCAAAGGCCAATTGCATAGCTGAACCATTTTCAGCTAGGCCTCAAATTCTAGAATAGAACCCCAAAAGCCTAGGGGAAGCAACATAATACAGCAGGGCTGTGCTGTTACTTCTTGCCTGCTGAATTCAAAATATCCTCAGAACCAAGGAGGGCAGATCCTGTCCAGTCCTGTGCCATGCTCTGACCAGAGCACCTTGCTGACCCTGTCCAGTCCTGTGCCGTGCTGTGACCAAAGCGCCTTGCTGACCTTGCCTAGTCCGATGTGCTCAGCTGTCAGTCCCTGATAGGTCCAGAATCCTGATGGTCCCATTTAAAACTTATCCAGTGAGTATAAATAGGAAGAACTGTGCCATATAGCATATGTACTTTGCATAGTCTTGTCCCTAGTTTATACCGATCCTATCTTTCATTTAGAACTAGTATTGTTAGAACTATCTTTACATGGACTCTTCTTTCACGTGTTCCTTAACTCTAACTTCCTAGTGATTGATTAAGAAAGTAATTCCCAAACCAAATAGAAAGCTGAGTATCACACCTGAACTGTTATGATCAGACGTAAATGACCTTCCTGTGTGGCATTCTACTTTTTGGTAGTCTTTAAAATAGTATGAGCAAACCCATTTGTCATTTTTAAAGTGCATTTCTGTTTTCAATTCTCGCGCCTATCTCGCAAAAACGACCTTCACTAAAACCTCTTTAACTCCCTCAGTTTTTGAGATAGAAACAAAATTTCAACTCCTACTTGTAGCTAACATCTGTACCTAGCCATAATTCTAATTTTGAGAAATAGCTCTAAACTGCTTCCAACTTGGATTTTAAGATTTCACTCCAGAATAGATATGTTCTGGATCTCCTCACAGGAATGGAAGTAGGAGTTAGTGCAAAAATAGGGAGTTTCTGTTGCCCATTTCTACCAGCTAATGATGAAGATAATGTAACTCTCTCAGATGCAGTTGTACAATTGGCACAAATGAACGCGAAGATGGAAGATGACGGATGCGGGACAGGAAAGGTCAAGAGCTGGCTAGCATATCTATGGTTATGGATGCTATCATGGCTGTCTGATAGCCTGAAGGTGATAGCTAGAGCACTCATATCTGGAGCAGCATCAGTATGCACGATAAAGATATGTGTTGAGAGGTGTAAGAAAACAGGAGAAGAGGTGATTGGAATGCAGGAACTTAGTGTGATTCTCCCATTATCGCGAATATCGCGCATGGAAAAGTTTGCCACAAATTTTCAATTTGAGAAATGTTTACAAGTGTAAAATAGCTCTAAACTGCTTCCAACTTGGATTTTAAGATTTCAAATGTTTTCTTTGCATTAAATCATTGCTTGTGTTAGTGTGCAACTATTCAAAGCAGCTCCCATAGGAATTTACAACAATTTAGTCATTTGTCCATACATTTAGAGTTCTTGCTCAGCCACTTTAAAAGTCATGCTGACAGTTGAAAAGCCCAGTTTGTTTTTCTCTTTCTGTGTATGGGGGGAAGGGGGAAGTGACACAGTGTTTGACCTGCACTTTCCTTAATACCTGCTCTCTCCTCCTATCTCTTTACATGGCCTATGGGGGGGTTGTAGGGGTTTTCAGGGGGAACTGCTAACCACAGTGCTATCTGATTTGAACCAACACAAAGCATTATTTTCTGTGCTGCATTTGTTTTGCTCATTCCTTAGTCCTAGTGTATTAAAGAAGATATTCTGAGTTCTGTCACCCCATTGGTGATTGTTGTTTAGTTGTTTACCTATCAAAATATATATATTGTGATTTTGATCTTAACTAAGTAAATAAATAATCCCTTTTACAAACCAGCCTGATTTCTGGTCCAGTGTGACCCAGGGTATTCTTAAATAAGGGGTGTGACACGAGTGGTACATCTTTCAAATAATTGAATCTATATCTTATATACGTTTTTCCATTGCGCTGTGCACTAGGTCAGGAACAGAGTGTATAGCCTGATTGAAATCCTCAACAATATTTGCTAATATGGGTGGAGAATGAAGCTGGGCCAATGCCAATAATTCCCCAGAAGACCCCCAACCCTGTGCTACCAGAACAATGGTGATGTTGAAGTTGGTGAAAATGTAGAATACAGGGCGATTGAACAACTTCCAGCAATGAACGTAGGAATGACAGTAATAATGGATCACTATTGGATGTGTGGATCAAAGACGTATGAAAAACTGCCACCTTATTGGGGAAGGGTATACTCCCTGGTACACATCAACATGCCTTTATTGGTGGTACCCAAGAAAGATGTGAAGGTTGAAGAGTACCCAAAGATGGAGAATAACAGACGAAGGAAGCGGTCGGTTGAGAAAGCACCAACAACTAAACCCAGGGAAACAGAGAAACCTGCCAGGGTGAGAAGAGTGAAAAGAGTGAAAAGAGGGAGGAATTACTTCTCAGACAAATCAGAAGCAGCTCTGGATGAGATCCCAGTGGAACACAGACTGTTCAGCAGAACAGAAATGTTCTTCGCATCACTAATACCAGGAATACAGACATATATGAATGCCAAATGGTAACAGTCACTCAACAGTAAATGGGTTCAACACCATAAAGGAAGCCGTCAGAGCAATTAGGTTGGTGGCACTCCAGAATAGATATGTTCTGGATCTCCTTACAGGAATGGATGAAGATAATGGAACTCTCTCAGATGCAGTTGTACAATTGGCACAAATGAATGCGAAGATGGAAGTTGAAGCATGCAGGACTGCAGTAGAGGCCATTAGAATGCAGGAACTCAGTGCGATTCTCCCATTATCGCCAATATCGCACACAGAAAAGTTTTCCGCAAATTTTCATTTTGAGAAATGTTTACATGTGTAAAATAGCTCTAAACTGCTTCCAACATGGATTTTAAGATTTCAAATGTTTTCGTTGCATTAAATCATTGCTTGTGTTTGTGTGCAACTATTCAAAGCGGCTCCCCTCAGAATTTACAAACATGTAGGCATTTGTCCATACATTTAGAGTTCTTGCTCAGCCACTTTAAAAGTCATCCTGACAGTTGAAAAGCCCACTTCGTTTTTCTCTTTCTGTGTAAGGGGGGAAGGGGGAAGTGAGGCACTGTTTGACCTGTACATTCCTGAATACCTGCTCTCCCCTCATATGTCTTTACATTGCCTATTTGGGGGTTGAGGGGGATTGCAGGGGGAACGGCTAACCACAGTGCTATCTGATTTGAACCAACACAAAAGCATTATTTTCCATGCTGCATTTGTTTTGCTCATCACTTTGTCCTAGTGTATTAAAGACATCATTCTGTGTTCTGTCACCCCATTGGTGATTGTTGTTTACCTATTAAAATATATATATTGTGATTTTGATCTTAACTAAGTAAATAAATAATCCCTTTTACAAAACAGCCTGATTTCTGGGCCAGCATGACCCTGAGTATTCTTAAATAAGGGGGTGATACGAGTGGTACATCTTTCAAATAATTGAATCTATATGTTAAATACGTTTTTCCATTGCGCTGTACACTAGGCCAGGAACAGAGTGTATCGCCTCATTGAAATCCTTAACAATATTTACTAATATGGGTAGAGAGTGTAGCTGGGCCAATGCCAATAATTCCCCAGAAGACCCCAACCCTGTGCTACCAGAACAATGGTGATGTTGAAGTTGGTGAAAACGCAGGATGCAGGGCGATTGAACAACTTCCAGCAATGAACGTAGGAATGACAGTACTAATGGATCACTATTGGACGTGTGGATCAAAGGCATACGAAAAACTGCCACATGATTGGGGAGGGGTATACTCCCTAGTACACATCAACATGCCTTTATTGGTGTTACCCAGGAAAGATGTGAAGCTCGAAGAGTTCCCAAAGATGGACAATAACAGATGAAGGAAGCGGTCGGTTGAGAAAGCACCAACAACTGAACCCAGGGAAACAGAGAAACCTGCCAGGGTGAGAAGAGTGAAAAGAGTGAAAAGATGGGGGAATTACTTCTCAGACAAATCAGAAGCAGCTCTGGGTGAGATCCCAGTGGAGCACAGACTGTTCAGCAGAACGGAAATGTTCTTCGCATCACTGATTCCAGGAATACAGACATATACGAATGCCAAATGGTAACAGATCACTCAACAGTAAATGGGTTCAACACCATAAAGGAAGAGCTCAGAGCAATTAGGTTGGTGGCACTCCAGAATAGGTATGTTCTGAATCTCCTCACAGGAATGGAAGGAGGAGTTTGCGCAAAAATAGGGAGTTGCTGTTGCACTTTTTCACCAGCTAACGATGAAGCTAATGGAACTATCTCAGATGCAGTTGTACAATTTCCACAAATGAACGCGAAGATGGAAGATGAACCATGCGAGACAGGAAAGGACAAGAGCTGGCTAGCCTATCTATGGTCATGGATGCCATCATGGCTGTCTGATGGCCTGAAGGTGATAGCTAGAGCACTCCTATCTGGAGCAGCATCAGTATGCGGGATAAAGATATGCGTTGGAAGGTGTAAGAAAACAGCAGAAGAGGTGATTGGAATGCAGATACTAATGGATGTGAACATAGAGGGAACAAAGGATGACATTGTGAGAGAAAGAGACAGGCTGAGAGAGAAGATTGCACAATGAGACTTATTTCTGGCAGGAACAATAAAGCTGGAGAATCCCTGTATTCCAAGAACCTAAGAAGGGAACTGAGTGTGCTGCAACCCTGGAGGAGTATGCTGTTACATGTACTGGTCTTTTGATAATCACATAAACTATTAAGGACAGCTTGGAAGAATAATGAAGATATGTCAGCCCAGAGAAAAGGGGTGGACCTATCCAGATTTTGTCGACAAGTCGACCACAGGGGGGACTGAAGAGAGATGGTTGAATCCTACTTCTACTCCCCCTCCCACAAGATACATGGCCCAGAAGAAGAACCACAGATACCACAATCGCTGACACCATTTTGGACCAATTCCTAGTGCTCCTATGATAGACAGGTATGTGGAGAGGTACCCACTCAGCTAACCCTATAGCCCAGGAGCAGTGCAAACGCTACCTAGAGTGGATGATGAGCCTCAAACTGTGACTAACAGACTTCAATTGATAGTATTGACTAAAGCGCCATAAAGCCACGCTACTGACATCATTTATTATTATTATTATTTATTGATATTTTTAAAGTGCACATCAGACCAAGGGCACCGTGGCGCTGTTACATATATAAATTGCTGGTTACACAGGAAGGCTTGGTAGTTACATTGATATTTGCATTTACGGTTCATCTTGGGTTTACATAGTTCATGGAAGATAGCATATATAATGCAGCTAATGGGTTTGCTGGGCAAAGAGTGTTAGGGCGCCAGGGTTTGGTGAGGGTTATATGAATAGTGTGGTTTTGAGGGATTTGCGAAAGGCAAGTAAGGAATGTTTTGATCTGAGTGTGTTGGGGAGGGCATTCCAGAGTTTCGGTGATACGTGGGGAAGCCAATGCCGCCGGCATTGGCTCTTTTTATGGATGGTATGCAGAGTTGGTTTGCATGATGGTTTTTTGGGGCGGGCAGAGATTTTTTGGGATATCTTTTCTGATAGGTAGGATGGGGCGGAGAGATTAGATGCATTTATGCATAAGGGTGAGAATTTTGAGTTTGATCCTTTCCTTGACTGGAAGCCAATAGACTTCCCGTCTGGACTGGGATATATCGTCACTTTTTGGAATGTGTAGGGCTGTGTGGGGTGCGTTGATTTGTGTTATTTGGATCCTGTTGATGTTTATTCTAGAGGTGCCTGCCAGAAGGGCATTGCAGTAATTGAGTCTGGCTCCTATTGTGGCTCTGGTTATGCATAGGCAGTTTTGAGTGGTTAGGTAGGGTTCTATGGCAGTTATACATTTTGTGGTTTGGGCAGAGGCAGAAGAGATGGTGCTGACCAGTCTTGTCATGCGAGAGTGTGGAGTCTAAGTATACTCCAAGGGTCTTTACAGATGTAGAGACTGATATATTTGTGTGGTCAATGGTAAAGTGAGTGTATTTAGTGTTGAGTTTGGGGCCCAGGATGATGATCTCAGTTTTATCCCTATTTAAGCAGAGACAATTGATTGCCATCCAAGTTTGAATGGTGGAATATATCTGGAGGAGAGCTTCTGCATCATGGTCATATTCTCCAGTAAGGGGGAGGAGGATGTGGGTGTCATCCGCCTAGTTTGTGTATGCTATGCTGAGCGCATCCAACATGTCAAAGAGAGGTTTGGTTAACAGGTTGTAAAGGGTAGGTGCAGTACATGAGCCCTGGGGGACTCCACAGTTGATGGTGTTGGGGGCTGCGTTGGCTTGGTCAGAGTAGACCTTCATGGCTCTTCCTTCTAGGAAGAAGGTTATCTAGGAGGTGGCTTTGTCAGAGAAGTGAGTGGTGTTGGGCAGGTAGGAGGTGAGGATATCGTGGTCCACAAGATCAAACACGGCAGAGAGATCGAGGAGGAGCAGGAGGGCAGGTTTTGCCAGTATCCATTATTTTGGTGATTTAGTTCTTAAGATCTAGGAGGGCGGTTTCTGTGCCATGGCGTTTGCAGAAGCCTAATTGTCTTCTGCCTAGGATGGCATTGGATTCCAGATATTGATGGATTTGGATGTGGGCGGCTTTATCCAGGATTTTGAGGAGGAAGGGAACAGTAGAGATGGAGCGGTAGTTGTTGGGGCAAGTGGGGTCTAAGGTATTTTGTTATGAGTGGGCGAACCCAGGCTTCTTTTAGGTTTTGTGTTACGATTCCAGAGGAGAAGGATGCATTAATGAATGCTGTGATGATGGGGGTGAGTGAGTCTGTTCATTCTTTGATGATAGTAGGGGGACAGATGTCCCCCTTACAAGTAGAGGGTTTGATATGTTTGAGGAGATTAGCAACTTCTGTCTCAGTGACGTCTCTGAAGACAAAGAGGGGTATTTGAGAGAGAGGTTTGGGGGGCGGAAGTGGAATGTCCTGATTGGGAAGGGCTTTGCGCTGTGCTATTATTTTTTCTTGGAGCACTTTAAGTTTGTTGATGAGGGCGTCCTGAATGCTCGAACACCAAGCTTTGTCTTTGGTGATTTCATCCGGGATAGTAGCAGGGGAGGTGAGATCTTTGAAGATAGAGAAAATGTCCCTAGATTTTGAGTTAGCTTTGGAGATTCTTTGGTTGAATGATTCTGATTTGGTTCAGAATATGGCTCTTCTATATGTGGATGAGATCTCTTTAAATTCATTTAGTGAGGATTGATTGGGCGAGGATTGCCATTTGGCTAGAGCTCGACATTTATTGGTGCGTAGGGCAGATAGTTCTTCGGTAAACCATGAATTAGAGTGCATTGATTTTTTCTCTTTGTTGTTTTCTAGGGGAGCTATGGATTCAATAGCTTGGATGAGCATGTGTGCATAGGTGTTGGCCAGGGAGATGGGGTTGTTGTTAAATGGAGGTTTAAGTTCAGGGATATCGAGAAGCGGTGCAAGGCTAATTAGAGACACCATGACATAGCAGCGTTAGACACAAAGCACACGTGCCATCCGCACATCGGGACACACTCACGCACCCAAATACATGAAAAATGCATGCAGAAAGTTCTATAAATTAGAGGACGGATAAATATACATACTGCCTTTGCTTTATTATTTTGTCATTAGCTTATCCACAGCAAAGCAGAAACCGCAAGAAGCAAGAGATCCTGAACAAGCTTGAAAATGCTTACATGCAACTAACCTAATGGAACTGCAGCAGCAGCTATAGGACCTGACAAAACCAATGCATTACTAAACATATGGAGAACTATAGAATAGCCCAGATATGTAGAAGCCACACCATGGCTTAGGAAAATCACAGTATGCCACAAACGTCTCAGTAAAAGCTTAGCTAAACTGAGTTCAGACTGAACAGGAGAGCAACCGTGTGGGACGAGGGCCTGCTGCCAAGGCCACCAAGATACGAGTGACATTCCATTCCCTGAACGGCAGTAACACCAGCTGCAATAAATACGAATAAATCCATATAAATCTGAGTAATTTGTAGCTCCAGAGACCCAAAACACAGTCGCTGAACACATGACTCGGCAACTTGGATGATGAATCGAAACTGGTGCTGGGAAAGAGGATAGGTCTCACGCCGCCAGACAGAAGTGTGCAACAAAGTCATTACAGCAAGAGACAAAGGTTACTTTATGTGAACGAGCAGTCCCATAGACTTTGGTGATATAGACGAGTTACAATGGAGATACATAGTTATACTTATTACCTTGAAAAGGTACACCTCGAGCTGAGAACCATTTCAGATCCTAGGCATGGGGAAATCTGCTCTAGCCAATCACAGTTCAGGACCCCCGGGGTGGGTAGCAATGGGTAAGAACCAATGGTAAGACTATCACACTGCAACATTGTGTAGTATTAGATGATCGGGTATGGGCCAGGCCAGCCACCTGACAAGTGACAGCCTGTGAACTAACATGTATGGAGTCCACTATAGGTGGACTACCACTCAACCCCCAATCCCAGGTGACCATAGGTTTTACAGAGAGGGGCCCAGGTTGTAACATCACTATGATGTGACCAGGATACAAAACTGACCTACAAGCCAGAGATATTTGAGATTTTCAGGATTCTCGACGATCCGTGTACTGATCCCTGCTGGTTTTGGCTTTAATAAACTGCAGTTTGAACTTGCTGTCCATTTGGGCCTCCGTTCCTTTTGGGAAGGGAAGATGTTGGGCCTTCCACGAGTTCTGAGTCTGCAAACTCCTAGTAGCCCTCAAACCTACCTGGGAGTTTTTCCCAAAAATTTAGAAGTAAGGATTGGCAATAGGTTTATTAGTATAGGCCCTTTTATTTTGACAGACTCGGCTAGGACTATGTTAGTATTATTTGACGGTCGTAGCTTGCTCCCATCCTTAGATTTAGGTTTAGATAGGCATTCAACCAACACATTTAAAGTTCAATAAACACCCTTGAACTGTGATCACCTGTGTCTGTCTTCACTGCCTTCACTGTTTGATACCATGCCTTCCTTATATGTGGTGTCAGCAGTGTGATGTGATTTAATTGAGACAAATTGGGGGACCCTAAAATTCCAGAAACTGAGTCACAGAGCCTCAACTCCCTCCACCCCATGAAAGAATTCATAGGCTTTGGCATTTGTAGTAGCTGAGACACTACTATCCCTCCAGGGAAAAGAGGGATGGTTTGCACAGATTTAGTCTTATTACCCCCTGAGGGTTGTTATATAAGACTAGCCCCAAAATCTGGCCCATCCTGGAAGTTTGCTCTGGATGTCCTAGCAGGCATCATAGATCCTGACTTTGAGGCAGACATAAATGTTCTACAGAATCATGGTGAAATTCCATTTGAAATACATTGTGGGGCCAAAATTACACACAAAATTCTTGATAAGGCTCTATTTCCCAGTTTTCAGGAAGAAAGTGAACCAGAAGAAACCGAGTGATGTAGCTTAGGCTTTGAAGAGGTTGATAAACCACCCACCATTGAGGCAAAAAGGGAAGAAGAACCTACCATCTTTCACGATTTAGCCTTCGCCCATAGAATTGATCCAGCACTCTCAGAAGCTTTCGTACAGGTGATTTCTGAGGGAGAAGGACAAGAAAGTGGAAGCTACTTTTTCTTCCTGAAACAGGGATTACCATATAGAAATTCAACATCCAGAGAAGGTCTAAGTAAAGTTCCATTAGTAATCCCCAAAACTCCTCGTAAGATTATGTTAGAGATTGCACATTCTCATTTGACAGGGGGACATATAGGACAATCTAAAACCCAAGCTCACATCAGTGGGAAGTTCTACTGGCCTGGTATACATGTGGACATAAGGAACTTCATCCAGACATGTGAAATATGCCAGACACTTAGTGCTCATATTCCCCTACCTGCCCCTCTAAACCCGTTACTAATAATCAAAGTCCCTTTCTCCCAAATTGAGATAGATACCATTGGACCATTGGAAACATCTAGACTGGGTAATAAATATGTCCTCATAATCATTGATTACACTACCCGATACCCAGAGGCTTTCCCCATGCAGAACAATACAACCCAAAAGATCTTAAAACATCTTTTACCATTGTTTTCGAGGGTTGGTTTCCTCAAGGAAATTCTAATGGATCAGCTATCCAATTTTATGAGCAAATTGATGAGTGAAGTCAAGGAATTACTACATAGCTCTACCTTAAGAACCTCAGTTTACCACCTCAAATGGATGAGCTGGTCAAGAGATTTAATAAATTACTTAAGATGATTTTGAGAAAATGGTAGATCAGTATGGAAAGGACTGGGATGGCATCATCTCTATTGCTCTATTTGCAGTAAGATAAACCCCTCAGCAGCCACTGGTTTCTCTCCCTTTGAACTACTTTGCAATAGAGAACCAGGAGATGTATTAGACATGCTCTGGGAGACCTGGGAAGAGAGGGAAAAGGCACCTATTCCCCTTTCACAAACCACTACCCGATTACGAGAGCATATGAACCTTGTTCGAAATCTAGTCTACACTCACATGGAAAAAGCTCAAGCCCAACAGAAGTCCACCTGTGATAAGAAAGCAAACTTAAGAACTTTTTCAGTAGGACAATTGGTATTAGTCCTCTTACTTACCTCTGAAAATAAACTTGTCTCAACGTGGCATGGACCATATGAGGTACTAGAGCAAACAAGGACCTGTACCTATAAAATAGCCCAACCTGATAGAAGCAAAAGACCCACCTTTACCATGTAAATCTCTTAAAGGAGTGGAAAGAAAATCCTTCTGCTGCCTGTACCTTGATATTGCCTTGTATAATACCGGAGGAGATAGACAACTCAGAGCTTATTCCCCAAGAATTACCTAGATAAAAAACAAGAAGACTTAAACAATCTGGTCATGTCCTTCTTTGATGTATTCTGTAAAAAAAAACAGGGAGCGTACATGGTACTTATCATTATATCAGAACTCCAAAGAGAAAAGTGGGCTATTTAAAACCCTATAGACTCCCAGAAGCTTGAAAACAAATAGTGGCAGAGGAAGTTAAGAAAATACTGAATGCAAACATTATCAAGCCTTCTTCCAGCCCATGGTCCTCCCCTATTGTACTGGTAACAAAACTGGATAATTCTTGGAGGTTTTACATAGACTTCACACAGGTTAACACCATCTCCACCTTTGATGCCTATCCCATGGCGCACATCAATGAGTTAACAGATAAATTCGGAAGCGCAGTCTTTCTTTCGACCCTAGACCTAACCAAGGGATATTGGCAGGTCTGAGTATTTTGACCTTTCAAAGAAAAAACTGCTTTCTCGACACCCCTGGGACTATTCCAGTTTAAGGTCCTCCCTTTTGGACAACGTGGGGCCCCAGACACTTTCCAAAGGCTTATGGACAGGATATTTCAGCCCTATTCCAATTTCTATGGGGCTTGCATTGATGACAATGTAATTTACAGAAAGACTTGGAAAGATCATATTTTCCATCTGTATACCATAATGAGAACCCTCAGAATAGCGGGCTTAACTGCCAATCCATCCAAATGTAAGCTGGCCCAATCAGCTATGAAATACCTCTGCTTCTTTGCAGGGAATGGCAGTGTCCATCCCCAATGAGAAAAAGTGAAAGCTGTCCTAGATACCCCCACACTTAAGACTAAGAGAGACCTCAGGGCATTCCTAGCATTGATTGGTTATTACTGTAGGTTCATTCCAAATTTCTTGGATAAAACAGCTACGTTAACTGACAAATTAAAGAACGCTGAACCCCAGAAGCTTCATTACACTAATGAGGATGATATATGCTATTCCAATTTAAAACAAACCTTGTGCCAAAATCCAATCCTAAAAGTGGTAGATTTTTCAAAGGAGTTTGTGTTACAAACTGGTGCATCTCTCACAGGGTTAGGAGCAGTCTTATCACAAATGTGTGATGTATTAGAACACCCTATCCTGTTCACTAGCTGAAAACTCTTCCACCGTGAAAAGAACTAGTCCATCTTGGAGTTAGAGGCCCTAGCCATCAAATGGGCAATTACCCATCTAAAATACTACCTTTTGGGGAGTAAATTCACGCTTGTCACAGACCACCATCTTTAGTATGGATAAGCCAACAAAAGGACTCTAACCCACGAGTCATGCGATGGTTCTTCGACCTGCAACCCTACTGTTTCACTATGGAACACTGAAAAGGCAAAGACCAAGGCAACATTGATTTCCTTTCCCGGGTACCCTGTGAAACAGATGTGGCTACATCGCAATGGGGAAGGGTGTGTGAGAAACCAGAAGGTGTCTCACCCACTAGTCTCTGCAGATATCTCTCTCAGGTGGCCAGGGCCAGCCATCGCCTATGGATCCAGACCCTGGGGGTGGACCAGAGTGGGAGGATCACCTGGGTGAGGGGTCTTCGTGGAGTGTGAGTATCACACTGGATGGCGAGATGCAGTATCCCTCCTCCTGCAACACCTTTACCCCATCGTACCAGGTCAGACACATGGGAACCTTACCTCTCCTTTCCCTTATCCAGCACTTTCACATGGACAGCCCACTCTGGGAGAAAACAGACTCACACCTGAGCAGTGTACCTGACATGTCCCGCTACTGTGGTCAGGCAAGGTCAGGCAATTACTGACAATCACTCACACCTGACTTCTATTAAACTTCCCCACATTGATAAAAGGCAGAGCCCGAGAGCACACTCTGAGTGAGGCAAAGCACAAGAAGGAACAGCAGTTTCAAGTTAGCAGCTGAACGAGGGGAGAAAAATGGCAAACCAAGAAGGGCTCGTAAGAAGGGAAGTAGCCTTGACCATTTTGGCAAGACGCCATTACTTTCAAAGAACCTTCAAGGCAGAAAGTGAAAGCCCAGGAAACCAGGGTAAAGAATCCTTCATTTTGTGTTGAAAATACAGAGGGCTCTCGCGCGTAACTGACCAAGGTGGGGAGGAGCAGCAGCATCAACCACTGTGGTATTGTTGTTGGCTCTAAGAACAAAGAAGCGCAAAATAGATCAACAAAGCCGGTAAGTTGGGGAGGCTGATGTAAGATCGGTCTGTGTTCAATTCAAGGTTACAAGCGGCAACATTGTATAACAAGCGCTGGAATAAACATTGTTCAACATGTTACAATGCTATTGAGATAGTGGTCCGGCACCATGAATGTGCTCAATCAAAGGTCTCTGTAAATTATCCCGCCAAGAGAGATGAAAGTAGAAGATTGAGGAAAACAATTGTGTGATGTGAATCAAAGTGGTCCTGTAACGGTTCAAGCAAAACGCATTGCACATTCGTAAGTCTTCTATTTTGGTATAAAAGAGGATCCGAGCCCAAATGAGGGAGGCCAAATGTAAACATTGAGATAGCAAAAGGATCCGAGCATGAATGAGGGAGATCCATGGTCCTAGCCCAAATGAGGGAGACCAAGTGTGAACATTGTGATAAAAGGGAGTCTCAGCCTGAAGAGGGAGACCCATGATGAACATTGAAAGTGAGAACTTGTGCATGTGAAAATCCCAATAGAAATGGAACTTTGAGACTTTGTAACAACAGACCTTCGGCAGTAAGAGACTTTTATGGGAATAGAGGCTTTGGCAGAAGGCCCTGATATGTGTGCTTTGAACTGTATCCCCATGGCCGGGAAGCCCAAGTGTGTGTGAAGCCCAAACATGCCGCCTTGTGCTGTGCTCAAAAAGGTGGGGAAGGGGTGCCAACTGTTCAACCTTCCTGACATATTATTTCTTGAACACTTTTCGTTTTGCATACAACATTGTCCCACACCCTTTTGTATTTACAAGTAAGGATTGGCAATAGGCTTATTAGTATAGACCCTTCTATTATGACAGACTCGACTAGGACTACGCTATTATTATTTTATGGTTGTAGCTTGCTCCCATCCTTAGATTTAGGTTTAGGTAGGCATTCAACCAACCTATTTAAAGTTCAATAAACACCCTTGACCTGTGATCACTTGAGTCTGTCTTCTCTGTTTGATACCATATCTTCCTTACAGACTCCACAGGTGACTGGATGAATTGATGATCTAGAGAAGTCCATCTGAACAAACTACTGGCGGTTGGCGAGGGAGGACTTGAACGAGCGTAGGACAGGGTTATTCACCCCATGTGGCAATGAAGGATGTTGGTGAGCACCTGGTGGTCTACTGTGTCAAAAGTGGCAGAGAGGTCGACAAGAATCAGGAGGCTAGGTTGGCTGTCATCAAGGATGTTGAGGCTGCCGCCGACCACCTGTATGGTTGCCGCCTCCGTGCTGCATTTGGGTCTGAATCTGGATTGGTAGGCTTAAGGAAATTGTTAGTATGTGTTGCTGCATTTGTGTAGCTACTGCTTTCTCAAAGATCTTACCTAGAAATGGAAGATGGGTGATGGGTCGATAGTTACCTAGGTTGCCAGGGTCCAGAGTGGATTTCTTTAGTAGAGAGAGGACTTGTCCTGTTTTTAGAGTAGATGATAAGGTGCCTTGAGTTAGGGAGCTATTGATGATTTCCAGGTAGGGAAGTAGAGTTTCTGCATGTAGGGTCTTGAGTATGGATGCTGGGGGATGTCTGGATAAATGTGACTCTGTGGGCAGCCAGGGTTTCTACTAGGCCCTCTGTAGATATTGTCTTGAAGTTTGTCCAGAGTGTGGAGAATTCATGAAAAGGGACAAGAGGTGGGTCTGTGGATGCAGAGCTGGTGTGCTGGAGAATCTTGCTGATTTTGTCGATGAAGAAGTTGTTAGGCTGTGGATTTCTGAATTGAGTATGGTATGGCAGGGTCGGTAGTGGTTGGCACAGTGTTTGATTGCTTTAAAGAGAGCTCTGCTTTTGTTGACGACTTCTGCTATGATGTTCTGATAGTAGGAGGCCTTGGCTGTGTTGATTAGTTGTCAGCGGGTTGCTCGCAATTCCTTGATAAGCACCAGGTCGGATGCAGTCCTAGAGCGTGGCCAGGTTTCTCTTGTTTCCTGATGACTCTTTTGCTATGGTTGAGTTCTTTTATGTACCAGGGTGCTGATGGTTTCGATTTGCAGATGCTTTGTTTCAGATGTGCGTGTCTGTCAATGGAGGTAGAGAGGGTGATGTTGAGTGCTTTCAGTAGAGAGTCACAGTTTGGTTGGCATGGTTTGGTCTATGTGAGATGGAGGGTGGCGAGGTCTTCTGTGATGGCTTCCTATGGGACGTTCTTCAAGGACCTGAAGGTTTCTCTGATGGGTTTCAGCTGGGAGTGCTTGACTGGGGTTGTTTGCAGGATGTTGAAAGGCACAGCCAGGTGCTCAGAGCAGTAAAGTAGCTGTAGTCGAAGGATTGCAGTGCAGTGATGATTAGGTTGAGGATGTTACTTTTCCTGTGTGTTGGGTCTTTCATGTGCTGTGTGAACCTGAGGGTGTTGAGAAGGCCAAGGAGAGCTTCCTTCATTGGTTTGGTGGCATTGTTGCCTGGGACGTTGAAGTCACCTAGGAAGATATTGTTGACGTGCATGAGGGACATGGTAGTGACCAGGTCGGTGAAGTCTCTAATCAAGGCACTTTTGGGTCTGGGTGGTCTGCAGATGAGATGGAAGGTGACTACGTCCGTTGGGAAGAGCGGGAAGTAGTAGGAGATAACTTTGAAGGAGCCAATGTTGTCGGCATGAAGTCTAGTGCAGGGCCACAAGGTCTTGTGGATGACTGCAAGGCCTCCAGCTGTCTTGTTCGGCTGGTCTCTGTGTTCAATCTGTAGCCGTCAAGGACAAGGACGTCTTTGATGTTGGTGGAGGTGTGTGTCAGCCAGGTGTCAGTGTTGAAGTTGGCTTCAAGGTTGTATGTAGTGATGAGGTCGGCAATGTCTGCTGTATGGATGATAGCTGAGTGGATGTTGCATAGCTTCAACATCTGTTTTGTGGACAGTGATGGGGTGTTGATGGGCTTGAGGCTAATGTGGCTGGGGTTGCTGCATTGCGAAGCCCATGCCTTAGAGGATGAGCAATGATATTTGCGTTGCCTGGTGATGGTGGGTATGGCCTGTGGGGACGGAGGGAGAAATGGCATGTTGGTGTGTTCCACCTGTGGTCTGAGCAGGGTTTTGTAACCATGGTCCTCCCGGTCTGAACAGGTTCAAACAGGAATTGCCCTTTTCTTCATCTGCCCTTCACTTTGGACACCCGGAGGAGAGAGACACTCTTTTTCTAGGAGGTAAGGGCAGAAAGGAAGAGGCAGGGCTAGGAAGGTTGGTGGGGTTTAGGTACATGACCTGGATCCACTTGCACCTGCTCACCAACTGAAAACGAAAATAGGCTGAGGGCTGCTTAAGTAAGGAAAAGTGGTGGGAAAGGATGGCATCTTCCTGGGCCAAGAGACCCGAGTTACTCCTCACTGATGAGGCCCAACAAGGCTGAAACATGTTTGGGGATGCTTGTGGTCTTGTCCAGATGGGATTTGACCTATCAGTTTGGGCTGGACTGCCCCTTTTGGGGTGGGACCAAACCTGATTTGCATATGGTCTTTGCCCTTCTGTAATGGCTTGGCAGGTGAAGAACGATGGTCTGGAGGATTGTCCAGAGCAACGCCAGTGGTTAAGATTCATTGTAAACCTTCCAGCCATCACCTCTTTGTTTTTGCATTTTTACATCCAGTCAGATTAAAAGGTCTGAGATATATTGCTCCAGTGGTATGCTATGGGGATACCACTAGAGGTAAATACCTATTTATAGGTTCTATGTGTGCATGACACAGCACTATCAGCATATGCTAATATTCGGAAATTGTGATTCCTTTTCTTTTTTATAAAGTGTTTTTCAGGTATGGTCCTTAATTCTTTACTCAGCATCATATTTGGCTTCAGCTGGGGGAGTGTGTCGGCCTCCCAGCCAATCAGGAGGCTCAGAACAGGGAGGTTACTACATGCCTCCTCGGAAGCAGGGGCACCATCTTCCACACCGATACTCCCTTGCTCCCCTCTTCCCACACCCCAACCCCAATGTCCACATCCCCACACACCCTTACCTCATCCCTACTTACCTTGCGCTCTTTCCGCCCTCGCTGGTGCTGGGAACAATCTGTGTTCCCGGCGCAGCTCTGTCACGACAATGGCCACCATGGAAAGGAAACAACGTGCAGTTCCCTTCTCCCTGATCGATGGCGGCCACCTAGTTTTGCAGTTCTTTTTCAAGGTGAGAAATGGCAAACACACCGTTCTCAACTTGGACAAGCAAACTACTAGTATCCTGGTACAATGTGCGGGGATGTTAATAGCAATAACGGGCCCAGGACATTACCTTGCCCGGTTATGCCCCCGCCCCTTGGGGTTTATTGCTTAATTATATGCGGTACACCCCTAATCTGTATACTACATGTCTTATGTGTACGTTTCTGATATGTTGTGGTTGTGGTGCATGTGAAAGCACATTGTAAAATGTGTTGCACGTATGTCATATAAAAAGGCTGTGGAAGGCCATGATTTATCTTCTAAGTGCATCCTTTAAAGAGTATAAGGTATGGAGAGAATGCTGAAGGAGGATTGAGGACGCATTTCAAGGAGAGTGTTAAAAGCATATTGATCTTCTTCCAATGCTTGAGCACATTACATGCTATTACATACATCACCTTCTAGAGCTATTTAACATGTCTTAATTTATTAAGATTTAAATCATGACCAAAATGTTACTCTGACAAGAAAAGAGAGGAGAGTGACCCTTGTGACTGAATGAATAGAGGCATAGCTCTCAACTCACACGCTTTTGGCGGGTGTCACCCGCCTTGTGAAGGGCTGACTCACCCGCCAAGCATCCTGCAAGCCCATTCATTCCAATGGGCGTCTCACCCGCCAAAAACAAAATCGGGTGATTACACCCGCCTTTGTGTCACAAATGGTTGAGAGCTATGATAGAGGCGTTGCTAGGGGGGCTGAGGGGGTTATAGTGCCAGGTCTTTTGGTTGTAGCCCCGTATAGAAGCTCAGGGGCTACAACAAAAAGCCTTGCCAGCCCCGAGCCCCCACAGTCCCGACATTAGCGTAGACACGGGTTTTTTCAGACCTGGCAACACCCGACAAAGACACTAAAGAAATACCTTCTTCCTTTTAATTCACGATGTGAGTTATTGTTACGGACAGGATGTGTGGAAGAAAATCTGCACGGGTTCATCTTCTGACTGTTGCCTTCTAGGGCTGCCTTAGACTTAGGATTTAAAGAGCAATATGTTCTTTTGTTGACTAAAGCCTTTAGGACCTTGTTTCGAGGATTTCCTTTTATTTGTAGGGTATAACTGTTGGCTGGCTTGAAGATAAGCATTTATGATGTTTATTTCACGATTTATGTTTGCCGTATGTCTGACATCGAGGGCTAGCTGTGTCTCGCACAGGGAAGCCTGTTCACTAACTCGATATTCACAATGATCTATGCTAGGGTCTTTTCACACTATATCGTTTTTTTAAATCGACTTTTGACAGAGCAATGCCCAGAGATTCTCCAGTGCCCTAGAAACTGTCGGAGGCTGCTGTGGTGTATGTTCGGGCTGCTGCTGCCTGTTCTGCATTCCCGCGTTCAGGGCAATGCGCAGCCTGTCACTTTGCGACTTGGCAATGCTGAGCCGAGCGCGCAGTGGCTTCTGGGGACTAACCCTGCCTCCCGGGTCCCATTGCAACATGATTTTCTGTTATACACCCACACAGATGTTGCATGATAAGCACATGGCGCACAGCGGCCTCCACATGGCAGTTGTCAGGGTCTCTGCTCTGTGGATTGTCACATGATCCTCAACCGTGAAGGTCTGTTAATAATGTAGAACATGCGTTGCTTTTTCTAAATAATTTATAGAGGTTTTAATAGATTGGTTTTTGAATTATTTTACTTCGTGGCAGACAGCATGTGCGAATGTTTTAGATAGCGGGGTTACACAGAAACATTAATATGCACCCTCTGTTATAGCAGGTTTATACACATCGAGTGCATTGCTTATTAAGTGCTCATAATTCAATTTCCTCTAGTGGTGTAGAACACGTATTTTGATGGTTGAAATATTAAGAACGATTATTGATTTAAAATAATCTATTATTTCAATCACATTTACTAACAAATTCTACTAGAAAGAAAAAGAAGTCCGGCCAGGCAAAATTATTTTTAAAAAGCTGCCTGCCTGGCGTAGCCTTATGAACAACGCAGCCCCTAACGCAATACCGTATTATCTCTTCAACTAGACATGTAGTGCAGTAACTAATATTATTTCAATACGTAGGTCTGAGTACGTCATGGATAATGTCACATACAGAAATACGTTTTTAATAGCGAGCCTGCTATGCTTTACACAAGGTGACCGTGGGGTGGCAGATCCTCTTTTCACATCTTGGCCTGTAAGGTATTCCTCTGATTTAATGTGAGGGTGAGAGCAACATATGTTAATGTTGTACCGCGGAGTGGTCCCCTGGCGCTCGCTAGGCAGAAGCATCAGGAAGGTAGGAACAGCATCAGGTTAAAACCCAGTCCAAAAGATCTCTGAAACAAGTATGGCAAAGCCACTAGCTCTGGCTGTCTTTCAGACATGGGGTAGGGTTTTTCGAGGCACTGCGGTTAATAGCACTTGGAGACGAACGAGTTGGCTTTGCCAATGCTTGTTTTAACATGAATTTCTCACAAAGAAAATATGCAAGGACACACTATGACAGAATGCCACCTGGCGAGGGTGGGATGCTAGACATTGTTTGAGTTTTGGAAATCAAATACAGTGTGTAATTTTGTTCCTGTTAATCAGACACTCGTTTCATAATGTTCCATGTCAAAATCACAGTGCACTCATGTGACTTTGCCCTCGCTGTCACTTGACATCTCAAACAACTGCCCTGCAGTGGAGCAGGACATATTCTAAGGTCACTGGTACATTCCACAAAGTTTCAGCAGGCAAAGCTACCTTTTTTCACCTCTGCCTCTGAACCAAAACATAATAATTGTGTACCCTAGTCAGCCTGATGGCTTGAGCCATGTCTGTTTATGATATGGATTAAAGAGCAAGGTCATGGGATACCTGGCTGATGAACGAAGGGTGAACACACACCTATGGGGGTTACACCTTGGTAAGTGTGTACACGTTAATGTAAATGAATTCTGACAAAAATGTATCAGGACAATTCTGAGTACTGCAGTCAGATTTTTAATAAAACTGCAGTTTACGTGTTTGTAGATACACTTAACTTGGAGTTACACAAGATACAACAGTATTTACACATTTTTCAGGTATAGTAACCGGTTTGTAAGTGACATATTTCAAATATTTGTAACGTCTTTCCAATGCTTACACATCCACTGAGGGCTCCTTGGAAGGAGACCAGTGGATTTAGTGAGGTGATAGCATGTAATAATCAGCACATATACATCAAAACAATGTGAGGTTGAACAAGGACAACGCAGACAATAAAACAGTCAACACAACAGTGTTTCGGCCAGAAGGTGAGCTGGGATGAGCTCTGATGGTGTGGCCTTTACCAGGACGAGATATTCCGAAGCAGGAAGTATCTTGTGAGGTCGGGACTTGGGAGCGCAGTGGCTCAGGGAGTAGAAGTGTCAGGAGTACACTGGAGGATTTTCGAGGTCCTAGAAGTGGCCGTTCCTTGAGGAGGCCTGTCATAATGAATACGCAAAGTCAACCGCAAGCGTGAGGGGCTAGGGTTAAAGGAAGGATGAGCGCTGCAGAGCAAGCTGTCAGCGGTTGCGGTCCCTGGCAGGGTATTCTTCACGCCAGCCTGTTCCACCTATAATTTGCGCTGCAACAGGCCTCCCCAAGCAACGGCCACTACAGGACCTGAGATGCAACTCAACCCATTGAATTGGACCAATTCAATGTGACCTGATCGCTGGCTCGACTCCATGGAAACCACTGTCAAAAATGGCAACAAAGTCACACGTGAACCAGCACGATAGTTCAAGGGTGTTTATTGTAACTTTGTGCAACCTAGAGCCCTTCCACTGTCTCTAAACCTGAGGCGGGTGTTCCGATCACATCCCAGGCAACCTTAACCCCCAAGTTAGTATCTATAGCCAGATAACCCTTCTGGCTAGATCTTTCTTCTGTAAGGATGAACTTCCCAAGTGCAGGCTATTTTACTTCCTTGCTACTCTATATGTTAGTATTCTATAAGGAGCTGGTATAGTGCCTTACACTTACACAGTGGGGCACCAGTTGGTTCTTTCAGGCACGCAGTCAACTTACTCTCTCTACTCTATTTACTCCCTACTTCTTGTCTCGTCTTCTTCTATCCATCCGATGTCACACACTCCTCCTATTACTACCACATTCAATCCGCTACTGCTCCTGTACGGCCTCCTGCTACTCATATGCCTTTCCTCTTCCTCTACTCCTCCTCCCACACTACTAATCCTCCTCCTTCCACAATTCCACTCCTCCTCCTTGCACACTACTGCAACTCCTCCTCCCACATGACTGCAACTCCTCATCAGACACTACTACAAATCTTCCTCAGACACTACTACAAATCCTCCTCCCACACTACAACTCCATACAATATTTTAAACTAACTACATTCACTATACAGATACACGCGCTCACATTGCAGTAAACGTGCCCCCACTAAACCAATTCCTCACCTTCTCAAACTGTAGCCTCCTGTGACAAATCAACTTCGAGGAACCAGTGGCCCTGGGGTGAATAACGGTTTCTAAACCATCAATCAGCCCTACACCTCTAGTACAACAGAAGGGATACAAACATATTGTATTGTATAATAACAAGCAAACTGTAAACACTATTTTCCAATTTTGGTATCGTTGACGGAAAAATACAATTATTACCCAACGATAAAAGGGACTGTCTAGGCAAGGTTGTATAAAAAATATCGACTTTATATCACAACAGAAAGTTCTAGCAACACTACGAAATACAAGCCACCCTGTGTAGGAATGCAGAGGACAGATACTTTTAAAGAAGGAAAATGCATGCACTCTGGATACTGACAGGAGGGTAGTTGGTATGATTCATAACCACAACAGTTTAAGGTTTCTTGGTTTCAGCACCAAAGGAGCAATGGGTCTGGGGCATTCTTGGAAGGATCGGGGGGCAGAACCACAATATACCTTCTGTTGGAGGTTATCTTGGTTCTCAACAGGGTTCATTCAGCTTCAGGGTGCTTCGCAGGCTTCTGTGACAGAGTTCAAGATGGGAGTCAGCTGGGGGTATCAGGCGGCAAGGCGGTTTGGGGAGCAAAGCTGAACGAATGGCTGCAGGCTGGCCTACACAGTGGCTCGGGGTCAGGAATCATTTTCTCAGTGCTGTTGGGTGGGTTTGAAGCACTGGTCGAGATGTCTCAGATGTCTTTAAGCGACTACAGCTTGACAATGGTCAGTGTTGCAGTCAGGTGCAGCTCGAGGAACTCGACTGGCTTAAAAATGTCTTTTAAGGCGGACATTGGTGGATGCTCATCGAGGCACTTCTCGCAGCTTCTTCAATGGGCTTGTTTTGTCCTATAAAGTGGACGTCCCAAAGCTGAGGATTGGGTTGAAGGCAGTTACCTTGCAGAGACATCTTTATCGGTGCACGTGTCCCGGGCCCCCATCCTGGGAAGGGGCCCACACATGCTGCCCAACTTGAGGGGGATTGGAACTTTAGGGGGGGGAGGTCTGGTGCCCAGCCCGGAGGGGGAAGCTGGCTAGGACAGAAAACATTGCCTATTGAAAAAGAAAAAGCCTTTTTTTCAAATGTTCAAATATCACAAGAATATGCAGCAGAGCCGGTGAGCCCAAGCTTGCATGTTCACATTATAAAAAAAGTAAAGTCACCTTTTCACTTCTCCCCCTCCCTGCCCACAGCCCACACTCACCAATCAACCAATCAAGTGCTGGGGCTGGGGCCTGGGCACATGTTCACTGTTGGTGGTCTGAGTGCACCAACAGGAATGATGATAAAAGCACCAACATTGTAGATGGAGGGTCCGATGGCGTGTGCTGTTGCTGAACTGGTGCTGCTCATTCTCCTCGCATAGTAACTAATCAATGATGCACCTTTCAGTAGCCAATCACACGACCTAGACTCTGGTTTCCTTTCCAGTCTCTGCCCATCTGTGGCTGCCTGAATGCAAAGAGAAGAGGACAGGGTGTGGTGCGAGCCTTCTTGACACAAGCCAAGTGTCCCAAGGCTTCAAGTGCGTATGAGTTTTGGGGTTTGTAACTTTTCATTTAGAAAAGGGAGTTGTATTGTCAATTGATTTCGAAAAAATAAATTGTTTGATGGTTTATTCTGTTCAGCTCCTGTTTGTGTTTCTTTAGGCCCCCACCATAATTAAAGAAGTTTAACCTAAAGGTGTGGGTCAATAGAAACAATGCATTATTCAATATCGGTTAAAGGGCTGGTGATCCTTGAAGCACTCCGTCCGTGTTATACCTAAATTGGTTCAGGGCTAAACCGAGCCTTGATGTGGATTGGACAATAAGGCAAACGAGTTCAATACAGTGCCCACGGTCCTTGATACCAGGGTTTTTCATCTGAGTCGTGACCATGTCCAAGGCTGCCAAAATTGCTTTCTAATTTCCTGGCATGCAGTTGTAGTATAGTCCTCCAAGTAGAGCCCACCATGTTCTGGGTTTGTATGCACTTGTAGTGAGTGGAATTGTGTTTGCAGGGAGAAAGCAAGAGAAGTGCCTTCAATTGGATGCTAATTCAAATGCTCTGGTAGGTGCCCCATCTATTGGGTTATAGACCCCCAACCCTATGTGCTTCAGGAACATAGCCATCACCCCACCACATGCGAACGCATGGCTCAGTGCACATTGTCTTCACTAGTTATGGTCTAATATCACATGTATGTCATACCTACATCATCCACATCCTGACCCTCGCACCTTGCTCAAGTAGCTGATACACCCACAGCACCCCATGTGACTGTCAATACACAGGTCCAGGCCTGACTTTTAATTGTGGGATTTGTGTTGGGCCAGTGTCCCATGTGCATGATTTATCGTTGTAGTCTGTAGAGTTAAGCAGTACACAAATGTCAACTATGCACTCATTTTAACAGCGCCTCCGAATTCAATTGGGGTAATGTGTACCATGCACAAATGGTGCATGTGCTAGGTGTGTGATTTAGTGCTGATGTGAGGCATGATGTGGTATTTATCTTAGCAAATCATAGTGTAGGGTGCTAACAACTAACATGATTAAACACTAACCCTACTAAGGAATAATCTAAACAAGACTAATACTAGTGATTATTATAAATTAGAATGGGGTTGCATAGGCCATAGTCCACACTGTAATGTCACTTTAAATATGAGAATTGAAAACTGAGCATAGAAAGCTGAGCTGCAGTGTATCTTATGAATGTTGGGCTCAAACAAATTGAAACAGCAGAACGTGCACCAGCAAAAAACTGTTCCTTTGTTTAAACAGGAAGTTGGCCTAAGAATATCAGGATGCCATGTTGCACATTTTCTCCCTGAAAATCCCTGTTTGAGGAATGGGGAATTTCAAGAAAAATGGCCCGCAAATGTGCATTTTACGCGCAAATAATTCCATGAATCAGGGGCTTTATCTGGGCTGGAAAGAAGTGCTGTACACATTTCATTGTAGAAAAAGTAGAAAGGTTTGGAAAGTTACTGGGGTGTTGACAAGAAGCATAGGTGATGATTTAGAACGGGAGGTGATGTTTGACTGATGATCTCATGACAGGAGTCATGAATGTGGGTGATGAAACAATATGGATTGTTTAGGGAAATATAGGCAGGGGGGAGGAAGCAAAGAGCTTAAAAGCTGGGCAAGGAGGAAAGAAAGGGTTTGGCTAGAGAACGATTGAGTGGGAGAAGAAGGAAGAAATTAGAACATGAAAATGTAACAAGATCAGTTGCTTGATGGTTGTGAGCTGTGAAGCTGCAGTCTGAATCAGGAGCTGGGTTTATTGCAAAGGAGGGAGACGGGTGTGTGAGGAGTGATGTCTGTAATCTCAGAGGCAACTGATCGAGAGAGAGAGTTAATGGCCACAAAAAGAAAAAGGGTCCAGCCGTGCAGACAATGTGGCACTGAATTCTTGGTGAGCATAAGAGACAACATAAAAGAGAAATATCTAATTAGAGATAACATTATCCTAATTAGTGATGTGTCAAATTAGGCACGAGGGGGAGAACCCATTTCTTCTTGGTGCACTGGAGAACAAATGTGTTTTCCTCTGCGCAAATAGTCACTTGTTGGTAAGTGGGAGTTTGTATCCCTACTAAAGTATCAGTTATATTTGAAGGTTGAATATAAAAATGTGTGTGCTCTGCCATGTTTGCTAACAGAAAAGCCAGTTTTGCTGGGCACAAAAGAGAAATCATTGTTTCGGTGGCGAAGTTAAGAAAGTCTATAACAATTTAATATGGATATAAACACACTAACCGATTATTAAAACTGCATTTATGTTAAGCAGTGTTTAGATATTTTCCTATTTCTGGAATTTGTAATGAGTTGCAGCGCTGATGTTTTTCTCTGCATTTGCTTTATTCTGTTTTGTTAAATGAAGATACAATGACAGAGCGTATTTGTGAAAGTCTTGTGTGGTCTGTATTTGTGTGATCTGTTTATTTCATGATACATAGAGTGTGAAGCATGGTGCATCTGGTACCGTCAGTGGCCAAATCTAGTGAGCTTAGCTCATCACTAACTCTTGGAAGTTTCTAGCCAGAGGTTGTGGTATAAAATCATAGCATATGAACTAATTCACTGCATCTTGGCAAGCCTTTCAAGCTTTTCTCTGTTTTTGTTTTTTTCATGCTTGTTTTGTTCAATGTAGCACCTGGATGCCTAAGGGCTTTGGCGCTTTAGAAATACATAGACATAGACATCTTAGTACAAGTGTTTCACAGAAAAACACACGCTTCTGCAAATGGTGAAAGTGGTCTAGATATATTTCCCAACATATTTGGTGAATAAAGCGGACATATTTTGGCTTGTTGCAGTTGCTGTGCTTGGCCCAATTGTAGTGTGGTCATACTGTGTTTTGCTGCGTGCATTCTCTTTTCCTTTTTTATTCTTCTTTTTCAATTGCTTCAGTGACATTGTGTGAAAGTGACAGTGGTACATTGCGGATATGACAGAAATTAAAATAGCTGACCTTTGTGCATATGCAGAAACCAAATTGTTTGCCTTAGCAACCTGGACATCTGAAAATATTTCAAATTGGCAAGAACAAATAGTGTCAGAGATGAGGGAGGAAAGTCCTGAGAGATTTTTGCCAGAAGGGACTGTTTTACAGATGTGTTTATTAAGACTTGTTAATTCTGAGGATCGGAAGACACAGACTGATTGCGTCATTCGCCTGGGTGCAAAAGTGTGGTTTGCTTTATGTAGGCTTATTGAACTGAGAACGAAGGAGAATGATATAATTGCCGGATTATGAGGTGACCTAGCAACTATGCACAAGGAAATGGTTACAATTAGTATAGAATTTGAAACAGGGTGAACTCAGTGTAAAATTACAGAGTAGATATGACAATTTAAAAGTGCAGTTTGCACAAAATGAGAGGCAGTTGGTAGAATGCGAGGGGGAAGTTGATCATCTTAAGAATATTGTGGAAACTATAGGAAAAGATAGAGCTTATCAGAGATACGGGCACCATGCACATGTAGTTCTCAATACTCCAAAGACATACAGTTGTAGGAAGATGGGATTTTCTGGTTGATGTCTGAAGGTGATACAGTTAAAAGCAATCCATGATTATCAAATGAAAATCACAGATATGAGTTCATTCTTAAACTGAGAAAAGAGAATACTGCATTTTATGAGGAAACACAAGAATTACAAGCACAGAGAGATAAAATGAAAAAATGTGGGTGTCAGAGAATGCAGCTGTTCTCGAATCCATGTGAGCAGCAGGGCATTACTCTCACTGAGGCTGAATGCAGCCACAGTCTTGGAAATTTGCCAGCCCCAGCAGCAAGAGCCTGCTGCTCTACAATGCTCAAGAACGGGCCTGCTTAATCAGAGCAGGGAAAGGGGGGGGTCAAGATCAATTGCAGTCTAATGCAATCAAAATCATGAAGAATATTTAGAGTCTGATTAAGCTTTTTAAGAAAGGTTCAGATGTAAGTATCGAAGAACACTTGGAAGCTATTGTTGAGCTATTTCAGCTGTTGGGCATCCCCAAGGCTCAGTATGCCAGATTTTTCCCTTTATCTATGGAACCCAGGTCTGCTAGCTTCATATGAGATTTGAATGAACAGGGGAATTTACCCTTGGTTGACTTTGAAAGAGAAATTAGAAAACACTTCTTGCCATATCGCTCCATTCAAGGTGCCAAAAAGGTGGCATACACCATGACAATTCAGTTAGATGAATTGCCACACCATTTCTTGCAAAACCTAAAAAGAGCTTTTTCACGTTTTGACACCAACTGTGACACAGACTCAGCAGAATTTAAGACCACTTTTTTTACGGCCTGCAAAAAGAAGTGATCTCTCAGCTCAATTGTGAATTCACTAGAGACCAGAGTCTGAAGTGGGTTGTCGAGCAGGCTACCAAAGTCTTAAGAAATAATCTCACATGGGGATAGAAATAAGGAGGCACAACCACAAAAAACAAAAGAATCATCAGACCCTGCAGTGTTATAAAAAAAAGTATGGGAAAATGCCCTTAAAGACTGCTCAAGTAAAGAATGGCACACAACATAACCAGAGAGGCTATCCCAGGCCACTGTGTTTCAATCAACGGACCCCAGCGACAGAAGCTCGTACATTAGTCCTAGGTATCTTGGTAGTTCACCAAAGGATGGATTTAGCTATCATAAGCTAGTGTCTAATAACACCCATATTCAGATGTATAACAGGTCATACCAGGTAGTAGTGGGCCAGAGTATATTTGACCCTGCCACAGTGGTATATGGCATTCAAGCAAGGCAAGGTTATGTAATAGATTCATTGAAAATGGAAATCAACAAAGGAAACAGTATCAATCAAATGAGAGATAAAATGTAACCTATGACCCTCACTCTTATGTTCAGTCCTCTCCACAGGTAGATCATGGACAGAGGATGGTTACCTAACTCTCTACCCCCTGTGACCCAGGAATTCAGTGGAAACACAAACAGATATCAGTCTCCTGAAAGGAGCCAAAACAGGCCTGATCAATTTGAATTCACCCAGTACCAGCCTAGAGCACAGAGGAATGCGTTCAGCGAAATGGACAGATTCCAGTGCTTAGAGGCAAAAGTGAAAATGTTGGCTGGGCAGTTGGAAAACTGTGTCACATAAAGAAACAGCAGCTGAGTGAGAGTGCAGAATCTCACAAGAGTGACATTGCACAAGGCAGCAACAAATCACTACTCAGCCAGGCCTCCCACAATGAAAGTGCAAATGACAATGATCCACTATTAAATGAACAAACCAAATTGCCTAATGATTTAAAACCAAGAAGACAGTCAAATAATGATGACAAAGGAAGCAAAAACAAACACATGAAGGAAGTGTGGTTTTATTTAGAGTTGAACCAAACCATTCATGTATGTGAAGATGTGAGAGAAAAAAAAGAAATACACGGGAAGAACCCAAAGAGCCAAGGATCAGAAGAGAATTTAAAAAGAACATGCAACATGAAATGAATGAAATAGTAGGTGAACATAGAAAAACAAATAAAAGAGTCTCATTGCCTGAAAATTGTGATCATATCGCCACAGAAATGAAAATGTTGCAAAGGACTGGTGTGAATGAGTCCGCTGAGGAATATTGTAAGCCACAGATGTTCCATGAGGCATAGCCGACTGGTACGGTGCAAGAAACAGGTCAGCTTCTAACACAAGATGGTGGTGTTCTGCCATACAATGCTAATGAACATACAAAACAATTGTACTCTAGAGTGAAGGTAAGTGAAGGAGATCCAAATGATGGGGAACAATCAGATGAGGAATACAGTGAGAACACAGGTGGCCCCAATATAGAAGGGGGCAATCAGTGACAAAACTCCAAATGAATCCTTAGGACAGAAAAATAAACAGAGTCAGATTGAAAAAGAGATGAGCAAAAAGGGGAGGTAAAAAGTCATTTCATATGCCTATTTAATTAGTAAGAAGCCAAGTAGGCCTAAAGAAAATAAGTCCTCAGATTAGCAACAATTCACACTTCCTGAAGACAGGTAATATGCCCCTGTTACCATTGAAGAGAAATGCAATGTTTTTGCAATGGTGGACACAGCCGCATAGGCAACCGTGATGTCAAAGAAACTATTGGACAGTATAAATGAAGGGAGACCCCCAGAAAATATGCTGGCATTGAGACAGAATGAAGTACCTGTGCATAATTGAAATGGGGAAGAAATACATGTGGAAGGTGCCACTGAAGTTGTCTTCAAGGTAGGAAAGCATAGACTGAGACAAGAGGTGGTGGTCACACCCATTGAAGAGACCCCATCCCCTCTAGGAACAAATTGCCTGTCACTTCTCATTGATGGGGTAAATTGGGTTTTGCGGTCTCTGTCCAAAAAGCTCCTGAAAACTAAATAATTGATGAGCAAGAGTAGCAATGCAAAAGAATGCCACACCATTGCTAGAGCGGAGAGAGCAGTAGAAGTGTATCTTCAGAATGGCTGCGTACCTAGCTTCACTGTCATTCTCATGTGCCAGGGTGAAATACAAGGAGAAAATGAAGAGCAGTCATTTAAGATCAATTTGGATCCCAAGAAAAACTGGCAAATACAGGTAGATGAAAACACATTGTAGTTTTATCTAAGTGATGAAGACTGTGAACAAACTGAGGTTTCAGAGTTGGATCAGAAAAAGTATATTTTAACAATTACATAAATACTAGTGAGAGAAGGTCAGGCCTGGAAATCTGTGTATGTGAACAGGCATCCAGAACTGACTAATGCAGTTTTGGCCCTTGAGCAAGAAAGACATTTTATTAATGAGAATGTGTTGAAATAAATGCTTGACAGAGAAGAGATACCAAGTTTTAAAATAATAAATCAACACATATTTGGTTTAGATGGCCCTGATTAGGGACAAAGAATTGTGGGAAGATGCATTTTGAAAATCACACTAGGCTCCAAAAATATTAATCACAATTAATATTACAACCTAGTATTGGTGTGTGCCTCTAGCCAAAGATATACAAAATCTATTTGCCTATTTGTTTAATCGACAACAGAACACATGGAATCGTACTCTGTTTGGGTATATCAATAGTGGGCATGTGTTTGGGAAATTTCTGAACAAAGTACTCCCAGATGCAGCCGAGAGAGGAACTGTGATCTATTTTTATACTGTACTGATAAAAAATGAAGACATAAAAAGCCACTTCCATTAAATTAGACATGTGCTCAGCCAGTTATAAAAGTCTGGGGCAAAAGTGTCATTGCAGAAAGCTCAGTGGTGTAGAAGAAGGGTAATCTTCCTGGGCCATGAAGTGACAGAACAAAGGTTAAACCCGCAAAAGAAAAAGTTGGAAGCTATCCAAAATGTAAAAGATCGCATAAATCTGGAATGCCTGAAGAGCTTCTTATGGATGACAAGTTACAAGAGGAAATGTATTGAAGATTATGCAGAAGTTACCCAACCATTGACTCATTGACTAAACTACTGAAGCAGGGGATGCCCTGGAAGTGGGGAAAGGAACAATGTGTGACGGTAGCAAAATTTAAAAAAACTGTCTTATAAAAGCCCCATGTTTAGCTTATCCAAAGAAGAACCAAGATTTCTTTATAGAAATAGGGTTCACAAATCAGTGTATGTCAGCAGTAAAATATTCAGATCAGGGAATTTAGCCCAGTCAAGAATTACATTATGGACATTGGCGTTGCTGGGATTCCCAGTGGAAGTGAAATGGTGTCATTTTCTTTGTCACAATAGTCACCCTGACAGCAAGCAAAATGTGTGAAACACATCAGATATATATATATATACAACTTTAGACAGTTTCATTGTTTGAGCTTGGGCTGGTGAGTGAAGATAGGAGAATGTTAATTTGGATTGTTTTTTTCTGGGCTGACACAGATAACCAATGTTTTTGGTTTAGGTTACACATCTTGTACTGTCGAAGGCTCTCCTTTGTTATCTAAGTAGAGAAACTGCTCTTTTCAATATTGCACATTATACGGGGGGGTGGATTGTCAGTGGGGTGCGTGGGACTGGGGCCGGATTGTTGGTGGTGTGGATGGGAATAGGCACTCTGGGGAAGTATTCTGGTGGTCTGGGACACAATTGACCCCCATGCCTGCAGAACATTGCTGTTCCCCTGGCAGGGCAATTTGGAGGTTTGGGCCACCATTTTGCCGACCACTGGAGGCAGCAATGGCCACTAGTCCATCTGGGAAAGTATGTTCTGATTGGTGGGGATTTCCTTGCACTGCTTCCAGGCCTACCACGCACTTAGAGAATGTAACTGTAACCCTACAGTCCCTTGTGCTGCTTGCACTACCCAGAGCCAGGCTGCCCTGGCTCCACTTACTTAGAGCATTGCTGCCCTGTTTTCCCCTCCCCTCTCCCTTGCACTTGCCCCCTCCCTTTCCCCTGCTTTTCTCGTTCTTGCACTTGCATGATCTGGATGATAGACAGTCTAGTAAGATCGTTTGTCTTGTCCTCCCTCTGTCTTCCTTCACTTGTCTTGTCGCACCTAAATGACTTATCATATCATATCATATGCCACTTGCCCTCATCCGCATTTCCCATCAGTTTGCAATTTACCCTTCCTTAGTGGTAGATGAATGATATGTCCCATTTATCTAGCCCAAGGAAGGGAAAGGTTTACAGATAGCTGCCTGAAAGTTTGGATGTGTTTTTGCTGGGCTGACCACAGATGATCATTGTTTTGGTTATTTAATTTACAGTTGGGGCAGGTTGAAGCTTTCACTGGCTTATGTAAGTAGTACGGAATGTCCTTTTGGTATTATATATTATAATTTTGGGGTGGTTTGTCAGTGCGGTGGGCGGGACTGTGGATGGAATGTCAGTGGTGTGGGTCAGAATGGGTTGTGCGGAGGTAATTGTAGAATGATGTGTGTGACCTGTATAGAGGATGCTGGCTGCTTAGTATAAAAAAAATTGCATTTTGTAAACATATTGACTACCACTTTCTAAAACACGTTTGTACTAGTAATGCAGACGTTCATTTCTTCTGAGCATGCAATGCACACTTGGTATGGGGTTCTTTCCTTTTATTAGAATTGGCACCATTTGGGTTGACAGTCTCCAAGTTCCAGCAGCGACCCAAGGAGCATCAGCAAGGTCCCCATCCCTTCCCGGAGGAAAAAGCTGTAACACGGCCCAGCTGAGAACTGCAGGCTGGGCTTGGGGACGGGCAACCCACATGGAAGACAAGCACCGAAGGCCGGGGACTAGCACCCCCAGCCCTCCCTGAAGTTCTGGCTGGGCTGCATTACTTCCTGGGTATATGAACAGCAGGTTGAGTAAGGGTTGGGCTCCCTCCTGCCCATCTTGAAAAAGCCAGACAGCTGGCCTTGTCACACAACCTACTCAAACATGGATTCGTTTTGCTGGTATCCATCGGCTTGCCGTCTTGAAAGTGGACTTGACCTAGCAGACCCATTGTCCCACTGCCTTTACTCCTGCAGAGCAGTAGTCATTTTGTCACACTGGTGGCGAGTAGTTCTATTTGATACAAACTGTGCCTAAGGCTTAGGCAGCCAAAGTACAATACTGTGCATTGAACGTTAGTGAAATAGCCAGGTATTTGGGGATTTTTACAGAATGGAACTGAACATAGAGTCAGTGAGCGGCCTGAAGTCTAGTGTCCTTTGTGAGCTATTTCAGGAAAAGTTAATCCCCATGGCAGTACGGTTAGTAGACCTGAAATGCTTAAGAGCCTCCAAGCCTTTCAGGGAGCTTGGGTCTTGGTGGAGACCCAGGGGGCTAGTAGTGGTCTGGAGCTCCCAAACCAGGTACCGGTTCAACTGAGTGTGTGGCAGTGGCTGGTGAGAGCAATAGCAACACTTGTTCTCACTATTCTTCCCAATGGATGGGTATGTAAGTGATTTCAATCCGGCACACATCCAAGTCAACACCTAGTATGTGGTGCACAACTGAAATCCTTATTTATTTTTGTCTAAAAGTTCTTTATTCTGAACGATATACCACTCATATCACGCCCTTCTCCTGGAACCCCCCCGGTCACACTGAACCAGGAATCAGTCTGGTTTGCGAAGGTAAATATTTATTTATGGATTCAAAATGTTATCACAATAGGTTTTATTAGGTACACAACAATCACCAATGGGGTGATCCAACAGTGATAAATCTCTTTAATACACAAGGAGTGAGTAGCGGGCAAAACAATTCAGCAAAGAAAATAATACTTTTGTGTTGGTGCAGATCTGATAGCACAGTGGTTAGAGATTCCCCCTGCACGCCCCACAGCCCCCAATAGGCAATGTAAAGAGATAGGAGGAGAGAGCAGGTATTCAGGAATTGCAGAATTCAAACAGAATATCAATCCCACTTCCCCCTTTTAAACACAAGAGAAAACGGAATTGACTCTCAAGCTGTCAGAAAGGCTTTTAAAGTTATCTTTAGGATGGACTGGGCAAAAACACCAAATTTCGTCAAAAATTGCTGAAATTGTTATCAATTCTTATAGGAGCTGCTTTGGATAGTTGCACACAAACACAAGCAATGATTTAATCCAAAAAAAACATTTGTAATCTTAAAATTCAAGATGGAAGCAATTAAAAGCTGTTTTACACGTGTAAAAATTTCCCAAACCGAAAATTCACGGCAAACTTTTCACTGTGCGATATTCGCGATAACGGGAGAATCGCATTGATTTTGAATGCAGTTTTGGGTTAGATGGAAAGCTGTCGATGTTAGCTACAAGCAGAAGTTGACATTTTGTTTCTATCACGTTTTAGTAGAGGACGTTTTTCGAGATAGGCGCAAGAAGGGAAAACAGGGATGCACTTTTAAAATTGACAAAAGGGTTTCTTACACTAGAGGATGGCTATGAACAAAACAAATACCACACAGGAACACAGTCACTTGATCAGGATGACTGCCTGCTAAGGAAACTCGCCTTCTTCAGAAGGGAAAAGGATCAGCGCAAAGATAGTTTTAACAGTACTACTTCTGGAGAGAAATAGGATGGTTTGGAGAGAGGTTTCAGACAATGCAAAGATACTCCTAACAATACAGGTTCTGAATCTAAGATAGGATGGGTCTAAGATAGACTAAGACTATGCAAAGTACATATGCTAGTGGCACAATTCTTCCTATTTATACTCACTGGATACATTTTTAAATGGGACCGTCAGTTCTGGTCAGGGAATCGGATCTGGCTCAGGAAAGACAGCTTGGCACAATGGACTGGGCAGGGTCAGCAAGGCGCTCTGGTCACAGCACAGCACAGGACTGAATGGGATCTGCAAGGCACTCTCGTCACAGCATGGCACACACTGGATCCGATCTGCCCTTCTTGGTTCTGAGGATATTTATTTCAGTACGGCAAGCAGTAACAGCACAGCCCAGCTGTATTATGATGCTTCCCCTTAGGCTTCTGGGGTTCTGTTCTGGAATTTGAGGCCTAGCTGAGAATGGTTCAGCTATGCAATAGGCCATTTTCTTTGCCAAGTTTCTGGATCTGGAGCAAGGAAGATGTAGAGTTCAGTAGCAGGGTGCTCCACCAGAATCAGGATAGTGAGTGAATCTGTCTGTCCTATGAGTGGTGAGCTGTCTATATTTATGCTATGAAACGACATTATAAAGGGGGTGTGTGTGCCAGTTTAGCCTAAGCTTGCCCCTTTGAAAGGTAATTTGTTTGTTTGTTTATTCACTTTTTATGCGCGCCAGACCCAGGGGTAGCAGGGCGCAGAGGTAAGAAAATGCAAAGCTTACAGGTTACATCGGAGCATAACGTGCAATATAAAATACAGTAGTTACAAAGTTTACAAATTCGAGAAAGGTCAATCACGTTAAAGGTTACATCATGGCAGAATGTACAGTAGAAAATACCATGAGGTCATAGGACACATAATTACAAAATATACATGGGACACAGTTACAAATATACAAGGTTCAACTGAGGGCAATCAGGGTTGTAGGTGACATAGGTCATGTGAGGTCAGCTGAGGTCAGTCGAGGTGAGGAGTTCGATGACATTTTTTCTAAAGCGAGGGTAGGGTGAGTCCACTCTCAAGTCTTGTGGTAGTAAGTTCCAGGTCTTTGCAGCCTATACCTGAAAACTATTACCTCTGATCGTCTTAAGTCTAAAGTTCGGTATTGTCAGGCAGTTGGAATTGACAGCTCTAGTCGGTCTGAGGGATGTTCTCCTGTGGAATTTGTCAATCAGGTATTTGGGGGCAGAGTGATTCAGGGCTTTGTGGGTCAGGGATAACATCTTAAGTGTTATTTTGTTCTCAGTGGTCAACCAGTTGTGATAGCGTCTGGCGGCAGAGATATGGGATTTTTTGTTTATGCCTAGTGCTGCTCTCAGGGCATTATTTTGTAATATTTGTAGTCTTTGTGTTATAGTTTTATTCGCTCCGGTGTAGAGAGCGTTGCAGTAGTCAATCCTAGAGAGTATTAAGGCTCTAGCCAAGATTAAGCAGCTCTTATTGGAAAGGAAAGGTTTACCGGCTCTTATTAATTTGCACATGTAAGCCGTGGAAGAGGCAAGGGATTTTAGCTGTGTGTCAAATGAGGAGAATTCCTGACCTAGTATTTAGATATTAGTTTGAGTGCCCAGGATAATCAACTCTGTCTTATCATCGTTCAGACAGAGGCCATGAGTGGCCATCCAAGCCTGGATGATAAGATATACCTTGTTCACCAATTCCGTGTCCTTCGCATGATCCCCAGAAAGCGGGAGGAGGATCTGTGTATCATCTGCGTAATTAGTGTAGGTGATACCGAGATGGTCCAAATCATCAAACAAGGGCTTGGTGAAGATGTTGTATAGAGTTGGGGAAACGCAGGAGCCCTGGGGGACACCGCATGAGATGGGGGTAGGATCTGCCGCTGCTGAGGGGGAGAATACTCTCATCGTTCTTTCACTCAGAAATGACTCCATCCATCTGATGGCTTCCGGGGAGAAATGGGCAGCAGAATCTAAGTGACTACAGAGGACTTTATGATCCACCAAATCAAAGGCGGCTGAGAGGTCAAGGAGTAGCAGAAGTACTGTTCTCCCTTTGTCTCGCAGCTCGTCAATTTGGGATTTCAAGTCAATAAGGGCAGTTTCGGTTCCATGTAAGGGGCGGAAGCCCGATTGTCTCTCTCCTAGGAGGTTGTGTAGTTCTAGATGCTTTTGAATTTGGTTATAAGCGGCTTTGTCCAGAATCTTGAGAAGAAACGGTACTGTAGTAATAGGGCGGTAATTAGTAGGGATGAGGGGGTCTAATGTCTGCTTTTTAAGTAGGGGGAGTACCCAGGACTGTTTAAGGTTGGCAGGGATGGTGGCTGAGGCAAAGGAGGCGTTAATCAGTTTGGTGATAAAGGGCGATAATTCTCTGGCAGCGTCTTTTAATAACTGTGCTGGGCAGAGGTCACCTTTACAATTAGAAGGTTTAAGCGACAGGATCATTTTTTCTACTTCCAAGGTGGTCATTTTAGAGAAGTGGAAGGAATCACTGTGAGCCAATAGATTATTGGTGTTGGGCGTTTTGGGCGAATCCTGAATTTTAAGTACTTCTTTTTTTTGTTGGATTTTATTTTGTGGAGTAGTGATTTTGTTTGTTAGGGCATGCTGGATATCTGTGCACCAAGGTTTGTCCTTGATGCAAGCGTCTGGTGTGGCGTTGGAGACTCAAGTTCCTTTAGGATAGAGAAGAGCTCTTTCATGCTGGAGTTAGAGTTGGCTATGCGGTCATCATACGAGTTACGTTTAGCCTGGCAAACTTCTTTTTTGTAAAGTGAGGAGAGAGAGGTTAGTTTGGCTTTGTTGTCGACTGAAGGACAGAGCCTCCAGGTAGTTTCACTTTTTCTTTTCAGGATGTGCAAGTCTCTTAGCTGTGGAGTAAACCATTTGTTTAGGTGGGCTTTTGGTTTACTTGATCTGAGTTTGAGAGGTGCCAGTTTATCTAGGGTGACAAGCATGATATTATTGAATTCTTGTACTAGAGTGCTGGGGCTTAGATTAGCTGATAATGCATTGAGGGTCGGTAATATAGCTGGGATCACTTTCTCTACCGTAATGCATTTTTTATTTCTGGTTAAGCAAGGCGGTGCTATAGGAGGGACTATGGGGATGGGTCTGGCAGTGGCTAGGTTAAAGGACACTAAAGAATGGTCTGTCCAAGGTAGGGGTCTTATGGATAGGATAGTGGCTGAGCAGTTACAGTCAGCTATCCAATCTAGCGTTCTTCCCTTGAAGTGCGTAGGCTTGTCAACTCTTTGAGTTAGGCCTAGTGCGTGAATAGTATTGGCTACCACTGTTGCATTAGTGTCCGTGGTATCATGGAAACCTAAGTTAAAGTCCCCAAGGAGGATTATTTGAGAACAAGGTTTAAGGTTATTAGTGAGAAGGTTGTGGAGATCCTCTTCAAAGATGCCTAGGGGGCCTGGGGGTCTATATAAAAGGTGGATGGTGAGAGTTTGATTATTATTTATCTGGAGTTTAGCAGATAAGGTCTCGCAAGATTGAATCGATTGTGTGGGTACTAGTCTAAGTGAGAGGCTTGTTTTGGAGATTATGGCGATGCCGCCGCCTCTTGCACCTTCTCGGTCATTTCTGATTATCGTATAGCCATCCGGGATGGCTAGCATGAGCGAGGGTCCTGCTGCATTGTGTAACCACGTCTCTGTAATAGCGAGAAAGTCAAGGTTGCCTTCTGAAATTAGGTTGGCAATGTCTAGGGCATGGGCAACAAGCGATCTCACGTTCAGGAGTGCTCCAACGATAGTTGGGGAGTTGGAGACCTCTGTGGCTTGGGGAGATGGAGTAGTGGGTGTGTTAGTGGGCTTAATGTTCTGAGTTGGGTAGGTATTGGAATTAGGTGAAGGAGGAGGTCTGGTATAGCGAGGAATGCAGATCTGCTGGAAGTTAGTTTTGATGTTGGTAGGGGGTAGAGACCTACAGGGAGGTTCATACAGTTTAGTAAGCCTGGCACAGAGTCTGAGGTTTCTACTAAGTGTATCACATGGACGTGATACAGAGGTGGTCAGATGTGTTACCAATGTCAACGGAGGCAGGGTGTTAGGTAGGTTAACATCTAGCATGGTGAGTAGATGTAGGATAGTCCTCAGTAGGACTGTGTAAGTAACTGGTAGATACATAGTTGTATAAGGAGGCCTATCTAAAGTGCCACATTAGTAGTCGGTGAGAGCCGTTGGTAACAAGTACAAAGCACGATGTATGCTAGAAGTATTAGCATGTAGGGACAATCTAGTAGTAAAAGTCACCTAGATAATTGCGTCAGAGTCTACTCTCTGCCTTGATAGGAGGAGAGAAACATAGTGTCATCTTTATGGTGTGATTTTATGAGGCTGAGAATCCACCCCTAGCCCCTGGAACACAAAATCTACTTTTGGTAAAATACATATTTCCACATGTGCAACCTCTATAAAAATCACATATACAGATTACATATTTTACATGGCAGCTATTCCTCAAAACCCCATAGCTGTGGGATCTTGTCTCCGCTTCTCACAGAATTGTGCCCTTTTCACTATGAACACAATGTCCAATTTTTAACAAATTTCTACAAATGTGCATGTTTAACATGGGAATAAGTATATAAAGATTCATAATTGTAGCGGAAATACATTTTGCGTAAAATCACATTTCTTGCCATTGCTGTCCAGAACATGTCACATAGTTCTGGCGCCTCTTCACCAGTGTAGCCAGAAATTAAATTAACAACTCTGTTATTTTTATATTTTTCACAATTTTACATAGTAAGTTATCAGTCTTTTTAAAATATGTTCTTTGTCCATGTTAAGCAACAAATGGTTCTTTGGCTCCACCCCTTGGTCTCTCCCTGGAAGCCCAGGAGCCATCCCCCATGTTTGTTCCTTGCAGAGGCCATTTACGACTGTCTTCACACTTCGAATTTCCTGAGCTGCAGCTTCTCATTGTTCCTTTTGCCTCTGTAGACCAGGTTCTTTCCTACCATGTAATTAACACCTCTGCGTGATTTCCTGCTGGGGGGAAAGACCTTCCTTCTGTGAGAAAAACCTGTTATTCAAGTTCTGCAGCTTCAGACAGATTTAAATTAATTGTTAAATTATGTGGCCTTTTCCTTAGCACAAAACAAACGTGTTGTGTCAAATACAGCTAGAATTCTCATTCAAGATGTTAAACTATGGGATCAAACAATTACAATATGGGTTACTATCAGTAACAGGCCTCTTAGATTGCAAACATTTTATTTTCAGTTTACATGTTAAAGTTTAATCAGGCAGGCCCCTGACAGCTGTCATCACAGTAGTCCTCTGCTGCACAAAGATTTTTGACAGATCCAGAGGCAAAAATGTCTCTATGCTTTCAGCCATGCAGGACCTTGTAAGTTCACAATGATTTCATAACTAAGTGAATTGTAGCACCCAGTAAGAATTTTGAATTTTTTTTAAAGGTGTTTTGTACCGGCATTCTGAAGTTTCAGCACCAAAGAAAAAGAGATTTAAAGCAATCTTGGAGTTTCATTTAGCAAAGCACTGCTTTTTCCTTCTGGACTCCACTTTCAATTGTTGTGGAGGCCAGTGACACATTTCAGTAGTGAGAGCTCTGTTCCACTACCGACAACATGCGTGGCAGATTGGGCAGCCATCTTTTTTGTGCATGGAAAAGCGCGATTTTCAGGGGTTTTGGCGCGCACAAAGGTTTTTCGGCAATTTCGCTTTTTCTGGCACCATCATAACAGAGTGATGCACAATAGCAGTGCAAAAGTAGGTTAATACATCCCAGAGGTAGTATTATTAACCAGAGGTCCCATATCTAAGCCAGGTCCCAGTGTACTGCAACTGGGGTGGAGCTGTGTAAGAGAAATCTCCTTCTAAAGAGGGGCACTAGCAGAGCATAAGCAAATGGATCTTGTGATGTTGTACACAATAGAGCTTGAGGAACAGAATTAGGCCCTCAAACAAATCTCTATTATGGAGGGAAGTATTTCCAGTTGTTTTACCCAAGGAAAGCCTAGGCAATACATCCCCAAGGACTTAGTCAAACAGTATGTGATGGGGAAATACATCTTTGACTGGTTAAAAGCACTTGAGTCTTGCAGCTCCAGGAGGTGGAAGAGGGATTGTGGTGTATAGCCCTAATGAGCCCTCTATCAATGGCCAGAACTGAAGTTACTAAGTTGGCTCCTGAGGAAAAGCCTGTTTATGCCAAAATGCATGCTGCCGTCCCCAGGAAGTTCTGTAAGACCCCATAACAATACTTAGGAGCTTTAGGGAGCTCAAAAAAGGGCATCTACCTTTTGAGGCATTTTTCCACCAGTCCTCGAAGTGGATGGGTCACTGGTAACAATGTTAACACATTAGAGGGATGTTTAATTTGATTGCATATACTCATGTCCTTTAAATTGTAAGGCAGAGTTATACCGCCATATAGTGGACAAGAATATCACAGACCCTAGGAAGCATGCAAAGGCTGCCAACAGGTATGTGAGTAATCATGTACAGAACAAGGCTCAAGCAAGGCAAACACATTTGAACCAGATGAAAAGCGTTCTGATAAGAGGAGGACAAGGACAAAAGTTCTACTCATGTCAGGAAATAGTCCCAAAAGCAAGATTGGAAATACCAGCTACATGTCCCATAAGCAACCCACAGAAAGGATAGGTCAGGGTACCCCTTACTCTGGGCACCAGCATCCTCACTATCCAAACAATGTTTTCTTTGTGGGACATAACCCATAGGAAGAGAGATCCAGCCTGCAAGGGTAGACCAAAAAAGGCCATTGTCAGTGCTGGCATCATAGACTGGGTCGACGTCAGTATTGGCATCTTAGTTGATGAATTCCACTCTTGAGGAGGCCCTTTTTTCCTGAACACTCTGAATGTTTTAGGGCACGTCGTCAATATTAGGAGCAAAGCAAATCTCCTGCACTGTTTGACACAGCTGCCAGTGTCACCACTGTCCGGTGACAGCTGGTGCAAGATGTACAGATGATTTCAGGTCGTGGCAGGAAATGCAGGATGTTTGATGGATTTAGCTAATACCCTCTGGCAATGGTAGAGTTTAGCTGTAGGGGGAATCTCTCAGTGCAGTAGCATGTTCCCTGAATGGGGAAATACCGGGCCCTCCAAGGTTGGAATGGCCCGGTATTTCCCCATTCAGGGAATCCAGACCCGGTATGCAGTATGGGGTAGCCATGGCTACCTCCAACCTTGTAATAAGGCCATAACTTTAACTCCAACTTGGCTGACTGGATCGGTGGCTTAATCATCCAATTCGAAGTCATCTAGTTTCAACTCCAGCGGCTAAATTAACTTGGTCGAGAGAAAAAGGGGCGGTGTTCATACCTGAAAAAGAGACGGGACATGGGTATAAGTGAAACCTTATGTCCATGGGGACTAAACAAAGTTAGCGAATCAGTGGTGAATTGTAACAATTTAACATTGTCCACCTCTGTAGAGTGTTTAATACTCTAAAACAGTAAGGGGCTGGCTTAGGACAACAGACATCAGAGACGGTCACACTAAAATCACATGAGTTAATGCTTCAACAATATTGGACTCCATGTCCCAATATTTTGAGAAAAGGACTGCATTTAACTTGACTTGGGGTACAAGTAGACATATTGCTTCCCACATCAAGGTGGACAACTATACACATCATACGTTACTCCTACATCAGAAGATTATGTGAGGGCAATACTATGGTTCACATGTAGCAACACACATTGGGGAACACTCACCAAACTCAGAACATTCATGGATCGACTTCGGGATTGAGTGCCAGAGTGATCCTCAGGAAATGATGTTGAGAAGAGTTAACGTCCCCAGTGGGTGGATGAAATCGAAGATTCAAAGTCTGAACTTGAGCGCAATAAAAGGCAGAGTGCACTTAGGTTTGGTCCGGGCAAATAACGATTTCAAATAGCGTTATGGCGGACAAAGGGTCTACTCTATATTTACCTCAACAGGTACCGGAAGCAATGGTTCGAACAAGATGTGTGCTGATCGGTATCAATCGGGCAGCTTGTCGTCTGACTTATTGGTGGAACTGTTGACAAATATGGCAAAACACATAGCCAAAATGTCAGACTGAGCTAAAATGGTGGCAAAACCAAATAAGCAGCATTAATAGCGTGCAAATCACCTGCAGGTGATTGGAGACTTTGTGCCTCAGGGTTACAATTGTCGGGTAAGCTGGTGGTTCACAGCCTTTGTATGGTATGTCTAAACAATGTAGCATTCTATATCATCGGCCTCTAACATAATGCAGACTATCCGTCAAAAGCAAAGTCCATGGATAAATAACCTGCAGACATTATGTACCTGGTGGATTATGTACCTGGTCTCAGATCCACAATGGGTTACCACATGGAACAGTCTAACAACAATCGCAAGGCTAACCCGGAGTTGAAAAAACACTTTCATGACCAGATGCCTGCTATGACAGTGTACACTTGTGACAACATGACTTCTGCCCTGCATGAATACAAGGATGAGTAGTGGCTAAAGCACCTACTCAGCACTCACAAGTCTACAAAACAACAGTGAACCCAATCATAAAGAAGAAACAGTCACATGTAACTCCTTCACCTTTTGTGGTAATATGAGCCGAGAAAAGATTGTACTCTCAAGAGGGGTGTGAATTTGATACAGTAGCTACCCAAACAACAAACTATGACAGTTCAAAACAAAGGTAATGTCCACTCAAGGTTCTATAAAAATGTATATACTTTAATTAAAAACACCATGAGCAATAATACAAAAGAAAAACACTACACAAAACCAACCCCTGTGGAAAATACCCAGAATGTGCAGAGATAGATAGATTCAGCACTCTGTGTAGTCAAACAGGCGTGAAAGGCAAGTAAAAAACACAATGTTCTTAAAAAGTATATGTTCTTGTGTGGAACAGATTAAAGGTCATCTAACCAGTCTATAAGGACCAAAGATGGATCATGAGGCAGTTATAAGTCCATAATACATTACACTGTTTTGGCAATTCAACAACATCAAACCAGGCTTCTCAGTCCGGTTTGTGCAGTTTGACTCAGGCTGAAATGTCGTGGTTGCGTTGTTCAAAGCTGGGAGCAAGTTGACAAGCTGGGGTTGAGTTGAAGTTTTTACCGGCTTGAAGAAGTTCAGATTGTGAGGACCAGCAGGGTCAGTTCCATAGTCCATTAGACAGCAGATATGCTGGTTACTGGGTGCATAGTTTGAGTCATGTGGCCTGATAGCGATGTTCGAGGGTTGCCGTTTGATGAGGCTACCAGGGTCCATTTGACTGTCAATGAAGATGCCTTTGGTCCAAAAACAGTGCACTGCAGCGTTCAATGATGTGTGGATTGTGAGGATCACCAGGGTCAGTTTGATAGCTGGTTTGATGAAGATGCTGGTGAAAAGATGAGCAGTTTGAGTTCGAAGGTCAAATGCTTTTGAAGGTCGCAGTTCGGTGAGGAGCCCAGGGTCTGGTAGACTGTCGATGTAGATCAGCAATGAAGATGCTATCAGTTTGAAAAGTGGTTAAAAGGTGCAACAATAAGCCTTGAGTTCAAGATGAGGCAACAAGGGCTAAAGCTGACACATTATATGATATGATATATGAAAAGTCATTTATAATGCGCCTGTAGACAAGTGTTTCTAGGTGCAGTTGAAGTGGCAAACTGGTTGGAGAGTGCAGTACAGCAGCTCAAAGATTGTTTGAGTGCCAAAGGCAGCGCCAGAGAGTCCTGTTAGTCTGATGGACTTGCAGCAGTTTAATGGCAAAAACACAAGGATCATGGCTGTCTTCACTGTAAGTTTACTGTGAGCCCCAATCCAGGGATTCAAGGAGAAGATTAATCCTTGTTCTCAGGCTTTGAAAAACGGTGGAGACTGACATACATCTGCAGGGTTCCTCTACCTCAGTGAGGTCCTGGGTACCAGTGTGGCTGGCAGAGAGGATTGTCTTGCTCCTGCAGCAGGTCACCCCTAGTGTACCCTGGGAATGGTTAGGGAGCAGGGCTTGCTTCTGCCTTGGACACTCAGTCTTCACCTTCACGCATCAAAGACCATTTTGGCATGAAGCAGCCTGGTGCGCTGCAAGTCTGTTTGGGATGAGTTTGCCCTTAGATACCTATTTCGTATCACAGCTCCTGTTGGGATTCTGTCCTGCTGAAGAGCGGTGCTACCAGACCTCATATAGGATCAAAGGAGAGGTCCAGCCGTTTAGTCTAATGTCTTTCAGGTTGGCAGACACAGGCTTTATGACCAGAATGCACATAACTCTTCCACAGCTAAGCTGGGCTCACAGTGCTGACACATTTATAGTATCAATTTGATGTGGCATTAAAAAATATGAGAGATACTAGCCACCATATCCTAAACTAAGGCATTGCTTATATGTATAGTTTACAACTTCCACTAGGGTATTAACTCTCATAATGATGTGGTTTTGTTAACAGGAGTGCATGAATGCAGTCCTTTACTAAAATGACTTGGCTGTCACTGTAGATGTCAGAGGGCGCATTTGACCTCTAAACAATCTATGCCACTGGAGAGCAGGCGCTACCGATCAGGATACTGATTCAGTAGCAAAAGGGTGTACTCTATGCTTTCGGCATGTGAGGTTGTTGAAAGGGTGTTCTAATCATCAGCAGGCCACCGTTTCTGAGAAATACCCGCAGCATTCTATATTTAATACAAATTAAAAAAAGCTTTTCCCAGCTGTAATTACTCACATGTCTACAGCCGAAAAGGTCGAGACTCATCTTTCTAAGGGTCTGGTTCATCCTCCTGGTGACAGTACCTGCTGAGGACATCTGCACTGGAGTGCTGTGACCTATGCTTATGTTGGATGTACAAGTCTAATCCCTGTAGAGATATTGCCCAATGCGGTAACTTGGGATTCTATCCCTGCTTGGAGATAATCCACCTAAGAGGTATGTGGTCTCTTTGGAAATTGAAGTCAGACCCAACAATGTTTCAGTTGCGTACCACCCAAATCACTTCAAATACCTCCTTTTCAATTGTGGCCCAGTCACGCTCTTGCTTAGTCAAGCGCCTACTTAGGTACGTGGAAGGTTGTTCTACCTCCTCAAAGTTCAATTGTGCTAACATTGCACCATTTACAAACCCACTGGAATGAGTCTAGATAATTAATTCCTGGCCATAATCTGGAATCTGTAGAACTGTAGCCTGGCACAGGCCATCCTTTAAGCTATTGAGTCATATCTGAACTTCAGGGTTCAGGTGACCTTCTTCAGTCATTTTCTGGAGTTGGAATCATTGAGGGGAAGGGCAGGTGTCCCATACCCATTAATAAAAGGCTTGTAATAACCTGTGAGGCCCTGGAAGGCTTGACGGTAGGGATGTCGCAATTAATCACTGCCTGGACTTTGGCCGAGAGAGGCTGTCTCTTACCGGCGCCCACTTAGTGTCCTAAGTAAGTCACAGTTCTCTGTGCTACCTCGCACTTCGTGGCCTAGCTAGTCAAGCCTTCTGCATGACTTATAGCACCTGTTTCAGATGGGATATATGGTCTTCCCAGATCTGACTGTAAACTGCAATGTCATATTAGTGGGAAACGCTGACGTTTTACAGTCCTGATAGTACCTGGTTTAAAGGTATAACAGAAAATGGATAGTGCCATTCTAGAGTGGAAACACTGCCTTCTCTTTTGCTTGGTCTTTTAGGCCGAGCTGCCAGTACCTTGCTGTGATGTCAAAGATATTCATGAATTTTGCAGCATCAAATCTGTCACTTAGCTTGTCCACCTTTGGCATGGATTGTGCATCCTTCTTGGTGACATAATGGAGCCCTATCTGGCACACCCAAAAGCAGACTGCAATCTTCCCACTACTGGACATTTTAATGACCAGTACCACTGGGCTAGCCCAAAGACTGCAGAATGGTGCAATAACTGCACAAGTCCAACATCTTGTAGACTTCCTCTTTGATGGTGTCCTTGACCTTGTTGGACATCACGTGCATCCTAGCCTTCACTGTTCCAGTATCGATATAATGTATGCACCAATAAATGTTCCACGGAAACAGTGGGAACCGACCTGTGAACTAGCCCAGAAGTTGATAGCAGTCCCACAATTGTTTCTAGATAGGTTGTGGGAGATCGGGACTCCCCCTAGAGATCCTTCAGTGTACTAGGTGTGCAACAAGTCTGGGAGAGGATCTGTCTCCTCCTCAGTATATTCATTAGTGACCAGAGCTGTCAATAAGAGATCCTGGCTGCAATGCAGCTTTCGCCAGTTGACATGGAAGAGCTGATGCAGCTCCTTCAGGGCCTTGATATTAGTGAGGTAGTTAACCACACTGAATCTCTTGAGTACCACATAGGGTGCAGTCTACTTATCGTGAACAGCACTGGCCTTGTCTGGTCTCATGATCCAAACCATTTGGCCTAACATGTACACAGTCATAGTGGCCTTCTGGACATGCCAGTGCTACATGGGCTCCTAACTAACCTTCAGGCTCTGGGAATTCTATTCCCTATACTTGGCCATTCTGGACCTGAGGCCAAGTACATAGTCCACTGTGTCTCGGGAAGGAGTTAAGGTATTGTCCTCCCACTCTCTCCAAGCCTAACCACACCAAACTTAGAAGGCTCCTAAGAGGGTGGCTAAACAAGAGCTTGAAGCAATTGAACCCAAAACTGATTTGTGGCACCTGCGAGTAGAAGAACTGCAGGCATGGCAGGAGAATATCCCAGGAAATGTATTTGACTACCCTTCAGAAAGCAATGCATGACTAAAACTTTAATATGGGATTGAGGCACTGAGTGATTACTCATACAGAGCCAGGACTCTATAGTGCATACATACAGGAGGGGATGAAACCAGGCTTACTTGATTAGATTCCCTATCCCTTGGATAATGAAAAAATGTATGCATCTGAGACTTAATGTGTTAACTTACTGAGCAGTGAAAATACCTTGATTTAAAATTGCTTGTGAGGAAAAACACTGGTGACTCTACAAGGACATAGAGGCCCTAGGGTCTCAAAGTGTGGTTTTAAACAACACACATTGCCTATTCTTGGACTGTTTTGCTCATAGCAAAGCACCAATTCGAAACCGACACTTTTTGGGAATGGAAGGCAGCAATCATTATTAACTGCTTTAATGCACCTATGGGTTGAAATAATTAAACTAATTACGCAACAAATGAACCGATGAAGTACTGAAGTCTGTGAACAGGAATGATGTATATGACTGACGATGGTATTAGGAACATAAGGAAATGCAGACTCTTTTGGGGAAAATCTGATTTTTTGCAATTGTTACCTTGATTTTAATATATTACATATGTTATTTTTAAGTGTGAAACGTTAGTGTTTAGAACTGTCACACGTTATTTACAAATAAAAAAAAGATCAGAGAAACAAATCATGAATTGCAAGGGGACTAATATTACTATTGATGGGGACTGATAAATAGAAGTGGCCAAAACATTGGTCTTACTGATGATTACTGCTGAATCTAGATGTGTCTAAAGTTCCAATACTAAGAACACATCAAAATGTAGCAACTAAATCCCTTTTGTGGGTTTTTATAGTTTTTGCAGTAGTTAGTTGTATAATTTATTTATTTAATTAAAGTATATATATATATATATATATTCAGTGAAAAAACTTCATTAAAGGGATGTTATGGTTAAGTTGCCCTACTAAAAACCAATGAAATTCAGTGAAAAAACTTTGTTAAAGGGACGTTATGGTTATAAGTAAAACCGAAAAACCACTGAAATTCACCAGTTATGATAGGGTAAGCAACCATAAATCACGCCACCACTGTGCACTGCTGAGAATAACACCTATGACATCAAAGATGACATCACAAATATCATTGATGACATCACTGATGAGATGACATGTGCGTTTAATTGTCATAGGAAGTCTCTACAAAGGGTTGTGAATATAATGTTGCCAAAAAAGTGTCAGGGATGATCGAGAGATGTGTAAAAACTACATACTTCATTACACAATGTACTGCTCTAAAGAACATTCCATTGCAGTGTTCTTTCTAGTACAGGAACCTGCTCATACAGAAATGTAGGTATTGGATGCAGTATACACCATAGAGGTGCGATATTTGTAATTTTCCAATGTTAGATAGTAAACCGGTGAATGTTTCTGTATCAGACTTTTCTGCACTTGGAAACATGTACTGAGTACCTAATAATGCATCACTTACTAAATATGTGTACCACTACAGACAAAACATAAAAAGACAACAATGCATACAAATATGGGACTTATATAGGGAAAGTAAAGTAAGCAAACAAGAGGCAGTATCATTAGCAACTGTGTATAACTGAAATGATTATTTTCATGCACAAAAATGATTCCTGTGTTTCAGGCCTGCTTTTCCTATGTATATGCATCATAAGATGCGATTGAACTCTAAGGAAAGTAGCGTAAGAACATGTGAGAATGCAAACGTCTACAAATGTAATACCTTTTGCATTTTACGTTTCTGACTATCAGTGTATAAACCCACCTGGCCTAGATATATCAGTGAACAATAAAGAAGGGGATAGACACGTGATGTCATCAGTGATGTCATCAATGATATTTGTGATGTCCTCTTTGATGTCATAGATGTTATTCTTAGCAGTGCACTGTGGTGGCGCGAATTATGGTTGCTTACCTTACTATAACTGTCGAATTCCAGGGGTTTTTTGGTTTTACTTATAACCTATAACCATTTTCACTGAATTTCATAGGTTTTTAGTAGTGCAACTTAACCATAACGTCCCTTTAACAAAGTTTTTTCACTGAATTTCATAGGTTTTTAGCAGTGCAACTTAACCATAACAGCCTCTTAACAAAGTTTTTTTAGCTGAATATAGATATAGATATCATGAATTATTTGATAGTTTTTTAGCAGGATTCCTTTCGTTTACATACATGTACCATACTGAACCCCCTGTCCTATGGTAGTGGTTGTGATGTCCGCGGACCGTACGCATGTCCGCGGATGGACTCGGTCAACATCAACACTATCCACAAACTCAGAGGGTATTTTACATTGTTTTATCATGCAATAAACACACTAAACATGGTCAAGGAGCTGCATATAAATAAATTACATTAAAAAAGAAATAAAAAGTGCAAACTGCACATATGTAACACAGCAACAGTCCAATTACAGAGTTTTTACACATAATGGGACATACCAAAAAAAAAATGTCATATGCCCTCAACTGAATTACCTCACTGATGCTTTATTCAGAAACTACACAACAAATATCAACAGCAAACCTACATAGCAGTAAGAGGAAAACTAAAAACAAACTGGTATGTACACTACATTAATTCCTATATTTTTAAACTTTCTATAGTACAATACTCTAAAAAATAATGTATCTTTTTTATACACAGAATTGTCTAGTACTTTGTAATGGCTAGAAGAAAATTTTCCTCAGGACGAAATGAGTGAAAATAGTGATACTAATGGTAGACACTGCTCTTTTCTAAGTAAGCCGTCATTAATAAACATTATTTTGTGTGTACCTAACACATTTATTTTTCTTTAACAGAACACACAGAAAATAAGAATAATACTAAAACAGACACTTTGGAAAATCATCTACAGCGTTTAGAGCAAATTATGGATCAATTAATGACCAATTTCATTATTTTGAAGAACTTTGTAGAAAACCATATCACGGAAAAAAATAAATATCACTGTCCCACATGCACCTGCACCCCTTCTCCATGTCTCAGTCAACCATCCCCAAAAAATCCCCATCACCAAAAACATTATGATGAGACTTTAATCCCTTCCTTCCCTACCATCCAACATGTAGAAAACGTTAATTCCCCTATATTTGTCTCAATTTCAGCTTCCCCCTCTCTTTCATAATTTCTATATGTTTGTACAATAATAAAATATGATGTATGTTGTTACTATATTCCTCTATTTTTTTTTAAAGGCTGTTGGGGTGTCCATGGACAGCGCGGGTGTCCGGCTTGTCCTCAATTAACCAAAATGGGGGTGTCCTAAGAACACTATGCCTGTCTGCACTGTCCACAATCGAAATGGAGGTGCCGCAGGGCACAGAATCTGTCTGCATGTCCGCTATTATTCAAAATAAGGTGTCCTAAGAACATCTCCCTGTTCGCATTGTCCGTAATCAAAGTCAATATGTCCGTAGAACAAATAGCCTGTCTGCATGTCTGCAAAGTTGTAACGCACATTTAATTAGTTCGGGGACCTGAACCCTGTCCGGCGGACACCTGCACACATGCGTATCCCATCCTCGGGTCCTACGAACATTGCGCCTGTCCATAACTGTCTGCCACAGGTGTGTCGCACTTTTAGTTGGTTCGGCAACCCGAACACTGTCCGTAGAACACCCGCACACATGCGTACAACCAACGCTGTGCATTTGGTGTCCTACGGACCCGTCCCATTCGTGAATGTGTCCGTGACGTCATCATGTGACCACACCCACGCTAAGCATGGGTCCTTGTTTGCGAACACAGTCCAGGCCTCCAGACACCCAAAAAGTGCTTTTATTTAGCAATCCAAGGTATTTTCCTGTGAAACTTCACCCTTGCACATGTCCCAGACCATGTCCCTAACGATCTGGATACTTTTTGGATCATTTTGAACTCTTTTTGCTGTTCGAAGTGTTTGTGGACCGCGCGCTATCTGCAAAGCGCACACCAGCACCCCTATAAAAGGCCACACCCCAGAGCTCCTCCTTATTCTGCTTTTGATTTCCAAGTCATAACATTGCCTCTTTGGCTTATACTGACATTGGCTGTCATTCCTGTCAATTGGTGCAGGTTCCTGCTGTTCCTGATTCCTGGTTGCTGATTTCCATAAACTTCCTGATGGCATCCCAAGCTGCTCCTGCTATTACACCCTCAGCTTCAGCACCACCCCCACCCCCTCCACCACCAACACCACTTTCCCAAGGGCCTGGAGAGGGGAACAGGCATGAGGATGCAGAGGCGGATGAAGAGGATGACCAGGATGAGGTAGTGGAAGTCCCTACTATTGACAGCCCCTGTGAATCATGGGTGTGGAGGTTGTTTGCCACTCTTGAAGGAGTACCCAAGGCTTGCACAAACAAGGTGCGCTGCACTGAGTGCCAGATGGTGCTCAGTCGTGGCAAACCAGGTTTGTACAGTTACAGTACTACCTCCATGGAGCGACACCTAAGGTCATTTCACACTGGGGCAATTCGTAGGGTTGTCCCCTGCGATAAACGTTGTAGGTTGAGTTCCTCTGCAGCATCCTCCATTTCTGCTTCTGCCACCATAAGAGGCATTCCTGTGGGGCAACGCATCCCTCCAGCTGCCTCGCAGGCCTTACGCGACACAGTAGACCCTTACCTTTCAAGGGTCACGGTATTGTGTATGTACTGCGACACAGTACTCTGTAGGGGGAAGTGCTTTTGAGGCTGCAGTCCGGTAGCATGAGAAGGACTGCTCATTACCTGATTAAGACCCACCCTACTTCTTCCTCTCTCCACCTTCCCTTTCTTATCCCCATGGTTGGTGCCCCTTCCTTACCCTCTCTTCTCTTCCTTTCCTTTTGTGTCTTGTTAAAAAAAAACAAATACAAAACAACAAAAAACAAAAAAAGACTCTTTTGAGAGCCGGCTTTCACAGTTTAAAAATAGAAGTGCCAATGAAATGCTGCAGGTCCCTGTGCATTTTTAGAAGTCTGCGGACAGTCTGCTGACATTTAACATTTTTGGGGTGCTGCGCTATCAAAACCATTGCACTCTTCTCCGGGAGGAAGTGGTGGCTCTGAAAAGAGCCTTTTTGTGGGTTTTTTTGTGTTTTGAAAAATTGAAATGGTCAACACCTACGAGAAAAAGGCTTGCTATAATTCTAAAAAGGGTTGCAATGCATTTTGTATATTTTGCAGAAAAATCTGATTCCCAGCATAAGAAAGATGTATTCCATCTCTGCGAAAAATGTGTGTACTTCGAAACATAATATTTTCATTGTGAAAAGAGGACATGCCAAAATCTCTCAGAAAGGCACAAACAGCGTTGTTGACATTGCACCTCGCTTTCTCCATTTGTGGACCAAATGAAGAAGAACGCAGCCACATTTGTCTCTGCGCAATACGAGTAAAAACTACTCAGGAGTTTGGAAACATGTCCATGACTTTCCCAAGACCTTCTTTCATTGCAAATTGCAAAGAGATTCCGGACACATGTCCTAAACTGTTCCCTCCACAATGAATAATAATAATGTCTGGATTACTCTGTGTCACCAAAGTAGCACAAAGAGGTACCAAATCCAGCCACTTCATTCCACACACTCCATGCCAGTGCACATCCACATGAGGGAATTCAAGATGTACATCCACTCCACAGCGATCTGCATGCACCTCCAACCAATTTATCCACAAGTCACCCAAAATCCAGACAATCTGTCTTCTGAAAGACACAGCCATAGTTATCTGTTCTCCTCTTAGAAACAGACTTTCTGCCAAAGTCTTTCCTTACACATCACACCCAGTTATCCTTATTGACCAATCCCTTGCCCTGCACAGTCTCATTTGCATGCCTCTCAGCCTCAAATTCCCGGTATGTAATACACACTGTCCGCGGAAAAACGTGGTGTCTTTTCAGGGGGAACTGCTAACCACAGTGCTATCTGATTTGAACCAACACAAAGCATTATTTTCTGTGCTGCATTTGTTTTGCTCATTACTTAGTCCTAGTGTATTAAAGAAGATATTCTGAGTTCTGTCACCCCATTGGTGATTGTTGTTTAGTTGTTTACCTATCAAAATATATATATTGTGATTTTGATCTTAACTAAGTAAATAAATAATCCCTTTTACAAACCAGCCTGATTTCTGGTCCAGTGTGACCCAGGGTATTCTTAAATAAGGGGTGTGACACGAGTGGTACATCTTTCAAATAATTGAATCTATATCTTATATACGTTTTTCCATTGTGCTGTGCACTAGGTCAGGAACAGAGTGTATAGCCTGATTGAAATCCTCAACAATATTTGCTAATATGGGTGGAGAATGAAGCTGGGCCAATGCCAATAATTCCCCAGAAGACCCCCAACCCTGTGCTACCAGAACAATGGTGATGTTGAAGTTGGTGAAAACGCAGGATGCAGGGCGATTGAACAACTTCCAGCAATGAACGTAGGAATGACAGTAATAATGGATCACTATTGGATGTGTGGATCAAAGACGTATGAAAAACTGCCACTTTATTGGGGAAGGGTATACTCCCTGGTACACATCAACATGCCTTTATTGGTGGTACCCAAGAAAGATGTGAAGGTTGAAGAGTACCCAAAGATGGAGAATAACAGACGAAGGAAGCGGTCGGTTGAGAAAGCACCAACAACTAAACCCAGGGAAACAGAGAAACCTGCCAGGGTGAGAAGAGTGAAAAGAGTGAAAAGAGGGGGGAATTACTTCTCAGACAAATCAGAAGCAGCTCTGGATGAGATCCCAGTGGAACACAGACTGTTCAGCAGAACAGAAATGTTCTTCGCATCACTGATACCAGGAATACAGACATATATGAATGCCAAATGGTAACAGATCACTCAACAGTAAATGGGTTCAACACCATAAAGGAAGCGGTCAGAGCAATTAGGTTGGTGGCACTCCAGAATAGATATGTTCTGGATCTCCTCACAGGAATGGATGAAGATAATGGAACTCTCTCAGATGCAGCAGTACAATTGGCACAAATGAATGCGAAGATGGAAGTTGAAGCATGCAGGACTGCAGTAGAGGCCATTAGAATGCAGGAACTCAGTGCGATTCTCCCATTATCGCCAATATCGCACACGGAAAAGTTTGCCGCAAATTTTCATTTTGAGAAATGTTTACATGTGTAAAATAGCTCTAAACTGCTTCCAACATGGAATTTAAGATTTCAAATGTTTTCGTTGCATTAAATCATTGCTTGTGTTTGTGTGCAACAATTCAAAGCGGCTCCCCTCGGAATTTACAAACATGTAGGCATTTGTCCATACATTTAGAGTTCTTGCTCAGCCACTTTAAAAGTCATCCTGACAGTTGAAAAGCCCACTTCGTTTTTCTCTTTCTGTGTAAGGGGGGAAGGGGGAAGTGAGGCACTGTTTGACCTGTACATTCCTGAATACCTGCTCTCCCCTCATATGTCTTTACATTGCCTATTTGGAAGTTGTGGGGGATTGCAGGGGGAACTGCTAACCACAGTGCTATCTGATTTGAACCAACACAAAAGCATTATTTTCCATGCTGCATTTGGTTTGCTCATTACTTTGTCCTAGTGTATTAAAGACATCATTCTGTGTTCTGTCACCCCATTGGTGATCGTTGTTTACCTATTAAAATATATATATTGTGATTTTGATCTTAACTAAGTAAATAAATAATCCCTTTTACAAAACAGCCTGATTTCTGGTCCAGCATGACCCTGAGTATTCTTAAATAAGGGGGTGATATGAGTGGTACATCTTTCAAATAATTGAATCTATATGTTAAATAAGTTTTTCCATTGCGCTGTACACTAGGCCAGGAACAGAGTGTATCGCCTCATTGAAATCCTTACCAATATTTACTAATATGGGTGGAGAGTGTAGCTGGGCCAATGCCAATAATTCCCCAGTAGACCCCAACCCTGTGCTACCAGAACAATGGTGATGTTGAAGTTGGTGAAAACGCAGGATGCAGGGCGATTGAACAACTTCCAGCAATAAACGTAGGAATGACAGTACTAATGGATCACTATTGGACGTGTGGATCAAAGGCATACGAAAAACTGCCACATGATTGGGGAGGAGTATACTCCCTGGTACACATCAAAATGCCTTTATTGGTGTTACCCAAGAAAGATGTGAAGCTCGAAGAGTACCCAAAGATGGAGAATAACAGACGAAGGAAGCGGTCGGTTGAGAAAGCACCAACAACTGAACCCAGGGAAACAGAGAAACCTGCCAGGGTGAGAAGAGTGAAAAGAGTGAAAAGATGGGGGAATTATTTCTCAGACAAATCAGAAGCAGCTCTGGGTGAGATCCCAGTGGAGCACAGACTGTTCAGCAGAACGGAAATGTTCTTCGCATCACTGATTCCAGGAATACAGACATATACGAATGCCAAATGGTTACAGATCACTCAACAGTAAATGGGTTCAACACCATAAAGGAAGAGCTCAGAGCAATTAGGTTGGTGGCACTCCAGAATAGGTATGTTCTGAATCTCCTCACAGGAATGGAAGGAGGAGTTTGCGCAAAAATAGGGAGTTGCTGTTGCACTTTCTACCAGCTAACGATGAAGCTAATGGAACTATCTCAGATGCAGTTGTACAATTTCCACAAATGAACGCGAAGATGGGAGATGAAGCATGCGAGACAGGAAAGGACAAGAGCTGGCTAGCCTATCTATGGTCATGGATGCCATCATGGCTGTCTGATGGCCTGAAGGTGATAGCTAGAGCACTCCTATCTGGAGCAGCATCAGTATGCGGGATAAAGATATGCGTTGGAAGGTGTAAGAAAACAGCAGAAGAGGTGATTGGAATGCAGATACTAATGGATGTGAACATAGAGGGAACAAAGGATGACATTGTGAGAGAAAGAGACAGGCTGAGAGAGAAGATTGCACAATGAGACTTATTTCTGGCAGGAACAATAAAGCTGGAGAATCCCTGTATTCCAAGAACCTAAGAAGGGAACTGAGTGTGCTGCAACCCTGGAGGAGTATGCTGTTACATGTACTGGTCTTTTGATAATCACACAAACTATTATGGACAGCTTGGAAGAATAAGGAAGATATGGCAGCCCAGAGAAAAGGGGTGGACCTATCCAGATTTTGTCGACAAGTCGACCACAGGGGGGACTGAAGAGAGATGGTTGAATCCTACTTCTACTCCCCCTCCCACAAGATACATGGCCCAGAAGAAGAACCACAGATACCACAATCGCTGACACCATTTTGGACCAATTCCTAGCGCTCCTGTGATAGACAAGTATGTGGAGAGGTACCCACTCAGCCAACCCTATAGCCCAGGAGCAGTGCAAACGCTACCTTGAGTGGATGATGAGCCTCAAACTGTGACTAACAGACTTCAATTGATAGTATTGACTAAAGCGCCATAAAGCCACGCTACTGACATCATTTATTATTATTATTATTTATTGATATTTTTAAAGTGCACATCAGACCAAGGGCATCGTGGCGCTGTTACATATATAAATTGCTGGTTACACAGGAAGGCTTGGTAGTTACATTGATATTTGCATTTACGGTTCATCTTGGGTTTACATAGTTCATGGAAGATAGCATATATAATGCAGCTAATGGGTTTGCTGGGCAAAGAGTGTTAGGGCGCCAGGGTTTGGTGAGGGTTATATGAATAGTGTGGTTTTGAGGGATTTGCGAAAGGCAAGTAAGGAATGTTCTGATCTGAGTTTGTTGGAGAGGGCATTCCAGAGTTTCGGTGATACGTGGGGAAGCCAATGCCGCCGGCATTGGCTCTTTTTATGGATGGTACGCAGAGTTGGTTTGCATGATGGTTTTGTGGGACGGGCAGAGATTTTTTGGGATATCTTTTCTGATAGGTAGGATGGGGCGGAGAGATTAGATGCATTTATGCATAAGGGTGAGAATATTGAAGTTGATCCTTTCCTTGACTGGAAGCCAATAGGCTTCCCGTCTGGACTGTGATATATCGTCACTTTTTGGAATGTGTAGGGCTGCGTGGGGTGCGTTGATTTGTGTTATTTGGATCCTGTTGATGTTTATTGTAGAGGTGCCTGCCAGAAGGGCATTGCAGTAATTGAGTCTGGCTCCTATTGTGGCTCTGGTTATGCATAGGCAGTTTTGAGTGGTTAGGTAGGGTTCTATGGCAGTTATACATTTTGTGGTTTGGGCGGAGGCAGAAGAGATGGTGCTGACCTGTCTTGTCAGCGAGAGTGTGGAGTCTAAGTATACTCCAAGGGTCTTTACAGATGTAGAGACTGATATATTTGTGTGGTCAATGGTAAAGTGAGTGTATTTAGTGTTGAGTTTGGGGCCCAGGATGATGATCTCAGTTTTATCCCTACTTAAGCAGAGACTACTGATTGCCATCCAAGTTTGAATGGTGGAATATATCTGGAGGAGAGCTTCTGCATCATGGTCATATTCTCCAGTAAGGGGGAGGAGGATGTGGGTGTCATCCGCCTAGTTTGTGTATGCTATGCTGAGCGCATCCAACATGTCAAAGAGAGGTTTGGTTAACAGGTTGTAAAGGGTAGGTGCAGTACATGAGCCCTGGGGGACTCCACAGTTGATGGTGGTGGGGGCTGCATTGGCTTGGTCAGAGTAGACCTTCATGGCTCTTCCTTCTAGGAAGAAGGTTATCTAGGAGGTGGCTTTGTCAGAGAAGTGAGTGGTGTTGGGCAGGTAGGAGGTGAGGATATCGTGGTCCACAAGATCAAACACGGCAGAGAGATCGAGGAGGAGCAGGAGGGCAGGTTTTGCCAGTATCCATTATTTTGGTGATTTGGTTCTTAAGATCTAGGAGGGCGGTTTCTGTGCCATGGCCTTTGCAGGAGCCTAATTGTCTTCTGCCTAGGATGGCATTGGATTCCAGATATTGTTGGATTTGGATGTGGGCGGCTTTATCCAGGATTTTGAGGAGGAAGGGAACAGTAGAGATGGGGCGGTAGTTGTTGGGGCAAGTGGGGTCTAAGGTATTTTGTTATGAGTGGGCGAACCCAGGCTTCTTTTAGGTTTTGTGTTACGATTCCAGAGGAGAAGGATGCATTAATGAATGCTGTGATGATGGGGGTGAGTGAGTGTGTTCATTCTTTGATGATAGTAGGGGGACAGATGTCCCCCTTACAAGTAGAGGGTTTGATATGTTTGAGGAGATTAGCAACTTCTGTCTCAGTGATGTCTCTGAAGACAAAGAGGGGTATTTGAGAGAGAGGTTTGGGGGGCGGAAGTGGAATGTCCTGATTGCGAAGGGCTTTGCGCTGTGCTATTATTTTTTCTTGGAGCACTTTTAGTTTGTTGATGAGGGCGTCCTGAATGCTCGAACACCAAGCTTTGTCTTTGGTGATTTCATCCGGGATAGTAGCAGGGGAGGTGAGATCTTTGAAGATAGAGAAAATGTCCCTAGATTTTGAGTTAGCTTTGGAGATTCTTTGGTTAAATGATTCTGATTTGGTTCAGAATATGGCTCTTCTATATGTGGATGAGATCTCTTTAAATTCATTTAGTGAGGATTGATTGGGCGAGGATTGCCATTTGGCTAGAGCTCGATATTTATTGGTGCATAGGGCAGATAGTTCTTCCGTAAACCATGAATTAGAGTGCATTGATTTTTTCTCTTTGTTGTTTTCTAGGGGAGCTATGGATTCAATAGCTTGGATGAGCATGTGTGCATAGGTGTTGGCCAGGGAGATGGGGTCGTTGTTAAATGGAGGTTTAAGTTCAGGGATATCGAGAAGCGGTGCAAGGCTAATTAGAGACACCATGACATAGCAGCGTTAGACACAAAGCACACGTGCCATCCGCACATCGGGACACACTCACGCACCCAAATACATGAAAAATGCATGCAGAAAAGTTCTATAAATTAGAGGACGGATAAATATACATACTGCCTTTGCTTTATTATTTTGTCATTAGCTTATCCACAGCAAAGCAGAAACCGCAAGAAGCAAGAGATCCTGAACAAGTTTGGAAATGCTTACATGCAACTAACCTAATGGAACTGCAGCAGCAGCTATAGGACCTGACAAAACCAATGCATTACTAAACATATGGAGAACTATAGAATAGCCCGGATATGTAGAAGCCACACCATGGCTTAGGAAAATCACAGTATGCCACAAACGTCTCAGTAAAAGCTTAGCTAAGCTGAGTTCAGACTGAACAGGAGATCAACCGTGTGGGACGAGGGCCTGCTGCCAAGGCCACCAAGATACGAGTGACATTCCATTCCCTGAACGGCAGTAATACCAGCTGCAATAAATATGAATAAATCCATATAAATCTGAGTAATTTGTAGCTCCAGAGACCCAAAACACAGTCGCTGAACACATGACTCGGCAACTTGGATGATGAATCGAAACTGGTGCTGGGAAAGAGGATAGGTCTCACGCCGCCAGACAGAGGTGTGCAACAAAGTCATTACAGCAAGAGACAAAGGTTGCTTTATGTGAACGAGCAGTCCCATAGACTTTGGTGGTATAGACGAGTTACAATGGAGATGCATAGTTATACTTATTACCTTGAAAAGGTACACCTCGAGCTGAGAACCATTTCAGATCCTAGGCATGGGGAAATCTGCTCTAGCCAATCACAGTTCAGGACCCTAGGGGTGGGTAGCAATGGGTTAGAACCAATGGTAAGACTATCACACTGCAACATTGTGTAGTATTAGATCATCGGGTATGGGCCAGGCCAGCCACCTGACAAGTGACAGCCTGTGAACTAACATGTATGGAGTCCACTATAGGTGGACTACCACTCAACCCCCAATCCCAGGTGACCATAGGTTTTACAGAGAGGGGCCCAGGTTGTAACATCACTATGATGTGACCAGGATTCAAAACTGACCTACAAACCAGAGATATTTGAGATTTTCAGGATTCTCGACTATCCGTGTACTGATCCCTGCTGGTTTTGGCTTTAATAAACTGCAGTTTGAACTTGCTGTCCATTTGGGCCTCCGTTCCTTTTGGGAAGGGAAGATGTTGGGCCTTCCACGAGTTCTGAGTCTGCAAACGCCTAGTAGCCCTCAAACCTACCTGGGAGTTTGTCCCAAAAATTTAGAAGTAAGGATTGGCAATAGGTTTATTAGTATAGGCCCTTTTATTTTGACAGACTCGCCTAGGACTATGTTAGTATTATTTGACGGTCGTAGCTTGCTCCCATCCTTAGATTTAGGTTTAGATAGGCATTCAACCAACCCATTTAAAGTTCAATAAACACCCTTGAACTGTGATCACCTGTGTCTGTCTTCACTGCCTTCACTGTTTGATACCATGCCTTCCTTATATGTGGTGTCAGCAGTGGGATGTGATTTAATTGAGACAAATTGGGGGACCCTAAATTTCCAGAAACTGAGTCACAGAGCCTCAACTCCCTCCACCGCCATGAAAGAATTCATAGGCTTTGACATTTGTAGTAGCTGAGACACTACTATCCCTCCAGGGAAAAGAGGGATGGTTTGCACAGATTTAGTCTTATTACCTACTGAGGGTTGTTATATAAGACTAGCCCCAAAATCTGGCCCATCCTGGAAGTTTGCTCTGGATGTCCTAGCAGGCATCATAGATCCTGACTTTGAGGCAGACATAAATGTTCTACAGAATCATGGTGAAATTCCATTTGAAATACATTGTGGGGTCAAAATTACACACAAAATTCTTGATAAGGCTCTATTTCCCAGTTTTCAGGAAGAAAGTGAACCAGAAGAAACCGAGTGATGTAGCTTAGGCTTTGAAGAGGTTGATAAACCACCCACCATTGAGGCAAAAAGGGAAGAAGAACCTACCATCTTTCACGATTTAGCCTTCGCCCAGTGAATTGATCCAGCACTCTCAGAAGCTTTCGTACAGGTGATTTCTGAGGGAGAAGGACAAGAAAGTGGAAGCTACTTTTTCTTCCTGAAACAGGGATTACCATATAGAAATTCAACATCCAGAGAAGGTCTAAGTAAAGTTCCATTAGTAATCCCCAAAACTCCTCGTAAGATTATGTTAGAGATTGCACATTCTCATTTGACAGGGGGACATATAGGACAATCTAAAACCCAAGCTCACATCAGTGGGAAGTTCTACTGGCCTGGTATCCATGTGGACATAAGGAACTTCATCCAGACATGTGAAATATGCCAGACACTTAGTGCTCATATTCCCCTACCTGCCCCTCTAAACCCGTTACTAATAATCAAAGTCCCTTTCTCCCAAATTGAGATAGATAACATTGGACCATTGGAAACATCTACACTGGGTAATAAATATGTCCTCATAATCATTGATTACACTACCCGATACCCAGAGGCTTTCCCCATGCAGAACAATACAACCCAAAAGATCTTAAAACATCTTTTACCATTGTTTTCGAGGGTTGGTTTCCTCAAGTAAATTCTAATGGATCAGCTATCCAATTTTATGAGCAAATTGATGAGTGAAGTCAAGGAATTACTACATATCTCTACCTTAAGAACCTCAGTTTACCACCCCAAATGGATGAGCTGGTCAAGAGATTTAATAAATTACTTAAGATGATTTTGAGAAAATGTTAGATCAGTATGGAAAGGACTGGGATGGAATCATCTCTATGGCTCTATTTGCAGTAAGATAAACCCCTCAGCAGCCACTGGTTTCTCTCCCTTTGAACTACTTTGCAATAGAGAACCAGGAGATGTATGAGACATGCTCTGGGAGACCTGGGAAGAGAGGGAAAAGGCACCTATTCCCCTTTCACAAACCACTACCCGATTACGAGAGCATATGAACCTTGTTCGAAATCTAGTCTACACTCACATGGAAAAAGCTCAAGCCCAACAGAAGTCCACCTGTGATAAGAAAGCAAACTTAAGAACTTTTTCAGTAGGACAATTGGTATTAGTCCTCTTACCTACCTCTGAAAATAAACTTGTCTCAAAGTGGCATGGACCATATGAGGTACTAGAGCAAACAAGGACCTGTACCTATAAAATAGCCCAACCTGATAGAAGCAAAAGACCCACCTTTACCAAGTAAATCTCTTAAAGGAGTGGAAAGAAAATCCTTCTGCTGCCTGTACCTTGATATTGCCTTGTATAATACCGGAGGAGATAGACAACTCAGAGCTTATTCCCCAAGAATTACCTAGATAAAAAACAAGAAGACTTAAACAATCTGGTCATGTCCTTCTTTGATGTATTCTGTAAAAAAAACAGGGAGCGTACATGGTACTTATCATTATATCAGAACTCCAAAGAGAAAAGTGGTCTATTTAAAACCCTATAGACTCCCAGAAGCTTGAAAACAAATAGTGGCAGAGGAAGTTAAGAAAATGCTGAATGCAAACATTATCAAGCCTTCTTCCAGCCCATGGTCCTCCCCTATTGTACTGGTAACAAAACTGGATAATTCTTGGAGGTTTTACATAGACTTCACACAGATTAACACCATCTCCACCTTTGATGCCTATCCCATGGCGCACATCAATGAGTTAAAAGATAAATTCGGAAGCACAGTCTTTCTTTCGACCCTAGACCTAACCAAGGGATATTGGCAGGTCTGAGTATTTTGACCTTTCAAAGAAAAAACTGCTTTCTCGACACCCCTGGGACTATTCCAGTTTAAGGTCCTCCCTTTTGGACATCCCGGGGCCCCAGCCACTTTCCAAAGGCTTATGGACAGGATATTTCAGCCCTATTCCAATTTCTATGGGGCTTGCATTGATGACAATGTAATTTACAGAAAGACTTGGAAAGATCATATTTTCCATCTGTATACCATAATGAGAACCCTCAGAGAAGCGGGCTTAACTGCCAATCCATCCAAATGTAAGCTGGCCCAATCAGCTATGAAATACCTCTGCTCTTTGCAGGGAATGGCAGTGTCCATCCCCAATGAGAAAAAGTGAAAGCTGTCCTAGATACCCCCACACTTAAGACTAAGAGAGACCTCAGGGCATTCCTAGGATTGATTGGTTATTACTGTAGGTTCATTCCAAATTTCTTGGATAAAACAGCTACGTTAACTGACAAATTAAAGAACGCTGAACCCCAGAAGCTTCATTACACTAATGAGGATGATATATGCTATTCCAATTTAAAACAAACCTTGTGCCAAAATCCAATCCTAAAAGTGGTAGATTTTTCAAAGGAGTTTGTGTTACAAACTGGTGCATCTCTCACAGGGTTAGGAGCAGTCTTATCACAAATGTGTGATGTATTAGAACACCCTATCCTGTTCACTAGCTGAAACCTCTTCCACCGTGAAAAGAACTAGTCCATCTTGGAGTTAGAGGCCCTAGCCATCAAATGGGCAATTACCCATCTAAAATACTACCTTTTGGGGAGGAAATTCACGCTTGTCACAGACCACCATCTTTAGTATGGATAAGCCAACAAAAGGACTCTAACCCACGAGTCATGCGATGGTTCTTCGATCTGCAACCCTACTGTTTCACTATGGAACACTGAAAAGGCAAAGACCAAGGCAACATTGATTTCCTTTCCCGGGTACCCTGTGAAACAGATGTGGCTACATCGCAATGGGGAAGGGTGTGTGAGAAACCAGAAGGTGTCTCACCCACTAGTCTCTGCAGATATCTCTCTCAGGTGGCCAGGGCACAGCCATCGCCTTTGGATCCAGACCCTGGAGGTGGACCAGAGTGGGAGGATCACCTGGGTGAGGGGTCTTCGTGGAGTATGAGTATCACACTGGATGGCGAGATGCAGTATCCCTCCTCCTGCAACACCTTTACCCCATCGTACCAGGTCAGACACATGGGAACCTTACCTCTCCTTTCCCTTATCCAGCACTTTCACATGGACAGCCCACTCTGGGAGAAAACAGACTCACACCTGAGCAGTGTACCTGACATGTCCCGCTACTGTGGTCAGGCAAGGTCAGGCAATTACTGACAATCACTCACACCTGACTTCTATTAAACTTCCCCACATTGATAAAAGGCAGAGCCCGAGAGCACACTCTGAGTGAGGCAAAGCACAAGAAGGAACAGCAGTTTCAAGTCAGCAGCTGAACGAGGGGAGAAAAACGGCAAACCCAGAAGGGCTCGTAAGAAGGGAAGTAGCCTTGACCATTTTGGCAAGATGCCATTACTTTCAAAGAACCTTCAAGGCAGAAAGTGAAAGCCCAGGAAACCAGGGTAAAGAATCCTGCATTTTTTGTTGAAGATACAGAGGGCTCTCGCGCGTAACTGACCAAGGTGGGGAGGAGCAGCAGCAACCACTGTGGTATTGTTGTTGGCTCTAAGAACAAAGAAGCGCAAAATAGATCAACAAAGCCGGTAAGTTGGGGAGACTGATGTAAGATCGGTCTGTGTTCAATTCAAGGTTACAAGCGGCAACATTGTATAACAAGCGCTGGAATAAACATTGTTCAACACGTTATAATGCTATTGAGATAGTGGTCCGGCACCATGAATGTGCTCAATCAAAGGTCTCTGTAAATTATCCCGCCAAGAGAGATGAAAGTAGAAGATTGAGGAAAACAATTGTGTGATGTGAATCAAAGTGGTCCTGTAACGGTTCAAGCAAAACGCATTGCACATTCGTAAGTCTTCTATTTTGGTATAAAAGAGGATCCAAGCCCAAATGAGGGAGGCCAAATGTAAACATTGAGATAGCAAAAGGATCCGAGCATGAATGAGGGAGATCCATGGTCCTAGCCCAAATGAGGGAGACCAAGTGTGAACATTGTGATAAAAGGGAGTCTCAGCCTGAAGAGGGAGACCCATGATGAACATTGAAAGTGAGAACTTGTGCATGTGAAAATCCCAATAGAAATGGAACTTTAAGACTTTGTAACAACAGACCTTCAGCAGTAAGAGACTTTTATGGGAATAGAGGCTTTGGCAGAAGGCCCTGATATGTGTGCTTTGAACTGTATCCCCGTGGCCGGGAAGCCCGAGTGTGTGTGAAGCCCAAACGTGCCGCCTTGTGCTGTGCTAAAAAAGGTGGGGAAGGGGAGTCGACTGTTCAACCTTCCTGACATATTATTTCTTGAACACTTTTTGTTTTGCATACTACATTGTCCCACACCCTTTTGTAAGGATTGGCAATAGGCTTATTAGTATAGACCCTTCTATTATGACAGACTCGACTAGGACTATGCTATTATTATTTTATGGTTGTAGCTTGCTCCCATCCTTAGATTTAGGTTTAGGTAGGCATTCAACCAACCTATTTAAAGTTCAATAAACACCCTTGACCTGTGATCACTTGAGTCTGTCTTCTCTGTTTGATACCATATCTTCCTTACAGACTCCACAGGTGACTGGATGAATTGATGATCTAGAGAAGTCCATCTGAACAAACTACTGGCGGTTGGTGAGGGAGGACTTGAACGAGCGTAGGACAGGGTTGTTCACCCCATGTGGCAATGAAGGATGTTGGTGAGCACCTGGTGGTCTACTGTGTCAAAAGTGGCAGAGAGGTCGACAAGAATCAGGAGGCTAGGTTGGCTGTCATCAAGGATGTTGAGGCTGCCGCCGACCACCTGTATGGTTGCCGCCTCCGTGCTGCATTTGGGTCTGAATCTGGATTGGTAGGCTTAAGGAAATTGTTAGTATGTGTTGCTGCATTTGTGTAGCTACTGCTTTCTCAAAGATCTTACCTAAAAATGGAAGATGGGTGATGGGTCGATAGTTACCTAGGTTGCCAGGGTCCAGAGTGGATTTCTTTAGTAGAGAGAGGACTTGTCCTGTTTTTAGAGTAGATGATAAGGTGCCTTGAGTTAGGGAGCTATTGATGATCTCCAGGTAGGGAAGTAGAGTTTCTGCATGTAGGGTCTTGAGTATGGATGCTGGGGGATGTCTGGATAAATGTGACTCTGTGGGCAGCCAGGGTTTCTACTAGGCCTTCTGTAGATATTGTCTTGAAGTTTGTCCAGAGTGTGGAGAATTCATGAAAAGGGACAAGAGGTGGGTCTGTGGATGCAGAGCTGGTGTGCTGGAGAATCTTGCTGATTTTGTCGATGAAGAAGGTGTTAGGCTGTGGATTTCTGAATTGAGTATGGTATGGCAGGGTCGGTAGTGGTTGGCACAGTGTTTGATTGCTTTAAAGAGAGCTCTGCTTTTGTTGACGACTTCTGCTATGATGTTCTGATTGTAGGAGGCCTTGGCTGTGTTGATTAGTTGTCAGCGGGTTGCTCGCAATTCCTTGATAAGCACCAGGTCGGATGCAGTCCTAGAGCGTGGCCAGGTTTCTCTTGTTTCCTGATGACTCTTTTGCTATGGTTGAGTTCTTTTATGTACCAGGGTGCTGATGGTTTCGATTTGCAGATGCTTTGTTTCAGATGTGCGTGTCTGTCAATGGAGGTAGAGAGGGTGATGTTGAGTGCTTTCAGTAGAGAGTCACAGTTTGGTTGGCATGGTTTGGTCTATGTGAGATGGAGGGTGGCGAGGTCTTCTGTGAGGGCTTCCTATGGGACGTTCTTCAAGGACCTGAAGGTTTCTCTGATGGGTTTCAGCTGGGAGTGCTTGACTGGGGTTGTTTGCAGGATGTTGAAAGGCACAGCCAGGTGCTCAGAGCAGTAAAGTAGCTGTAGTCGAAGGATTGCAGTGCAGTGATGATTAGGTCGAGGATGTTACTTTTCCTGTGTGTTGGGTCTTTCATGTGCTGTGTGAACCTGAGGGTGTTGAGAAGGCCAAGGAGAGCTTCCTTCATTGGTTTGGTGGCATTGTTGCCTGGGAGGTTGAAGTCACCTAGGAAGATATTGTTGACGTGCATGAGGGACATGGTGGTGACCAGGTCGGTGAAGTCTCTAATCAAGGCACTTTTGGGTCTGGGTGGTCTGCAGATGAGATGGAAGGTGACTACGTCCGTTGGGAAGAGCGGGAAGTAGTAGGAGATAAATTTGAAGGAGCCAATGTTGTCGACATGAAGTCTAGTGCAGGGCCACAAGGTCTTGTGGATGACTGCAAGGCCTCCACCTGTCTTGTTCGGCTGGTCTCTGTGTTCGATCTGTAGCCGTCAAGGACAAGGACGTCTTTGATGTTGGTGGAGGTGTGTGTCAGCCAGGTCTCAGTGTTGAAGTTGGCTTCAAGGTTGTATGTAGTGATGAGGTCGGCAATGTCTGCTGTATGGATGATAGCTGAGTGGATGTTGCATAGCTTCAACATCTGTTTTGTGGACAGTGATGGGGTGTTGATGGGCTTGAGGCTAATGTGGCTGGGGTTGCTGCATTGCGAAGCCCATGCCTTAGAGGAGGAGCAATGATATTTGCGTTGCCTGGTGATGGTGGGTATGGCCTGTGGGGACGGAGGGAGAAATGGCATGTTGGCGTGTTCCACCTGTGGTCTGAGCAGGGTTTTGTAACCTTGGTCCTCCCGGTCTGAACAGGTTCAAACAGGAATTGCCCTTTTCTTCATCTGCCCTTCACTTTGGACACCCAGAGGAGAGAGACACTCTTTTTCTAGGAGGTAAGGGCAGAAAGGAAGAGGCAGGGCTAGGAAGGTTGGTGGGGTTTAGGTACGTGACCTGGATCCACTTGCACCTGCTCGCCAACTGAAAACGAAAATAGGCTGAGGGCTGCTTAAGTAAGGAAAAGTGGTGGGAAAGGATGGCATCCTGCTGGGCCAAGAGACCCGAGCTACTCCTCACTGATGAGGCCCAACAAGGCTGAAACATGTTTGGGGATGCTTGTGGTCTTGTGCAGAAGGGATTTGACCTAGCAGTTTGGGCTGGACTGCCCCTTTTGGAGTGGGACCAAACCTGATTTTCATATGGTCTTTGCCCTTCTATAATGGCTTGGCAGGTGAAGAACGATGGTCTGGAGGATTGTCCAGAGCAACGCCAGTGGTTAAGATTCATTGTAAACCTTCCAGCCATCACCTCTTTGTTTTTGCATTTTTACATCCAGTCAGATTAAAAGGTCTGAGATATATTGCTCCAGTGGTATGCTATGGGGATACCACTAGAGGTAAATACCTATTTATAGGTTCTATGTGTGCATGACACAGTACTATCTGCATATGCTAATATTGGGAAATTGTGATTCCTTTTCTTTTTTATAAAGTGTTTTTCAGGTATGGTCCTTAATTCTTTACTCAGCATCATATTTGGCTTCAGCTGGGGGAGTGTGTCGGCCTCCCAGCCAATCAGGAGGCTCAGAACAGGGAGGTTACTACATGCCTCCTCGGAAGCAGGGGCACCATCTTCCACACCGATACTCCCTTGCTCCCCTCTTCCCACACCCCAACCCCAATGTCCACATCCCCACACACCCTTACCTCATCCCTACTTACCTTGCGCTCTTTCCGCCCTCGCTGGTGCTGGGAACAATCTGTGTTCCCGGCGCAGCTCTGTCACGACAATGGCCACCATGGAAAGGAAACAACGTGCAGTTCCCTTCTCCCTGATCCATGGCGGCCACCTTGTTTTGCAGTTCTTTTTCAAGGTGAGAAATGGCAAACACGCCGTTCTCAACTTGGACAAGCAAACTACTAGTATCCTGGTACAATGTGCGGGGATGTTAATAGCAATAACGGGCCCAGGACATTACCTTGCCCGGTTATGCCCCCGGCCCTTGGGGTTTATTGCTTTATTATATGCGGTACACCCCTAATCTGTATACTACATGTCTTATGTGTACGTTTCTGATATGTTGTGGTTGTGGTGCATGTGAAAGCACATTGTAAAATGTGTTGCACGTATGTGATATAAAAAGGCAGTGGAAGGCCATGATTTATCTTCTAAGTGCATCCTTTAAAGAGTATAGTAGAGTTAAAGGTATGGAGAGAATGCTGAAGGAGGATTGAGGACGCATTTCAAGGAAAGAGTGTTAAAAGCATATTGATCTTCTTCCAATGCTTGAGCACATTACATGCTATTACATACATCACTTTCTAGAGCTATTTAACATGTCTTAATTTATTAAGATTTAAATCATGACCAAAATGTTACTCTGACAAGAAAGGAGAGGAGAGTGACCCTTGTGACTTTAATAGTGAATGAATAGAGGCGTTGCTATGGGGGCTGAGGGGGTTATAGTGCCAGGTCTTTTGGTTGTAGCCCCGTATAGAAGGCCAGGGGCTACAACAAAAAGCCTTACCAGCCCCGAGCCCCCACAGTCCCGACATTAGCGTAGACAAGGGTTTTTCCAGACCTGGCAACACCCGACAAAGACACTAAAGAAATACCTTCTTCCTTTTAATTCACGATGTGAGTTATTGTTACGGACAGGATGTGTGGAAGAAAATCTGCACGGGTTCATCTTCTGACTGTTGCCTTCTAGGGCTGCCTTAGACTTAGGATTTAAAGAGCAATATGTTCTTTTGTTGACTAAAGCCTTTAGGACCTTGTTTCGAGGATTTCCTTTTATTTGTAGGGTATAACTGTTGGCTGGCTTGAAGATAAGCATTTATGATGTTTATTTCACGATTTATGTTTGCCGTATGTCTGACATCGAGGGCTAGCTGTGTCTCGCACAGGGAAGCCTGTTCACTAACTCGATATTCACAATGATCTATGCTAGGGTCTTTTCACACTATATCGTTTTTTTAAATCGACTTTTGACAGAGCAATGCCCAGAGATTCTCCAGTGCCCTAGAAACTGTCGGAGGCTGCTGTGGTGTATGTTCGGGCTGCTGCTGCCTGTTCTGCATTCCCGCGTTCAGGGCAATGCGCAGCCTGTCACTTTGCGACTTGGCAATGCTGAGCCGAGCGCGCAGTGGCTTCTGGGGACTAACCCTGCCTCCCGGGTCCCATTGCAACATGATTTTCTGTTATACACCCACACAGATGTTGCATGATAAGCACATGGCGCACAGCGGCCTCCACATGGCAGTTGTCAGGGTCTCTGCTCTGTGGATTGTCACATGATCCTCAACCGTGAAGGTCTGTTAATATTGTAGAACATGCGTTGCTTTTTCTAAATAATTTATAGAGGTTTTAATAGATTGGTTTTTGAATTATTTTACTTCGTGGCAGACAGCATGTGCGAATGTTTTAGATAGCGGGGTTACACAGAAACATTAATATGCACCCTCTGTTATAGCAGGTTTATACACATCGAGTGCATTGCTTATTAAGTGCTCATAATTCAATTTCCTCTAGTGGTGTAGAACACGTATTTTGATGGTTGAAATATTAAGAACGATTATTGATTTAAAATAATCTATTATTTCAATCACATTTACTAACAAATTCTACTAGAAAGAAAAAGAAGTCCGGCCAGGCAAAATTATTTTTAAAAAGCTGCCTGCTTGGCGTAGCCTTATGAACAACGCAGCCCCTAACGCAATACCGTATTATCTCTTCAACTAGACATGTAGTGCAGTAACTAATATTATTTCAATACGTAGGTCTGAGTACGTCATGGATAATGTCACATACTGAAATATGTTTTTAATAGCGAGCCTGCTATGCTTTACACAAGGTGACCGTGGGGTGGCAGATCCTCTTTTCACATCTTGGCCTGTAAGGTATTCCTCTGATTTAATGTGAGGGTGAGAGCAACATATGTTAATGTTGTACCGCGGAATGGTCCCCTGGCGCTCGCTAGGCAGAAGCATCAGGAAGGTAGGAACAGCATCAGGTTAAAACCCAGTCCAAAAGATCTCTGAAACAAGTATCGCAAAGCCACTAGCTCTGGCTGTCTTTCAGACATGGGGTAGGGTTTTTCGAGGCACTGCGGTTAATAGCACTTGGAGACGAACGAGTTGGCTTTGCCAATGCTTGTTTTAACATGAATTTCTCACAAAGAAAATATGCAAGGACACACTATGACAGAATGCCACCTGGCGAGGGTGGGATGCTAGACATTGTTTGAGTTTTGGAAATCAAATACAGTGTGTAATTTTGTTCCTGTTAATCAGACACTCGTTTCATAATGTTCCATGTCAAAATCACAGTGCACTTATGTGACTTTGCCCTCGCTGTCACTTGACATCTCAAACAACTGCCCTGCAGTGGAGCAGGACATATTCTAAGGTCACTGGTACATTCCACAAAGTTTCAGCAGGCAAAGCTACCTTTTTTCACCTCTGCCTCTGAACCAAAACATAATAATTGTGTACCCTAGTCAGCCTGATGGCTTGAGCCATGTCTGTTTATGATATGGATTAAAGAGCAAGGTCATGGGATACCTGGCTGATGAACGAAGGGTGAACACACACCTATGGGGGTTACACCTTGGTAAGTGTGTACACGTTAATGTAAATGAATTCTGACAAAAATGTATCAGGACAATTCTGAGTACTGCAGTCAGATTTTTAATAAAACTGCAGTTTACGTGTTTGTAGATACACTTAACTTGGAGTTACACAAGATACAACAGTATTTACACATTTTTCAGGTATAGTAACCGGTTTGTAAGTGACAAATTTCAAATATTTGTAACGTCTTTCCAATGCTTACACATCCACTGAGGGCTCCTTGGAAGGAGACCAGTGGATTTAGTGAGGTGATAGCATGTAATAATCAGCACATATACATCAAAACAATGTGAGGTTGAACAAGGACAATGCAGACAATAAAACAGTCAACACAACAGTGTTTCAGCCAGATGGTGAGCTGGGATGAGCTCTGATGGTGTGGCCTTTACCAGGTCGAGATATTCCGAAGCAGGAAGTATCTTGTGAGGTCGGGACTTGGGAGCGCAGTGGCTCAGGGAGTAGAAGTGTCAGGAGTACACTGGAGGATTTTCGAGGTCCTAGAAGTGGCCGTTCCTTGAGGAGGCCTGTCATAATGAATACGCAAAGTCAACCGCAAGCGTGAGGGGCTAGGGTTAAAGGAAGGATGAGCGCTGCAGAGCAAGCTGTCAGCGGTTGCGGTCCCTGGCAGGGTATTCTTCACGCCAGCCTGTTCCACCTATAATTTGCGCTGCAACAGGCCTCCCCAAGCAAAGGCCACTACAGGACCTGAGATGCAACTCGACCCATTGAATTGGACCAATTCAATGTGACCTGATCGCCGGGTCGACTCCATGGAAACCACTGTCAAAAATGGCAACAAAATCACACGTGAACCAGCACGATAGTTCAAGGGTGTTTATTGTAACTTTGTGCAACCTAGAGCCCTTCCACTGTCTCTAAACCTGAGGCGGGTGTTCCGATCACATCCCAGGCAACCTTAACCCCCAAGTTAGTATCTATAGCCAGATAACCCTTCTGGCTAGATCTTTCTTCTGTAAGGATGAACTTCCCAAGTGCAGGCTATTTTACTTCCTTGCTACTCTATATGTTAGTATTCTATAAGGAGCTGGTATAGTGCCTTACACTTACACAGTGGGGCACCAGTTGGTTCTTTCAGGCACGCAGTCAACTTACTCTCTCTACTCTATTTACTCCTTACTTCTTGTCTCGTCTTCTTCTATCCATCCGATGTCACACACTCCTCCTATTACTACCACATTCAATCCGCTACTGCTCCTGTACGGCCTCCTGCTACTCATATGCCTTTCCTCTTCCTCTAATCCTCCTCCTACACTACTAATCCTCCTCCTTCCACAATTCCACTCCTCCTCCTTGCACACTACTGCAACTCCTCCTACCACATGACTGCAACTCCTCATCAGACACTACTACAAATCTTCCTCAGACACTACTACAACTCCTCCTCCCACACTACAACTCCATACAATATTTTAAACTAACTACATTCACTATACAGATACACACGCTCACATTGCAGTAAACATGCCCCCACTAAACCAATTCCTCACCTTCTCAAACTGTAGCCTCCTGTGACAAATCAACTTCGGGGGAACCAGTGGCCCTGGGGTGAATAACGGTTTCTAAACCATCAATCAGCCCTACACCTCTAGTACAACAGAAGGGATACAAACATATTGTATTGTATAATAACAAGCAAACTGTAAACATTCTTTTCCAATTTTGGTATCGTTGACGGAAAAATACAATTATTACCCAACGATAAAAGGGACTGTCTAGGCAAGGTTGTATAAAAAATATCGACTTTATATCACAACAGAAAGTTCTAGATACACTATGAAATACAAGCCTCCCTGTGTAGGAATGCAGAGGACAGATACTTTTAAAGAAGGAAAATGCATGCACTCTGGATACTGATAGGAGGGTAGTTGGTATGATTCATAACCACAACAGTTTAAGGTTTCTTGGTTTCAGCACCAAAGGAGCAATGGGTCTGGGGCATTCTTGGAAGGATCGGGGGGCAGAACCACAATATACCTTCTGTTGGAGGTGATCTTGGTTCTCAACAGGGTTCATTCAGCTTCAGGGTGCTTCGCAGGCTTCTGTGACAGAGTTCAAGACGGGAGTCAGCTGGGGGTATCAGGCGGCAAGGCGGTTTGGGGAGCAAAGCTGAACGAATGGCTGCAGGCTGGCCTACACAGTGGCTCGGGGTCAGGAATCATTTTCTCAGTGCTGTTGGGTGGGTTTGAAGCACTGGTCGAGATGTCTCAGATGTCTTTAAGCGACTACAGCTTGACAATGGCCAGTGTTGCAGTCAGGTGCAGCTCGAGGCACTCGACTGGCTTAAAAATGTCTTTTAAGGCGGACATTGGTGGATGCTCATCGAGGCACTTCTCGCAGCTTCTTCAATGGGCTTGTTTTGTCCTATAAAGTGGACGTCCCAAAGCTGAGGATTGGGTTGAAGGCAGTTACCTTGCAGAGACATCTTTATGGGTGCACGTGTCCCGGGCCCCTATCCTGGGAAGGGGCCCACACATGCTGCCCAACTTGAGGGGGACTGGAACTTTAGGGGGGGGAGGTCTGGTGCCCAGCCCGGAGGGGGAAGCTGGCTAGGACAGAAAACATTGCCTATTGAAAAAGAAAAAGCCTTTTTTTCAAATGTTCAAATATCACAAGAATATGCAGCAGAGCCGGTGAGCCCAAGCTTGCATGTTCACATTATAAAAAAAGTAAAGTCACCTTTTCACTGCTCCCCCTCCCTGCCCACAGCCCACACTCACCAATCAACCAATCAAGTGCTGGGGCTGGGGCCTGGGCACATGTTCACTGTTGGTGGTCTGAGTGCAGCAACAGGAATGATGATAAAAGCACCAACATTGTAGATGGAGGGTCCGATGGCGTGTGCTGTTGCTGAACTGGTGCTGCTCATTCTCCTCGCATAGTAACTAATCAATGATGCACCTTTCAGTAGCCAATCACACGACCTAGACTCTGGTTTCCTTTCCAGTCTCTGCCCATCTGTGGCTGCCTGAATGCAAAGAGAAGAGGACAGGGTGTGGTGCGAGCCTTCTTGACACAAGCCAAGTGTCCCAAGGCTTCAAGTGCGTATGAGTTTTGGGGTTCGTAACTTTTCATGTAGAAAAGGGAGTTGTATTGTCAATTGATTTCGAAAAAATAAATTGTTTGATGGTTTATTCTGTTCAGCTCCTGTTTGTGTTTCTTTAGGCCCCCACCATAATTAAAGAAGTTTAACCTAAAGGTGTGGGTCAATAGAAACAATGCATTATTCAATATAGGTTAAAGGGCTGGTGATCCTTGAAGCACTCCGTCCGTGTTATACCTAAATTGGTTCAGGGCTAAACCGAGCCTTGATGTGGATTGGACAATAAGGCAAACCAGTTCAATACAGTGCCCACGGTCCTTGATACCAGGGTTTTTCATCTAAGTCGTGACCATGTCCAAGGCTGCCAAAATTGCTTTCTAATTTCCTGGCATGCAGTTGTAGTATAGTCCTCCAAGTAGAGCCCACCATGTTCTGGGTTTGTATGCACTTGTAGTGAGTGGAATTGTGTTTGCAGGGAGAAAGCAAGAGAAGTGCCTTCAATTGGATGCTAATTCAAATGCTCTGGTAGGTGCCCCATCTATTGGGTTATAGACCCCCAACCCTATGTGCTTCAGGAACATAGCCATCACCCCACCACATGCGAACGCATGGCTCAGTGCACATTGTCTTCACTAGTTATGGTCTAATATCACATGTATGTCACACCTACATCATCCACATCCTGACCCTCGCACCTTGCTCAAGTAGCTGATAAACCCACAGCACCCCATGTGACTGTCAATACACAGGTCCAGGCCTGACTTTTAATTGTGGCATTTGTGTTGGACCAGTGTCCCATGTGCATGATTTATCGTTGTAGTCTGTAGAGTTAAGCAGTACACAAATGTCAACCATGCACTCATTTTAACAGCGCCTCCGAATTCAATTGGGGTAATGTGTACCATGCACAAATGGTGCATGTGCTAGGTGTGTGATTTAGTGCTGATGTGAGGCATGATGTGGTATTTATCTTAGCAAATCATAGTGTAGGGGGCTAACAACTAACATGATTAAACACTAACCCTACTAAGGAATAATCTAAACAAGACTAATACTAGTGATTATTATAAATTAGAATGGGGTTGCATAGGCCATAGTCCACACTGCAGGCTGTAGGCTCACGGACATTCACACTGTAATGTCACTTTAAATATGAGAATTGAAAACTGAGCATAGAAAGCTGAGCTGCAGTGTATCTTATGAATGTTGGGCTCAAACAAATTGAAACAGCAGAACGTGCACCAGCAAAAAACTGTTCCTTTGTTTAAACAGGAAGTTGGCCTAAGAATATCAGGATGCCATGTTGCACATTTTCTCCCTGAAAATCCCTGTTTGAGGAATGGGGAATTTCAAGAAAAATGGCCCGCAAATGTGCATTTTACGCGCAAATAATTCCATGAATCAGGGGCTTTATCTGGGCTGGAAAGAAGTGCTGTACACATTTCATTGTAGAAAAAGTAGAAAGGTTTGGAAAGTTACTGGGGAGTTGACAACAAGCATAGGTGATGATTTAGAACAGGAGGTGATGATTGACTGATGATCTCATGACAGGAGTCATGAATGTGGGTGATGAAACAATATGGATTGTTTAGGGAAATATAGGCATGGGGGAGGAAGCAAAGAGCTTAAAAGCTGGGCAAGGAGGAAAGAAAGGGTTTGGCTAGAGAACGATTGAGTGGGAGAAGAAGGAAGAAATTAGAACATGAAAATGTAACAAGATCAGTTGCTTAATGGTTGTGAGCTGTGAAGCTGCAGTCTGAATCAGGAGCTGGGTTTATTGCAAAGGAGTGAGACGGGTGTGTGATTGCAAAGGAGGGAGATGGGTGTGTGAGGAGTGATGTCTGTAATCTCAGAGGCAACTGATCGAGAGAGAGAGTTAATGGCCACAAAAAGAAAAAGGGTCCAGCCGTGCAGACAATGTGGCACTGAATTCTTGGTGAGCATAAGAGACAACATAAAAGAGAAATATCTAATTAGAGATAACATTATCCTAATTAGTGATGTGTCAAATTAGGCACGAGGGGGAGAACCCATTTCTTCTTCGTGCACTGGAGAACAAATGTGTTTTCCTCTGCGCAAATAGTCACTTGTTGGTAAGTGGGAGTTTGTATCCCTACTAAAGTATCAGTTATATTTGAAGGTTGAATATAAAAATGTGTGTGCTCTGCCATGTTTGCTAAAAGAAAAGCCAGTTTTGCTGGGCACAAAAGAGAAATCATTGTTTCGGTGGCGAAGTTAAGAAAGTCTATAACAATTTAATATGGATATAAACACACTAACCGATTATTAAAACTGCATTTATGTTAAGCAGTGTTTAGATATTTTCCTATTTCTGGAATTTGTAATGAGTTGCAGCGCTGATGTTTTTCTCTGAATTTGCTTTATTCTGTTTTGTTAAATGAAGATACAATGACAGAGCGTTTTTGTGAAAGTCTTGTGTGGTCTGTATTTGTGTGATCTGTTTATTTCATGATACATAGAATGTGAAGCATGGTGCATCTGGTACCGTCAGTGGCCAAATCTAGTGAGCTTAGCTCCTCACTAACTCTTGGAAGTTTCTAGCCAGAGGTTGTGGTATAAAATCATAGCATATGAACTAATTCACTGCATCTTGGCAAGCCTTTCGAGTTTTTCTCTGTTTTTGTTTTTTTCATGCTTGTTTTGTTCAATTTAGCACCTGGATGCCTAAGGGCTTTGGCGCTTTAGAAATACATAGACATAGACATCTTAGTACAAGTGTTTCACAGAAAAACACACGCTTCTGCAAATGGTGAAAGTGGTCTAGATATATTTCCCAACATATTTGGTGAATAAAGCAGACATATTTTGGCTTGTTGCAGTTGCTGTGCTTGGCCCAATTGTAGTGTGGTCATACTGTGTTTTGCTGGGTGCATTCTCTTTTCCTTTTTTTATTCTTCTTTTTCAATTGCTTCAGTGACATTGTGTGAAAGTGACAGTGGTACATTGCGGATATGACAGAAATTAAAATAACTGACCTTTGTGCATATGCAGAAACCAAATTGTTTGCCTTAGCAACCTGGACATCTGAAAATATTTCAAATTGGCAAGAACAAATAGTGTCAGAGATGAGGGAGGAAAGTCCTGAGAGATTTTTGCCAGAAGGGACTGTTTTACAGATGTGTTTATTAAGACTTGTTAATTCTGAGGATCGGAAGACACAGACTGATTGCGTCATTCGCCTGGGTGCAAAAGTGTGGTTTGCTTTATGTAGGCTTATTGAACTGAGAACGAAGGAGAATGATATAATTGCGGGATTATGAGGTGACCTAGAAACTATGCACAAGGAAATGGTTACAATTAGTATAGAATTTGAAACAGGGTGAACTCAGTGTAAAATTACAGAGTAGATATGACAATTTAAAAGTGCAGTTTGCACAAAATGAGAGGCAGTTGGTAGAATGCGAGGGGGAAGTTGATCATCTTAAGAATATTGTGGAACCTATAGGAAATGATAGAGATTATCAGAGATACGGGCACCATGCACATGTATTTCTCAATACTCCAAAGACATACAGTTGTAGGAAGATGGGATTTTCTGGTTGATGTCTGAAGGTGATACAGTTAAAAGCAATCCATGATTATCAAATGAAAATCACAGATATGAGTTCATTCTTAAACTGAGAAAAGAGAATACTGCATTTTATGAGGAAACACAAGAATTACAAGCACAGAGAGATAAAATGAAAAAATGTGGGTGTCAGAGAATGCAGCTGTTCTCGAATCCATGTGAGCAGCAGGGCATTACTCTCACTGAGGCTGAATGCAGCCACAGTCTTGGAAATTTGCCAGCCCCAGCAGCAAGAGCCTGCTGCTCTACAATGCTCAAGAACGGGTCTGCTTAATCAGAGCAGGGAAAGGGGGGGTCAGGATCAATTGCAGTCTAATGCAATCAAAATCATGAAGAATATTTAGAGTCTGATTAAGCTTTTTAAGAAAGGTTCAGATGTAAGTATCGAAGAACACTTGGAAGCTATTGTTGAGCTATTTCAGCTGTTGGGCATCCCCAAGGCTCAGTATGCCAGATTTTTCCCTTTATCTATGGACCCCAGGTCTGCTAGCTTCATATGAGATTTGAATGAACAGGGGAATTTACCCTTGGTTGACTTTGAAAGAGAAATTAGAAAACACTTCTTGCCATATCGCTCCATTCAAGGTGCCAAAAAGGTGGCATACACCATGACAATTCAGTTAGATGAATTGCCACACCATTTCTTGCAAAACCTAAAAAGAGCTTTTTCACGTTTTGACACCAACTGTGACACAGACTCAGCAGAATTTAAGACCACTTTTTTACGGCCTGCAAAAAGAAGTGATCTCTCAGCTCAATTGTGAATTCACTAGAGACCAGAGTCTGAAGTGGGTTGTCGAGCAGGCTACCAAAGTCTTAAGAAATAATCTCACATGGGGATAGAAATAAGGAGGCACAACCACAAAAAACAAAAGAATCATCAGACCCTGCAGTGTTATAAAAAAAGTATGGGAAAATGCCCTTAAAGACTGCTCAAGTAAAGAATGGCACACAACATAACCAGAGAGGCTATCCCAGGCCACTGTGTTTCAATCAACGGACCCCAGCGACAGAAGCTCGTACATTAGTCCTAGGTATCTTGGTAGTTCACCAAAGGATGGATTTAGCTATCATAAACTAGTGTCTAATAACACCCATATTCAGATGTATAACAGGTCATACCAGGTAGTAGTGGGCCAGAGTAGATTTGACCCTGCCACAGTGGTATATGGCAATCAAGCAAGGCAAGGTTATGTAATAGATTCATTGAAAATGGAAATCAACAAAGGAAACAGTATCAATCAAATGAGAGATAAAATGTAACCTATGACCCTCACTCTTATGTTCAGTCCTCTCCACAGGTAGATCATGGACAGAGGATGGTTACCTAACTCTCTCTACCCCCTGTGACCCAGGAATTCAGTGGAAACACAAACAGATATCAGTCTCCTGAAAGGAGCCAAAACAGGCCTGATCAATTTGAATTCACCCAGTACCAGCCTAGAGCACAGAGGAATGCGTTCAGCGAAATGGACAGATTCCAGTGCTTAGAGGCAAAAGTGAAAATGTTGGCTGGGCAGATCGGAAAACTGTGTCACATAAAGAAACAGCAGCTGAGTGAGAGTGCAGAATCTCACAAGAGTGACATTGCACAAGGCAGCAACAAATCACTACTCAGCCAGGCCTCCCACAATGAAAGTGCAAATGACAATGATCCACTATTAAATGAACAAACCAAATTGCCTAATGATTTAAAACCAAGAAGACAGTCAAATAATGATGACAAAGGAAGCAAAAACAAACACATGAAGGAAGTGTGGTTTTATTTAGAGTTCAACCAAACCATTCATGTATGTGAAGATGTGAGAGAAAAAAAAGAAATACACGGGAAGAACCCAAAGAGCCAAGGATCAGAAGAGAATTTAAAAAGAACATGCAACATGAAATGAATGAAATAGTAGGTGAACATAGAAAAGCAAATAAAAGAGTCTCATTGCCTGAAAATTGTGATCATATCGCCACAGAAATGAAAATGTTGCAAAGGACTGGTGTGAATGAGTCCGCTGAGGAATATTGTAAGCCACAGATGTTCCATGAGGCATAGCCAATTGGTACGGTGCAAGAAACAGGTCAGCTTCTAACACAAGATGGTGGTCTTCTGCCATACATTGCTAATGAACATACAAAACAATTGTACTCTAGAGTGAAGGTAAGTGAAGGAGATCCAAATGATGGGGAAAAATCAGATGAGGAATACAGTGAGAACACAGGTGGCCCCAATATAGAAGGGAGCAATCAGTGACAAAACTCCAAATGAATCCTTAGGACAGAAAAATAAACAGAGTCAGATTGAAAAAGAGATGAGCAAAAAGGGGAGGTAAAAAGTCATTTCATATGCCTATTTAATTAGTAAGAAGCCAAGTAGGCCTAAAGAAAATAAGTCCCCAGATTAGCAACAATTCACACTTCCTGAAGACAGGTAATATGCCCCTGTTACCATTGAAGAGAAATGCAATGTTTTTGCAATGGTGGACACAGCCGCATAGGCAACCGTGATGTCAAAGAAACTATTGGACAGTATGAATGAAGGGAGACCCCCAGAAAATATGCTGGCATTGAGACAGAATGAAGTACCTGTGCATAATTGAAATGGGGAAGAAATACATGTGGAAGGTGCCACTGAAGTTGTCTTCAAGGTAGGAAAGCATAGACTGAGACAAGAGGTGGTGGTCACACCCATTGAAGAGACCCCATCCCCTCTAGGAACGAATTGCCTGTCACTTCTCATTGATGGGGTAAATTGGGTTTTGCGGTCTCTGTCCAAAAAGCTCCTGAAAACTAAATAATTGATGAGCAAGAGTAGCAATGCAAAAGAATGCCACACCATTGCTAGAGCGGAGAGAGCAGTAGAAGTGTATCTTCAGAATGGCTGTGTACCTAGCTTCACTGTCATTCTCATGTGCCAGGGTGAAATACAAGGAGAAAAAGAAGAGCAGTCATTTAAGATCAATTTGGATCCCAAGAAAAACTGGCAAATACAGGTAGATGAAAACACATTGTAGTTTTATCTAAGTGGTGAAGACTGTGAACAAACTGAGGTTTCAGAGTTGGATCAGAAAAAGTATATATTAACAATTACAGAAATACTAGTGAGAGAAGGTCAGGCCTGGAAATCTGTGTATGTGAACAGGCATCCAGAACTGACTAATGCAGTTTTGGCCCTTGAGCAAGAAAGACATTTTATTAATGAGAATGTGTTGAAATAAAGGCTTGACAGAGAAGAGATACCAAGTTTTAAAATAATAAATCAACACATATTTGGTTTAGATAGCCCTGATTTGGGACAAAGAATTGTGGGAAGATGCATTTTGAAAATCACAATAGGCTCCAAAAATATTAATCACAATTAATATTACAACATAGTATTGGTGTGTGCCTCTAGCCAAAGATATACAAAATCTATTTGCCTATTCGTTTAATCGACAACAGAACACATGGAATCGTACTCTGTTTGGGTATATCAATAGTGGGCATGTGTTTGGGAAATTTCTGAACAAAGTACTCCCAGATGCAGCCGAGAGAGGAAATGTGATCTATTTGTATACTGTGCTGATAAAAAATGAAGACATACAAAAACCACTTCCATTAAATTAGACATGTGCTCAGCCAGTTATAAAAGTCTGGGGCAAAAGTGTCATTGCAGAAAGCTCAGTGGTGTAGAAGAAGGGTAATCTTCCTGGGCCATGAAGTGACAGAACAAAGGTTAAACCCGCAAAAGAAAAAGGTGGAAGCTATCCAAAATGTAAAAGATCGCACAAATCTGGAATGCCTGAAGAGCTTCTTATGGATGACAAGTTACAAGAGGAAAGGTATTGAAGATTATGCAGAAGTTACCCAACCATTGACTCATTGACTAAACTACTGAAGCAGGGGGTGCCCTGGAAGTGGGGAAAGGAACAATGTGTGACAGTAGCAAAATTAAAAAAAACCTGTCTTATAAAAGCCCCATGTTTAGCTTATCCAAAGAAGAACCAAGATTTCTTTATAGAAATAGGGTTCACAAATCAGTGTATGTCAGCAGTAAAATATTCAGATCAGGGAATTTAGCCCAGTCAAGAATTACATTATGGACATTGGCGTTGCTGGGATTCCCAGTGGAAGTGAAATGGTGTCATTTTCTTTGTCACAATAGTCACCCTGACAGCAAGCAAAATGTGTGAAACACATCATATATATATATATATATATATATATATATATATATATATATATACAACTTTAGACCGTTTCATTGTTTGAGCTTGCGCTGGTGAGTGAAGATAGGAGAATGTTAATTTGGATTGTTTTTTTCTGGGCTGACACAGATAACCAATGTTTTTGGTTTAGTTTACACATCTAGTACTGTCGCAGGTTCTCCTTTGTTATCTAAGTAGAGAAACTGCTCTTTTCAATATTGCACATTATACGGGGGGTGGATTGTCAGTGGGGTGCGTGGGACTGGGGCCGGATTGTTGGTGGTGTGGATGGGAATAGGCACTCTGGGGAAGTATTCTGGTGGTCTGGGACACAATTGACCCCCATGCCTGCAGAACATTGCTGTTCCCCTGGCAGGGCAATTCCGAGGTTTGGGCCACCATTTTGCCGACCACTGGAGGCAGCAATGGCCACTAGTCCATCTGGGAAAGTATGTTCTGATTGGTGGGGATTTCCTTGCACTGCTTCCAGGCCTACCATGCACTTAGAGAATGTAACTGTAACCCTACAGTCCCTTGTGCTCCTTGCACTACCCAGAGCCAGGCTGCCCTGGCTCCACTTACTTAGAGCATTGCTGCCCTGTTTTCCCCTCCCCTCTCCCTTGCACTTGCCCCCTCCCTTTCCCCTGCTTTTCTCGTTCTTGCACTTGCATGATCTGGATGATACACAGTCTAGTAAGATCGTTTGTCTTGTCCTCCCTCTGTCTTCCTTCACTTGTCTTGTCGCACCTAAATGACTTATCATATCATATCATATGCCACTTGCCCTCATCCGCATTTCCCATCAGTTTGCAATTTACCCTTCCTTAGTGGTAGATGAATGATATGTCCCATTTATCTAGCCCAAGGAAGGGAAAGGTTTACAGATAGCTGCCTGAAAGTTTGGATGTGTTTTTGCTGGGCTGACCACAGATGATCATTGTTTTGGTTATTTAATTTACAGTTGGGGCAGGTTGAAGCTTTCACTGGCTTATGTAAGTAGTACGGAATGTCCTTTTGGTATTATACATTATAATTTTGGGGTGGTTTGTCAGTGCGGTGGGCGGGACTGTGGATGGAATGTCAGTGGTGTGGGTCAGAATGGGTTGTGCGGAGGTAATTGTAGAATGATGTGTGTGACCTGTATAGAGGATGCTGGCTGCTTAGTATAAAAAAAATTGCATTTTGTAAACATATTGACTACCACTTTCTAAAACACGTTTGTACTAGTAATGCAGACGTTCATTTCTTCTGAGCATGCAATGCACACTTGGTATGGGGTTCTTTCCTTTTATTAGAATTGGCACCATTTGGGTTGACAGTCTCCAAGTTCCAGCAGCGACCCAAGGAGCATCAGCAAGGTCCCCATCCCTTCCCGGAGGAAAAAGCTGTAACACGGCCCAGCTGAGAACTGCAGGCTGGGCTTGGGGACGGGCAACCCACATGGAAGACAAGCACCGAAGGCCGGGGACTAGCACCCCCAGCCCTCCCTGAAGTTCTGGCTGGGCTGCATTACTTCCTGGGTATATGAACAGCAGGTTGAGTAAGGGTTGGGCTCCCTCCTGCCCATCTTGAAAAAGCCAGACAGCTGGCCTTGTCACACAACCTACTCAAACATGGATTTGTTTTGCTGGTATCCATCGGCTTGCCGTCTTGAAAGTGGACTTGACCTAGCAGACCCATTGTCCCACTGCCTTTACTCCTGCAGAGCAGTAGTCATTTTGTCACACTGGTGGCGAGTAGTTCTATTTGATACAAACTGTGCCTAAGGCTTAGGCAGCCAAAGTACAATACTGTGCATTGAACGTTAGTGAAATAGCCAGGTATTTGGGGATTTTTACAGAATGGAACTGAACATAGAGTCAGTGAGCGGCCTGAAGTCTAGTGTCCTTTGTGAGCTATTTCAGGAAAAGTTAATCCCCATGGCAGTACGGTTAGTAGACCTGAAATGCTTAAGAGTCTCCAAGCCTTTAAGGGAGCTTGGGTCTTGGTGGAGACCCAGGGGGCTAGTAGTGGTCTGGAGCTCCCAAACCAGGTACCGGTTCAACTGAGTGTGTGGCAGTGGCTGGTGAGAGCAATAGCAACACTTGTTCTCACTATTCTTCCCAATGGATGGGTATGTAAGTGATTTCAATCCGGCACACATCCAAGTCAACACCTAGTATGTGGTGCACAACTGAAATCCTTATTTATTTTTGTCTAAAAGTTCATTATTCTGAACGATATACCACTCATATCCCGCCCTTCTCCTGGAACCCCCCCGGTCACACTGAACCAGGAATCAGTCTGGTTTGCGAAGGTAAATATTTATTTATGGATTCAAAATGTTATCACAATAGGTTTTAATAGGTACACAACAATCACCAATGGGGTGATCCAACACTGATAAATCTCTTTAATACACAAGGAGTGAGTAGCGAGCAAAACAATTCAGCACAGAAAATAATACTTTTGTGTTGGTGCAGATCTGATAGCACAGTGGTTAGAGGTTCCCCCTGCACGCCCCACAGCCCACAATAGGCAATGTAAAGAGATAGGAGGAGAGAGCAGGTATTCAGGAATTGCAGAATTCAAACAGAATATCAATCCCACTTCCCCCTTTTAAACACAAGAGAAAACGGAATTGACTGTCAAGCTGTCAGAAAGGCTTTTAAAGTTATCTTTAGGATGGACTGGGCAAAAACACCAAATTTCGTCAAAATTGCTGAAATTGTTATCAATTCTTATAGGAGCTGCTTTGGATAGTTGCACACAAACACAAGCAATGATTTAATCCCAAAAAAACATTTGTAATCTTAAAATTCAAGTCGGAAGCAATTAAAAGCTGTTTTATACGTGTAAAAATTTCCCAAAACGAAAATTCACGGCAAACTTTTCACTGTGCGATATTCGCGATAACGGGAGAATCGCATTGATTTTGAATGCAGTTTTGGGTTAGATGGAAAGCTGTCGATGTTAGCTACAAGCAGAAGTTGACATTTTGTTTCTATCACGTTTTAGTAGAGGACGTTTTTCGAGATAGGAGCAAGAAGGGAAAACAGGGATGCACTTTTAAAATTGACAAAAGGGTTTCTTACAATAGAGGATGGCTATGAACAAAACAAATACCACACAGGAACACAGTCACTTGATCAGGATGACTGCCTGCTAAGGAAACTCGCCTTCTTCAGAAGAGAAAAGGATCAGCGCAAAGATAGTTTTAACAGTACTACTTCTGGAGAGAAATAGGATGGTTTGGAGAGAGGTTTCAGACAATGCAAAGATACTCCTAACAATGCAGGTTCTGAATCTAAGATAGGATGGGTCTAAGATAGGACTAAGACTATGCAAAGTACATATGCTAGTGGCACAATTCTTCCTATTTATACTCACTGGATACATTTTTAAATGGGACCGTCAGTTCTGGTCAGGGAATCGGATCTGCCTCAGGAAAGACAGCTTGGCACAATGGACTGGGCAGGGTCAGCAAGGCGCTCTGGTCACAGCACAGCACAGGACTGAATGGGATCTGCAAGGCACTCTCGTCACAGCATGGCACAGACTGGATCCGATCTGCCCTTCTTGGTTCTGAGGATATTTATTTCAGTACGGCAAGCAGTAACAGCACAGCCCAGCTGTATTATGATGCTTCCCCTTAGGCTTCTGGGGTTCTGTTCTGGAATTTGAGGCCTGGCTGAGAATGGTTCAGCTATGCAATAGGCCCTTTTCTTTGCCAAGTTTCTGGATCTGAAGCAAGGAAGATGTAGAGTTCAGTAGCAGGGTGCTCCACCAGAATCAGGATAGTGAGTGAATCTGTCTGTCCTATGAGTGGTGAGCTGTCTATATTTATGCTATGAAACGACATCATAAAGGGGGTGTGTGGGCCAGTTTAGCCTAAGCTTGCCCCTTTGAAAGGTAATTTGTTTGTTTGTTTGTTTATTCACTTTTTATGCGCGCCAGACCCAGGGGTAGCAGGGCGCAGAGGCAAGAAAATGCAAAGCTTACAGGTTACATCGGAGCATAACGTGCAATATAAAATACAGTAATTACAAAGTTTACAAATTCGAGAAAGGTCAATCACGTTACAGGTTACATCATGGCAGAATGTACAGTAGAAAATACCATGAGGTCATAGGACACAGATAATTACAAAATATACATGGGACACAGTTACAAATATACAAGGTTCAACTGAGGGCAATCAGGGTTGTAGGTGACATAGGTCATGTGAGGTCAGCTGAGGTCAGTCGAGGTGAGGAGTTTGATGACATTTTTTCTAAAGCGAGGGTAGGGTGAGTCCACTCTCAAGTCTTGTGGTAGTAAGTTCCAGGTCTTTGCAGCCTTTACCTGAAAACTATTACCTCTGATCGTCTTAAGTCTAAAGTTCGGTATTGTCAGGCAGTTGGAATTGACAGCTCTAGTCGGTCTGAGGGATGTTCTCCTGTGGAATTTGTCAATCAGGTATTTGGGGGCAGAGTTATTCAGGGCTTTGTGCGTCAGGGATAACATTGTAAGTGTTATTTTGTTCTCAGTGGTCAACCAGTTGTGATAGCGTCTGGCGGCAGAGATGTGGGATTTTTTGTTTATGCCTAGTGCTGCTCTCAGGGCATTATTTTGTAATATTTGTAGTCTTTGCGTTATAGTTTTATTCGCTCCGGTGTAGAGAGCGTTGCAGTAGTCAATCCTAGAGAGTATTAAGGCTCTAGCCAAGATTAAGCAGCTCTTATTGGAAAGGAAAGGTTTACCGGCTCTTATTAATTTGCACATGTAAGCCGTGGAAGAGGCAAGGGATTTTAGCTGTGTGTCAAGAGATAGGGTAGAATCAAGATAGAATCCCAGGGTATTTACGTCCTTGGACACTTGGATGATATTCCCGTCTATGTTAAATGAGGAGAATTCCTGACCTAGTATTTAGATATTAGTTTGAGTGCCCAGGATAATCAACTCTGTCTTATCATCGTTCAGACAGAGGCCATGAGTGGCCATCCAAGCCTGGATGATAAGATATACCTTGTTCACCAATTCCGTGTCCTTCGCATGATCCCCAGAAAGCGGGAGGAGGATCTGTGTATCATCTGCGTAATTAGTGTAGGTGATACCGAGATGGTCCAAATCATCAAACAAGGGCTTGGTGAAGATGATGTATAGAGTTGGGGAAACGCAGGAGCCCTGGGGGACACCGCATGAGATGGGGGTAGGATCTGCCGCTGCTGAGGGGGAGAATACTCTCATCGTTCTTTCACTCAGAAATGACTCCATCCATCTGATGGCTTCCGGGGAGAAATGGGCAGCAGAATCTAAGTGACTACAGAGGACTTTATGATCCACCAAATCAAAGGCGGCTGAGAGGTCAAGGTGTAGCAGAAGTACTGTTCTCCCTTTGTCTCGCAGCTCGTCAATTTGGGATTTCAAGTCAATAAGGGCAGTTTCGGTTCCATGTAAGGGGCGGAAGCCCGATTGTCTCTCTCCTAGGAGGTTGTGTAGTTCCAGATGCTTTTGAATTTGGTCATAAGCGGCTTTGTCCAGAATCTTGAGAAGAAACGGTACTGTAGTAATAGGGCGGTAATTAGTAGGGATGAGGGGGTCTAATGTCTGCTTTTTAAGTAGGGGGAGTACCCAGGACTGTTTAAGGTTGGCAGGGATGGTGGCTGAGGCAAAGGAGGCGTTAATCAGTTTGGTGTTAAAGGGCGATAATTCTCTGGCAGCGTCTTTTATTAACTGTGCTGGGCAGAGGTCACCTTTACAATTAGAAGGTTTAAGCGACAGGATAATTTTTTCTACTTCCAAGGTGGTCATTTTAGAGAAGTTGAAGGAATCACTGTGAGCCAATAGATTATTGGTGTTTGGCGTTTTGGGCGAATCCTGAATTTTAAGTACTTCTTTTTTTTGTTGGATTTTATTTTGTGGAGTAGTGATTTTGTTTGTTAGGGCATGCTGGATATCTGTGCACCAAGGTTTGTCCTTGATGCAAGCGTCCGGTGTGGCGATAGGAGACTCAAGTTCCTTTAGGATAGAGAAGAGCTCTTTCATGCTGGAGTTAGAGTTGGCTATGCTGTCATCATACGAGTTACGTTTAGCCTGGCAAACTTCTTTTTTGTAAAGTGAGGAGAGAGAGGTTAGTTTGGCTTTGTTGTCGACTGAAGGACAGAGCCTCCAGGTAGTTTCACTTTTTCTTTCAGGATGTGCAAGTCTCTTAGCTGTGGAGTAAACCATTTGTTTAGGTGGGCTTTTGGTTTACTTGATCTGAGTTTGAGAGGTGCCAGTTTATCTAGGGTGACAAGCATGATATTATTGAATTCTTTTACTAGAGTGCTGGGGCTTAGATTAGCTGATAATGCATTGAGGGTCGGTAATATAGCTGGGATCACTTTCTCTACCGTAATGCATTTTTTATTTCTGGTTAAGCAAGGCGGTGCTATAGGAGGGACTATGGGGATGGGTCTGGCAGTGGCTAGGTTAAAGGACACTAAAGAATGGTCTGTCCAAGGTAGGGGTCTTATGGATAGGATAGTGGCTGAGCAGTTACAGTCAGCTATCCAATCTAGCGTTCTTCCCTTGAGGTGCGTAGGCTTGTCAACTCTTTGAGTTAGGCCTAGTGCGTGAATAGTATTGGCTACCACTGTTGCATTAGTATCCGTGGGATCATGGAAACCTAAGTTAAAGTCCCCAAGGAGGATTATTTGAGAACAAGGTTTAAGGTTATTAGTGAGAAGGTTGTGGAGATCCTCTTCAAAGGTGCCTAGGGGACTTGGGGGTCTATATAAAAGGTGGATGGTGAGAGTTTGGTTATTATTTATCTGGAGTTTAGCAGATAAGGTCTCGCAAGATTGGATCGATTGTGTGGGTACTAGTCTAAGTGAGAGGCTTGTTTTGGAGATTATGGCGATGCCGCCGCCTCTTGCACCTTCTCGGTCATTTCTGATTATCGTATAGCCATCCGGGATGGCTAGCATGAGCGAGGGTCCTGCTGCATTGTGTAACCACGTCTTTGTAATAGCGAGAAAGTCAAGGTTGCCTTCTGAAATTAGGTCGGCAATGTCTAGGGCATGGGCAACAAGCGATCTCACGTTCAGGAGTGCTCCAACGATAGTTGGGGAGTTGGAGACCTCTGTGGCTTGGGGAGATGGAGTAGTGGGTGTGTTAGTGGGCTTAATGTTCTGAGTTGGGTAGGTATTGGAATTAGGTGAAGGAGGAGGTCTGGTATAGCGAGGAATGCAGATCTGCTGGAAGTTAGTTTTGATGTTGGTAGGGGGTAGAGACCTACGGGGAGGTTCATACAGTTTAGTAAGCCTGGCACGGAGTCTGAGGTTTCTACTAAGTGTATCACATGGACGTGATACAGAGGTGGTCAGATGTGTTACCGATGTCAACGGAGGCAGGGTGTTAGGTAGGTTAACATCTAGCATGGTGAGTAGATGTAGGATAGTCCTCAGTAGGACTGTGTAAGTAACTGGTAGATACATAGTTGTATAAGGAGGCCTATCTAAAGTGCCACATTAGTAGTCGGTGAGAGCCGTTGGTAACAAGTACAAAGCACGATGTATGCTAGAAGTATTAGCATGTAGGGACAATCTAGTAGTAAAAGTCACCTAGATAATTGAGTCAGAGTCTACTCTCTGCCTTGATAGGAGGAGAGAAACATAGTGTCATCTTTATGGTGTGATTTTATGAGGCTGAGAATCCACCCCTAGCCCCTGGAACACAAAATCTACTTTTGGTAAAATACATATTTCCACATGTGCAACCTCTATAAAAATCACATATACAGATTACATATTTTACATAGCAGCTATTCCTCAAAACCCCATAGCTGTGGGATCTTGTCTCCGCTTCTCACAGAATTTTGCCCTTTTCACTATGAACACAATGTCCAATTTTTAACAAATTTCTACAAATGTGCATGTTTAACATGGGAATAAGTATATAAAGATTCATAATTGTAGCGGAAATACATTTTGGTAAAATCACATTTCTTGCCATTGCTGTCCAGAACATGTCACATAGTTCTGGCGCCTCTTCACCAGTGTAGCCAGAAATTAAATTAACAACTCTGTTATTTTTATATTTTTCACAATTTTACATAGTAAGTTATCAGTCTTTTTAAAATATGTTCTTTGTCCATGTTAAGAAACAAATGGTTCTTTGGCTCCACCCCTTGGTCTCTCCCTGGAAGCCCAGGAGCCATCCCCCATGTTTGTTCCTTGCAGAGGCTATTTACGAATGTCTTCACACTTCGAATTTCCTGAGCTGCAGCTTCTCATTGTTCCTTTTGCCTCTGTAGACCAGGTTCTTTTCTACCATGTAATTAACACCTCTGCGTGATTTCCTGCTGGGGGGAAAGACCTTCCTTCTGTGAGAAAAACCTGTTATTCAAGTTCTGCAGCTTCAGACAGATTTAAATTAATTGTTAAATTATGTGGCCTTTTCCTTAGCACAAAACAAACGTGTTGTGTCAAATACAGCTAGAATTCTCATTCAAGATTTTAAACTATGGGATCAAACAATTACAATATGGGTTACTATCAGTAACAGGCCTCTTAGATTGCAAACATTTGATTTTCAGTTTACATGTTAAAGTTTAATCAGGCAGGCCCCTGACAGCTGTCATCACAGTAGTCCTCTGCTGCTCAAAGATTTTTGACAGATCCAGAGGCAAAAATGTCTCTATGCTTTCAGCCATGCAGGACCTTGTAAGTTCACAATGATTTCATAACTAAGTGAATTGTAGCACCCAGTAAGAATTTTGAATTTTTTTTAAAGGTGTTTTGTACCGGCATTCTGAAGTTTCAGCAGCAAAGAAAAAGAGATTTAAAGCAATCTTGGAGTTTCATTTAGCAAAGCACTGCTTTTTCCTTCTGGACTCCACTTTCAATTGTTGTGGAGGCCAGTGACACATTTCAGTAGTGAGAGCTCTGTTCCACTACTGACAACATGCGTGGCAGATTGGGCAGCCATCTTTTTTGTGCATGGAAAAGCGCGATTTTCAGGGGTTTTGGCGCGCACAAAGGTTTTTCGGCAATTTCGCTTTTTCTGGCACCATCATAACAGAGTGATGCACAATAGCAGTGCAAAAGTAGGTTAATACATCCCATAGGTAGTATTATTAACCAGAGGTCCCATATCTAAGCCAGGTCCCAGTGTACTGCAACTGGGGTGGAGCTGTGTAAGAGAAATCTCCTTCTAAAGAGGGGCACTAGCAGAGCATAAGCAAATGGATCTTGTGATGTTGTACACAATAGAGCTTGAGGAACAGAATTAGGCCCTCAAACAAATCTCTATTATGGAGGGAAGTATTTCCAGTGGTTTTACCCAAGGAAAGCCTAGGCAATACATCCCCAAGGACTTAGTCAAACAGTATGTGATGGGGAAATACATCTTTGACTGGTTAAAAGCACTTGAGTCTTGCAGCTCCAGGAGGTGGAAGAGGGATTGTGGTGTATAGCCCTAATGAGCCCCCTATCAATGGCCAGAACTGAAGTTACTAAGTTGGCTCCTGAGGAAAAGCCTGTTTATGCCAAAATGCATGCTGCCGTCCCCGGGAAGTTCTGTAAGACCCCATAACAATACTTAGGAGCTTTAGGGAGCTCAAAAAGGGGATCTACCTTTTGAGGCATGTTTCCACCAGTCCTCGAAGTGGATGGGTCACTGGTAACAATGGTAACACATTAGAGGGATGTTTAATTTGATTGCATATACTCATGTCCTTTAAATTGTAAGGCAGAGTTATACCGGCATATAGTGGACAAGAATATCACAGACCCTAGGAAGCATGCAAAGGCTGCCAACAGGTATGTGAGTAATCATGTACAGAACAAGGCTCAAGCAAGGCAAACACATTTGAACCAGATGAAAAGCGTTCTGATAAGAGGAGGACAAGGACAAAAGTTCTACTCATGTCAGGAAATAGTCCCAAAAGCAAGATTGGAAATACCAGCTACATGTCCCCTAAGCAACCCACAGAAAGGATAGGTCAGGGTACCCCTTACTCTGGGCACCAGCATCCTCACTACCCAAACAATGTTTTCTTTGTGGGACATAACCCATAGGAAGAGAGATCCAGCCTGCAAGGGTAGACCAAAAAAGGACATTGTCAGTGCTGGCATCATAGACTGGGTCGACGTCAGTATTGGCATCTTAGTTGATGAATTCCACTCTTGAGGAGGCCCCTTTTTCCTGAACACTCTGAATGTTTTAGGGCACGTCGTCAATAATAGGAGCAAAGCAAATCTCCTGCACTGTTTGACACAGCTGCCAGTGTCACCACTGTCCGGTGACAGCTGGTGCAAGATGTACAGATGATTTCAGGTCGTGGCAGGAAATGCAGGATGTTTGATGGATTTAGCTAATACCCTCTGGCAATGGTAGAGTTTAGCTGTAGGGGGAATCTCTCAGTGCAGTAGCATGTTCCCTGAATGGGGAAATACCGGGCCCTCCAAGGTTGGAATGGCCCGGTATTTCCCCATTCAGGGAATCCAGACCAGGTATGCAGTATGGGGTAGCCATGGCTACCTCCAACCTTGTAATGAGGCCATAACTTTAACTCCAACTTGGCTGACTGGATCGGTGACTTAATCATCCAATTCGAAGTCATCTAGTTTCAACTCCAGCGGCTAAATTAACTTGGTCGAGAGAAAAAGGGGCGGTGTTCATACCTGAAAAAGAGACGGGACATGGGTATAAGTGAAACCTTATGTCCATGGGGACTAAACAAAGTTAGCGAATCAGTGGTGAATTGTAACAATTTAACATTGTCCACCTCTGTAGAGTGTTTAATACTCTAAAACAGTAAAGGTCTGGCTTAGGACAACAGACATCAGAGACGGTCACACTAAAATCACATGAGTTAATGCTTCAACAATATTGGGCTCCATGTCCCAATATTTTGAGAAAAGGACTACATTTAACTTGACTTGGGGTACAAGTAGACATATTGCTGCCCACATCAAGGTGGACAACTATACACATCATACGTTACTCCTACATCAGAAGATTATGTGAGGGCAATACTATGGTTGACATGTAGCAACACACATTGGGGAACACTTACCGAACTCAGAACATTCATTGATCGACTTCGGGATTGAGTGCCAGAGTGATCCTCAGGAAATGATGTTGAGAAGAGTTAACGTCCCCAGTGGGTGGACGAAATCGAAGATTCAAAGTCTGAACTTGAGCGCAATAAAAGGCAGAGTGCAATTAGGTTTGGTCCGGGCAAATAACGATTTCAAATAGCGTTATGGCGGACAAAGGGTCTACTCTATATTTACCTCAACAGGTACCGGAAGCAATGGTTCGAACAAGATGTGTGCTGATCGGTATCAATCGGGCAGCTTGTCGTCTGACTTATTGGTGGAACTGTTGACAAATATGGCAAAACACAGAGCCAAAATGTCAGATTTAGCTAAAATGGTGGCAAAACCAAATAAGCAGCATTAATGGCGTGCAAATCACCTGCAGGTGATTGGAGACTTTGTGCCTCAGGGTAACAATTGTCGGGTAAGCTGGTGGTTCACAGCCTTTGTATGGTATGTCTAAACAATGTAGCATTCTATATCATCGGCCTCTAACATAATGCGGACTATCCGTCAAAAGCAAAGTCCATGGATGAATAACCTGCAGACATTATGTACCTGGTGGATTATGTACCTGGTCTCAGATCCACAATGGGTTACCACATGGAACAGTCTAACAACAATCGCAAGGCTAACCCGGAGTTGAAAAAACACTTTCATGACCAGATGCCTGCTATGACAGTGTACACTTGTGACAACATGACTTCTGCCCTGCATGAATACAAGGATGAGTAGTGGCTAAAGCACCTACTCAGCACTCACAAGTCTACAAAACAACAGTGAACCCAATCATAAAGAAGAAACAGTCACATGTAACTCCTTCACCTTTTGTGGTAATATGAGCCGAGAAAAGATTGTACTCTCAAGAGGGGTGTGAATTTGATACAGTAGCTACCCAAACAACAAACTATGACAGTTCAAAACAAAGGTAATGTCCACTCAAGGTTCTATAAAAATGTATATACTTTAATTAAAAACACCATGAGCAATAATACAAAAGAAAAACACTACACAAAACCAACCCCTGTGGAAAATACACAGAATGTGCAGAGATAGATAGATTCAGCACTCTGTGTAGTCAAACAGGCGTGAAAGGCAAGTAAAAAACACAATGTTCTTAAAAAGTATATGTTCTTGTGTGGAACAGATTAAAGGTCATCTAACCAGTCTATAAGGACCAAAGATGGATCATGAGGCAGTTATAAGTCCATAATACATTACACTGTTTTGGCAATTCAACAACATCAAACCAGGCTTCTCAGTCCGGTTTGTGCAGTTTGACTCAGGCTCAAATGTCGTGGTTGTGTTGTTCAAAGCTGGGAGCAAGTTGACAAGTTTTTACCGGCTTGAAGAAGTTCAGATTGTGAGGACCAGCAGGGTCAGTTCCATAGTGCATTAGACAGCAGATATGCTGGTTACTGGGTGCATAGTTTGAGTCATGTGGCCTGATAGCGATGTTCGAGGGTTGCCGTTTGATGAGGCTACCAGGGTCCATTTGACTGTCAATGAAGATGCCTTTGGTCCAAAAACAGTGCACTGCAGCGTTCAGTGATGTGTGGATTGTGAGGATCACCAGGGTCAGTTTGATAGCTGGTTTGATGAAGATGCTGGTGAAAAGATGAGCAGTTTGAGTTCGAAGGTCAAATGCTTTTGAAGGTCGCAGTTCGATGAGGAGCCCAGGATCTGGTAGACTGTCGATGTAGATCAGCAATGAAGATGCTATCAGTTTGAAAAGTGGTTAAAAGGTGCAACAATAAGCCTTGAGTTCAAGATGAGGCAACAAGGGCTAAAGCTGACACATTGGGCCTCATTCCGAGTATGGCGGTAAGGGATAGCGGCCACCGGTAACGAGACCGGTGGCGGCAATCCCTTACCGCCATACTCCGAGTTCCCTTTGCGCCCTCGCCCTTAACGCCTGCTTTGAGCAGGTGTTAAAGTCGAGGGCGCAAAGGGGCCTCCAAGCCAATAACGGTGACCGTAATGAACGGTCACCGTTATTTGCATCTTCCCCATTCCCATTGAGCCCTATGGGGGCTGATTTGGGAATGGGGAAGAGCCTTGGTGAATGGGGAATTACCGCCCCGCCAACCTTGGAATGGGGCGGTAATTCCGCCATCCACCAAGGCGCTGCCGGTCCGGGTACGGTGTCAACCAAGGCGATAATAGCGCCATTGGTTAGCGCCGTACTCGGAATGAGGCCCATTATATGATATGATATATGAAAAGTCATTTATAATGCGTCTGTACACAAGTGTTTCTAGGTGCAGTTGAAGTGGCAAACTGGTTGGAGAGTGCAGTACATCAGCTCAAAGATTGTTTGAGTGCCAAAGGCAGCGGCAGAGAGTCCTGTTAGTCTGATGGACTTGCAGCAGTTTAATGGCAAAAACACAAGGATCATGGCTGTCTTCACTGTAAGTTTACTGTGAGCCCCAATCCAGGGATTCAAGGAGAAGATTAATCCTTGTTCTCAGGCTTTGAAAAACGGTGGAGACTGACATACATCTGCAGGGTTCCTCTACATCAGTGAGGTCCTGGGTACCAGTGTGGCTGGCAGAGAGGATTGTCTTGCTCCTGCAGCAGGTCACCCTTAGTGTACCTTGGGAATGGTTAGGGAGCAGGGCTTGCTTCTGCCTTGGACACTCAGTCTTCACCTTCACGCATCAAAGACCATTTTGGCATGAAGCAGCCTGGTGCGCTGCAAGTCTGTTTGGGATGAGTTTGCCCTTAGATACCTGTTTCGTATCACAGCTCCTGTTGGGATTCTGTCCTGCTGAAGAGTGGTGCTACCAGACCTCATATAGGATCAAAGGAGAGGTCCAGCCGTTTAGTCTAATGTCTTTCAGGTTGGCAGACACAGGCTTTATGACAAGAATGCACATAACTCTTCCACAGCTAAGCTGGGCTCACAGTGCTGACACATTTATAGTATCAATTTGATGTGGCATTAAAAAATATGAGAGATACTAGCCACCATATCCTAAACTAAGGCATTGCTTATATGTATAGTTTACAACTTCCACTAGGATAGTAACTCTCATAATGATGTGGTTTTGTTAACAGGAGTGCATGAATGCAGTCCTTTACTAAAATGACTTGGCTGTCACTGTAGATGTCAGAGGGCGCATTTGACCTCTAAACAATCTATGCCACTGGAGAGCAGGCGCTACCGATCAGGATACTGATTCAGTAGCAAAAGGGTGTACTCTATGCTTTCAGCATGTGAGGTTGTTGAAAGGGTGTTCTGATCATCAGCAGGCCACCGTTTCTGAGAAATACCTGCAGCATTCTATATTTAATACAAATTCAAAAAAGCTTTTTCCAGCTGTAATTACTCACATGTCTACAGCCGAAAAGGTCGAGACTCATCTTTCTAAGGGTCTGGTTCATCCTCCTGGTGACAGTACCTGCTGAGGACATCTGCATTGGAGTGCTGTGACCTATGCTTATGTTGGATGTACAAGTCTAATCCCTGTAGAGATATTGCCCAATGCGGTAACTTGGGATTCTATCCCTGCTTGGCGATAATCCACCTAAGAGGTATGTGGTCTCTTTGGAAATTGAAGTCAGACCCAAAAATGTTTCAGTTGCGTACCACCCAAATCACTTCAAATACCTCCTTTTCAATTGTGGCCCAGTCACGCTCTTGCTTAGTCAAGCGCCTACTTAGGTACGTGGAAGGTTGTTCTACCTCCTCAAAGTTCAATTGTGCTAACATTGCACCATTTACAAACCCACTGGAATGAGTCTAGATAATTAATTCCTGGCCATAATCTGGAATCTGTAGAACTGTAGCCTGGCACAGGGCATCCTTTAAGCTATTGAGTCATATCTGAACTTCAGGGTTCAGGTGACCTTCTTCAGTCATTTTCTGGAGTTGGAATCATTGAGGGGAAGGGCAGGTGTCCCATACCCATTAATAAAAGGCTTGTAATAACCTGTGAGGCCCTGGAAGGCTTGACGGTAGGGATGTCGCAATTAATCACTGCCTGGACTTTGGCCGAGAGAGGCTGTCTCTTACCGGCGCCCACTTAGTGTCCTAAGTAAGTCACAGTTCTCTGTGCTACCTCGCACTTCGAGGCCTAGCTAGTCAAGCCTTCTGCATGACTTATAGCACCTGTTTCAGATGGGATATATGGTCTTCCCAGATCTGACTGTAAACTGCAATGTCATATTAGTGGGAAACGCTGAAGTTTTACAGTCCTGATAGTACCTGGTTTAAAGGTATAACAGAAAATGGATAGTGCCATTCTAGAGTGGAAACACTGCCTTCTCTTTTGCTTGGTCTTTTAGGCCGAGCTGCCAGCACCTTGCTGTGATGTCAAAGATATTCATGAATTTTGCAGCATCAAATCTGTCACTTAGCTTGTCCACCTTTGGCATGGATTGTGCATCTTTCTTGGTGACATAATGGAGCCCCATCTGGCACACCCAAAAGCAGACTGCAATCTTCCCACTACTGGACATTTTAATGACCAGTACCACTGGGCTAGCCCAAAGACTGCAGAATGGTGCAATAACTGCACAAGTCCAACATCTTGTAAACTTCCTCTTTGATGGTGTCCTTGACCTTGTTGGACATCACGTGCATCCTAGCCTTCACTGTTCCAGTATCGATATAATGTATGCACCAATAAATGTTCCACGGAAACAGTGGGAACCGACCTGTGAACTAGCCCAGAAGTTGATAGCAGTCCCACAATTGTTTCTAGATAAGTTGTGGGAGATCGGGACTCCCCCTAGAGATCCTTCAGTGTACTAGGTGTGCAACAAGTCTGGGAGAGGATCTGTCTCCTCCTCAGTATATTCATTAGTGACCAGAGCTGTCAATAAGAGATCCTGGCTGCAATGCAGCTTTCGCCAGTTGACATGGAAGAGCTGATGCAGCTCCTTCAGGGCCTTGATATTAGTGAGTTAGTTAACCACACTGAATCTCTTGAGTACCACATAGGGTGCAGTCTACTTATCGTGAACAGCACTGGCCTTGTCTGGTCTCATGATCCAAACCATTTGGCCTAACATGTACACAGTCATAGTGGCCTTCTGGACATGCCAGTGCTACATGGGCTCCTAACTAACCTTCAGGTTCTGGGAATTCTATTCCCTATACTTGGCCATTCTGGACCTGAGGCCAAGTACATCGTCCACTGTGTCTCGGGAAGGAGTTAAGGTATTGTCCTCCCACTCCCTGCA